>NC_137960.1:36452344-37052344 GCF_963924665.1 Micromys minutus | reverse complement strand
ACGGACACGTTTTCTCAGCTAGGTATGGTGGTGACAGGATTGCAAGATTTTGTTTGTTGTGTGACAAGGTCTCATGTAGCCTGTGATCAAAGTCACCAAGCAGCAGATGACTTGGAACTGCTGATCTTCCTGCCATCGTATTTAGCTTATTTTTAATTTTTATAAATAGAAACCTGCCCAATATCTGATGCTATGAGTTTGAGTCTAGAATTCTGTAATTTGGGCATGTAAATTTAATATATGAAAATAGCAAATGGTATTTTAAAATCAGACTGAGATTTCACTGAGAGCAAGCAGTCTGTTTTCACAAGGCACTGTAGTGAATGGCTAGGCTGTGCCACAGAGAAGACAGACACACTGTCAAGTTAAGCAGTGTCTGCATCTGGCTGCTCCAATACTAAAGCATCGACTTTATTATGTGCTCATGATAGTGAATGGAATTACGTTCCACAGTTCTGGGTAAGGAAACCAACCCACATAGTTCACTGCTGATGTGTTATCTGTATTTACATCACCTGCTTCACATCCTTTTTCAGAACAGGACAGATATGAATAAATAATCCAGTAATCTATAATTCACATACCTCCATAAGTATTGCAAATGAGAAGAAAGGCTATTTTTATTTCCTAATGTAATGGTCATGTCCTCTCTTGCAAAACCACACTCTTCTGTAAGAATTATGCAATGCTCTCTATTCACTACAGGTACAGAATGCTTATCCCACGTGGCATGTGGATTTGTCACAGCTTGGGTCTAGAGCAGAGCCTCACTCAGGCAATGTCTCACATGGGTGTTGTTCAGATTAATTATTTAGGCCAAGCTAGGAAGGGAGAAATAATAGTAAACAAGGTATGACCAAGAAACAATATAAAATTTTACGATGCATTTTATGAATTAAATTTGAAGCCTAATGAATGATGATAAAATTCACAGTAAAGCAGCTACATCGTTTTTCCTCGTGTGCATGAGAATTTGTCTACGTGTACGTACATGTACTGTGAAAGCACAAGTTACATTTTTACATTTTAATTACTGTGATTAAGAAAGCACGAAACAAAAATTCCTCTAGCTTGTGAGCCCCTTGCTGAAGCACAGATACTTCCTGAAATGCCCGAGGCTCTTGTTTATCAGAAAAACAAGCCACAAGTTTGTTTTAATCATCTTCACTGAATATGCTTGATCTTATGTGGGCAGGAAATATATCAGGATATACACTTGCCTCTGATAGAACCTGATGGGAAATAAAGTGGCCCTATGGTTTTGTCTTTGTAAGCCTATGAAATATGCAATGCATGGCCAAGTATGGACCCAAGGATGGAACTTGCCAGAGTTCACCCACCTGTTCAGTATTTAAGTTTGCTTCAAATTTGGCTTATATTTGTGGTAGTGGTCTTACTCTGGACTGGTGGGTCCAACGTTTTCCAGAGACCCAGCAAGATTCAGATTCTAAATTCTAAAGCTGGACCTTCATTCTGGAAGTCTAGAGCGGAGAAGCCACTTCGGGAGGCGTGTACCTTGAGACTGTCCAAGGCTGCCTTTGGTTTGTGGAATAGTAGGGTGAACTATCATGCTGAGAAATGCAGTACACATCAATAGAGGCTTCCTCATGAGTCACAGTCTGTTCTGTTCTCTGGGATCTTAGTCTGAGACATGCAGGGAATTGAAAGGGATGTTTTTCTGGAAGCTGTCTTATGAGGGGATGTTTGGCTGAAGCAGACCTGTGAGAGGGTGTTTCGTTAATAACAGACACACGGTGTTTTTCTGGAAGCTGCCTTACAAAGGGGCATGTGATATTTTGCTGGAGCAGATGCTTGAGAGGGTGTGTGATGTTTAGAAAGAATATAAATATAATCCTACAGAGAGTGAGAGGGTGCTCTTGCATTGGTTCACCTTTACAATGCTGATCTTCACTGGCGGTGCTTTTGTATTGGTATGCCTGGCAACACTTTGCTGATCTTCGATGATCTCTGATTGCTGTGACTTTGTTGAGAGAAAAGTGTCAAAGAACTTCTTATGGTATCCGGGCTGCTTCTTGCCACTTCCTCAGACTTGTGCCAATTTGGTGGAGCCTTGCGGTTTCTTCTGGATTGAGCCATTGCTACTGATTCATATTTGATGTTTTGGACTGGACTGCTGAAATCCTGACAATGAAGATTGAAAATGTTCCCAAAGAACTAGTTCTAAACATGTCGACAAACCCCATTTCCTACTAACCTTTGTTTTCTCCTTCCTCTGGTAGGTGGGAGGGGAGGTTGAAGCGTTTAAGAACCCTTATTAGCATAGAATTTGAAAAATCTAAGCCTATACACACGTGGCTGAAAGCCATCTTTTCTAGGCTTTGAGAAGACAGATGTTCACAGCCATCTTGATTAAAGGTGACCACACGGGCTGAGCCAATCAAGAAGGCAACAATAGATTTCCAAAATATTTTGGGTTAGGATGGATTTTTTTTTTTTTGTATAATAATTTTTGTCATGCAAACAAAAGTTTTGAAAGATAAGTTTTTTTTTTAAAAAAATCTTGTTTAATAAAGTACTGAAGCTATACACCCATGCTTTCATATGCAAGAAGGTACTTTATATTGGCAACCAAACTTTGTAGCGTAAGAGTAACTCGGGTGGTATTGCTTTTAAAGATATAAAGGAATCATGGAGAACAGCAGAGGCTTGCCAGTGTGTGACAGAAATGGGTCCCTACAGAGGACCCAAGTGCAGTGGGGGAGCCTAGCCTGTGTCATGTGAGAGTCACCAGAAATACCATCCACAATGACATAGGGCCAGCTGGAATCTAGAAAACAGGCTGTGCATATGCTGCTGAGGGTGAGGTCGAAACAGTGACCCAAGCCCCTTGCAAAAGCCCAGAGGATGATGAATGAATCCCAGATATTAACATCAAATTACCTGCACGGCTAGGACTTTGTTCCGCTTCATCTAGATGGTGGTGGTTGTGCCCCATAACTTCCACTGCAAGTAAAAAAGTGTGCTTTACTTTTAACGTTGCATGATCATACAGTTGAGAGGTTTTGGAGTTCTACGGAAAATTTAAATTAAAAATTGGTCACTTAAAAAAAAAAAACAGCTTTTAAATTTTTTAAATCTATAAGTGTACTGAAGGTGGTAACCTGTAGGCAGGAACTGGAGCAGAAGCCATGGAGGAGAGATGTTTACAGAGAGTACTTCCCAAAGCTTACTCAAGCTGTTTTCTCATACACCCGAGACCACCTGTCCAGGGGTGGCACCACTGTCCACGAGACAGATACTCCCATGTCAATCATAGATCAAGACAGTAACCCACGGGCTTAGCTTCAGGAAAACACTATCTATCATTCCCTCCTCTCAAATATCTCAACTTAGGTCAAGTTGACGTAGAAGCAGCCAGCAGAAGTGGTAGGTCTACAGTCATACTTTCAGACCACGGGCTTTCAGATCACATCCCAGGGACCCCAGAGGATCTGAGGGGGGCCCTGGTGACTGCAGGAGGACAGAAAAGGCCAAGCGGGACTGGCTCTCCTCATCTTCTTCCACCTGAGCAGCAGTAGTGTACAAAGAGCTTCCCCGGGGAAAACGAGAGGGATGGGAGACGGGCCAAGGTGACAACAGATGTTCCAGACTAGTGGGGCAGCAGAGTCAAAGACAGGGTGGGCAGGACAGAGTTGGGAGTCAGCTGCCCGCTGTCCTGAGTAAGTCCTGAACAAGGCCTTGGTGTATATTTGCCGTGTGGTGTCATGTGGGCTCTTCTCTCTGCCTGGAACAGAGGTTCATTACTTTCTTCACCTTATTTGTACTTAAAAAAAAATCATGGATTTTGTTATTTGTTCTTTGGCTTTTGTTTTGCTTTGTTTTGACAGGCTTGGTGTCTCAAGTCTGTAACCCCAGCCCTTTAGAGTCTGAAGGAAGAGGGTCATGAGTGTGAGGCCAGCATGGGTCAGCAGCTAGCCGGTGACATGGTACTGCTAAGAGCCCTTGACTCATGAGCCCTTGCAAGCTCTGCACTACAGCACACACCTGAAGCTCCATCACTCAAGATGCTGAGGCAGAGACTGAAGGCTGCCATGGGTGAGGCCCTTTCTCAAACCTTAGCATCATGTGGCATGGCGGCATATGCCTTCAGTGACAGCATTCAGGAGGCAGAGAAAGGCCAATCTGTCTGGGAGTTCAACAACAGCCCAGTCTATATAGTTCTGAGATAGTCAGTACTACAGAGTGAGACCTTGCCTTTTTAAAAAAAACTAGGGTTGAGCAAAATGAAACCAAAAAAAAAAAAAAGAAAAAAAAAAGGAGGTATTGTCCCTCAATACCACCGTATTATTATTTTTCCTGCAAAGATTGTCTTATAAGTCATGCCCTGAAGCCAGGTTTCCATGGTGATTGTGCACAATTCTGTCACAGCCTACTGGGGACTGCTGTGGTCATTTGCTTGCACGTCAGATCTTTCCCCTGGTGGGATCTGACTTCCTCAGGGACAGAAAAGATTTTAGATGTGTCTTCCCATCCCGAGTCCCTCAGATAGCCTTGCATTTGAAAGCCCACTGAGCAAATGATCGCTCTGCTCTCCGAGGACAGTGATTAGTGTATAAATACCTTGAGAAGGGTGGAGGGTGATATCTATCCTTCCAGAATGAGGAGAATTCACCGTACAGATGAAAGAGAATGCTAGAGGATGCTGGGAAACCTTAGGGGTGGGGAGGCACAGAAGACAGGAAACGGCAACGCTAGAAAAACCGATTAAAATAAAGGAGTAAAATTTAAAAAAAGTGTAGGACCAGCAAGATGGCTCAGAGGATGACCTAAGTTGGATCAGGTTACCTCATGCACATCATGACATGCATGTGCACATACATGTTCATGCTCACAAACACACACACTCATGTTAGAATAGATGAAAAACAATCCAGCATGTTTAAAAAAGGTGGGTTATTCTAGAAACAGGACAAGAACGCTTGGGTCTCTCTGAAATGACAGAATGCACTGACTAACAGTAAAGTCACAAAGCTTAGGGGTTTCACTGACAGCAGTTTAACATGCAAGTCTCCTGCCTCGGTATCTGCCCAAGTGAATACAAGTTCTTTTTCTCCAGTTGTAATTACTAATACCAACTCTCATGCCCCACAGTACATGGTAACCATATCCATACATGAATATACAGACACACGGACTGCAGACTGAACGCAAGTTCAGCAGCTTACAGCAAAGTGTAAAGAGAGTCTGTGTCCCACAATATCAAGTCAGGCCAGGCATGGCGGTACACGCCTTTAATCCCAGGTCTACATAGCCTCAGACCACACAGCTCTAGGAGAGAGGGAACTACTTCAGAAAGAGCTGTCAGGGCTGCTGAAGTCAGGTTTGGGATCAAAGAATTCAGCTTCAAGGTAAAAAGCCTGAACCAGATCTGGAGCAGAAAACCAGTTAAACACAGGGAGTGACAGGTCTGGCCCAAGTCCCAACAAGCACACAGGTGATGCTCAGGCACGATAGCAGGTTCCTTCACGGTGCAGGTAAGAGTCAGGGAGTCCTCAGTTCTTGACACACACACACATGAACCAGGTGTCAGGTGACAGCTTTGGTATATGGTCATGCCATCCCAATATTAGGTGCCACTTTATGGGCTCAGGGTGGTGAAGTTCCACCCTGCCTTCCATCTGTTGTATCTGATAAGCTCTTGGGCCTCCATTCCCTGACCTGATTTTAGAATGCACAGGTGTCCCCACAGTCTCAAGTCTCCACAGTATCTGTACACTGTGGCTCCTGTTGTGTTCTTGGGAACAAGCCATTTATCAACACGAGCTGAGTGGCAGTTCACAACCATCTGAAATTCCAGTTCCAGGAGGTCCAATGTCTCCTTCTGGTCTCTGTGTGCACCAGACATGCACATAGATCACAGACATTCATGGAGGCAAAACACTTACACATATAAACTATTACAAAGAACTCTTTAAAATATTTCAGTCAGGCATGGGGTTACATGCTGGGGGCCTTAGCACTTGGAAGATGGAATCAAGAGGATCAGAAACACAAAGATATCTACGTTACATGGAGAGTTGGTGGCCATCTTGGGATCTTGGACTAAAAGAAAACCTATCTCGAAAACATTTTTAATGACTTTTTTAACATCAAAGAGTTTTCACACATAGACAGTCCACAGTTCAAATACCCACGAATAAAGGATGAGTAAGCAGCCAATGACCAGGCCACAGCCTAAAGCCTCAGAGGACCAGGGGCTCTAGACAAAGACTTGCTCCCTAGTGAGCAGCTAATGGGAAGTGGTGACTGTCAACATTAAGAGCTGAGGTCCTTCCAGGTGTAGTGACAGTGACACACACTTTTAATGCCTGCACTCTGGAGGTAGAAGCAGGAGGAGCTCTGTGAGTTCAAGGGCAGCCTGGTCTACAGAGCAAGTTCCAGTCTAATGGGGCTCTACAGAGGGACCCTGTCTCAAAAATCAACAACAATGCAAAAAGAAAAAGAAAATCAAACAGAGGCCCTGAAAGAGGGCTTTAGGATTCCAGGGGCAGCTCTTCGGAGGGATTTACAGGACTCTGCCCCTTTCTTCATTTGCTTTTTTTCCTTCAGGGGCCTGACAAGTATAAATTTGTTAAGCCAAAATAAAACTTTCCTGTTTACGAGTTAGTTATCTCGGGTTCCCTTTGAAGTGATAGAAAGTTGGGTTACAGCTGGGCGATGGTGACAAATTCCTCCAATCATGCAGTTGAGAGACAGGGAGAGTTGATCTCTGTAAGACAGAGGCTAGCCTGGCCCTCCGCAGTCAGGGCTCTGCAGAGAGACACTTCAAAAAGAAACCAAAGCAAACCAGCCAACAAACAAGCAAAGCAAGAGAATACCTGGACAGGACCTGTAGGGAGGGGTGGGGTTGGCAGGACTAGGCAGGAGATAGGAGGGACCACAAGACACGTGTACGAAATTGTCGAAGAACAAATCTAGTGTTTAAAGGCAGGGAGGGGGTGCCCTGTGCGGTGGCTCGTGCTTTTCACCTTGGGACTTGGAGCTGGAGAGAAACCTTATTGCTAATCTCACAATGAAGCTCCGGTAGCACTCAGTGGCAGAGCGCTCACCCAGCATGCACAAGGCTGTCTGTTCAATCCCTAACACTGTAAACAGTAATAACAAAACACCCTCCTCATCCCTCAGGAGACACTGAAGAGACTGATGTGGTTACTATTAAGGGAAAGAAACCAGTCCAAAATCTCCAGTGTGCACTTTGAGCAATGACTGTTCTTTATACAGCTAGAGTGGCAGACATGTACCATTGCACAAGTCAGAACCTACAGAATTCACACCAACGGTGAATCATAATGTAAAGTATGCACACTTTACGTTATGTAAAGTGTGCAAATTATCAGGTTCATTGTCTCGCATGAGTCTTTGATGAAGCTTCATTGTTGGAAATAAATGTACCACAGTGGTTCCAGGTGCCAGGATCAGGGAGTGTCCATGCAAGGTTCCAACTCTACTGCAAGGAAATAAAATAACTTATTCTAAATTAGGCATGGTGGCACATCCTTAGACCTGCAGGACTCAGACAACAGGATGGCAAACCCAATGGCAGCCTCAGCTACATAGGTTCACTCTGTTACAAAAGAGAAAATAGTTTGTTCTGAGTCAAATATGAGAGTCCATGGCTGGAACAGACTCTAGCCCTGAATGACATGTCCTACTCTGGGAAAGATTTGTGAACTTTTATAGTCACAGAACAGAAAGCAATGAATAAATGTGTTGAAAATACACACGGGTAGGGCGACTGGGTGGAGTGGCTACGGCAAGGGGAAAATCTATAGCGATTTCTCTGCTTTCTGCTTAAGACTTGTCTCTTGGGGCTGGAAAGATGGCTTATCCGTAAAGGGTGCATCCTGTACTTGTGAAGGATCCAAAACTTGGCTCCTAGCACCCATGTCAGCTTGAAACTGCCTATAGCTCCAGTTCCGGGACACCGAATGCTCTCTTCTGGGCTCCCTAAAAATCTACATGCATACCTGCACATACCTCCCCATCCCCTACCCCTGCAAAACACATATATGTTGTAATAGAATCAGGACTTGCTCCTGGACAGACCATACCAGGCCAGTAGAGTCCCATGTGGAAGAGGTTTAATGGGGATGACAGAGACAAGAGGGAGAAGAGAGAAGGGAAGAAAGAAGGCATGTGACAGGGGTCTGCCTTTTATTTAAGCTGTGACATATCTGCTCCCAGGTGTAGGGGGCCTCACCAGTGCATGCTGGGAATGTTTGGCTTTTGCCATAGCAACAGATGTGCCCGATCCTTATTGTCTGCAGGGCCACAGTGCTGCTGGAGGAAAAAGAGGTTCCTGATACCAACAATATTTGCATAACTAAAATGAAAAAAAATTAAATATCACTATTTGCACATGACATGATAGTGTACTTAAGTGACTCCAGAAATTCCACCAGAGAACTTCTACACCTGATAAACAATTTTAGCAAAGTGTCTGGATATAAAATTAAGTCAAATGAATCAGTCACCTTTCTCTACTCAAAGGATAAACAGGATGAGAAAGAAATTAGAGAATCGACACTTTTCACAATAGTCACAAAGAATATAAAATACCTTGGTGTAACCATAACTAAGCAAGTGAAAGACCTATATGACAAGAACTCCAAATCTCTGAAGAAGGAAATTGAAGAAAATCTCAGAAGGTAGAAAGATCTCCCATGCTCATGGATTGAAAGGATCAACATAGTAAAAATGGCCATCTTGTCTAAAGCAACCTACAGGTTCAATGCAATCCCCATCAAAATTCCAACTCAATTCTTCACAGAGTTAGAAAGAGCAATTTGCAAATTCATTTGGAATAATTAAAAAACCCAGGATAGCAAAAACTGTTCTCAATAATAATAAAACTTCTGGGGGAATCACCATCCCTGACCTCAATCTGTATTAAAGATCAATAAAAACTGAATGGCATTGGTACAAAGGCAGGCAGGTAGATCAATGGAACAGAATCAAAGACCCAGAAATGAACCCACACACCTATGGTTATTTGATCTTTGGCAAAGGAGCTAAAAACATTCAGTGGAAAAAGGACAACCTCTTCAACAAATGTTGCTGGTTCAACTGGCAGCCAGAATGCAAATCAATCCTTTCTTATCTCCCTGTACAAAGCTCAAGTCCAAGTGGATCAAAGACCTTCACATCAAACCAGGTACACTGAAACTAATAGAAGAAAAAGTGGGGAAGAGCTTGGAACACATAGGCACAGGGGAAATTTTCCTGAACAGAAAAATCAATGGCTTATGCTCTAAGATCAAGAATCGACAAATGGGACCTCATGAAATTGCAAAGCTTCTGTAAGGCAAAGGGCATTGTCAAAATGACAAAACAGTAACCAACAGATTTGGAAAAGATCTTTACCAATCCTACATCTAATAGAGGGCTAGTATCCAATACATACAAAAAACTCAAGAAGTTAGACTCTAGAGAATCAAATAATCCTATTAAAAATGGGGTAAAGAGATAAACAAATAATTATCAACTGAGGAATATCAAACAGCTGAGAAGCATCTAAAGAAATGCTCAACATCCCTAGTCACCATGGAAATGCAAATCAAAGCAACCCTGAGATTTTTGCCTCACTCTAGTTAGAATGGCTAAGATCACAAACTCAGGTGACAGCAAATCTTGGCGAGGATGTGGGGAAAGAGGAACACTTCTCCACTTTTGGTGGGTTGTAAGCTGGTACAACCACTCTGGAAATCAGTCTGGTGGTTCCTTAGAAAATTGGATGTAGTACCCGAGGACCCAGCTATATCACTCCTAGGCATATGACCAAAAGAAGCTCCAACATCTAACAAGGACACATGTTCTACCATGTTCATAGCAGCCTTATTTATAAAAACCAGAAGCTGGAAAGAACCCAGATGTCCTTCAGCAAAGGAATGGACACAGAAATTGTAGTACATTTACACAATGGAGTACTACTCAGCTATTAAAAACAATGAGTTCATGAAGTTCCTAGCCAAATAGATGGAACTTTAAGCTATCATTCTGTGTGAGGTAACTCAGTCACAAAAGAACACTCATGGTATGTACTCACTGATAAGTGGATACTAGCCCAAAAAGCTTGGAATACCCAAGAAACAATTCACAAAAATTATGAAGCTCAAAGAGAAAAAAGGTCAGAAGGTAGATTCCTCAGTCCTTCTTAGAAGGGAGAACAAAACATTCATGGGAGGAAATAATGGGACAAATAGAGGGGCAGGGACTGGAGAAAAGATCTACAGAGACTGCCTCACCTGGGAATCTATCCTATATGCAGCCACTAAACTCACACACTATTGCTGATGCCATGTTATACTTACTGGCAGGAATCTAATACGGATGCCTCCTCAGAGGCTCTTCCAGAGTCATACAGATACAGAGCAGGATGCTTGCAGCTAACCATCAGACTAAACACGAGGACCCCAATGAAGGAGCTAGAGAAAAAACTGAAGGAGCTGAAAGGGTCTACAATCCTATGGGAAGAACAAAATGATCAACTAAGCAAACCTACCACAGCTTCCAGGGACTAAAACACCAACCAATGAGTACACAGAGAGAGAGCCATGGCCCCAGGTACATATGCAGCAGAGAATAGCATTTTCTGACATAATGGTAGGAGAGGCCTTGATCCAATGAAAGCTCGTTTTCCCAGTGTAGGGGGATGCCAAGGCACTGAGGTAGGAGACAGAGGTTGGGAGAGGGAGCACCTTCATGGAGACAATGGGAGGGGGAGGGGAGATGGGATTGGTGGAAAGGGAATAAAACATGAATTGTAAATACAGAGAATATCCAATAAAAAAAGAAAAAATAATAACTGAATTAAGTAGCTAAAAAATGGAGAAATTTAAATATAATTTAAAAGGCATGTCTCTTTGTAGTTCAAGCTTGTCAGAAACTCACTACGTAGACCAGGCTGGCTGCAAACTTGTGATCTTTCCAGCTCTGACCTGGATTGCAGGACAGTTAACCCTGCAATGATTTTTCATTGCAGGGGCCTATGACCTTTCATTGGCCAGGAGATGTTACCACTGAGCTATTACCCTGCTGAGCTTTGTTTCTGGCCCTGAAGTTTTATTCATTAATGTTTATCTTTGTGTGCACCTCTGTGTGTGTTCGTGTGTGCGGTGCCATGAGTATACAGAGAAGCCAAAGGGTAACCTTGGGTTTTGTCTTCAGTGTTGCCATCTGTCTCCTTTGAGCCCGCATCTCATTAACTCTAATGATGCTAGTCTGTCTGGCCAGCAGCCCTGGGGTCCTATCCTCACGTTAAAATATCCCATCAACACTCTGATGCAGCTTCTTCAGAAAACTGCCTCTCAGCAGCACAGAGAGATGTATAAACTACTTTCCATTCAGTTTTTCTGTGAACCAAAACTGCTCTTAATGATAAAACCTGTTAGATCTTTAAAGCACACAATCCCCTGTGCATGTTGATATATGTAATGCCAGCATGGTGTGTGCTTGTGTGTGTGCATGTGTGTGTGTGTGTGCATGCGTGTGTCAGAGAACAGCATTTAGGATCCATTTAACTCCTTCCACAGTGAGTTCTAGGGATTATCTTATGTCACCAGGCTTGTGTGGCAAGATATTTTACTTGCTGAGCCATCTTGCCGATTCTGTTTCTTCCTTAAAAATGTGTGTGTCTGTCTGTCTGTCTGCCTGCCTGTTTCTGTTCACTGTGGGTCAAACAGTGATAAAGAGTGGGAGGAAACCTTATAGCTTATAGGCAGGGGGAGGCTTACGGTTGAGTTTTTTCTGGTGCCTGTGTCTTTAGGCCACATCTCAAAGCAACAAGAATTTGTCGCTGGGACATCTGTGCTGGAATGTCTGGTGACTTGATTTTGTGCAGGTCTTTTGTAGTAAATATTTATGAAGGTTTCTATTCTACTTTAGATCATTTAGTTCCCAGATAAAAGACACAAAACTTGTGACACAATGCTTGTGATAAGCCTTAGACAGCACTAGAACTTGGTAGATATCAACCCTCTAAGCTACATTGTCTACTTCCCTGTCAGTAACCCTGAGATGTGACTGTCCATGTTTGCCTAGGCCACCCTTATTCTGATTGGTCAGCCTTCATGGCCAATTATCATTATCTCCTACCCCATGGCCTCTTCTCTCTCCACCTTCGCTCTCCTCTACCTCATGGTCCTGCCTTCAACCTCAAGCCCAGGAACCCTAACTCCACCTGCCTCTCTTCTGCCCAGCTATAAGCATCTTTATTCAACCAGTACTTTTAAATTAAGGAACAACGTTACATAGCATCAGTTGGTTTGCAGGAAGATTCCCTTGTCCCTGGTGGCAACCAGACCTTGGGGACCAGTATTTAGCATTACAATACATAGCAACAGACCAAGCCTCAACACAGGTCTTGTTCAGATAACACCAGCTTCTGTGTTCATACATGTAAAGGCCATTCCAGAAGACAGATTTCATTCAGTGATCCTCCTCATTCTCCAGCTCTTACGTGTAGGAGGAGGTGCTGATACTAAAAGTCGGGTTCCCTAATTGATTCTTGATTTAGTCAATAAAGGAGGTTGGGAGCCAGTTACTGAGCAGAAGGGACAGGTGGGACTTCTGAGTCTCAGGAGGAAAAGGGGATGAGAGGAAAGAGGGGTCTTTTTGACCAGGCTTTGGGAAGAGAAGCACCAGACAACCACGTGAGATCTCTCGAGAAGGCTGGAACCAGAGGCCTCTGCCCCCTTCCGGATACCCAAGGAGGTCGCTGGAGGCTAGCTGATGCGGGCGAGCTGGTAGGTTTGGGGCAGGAGATTCTGTGCCCAGCAATTGTGCTAAATGGCAAGTTATAATAAGGTTGAGCGTTTTTTGTCTCTGGAGCAGAAGTGGACAGAGGGAAAGAGAAGCTGTGCCGCAGCTCCAGGGCAATGATGGTAGCTGGCAGCTTGGCTAAGCTAAGTGGAGAGGGGCTGGTGGCAGCTAAGCTGGGAGGCTCTGCGCACTGTGTGTGTGCTCTCTTTTCTCCCCCCTCTCCCTCTCCCTTCCTTCCCCCACCCCATTTGTCATTACTTTGATTTTGAATCAGGGTCTCACACAGTTCAGGCTTTTTACAAACTTACTACGCAACCAAGGATGACCGAACTTTCTTATGCCTCCTGCCTCTCTGCCAAATACTAGGATTTGGTAGAGAATCCTACCAAATTTGAACTGAAGCTCTTCAGCCTGTTTGAAATTGAAAGGAGCAATTTTAAGACAGATTTGTGACTTGGGTGCACTCATCAGTCTCCCAGGCAGACCTTGAACTTGCAACCCTCCTCATCTGGAGTTACAAGGCTGTGCCCCTAGGCCTGCCAGCTGTAGAAGACTATTTTCTTATCTTTGCAGTATTGGTCTCGGGCTTGGGAAGCATTCTGACACCAGCCCCACAATTCCCTCTATTGCTGAGATAGGGGTTATTTCTAGGAGAACAGGACAGCCAGAGAAAGGCCAGGGAGTCCGGCAAGCAGTAGGAGGCAGAACCAGGAGAGTACATTACAATGAAATGACATATTACAATTAAATGATGAAATTGGGATTTGTCGTTAGGGCACCAAGGATTTGGGTGTTGTGAAGACAGAATGGGACCACAGTGACAACTGAGCTAAAGAAAGCTGTTCTGGGTGCCGAGCACGGTGGCTCATACCTTTGATGTCAACACTTGAGAGGTAGAGGCAGAAAGATCTCTAGGAGTTCTAGGCCAGCCTGGTCTATACAGCGGGACCTTGTGTCAAAGAGCAAAAGGCAGATTGTTCTGGTGGCAGGTTGTACTGAGATCGGTGTAGTGTAGGAGGCACACAGTCTATTGAGCAGGGGAAGAGCAGTGTCCCTCCGATGGTACCCTCTGTGTTCACGGCAAGCACTGTGCCAGATGGTCCGTGTGCAGTGTCCCATCAATCTCTAGATGCCCCTGAGGCGGGTGCTATCTATTTTACCTTGAGGAATATGGAGGAATAGAGGCCCGGAGATGTGTGAAACTCATTCTAGAAACCAACAGGTCTCTAAAGTAGAGTTTATTGAGCCATTGTAGAATTAAGCTACAGAAACAATCAGGTGATAGGACAAGCTTCTACAAATCCGAATAAGAAGGTTGGGTAGCAGTTGGGGGAAAAATCCGGGCATTTCCTGATGGGCAATTAAGGAGAGTAAAAAGAAATGAGGCGGAAATCTGGGGGAGGGAGACATGTTATTGAGGTGAACCCATGTGGACCGCTGCTGCCAGTGAGACATAGAACAGAGCAGAAAGTCTGCGTGTAAACAGTGTGACAGGCTAGGTGTGTGGTGGTGCAAGGCTGTGGTGTCAGCATTTGGACATGATGAGCAGAGGAATTAGGAGACCGTGGATTATTGTGGACAATTTAATCCCAATCAGGAGTTTCTGCCCTGCCTTGATCATTCAGTTGTCAGATAAAAGATGTACAACTTTTATTATTTGCAATAAGCCTTAATCAGCACAGGAGTTGGGCAGATACCTACCCTCTATGCTATTAGAATCTACTTTCCTATGGATAACCACAAATTATTACTTACAATGCTTCATCTGGGCTGCTCTAAACTCCAATTGGCCAGCCCTCAAGGCCACGTTTTCATGACTCACCTATGACTCACCTAACCCACGGTGGCTTCTCCTCCATTCACCTTCTTCTCCCTCTCCTTCATGGTTCTTCTCAGAGCCGCAAGCTGGGATCCCAAAAACCCACCTAGGTCTCTTCTGCTCAGCTATTGGCTGTCAGCTTCCTTATTCATCGATCAGAAATAACTTGGGGACAAGGTCACATAGCATCACTTGGGTCTTGGTGTGGATTCTCCTGTCTCTGGGGACACCAGGTCCTAAGGAGCCAGTGTGAGCATTAGAATACAAGCAGCATCAGACCAGCCCACTGTAATGGATAGCATTGGCTATATTACAAGGTCCAGGACAGCCTGGACTATGACAGATCCTATTTCAAATAAATAAAACGAAGGGTTTGCATAGAGGGCCCAGTGGTTAAGAGTACTGTCTACTCTTCCAGAGGACCCCAAGTTCAATCACCAGATCCCACACGGCAGCTCACAACTGTCTGTAACTCCAGTTCCAGGGGATCTGACACCCTCACACAGACATACATGCAGGCAAAACACTAGTGCATATAAGATATTAGATTTTTTTTTTAATTTCAAGCAGGACATGACAGACCAGTTGGTGGCTGTGATGTGATTGAATTAAGTTAAGGTTCCAATATAATCTTGTTTCACCATTGGCTGTGAGTTGGTTTCTCTCTCTCCTCCCCCATTTTTTGGGAGGGCACTTGCAGTTTTTGTTTTGTTTTTTCAAGACAGGATTTCTCTGTGTGTAGTCCTGTACTAGCCAAGGTTCTCTAGAATCACAGAACTTGTGGGTAGTCTCTATATAGTAAGGGAATTTTTTGGTGACTTATAGTCTGTAGTCCAACTCCCCAACAATGGTCGGCAGCAGCTGTGAATGGAGGTCCAAGGATCTAGCAGTTGCTCAGTCACACAAGGCAGGCAGAGAGAGGCTTCCTTCTTCCAATGTCCTTATGTAGGTCTCCAGCAGAAGGTGTGTCCCAGATTAAAGATGTGTACCACCACACCTGGATGTGAGACTTGCTTTGTCCCAGATGACCTTGAACTCATTGATTCCCCTTGCCTTAGTCTAGTGGGGTTCATGGCCGCTGTCTCAAGATCTCCATGCCAAGATCCAGGTCAGAAACTTGTATCTCACAGTCTCAAGATCAAGATCACAGGCGAGCCTTTCAATTCTGGATTGTGGTTCATCCCAGATATAGTCAAGTTGACAACCAGGAATAGCCACTACAATTCCTAACTGTTCTAGAATTCACTCTGTAGACCAGGCTGGCCTCCAATTCACAGTGATCTCTCCATCTCTCCTCCAGATTGCTGGAACTGGAGGGGTACAGCTCGCCTGGCTAGAACTTTTAATTTTAGAACATTATTCTTTTCTCCCCACCTCCTCTTTCTCCTCCTTTTTTGAGATGAGATTTTATTGTGCAGCTGAATGACCTCAAATTCATGTCAATCCTCCTGCCTCAGTCTTCCCAGTGCTGGCATTACTGCATGCTCCACAATATCCAGCTCCATAATTTTTCTTTTATCAGAAGTGATATAGAAGCCAAGGTCTTAGACCTGTGGCCCATTCACTAGCACAAGGCTTTTCACTCCTTTGCCATCTTCAGACTCTTAATTAAAAAACAAAGCAAAGGCCTGGTGAGAAGGAGATCTGAGCAGCCAGGGACCAGAGATCTCTGCCGAGCGCGCACGGAAAGCGTGCCCCTGCCCTGCCTGATCCAGGGACCAGGAACCCAGCATTGGGACCTATGTTCCCACCCAGTGGCTTTGGGGCGCAGAACAGGGCTCGGACCATCTGCCACCTGGACCAGTGGAGATCCAGGGACACAGACCAGGTACAAGGGAAAGGCAAGAACATATCACTGACAACAAGATGGCAAGAGGAAAGCGAAAGAGCATATCCCAAGGAAACCAAGACAACCTGGCAACACCAGTACCCAGATCTCCCACCACAGCAAACATTGGAATGCCAAACACTCCAGAAAAAGAAGACGCAGACCTAAAATCATACCTCAAGACGATGATAGAGATCCTTAAACAAGAACTGGAAGAAAAGCAAAAAGAATCGGAAGCTTTTAAAGAGGAAAAAGGAAAAACACTCAAAGAACTACAGGAAAACAGAATGAAAGAGATGAGGGAATGGAAGAAGGAATTTAAAACAGAAATTGACACAATAAAGAAAACACTAAAAGAGATAACCCTAGAGGTAGAACACCTAAAAAAGAAATCAGGAGTCGCAGAAGCAAGCATTTCCAATAGACTACAAGACATGAAAGAGAGAATCTCGGGGGCCAAAGACAACATTGTAAACATAGAAAAAACAGCCAGAGAAGATGCAAAAAACCAAAAAGCTCCTAACCCAAAATGTCCAGGAGATCCAGGACACAATGAGAAGAAGAAACCTAAGGATAATAGGAATAGAAGAGGGAGAAGAATATCAAGTAAGAGGCACAGTAAATATATTCAACAAAATTGTAGAAGAAAACTTTCCTACCCTTAACAATGAGATGACCATGAGCATAAAAGAAGCCTTCAGAACTCCAAATAGGTTGGACCAGAAAAGAAATTCCTCCCGACACATAATAGTCAAAACACCAAGTACCCAAAGCAAAAAAACAATACTAAAAGGAGTAAGGGGAAAAGGTCAGGTAACATATAAAGGCAGACCAATCAGAATCACACCCAACTTCTCAACAGAGACTATGAAAGCTAGAAGAGCCTGGACAGACAACATGCAGACCCTAAGACAGCACAAGTGCCAGCCCAACCTGCTATAACCAGAAAAACTATCAATCACCATAGATGGAGAGATGAAGATATTTCAAGACAAATCTAAATTTACACAATATCTGACCACAAACCCAGCACTACAACGAATTATAGGTGGAAAACCCAATACAATGAGGGGAACTACATCCTAGTAAAAACAAGAAAACTCCTAAGCAAGAAAACTAAAAGAAGAAAAAAACACAGACACAACTCAACCTTCAAAAGCAATAATAGCAGGAAACAGAAACCACTATTCCTTGATATCTATTAACATAAATGGACTCAACTCCCCAATAAAGAGACATAGGCTATCAGACTGGATACATAAACAAAATCCAGCCTTTTGCTGCATACAGGAAACTCATCTCAGAGACAAAGACAGACACTATCTCAGAGTAAAAGGTTGGGAAAAAAACTTCCAAGCAAACAGCCCCAAGAAGCAAACTGGAGTGGCTATTCTAATATAGAATAAAGTAAATTTCCAACCAAAAGTTATCAAAAAAGATAAGGAAGGACACTTTTTACTCATTACCGGGGAAATCTGTCAGGAGAAACTCTCAGTCCTTAACATATATGCTCCAAATACAAAAGCAGCAATATTCATAAAAGAAACCCTACTAAAGCTCAAAAAAATACATTTCACCCCACACAATAATAGTGGGAGACTTTAATACCCCACTCTCACCAATGGACAGATCATGGAAACAGAAACTGAACAAGGACACTGTAAAACTAGCAGAGACTATGAACCAACTAGAATTAATAGATATATGCAGATCATATTATCCTAAAGTAAAAGAATACAAGTTCTTCTCAGCACCCCATGGCACCTTCTCGAAAATTGACCACATAATTGGACACAGAACGAGCCTCCATCGAAATAAGAAGATTGAAATACTCCCATGCATCCTCTCAGATCACCATGGTCTACGGCTGGTCTTTAACAACAACAAAGACAACAAAAAAACCACATACACATGGAAACTAAACAAAGCTCTGTTAAATGATAGCAGGGTCAAAGAAGAAATAATGAAAGAAATTAAGGATTTTCTAAAATTTAATGAAAACAAAAACACAACATAGCCAAACCTATGGGATGCAATGAAAGCAGTAATGAGAGAAAAATTCATAGCCCTGAGCGCTTCCAAAAAGAAACTGGAGAGAGCATACATCAGCAACTTGACAGCACAGCTAAAAGCTCTAGAACAAAAGGAAGCAGATACACCCAAGAGGAGTAGATGGCAAGAAATAATCAAAATTAGGGCAGAAATAGACCAAATAGAAACAAAAAGAACCATCGGAAGAATCAACAAAACCAAGAGCTGGTTCTTTGAGAAAATCAACAAGATTGATAAACCCCTAGCCAGACTAACTAGAGGGCAAAGAGAGAGTATCCAAATTAACAAAATCAGAAAGGAAAGTGGAGACATAACAACTGAAACTAAGGAAATTCAAGAAATAAGATCCTACTACAAAGGCCTATACTCCACAAAGTTTGAAAATCTGGAGGAAATGGATGAGTTCCTAGACAGATACAAGATCCCAAAGTTAAACCAGGACCAGGTAAACCATCTAAATAATCCCATAACACCTAAAGAAATAGAATCAGTCATCAAAAGCCTCCCAACCAAAAAAAGCCCAGGTCCAGACAGGTTCAGTGCAGAATTTTATCAGACATTTATTGCGTACATAACACCAATACTCTCCAAACTATTCCACAAGATGGAATACTACCTAACTCATTTTTTGAGGCTACAATAACCCTCGTTCCTAAACCACACAAAGACCCTACAAGGAAAGAGAACTTCAGACCAATCTCACTTATGAACAATGATGCAAAAATTCTCAACAAAAATCCTTGAAAACCGAATCCAAGAACACATCAAAACGATCATTCATCATGACCAAGTAGGCTTCATCCCTGGGATGCAGGGATGGTTTAATATAAGGAAATCCATCAATGTAATCCACCATATAAACAAACTCAAAGAACAAAATCACATGGTCATCTCATTAGATGCTGAGAAAGCATTTGACAAAATTCAACACCCCTTCATGTTAAAAGTCCTGGAAAGAACAGGAATTCAAGGTCCATATTAAACATAATAAAAGCAATATACAGCAAACCAACAGCCAACATCAAACTTAATGGTGGGAAACTTGAAGCAATCCCACTAAAATCAGGGAATAGACAAGGCTGCCCATTCTCCCCCTACCTATTCAACATAGTACTGGAAGTCCTGGCTGGAGCAATTAGACAGCAAAAGAAGATCAAGGGGATACAAATCGGAAAGGAAGAAGTAAAAACATCACTCTGCAGATGACATGACAGTGTACTTAAGTGACCGCACAAATTCCACCAGAGAACTCCTACAGCTAATAAACAATTTCAGCAAAGTGGCTGGATACAAAATTAACACAAACACATCAGTAGCCTTCCTATATTCAAAGTACAAACGTGTGGAGAAAGAAATTGGGAAAAAGATACCCTTCAAAATAGTCACAAAAACTATGAAATACCTTGGTGTAACTAACTAAGCAAGTGAAGGACCTGTATGACAAGAACTTCAAACCTCTAAAGAAGGAAATCGAGGAAGATCTCAGAAGATGGAAAGATCTCCCATGCTCATGGATTGGAAGGATCAACATTTTAAAAATCGCCATCCTACCAAAAGCAATCTACAGATTCAATGCAATCCCCATCAAAATTCCAACCCAGTTCTTCATTGAGTTGGAATGATCAATGTGCAATTTCATCTGGAATAACAAAAGACCTACAATAGTGAAATCCATCCTCAACAACAAACAAACATCTGCGGGAATCACTATCCCTGGCCTCAAGCTATATTACAAGGCAATTGTGCTGAAAACTGCATGGTACTGGTACAGAAATAGGCACTTGGATCAATGGAATAGAATAGAAGATACAGAAATGAGCCCTCATGTATATGGTCACCTTATTTTTGACAAAGGAGCTGTAAACATTCAATGGAAAAAGGACAGCCTATTCAACAAATGGTGCTGGTCCAACTGGCATTTAGCATGCAAAAGAATGAAAATAGACCCTTTATCTCCCTATACAAAGCTCAAGTGTAAGTGGATCAAAGATCTCCACATTAAACCAGATACACTGAAACTATAAGAAGGGAAAGTAGGGAAAACCTTAACACACATAGGCACAGGAGAAAATTTTCTGAACAAAACACCAATGGCTCAAGCTCTAAGGTCAAAGATTAACAAACGGTATTTAATGAGGTTGCAAAGTTTCTGTAAGGCTAAGGACATTGTCAAGAAAAACAAAACGGCAGCCAACAGAATGGGAAAAGATCTTTACCAACTCCACATCAGATAGAGGCCTAATATCCAAGGTATACAAAGAACTCAAAAAGCTAGACACCAGAGAATCAAACAACCCTATTAAAAATGGGGTACAGAGCTAAACAAAACGTTCTCAATTGAGGAATATCCAATAGCTAAGAAACATCTAAGGAAGTGCTTGACATCCTTAGCCATCAGGGAAATGCAAATCAAAACAACCCTGAGATTCCACCTCACGCCAGTCAGATTGGCCAAGATTCAAAATTCAGATGACAGCAGATGCTGGCGAGGTTGTGGAGAAAGAGGAACACTTCTCCACTGTTGGTGGGGTTGTAAACTGATACAACCACTCTGGAAATCAGTCGGGCGATTCCTCAGAAAATTGGACATAGTACTACCTGAAGATCCAGCTATTCCACTTCTGGGCATATACCCCAGAGACACTCCAATATACAACAAAGATACATGCACCACAATGTTCATAGCAGTTCTATTTATAATAGCCAGAAGCTGGAAAGAACCCAGATGTCCTTCAGTAGATGAATGGATACAAAAATTGTGGTACATTTACACAATGGAGTACTACTCAGCCATCAGAAACAATGACTTAACCAAATTCTTAAGAAAATGGTTGCATCTAGAGAATATCATCCTGAGTGAGATAACCCAGTCACAAAAGAACAGACATAATATGTAGTCACTGATAGTGGGATGCTAACCCCAGAGGCTCGGACTGCCCCAGAAACAACTCACAGACTGTGTGAAGTTCAAGAAAAAAAAAAAAAAAAAAAAAAAGTCATGCTCAATCCTTACACACCAAGAAAACGTTGACTAATTCCGGGTTGCATCCTGTTTTACATGTACTTTTTGCTCATTGTAACTAGTAAGACCTTAATGCAGAGTATCAAACCTTAAAAAAAAAAAAAAAGTCAAGCACTGACACAATTGTATTTGTATACATTTATGCAAAAATGTTTAAATTTTTTCTTTTATCTTTGTTTTTTAAAATAAAGTTTAAAAAAAGAAAATTTTTTATTATACTAAAGGTGTTCTTTGACATTTAAAATGCGTTTTTTCATTAATTGTCTAATTTATCCTGTTTAGTTTTGGTTTACTGCTTATGTTATTTAATTCTCAATGTAAGAAATTATGGACAAATTCTACATTATGAAGATTTTATATATTGTTTCTCAGTTAGGTCTTATAGTTAGGTCTTAATTAATACCTGAATTTTAAATGGCAGAAAAAGGATCCCTCCTTTGTGTTTTGTCTAGAGAAATTAAAAAGTTCCAGTGTACTTTGAAAAAAAACAAGTATTTTGTTGTTTTATTATAATGGAATCCTTGGCTAGAATTCTGTGAGCATAATTTTATTAATAAACATAAGGTTCATTTCTAAACTCAAAAAAAAAAAAATAACAAAGCAAAAAGCCTTGGGCTGGAGAGATGACTCAGCGGTTAAGAGCACCGACTGCTCTTCCAGAGGTCCTGAGTTCAAATCCCAGCACCCACATGGTAGCTCACAACCATCTGTAGTGAGATCTGATGCCCTCTTCTGGTGTGTCTGAAGACAGCGACAGTGTACTCACATACATAAAGTAAACAAATTTTTAAAAACCTTTTTTTTTTTAATTACATGAGCATGTGTCTCTGTGTGGATGGATGCCTGCTCTTGAGAGCACGTGGAGGCTGGAGACATCAAATCCCCTGAAACTGCAGTTATGAACAGTAGTGAGCTGCCCAGAGTGGGTGCTGGGAACCAAACTCGGGCCCCCCACAGGCAGCAGGAGCTTCCCATAGCTGCGTGGGTTCTCCAGCTCCCTTAACTTTTTTTTTTTTTTTTAAATAAAGGGTCTTTGTTTTCATTCTGTATGTGGCCATGCACATATAAAGCTAATCTTGGTTAAATAACTTCCCAGTTGTCACACAGCTGGTAGATGTCACAGCAGGGATTTAAGAGTCTGCCCTCCGCAGACTGGAGATGGCTCAGTGGCTAAGCGTGCCTGTGGCTCTTGTAAAGGACCAGAGTTTGATTCTCAACAGCCACAGCAAGTAGTTCAGATCCAGGCATAACTCCAGTTCCATGGCGTCTGCTGACTTCTTCTGGCCTCCTCCAGAAAACCCCACTCCTACCTCCTCTCTCTCACACGTACATTATACATAAATGTATAAAGTTTTACTAGCCCTTTATTTAGAAATAAGCCCATACTATATGAAGCTCAAGAAAAACAAAGGCCAAAAAAAAAAAAAAAAAAAAAAAAAAAGAAAAAAGAAAAGAAAAAAGCCTCAGTCCTTTTTAGGAAAAAATAAATGTATAGTACCCTCTCAGAGTGTGGTACCCCTGGACCTTAAATCATTAATAATCCAAGAGCTAAGATAATAGCCTTCTGGCAGTTTTTGGTATTCACAGATCATTATGCTTAATTTATGCCCAACAAAAAATGTTTCCATGTTGCGTTCTGTCCTGCATGTACTTCATGCTTATGGTAACTAGTGGGATTTCAATGCATGCTATCAAACCTCTAAAAGAATTAAGTACTAACAAAAATATTCATATAGTGTTATGCCAAAATGCCTTTAAAAATCTGTATATGTATCCCTCTTTTTTAAAAAATTAAAGTGGTAAGAGAAAAAAAAAATAAGCCCATAATAGAATGTGAGGGAAAGAGAATGGTTTTCCTTTTTAAGTGTGTGTGTGTGTGTGTGTGTGTGTGTGTGTGTGTGTGTGAGCACCTGCCATGGCATACATATGGAAGCTGCAAGACGACTTGTGGAAACTTGCTTTTTTCCCTTCTGTGATCTGAGTCCCGGAGCTCAGACTCAGGTTGTCAAGCATGGTGGCAGGTGCCTCAGGATCCATTGGAGCATCTTCCAGCTCAGAAAGAAAATAGTTCTGAAGGAAAAAAATCAGAATCAGTACTAACCAGGTTTAGAAGGACTTTTTATCTTTTCCCAAATTAAAATATGTATATTACTGAACCGGGCAGTAGCTGAGGGTGAGCATGTTTGGAGGCTTTAGTCACACCACCTCCCGAGTGCTGAGATTACAAGTCTACACCGCCACACCCAGCTATGGATTAGAATAGATTCTGTGTGAGAACCTGTTCACAGCCTTTCTCACACTAACCAGAGGCTTCCTCCTAGGCAGGTCATCAAGGGTTGAAGAGCCTTGTGGGCAGGGAGACTGTGACACCCAGTGGCAACAATGGATTACTGCAAAAACTTCTTTTGGAAATTTCTTTTTCTTTTTTTATTAATAATTTTATTCGTTTACATTTCAAATGATAACCCCCTTCCCGTTACCCCTCCACAACACCCGTCCCATCCCATTCCTTCTCCCTCCCCCTTCTTTGCCTCAGTGAGGGTACTCCTCCACCCACTCACCCACTCCTGCCTCACGCCTCTAGTATCCTCCTACACTAGGGCATCAAGCCTCCCTCCCGTCCCATGGATGTCAGATAAGGCTGTCCTCTGCTACATATGTATCTGGAGTGCCACACACCTATGGTCACTTGACCTTTGACAAAGAAGCCAAAACCATCCAGTGGAAAAAAGACAGCATTTTTAACAAATAGTGTTTGTTGGTTTACCTGGCAGTTAACATGTAGAAGAATGCAAATTGATTCATTTTTATCTTTTTGTACAAAGCTCTAGTTCAAATGGCTCAAGGATCACCACTTAAAACCAGATACACTGAATCTAACAGAAGAGAAAGTGGGGCAGAGCCTCAAACACATGGGCATAGGGAGAAATTTCCTGGACAGAACACCAATGGTTCATGCTCTAAGATCAACAATTGACAAATGGGACCTCATAAAACTGAAAAGCTTCTTTAAGGCAAAGGACACTGTCAATAGGACAAAACGGCAACCCACAAATTGGGAAAAGATCTTTACCAACCTTACATCTGATAGAGGACTAATATCCAAAATATACAAAGAACTCAAGAAGTTAGACTCCAGAAAACCAAATGACCCCATTGTAAATGGGGTTTAGAGCTAAACAAAGAATACTCAACTGAGAAGTTTTAAATGGCTGAGAAGTACTTAAAGAAACATTCATCATCCTTAGTCACCAGGGAAATGCAAATCAAAATGACCCTGAGATTCCACCTCACATCAATCAGAATGGCTAAGACTCAGATGACAGATGATACTAGCAAGGATGTGAAAAAAGAGGGACACTCCTCTATTGCTGATGGGATTGCAAGCTGGTACAGCCACTCTGGAAATTAGTCTGGTGGTTCCTCAGAAAATTGGAAATAATTCTACCTAAAGAGCCAGCTATACCACTCCTGGGCATATATCCAAAAAAAGACTCTAACATATAACAAGGACACATGCTCCACCATGTTTATAGCAGCCTTATTTATAATAGCCAGAAGCTGGAAACAACCCAAATGTCCTTCAACAGAGGAATGGATACAGAAAATGTAGTACATTTACACAATGAAGTACTACTCAGCTATTAAAAAACGACACCTTTATAAAATTCACAGGCAAATGGATGAAACTAGAAAGTATCCTGAATGAGGTAACCCAGACACAAAAGAACACATGTGGTATGTATTCACTGATAAGTGGACATTAGCTCAAAAGCTTGGAGTACTGAGGATACAACTCACAGAGCATATAAAGCTCAAGAAGAAGGAAGACCAAAGTGTGGATGGAGGCTGTAGTCCTACTGAGTGGGGGGGGGGGGCGGACAAAATAATCACAGGAGGTAGAGAGAAGAAGGGACCTGAAAGGGAGAGAGATGGGGGAGAGAAACAAAGGGGGCAGGCAGGAACAGGCATTGGAAGGGAGAGAAGTACAGAGAAGCAGGAAACATGTAACCATGGGGAATAGGGAACTGGGAGTAACCACTAGAAAATCCTAGATGCCAGGGAAGTGAGAGGCTCCCAGGACCTAACAGGGATGACTTTAGCTGAAGTACCCAACAAAGGGGAGATATAACCTGTAGAGACCTCCTCCAGTAGATAGGCACGGCCCCCAGTTGAGGAATGGGGTCACCTACACATCTCAAAATTTTTAACAGAGAATGTTTCCTATCCAAAGAAACAGAGACAGAAAGAAAGGCCATCTAGAGACTGCCCCACATAGGGACCCATCCCGTCTGCAACAACCAAACCCAGACACTATTGCTGATGCCAAGAAGCACTTGCTAACAGGAGCCTGACATGGCTGTTACCCTGAGAGGTTCTGCCAGCACCTCTTGCATTTAATTGTGGGCTTGTTCACAGTTTCATCATGATGAAGATTGTAGTGGCAGGCAGGAGGGCATGGCCCTGCAGCAGTAGCTGAGAGCTTATCTTCAGATCTGCAAGACAGGAGGTGGGGGTGGACAAAGACAGAGAGACAGAGACAGAGAAAAGGAAATGGAGAGACAGACACACAGATTGGGTGGGAGATGGCAACGTGGCTTCAGATGTTACTCAAGACCACTAATATCACCATGGAATTTGGTGGTTACATGGGCTAAATTTTATCTTGAGTTTGTTGTTTTTTAAATCTAGGAGAATCAAATTGGCTCATGGTATATCTAACCCAGAAGCTATTGAAAACTGACAATTTCTTGCAAGGGAACAATCAGTTTTCTTTAACGAAGCCTCACAGTTATAGAAACAACACTGATGGTCTATCCTGGGAGAGGCCACCCAGAACTCTCAGGGACCAAGTAGCTGTGCTACCTGGGAACAGACACTTCCGACCCAAGGACAGAGCTGGCCCAGTTGCATCAGGACGCAGCACCGGCATACTTACAACATACCCAGAGAGCCAAACACACAGAAGCAATCTTCCTCCGGAGACCATGGGCCCACAGACACACAGGAGAGACAAGCTCCAGTCAGAGACAACAAGATCACCTAGTACCACCGATAGCAAGATGGCAAGAGGCAAGTGCAAGAATCTAAGAAATGGAAACCAAGACAACCTGGCAACATCAGAACACAGTTCTCCCACCACAGCAAATAGTGGATATCCCAACACATCAGAAAAACAAGATTTATACTTAAAATCATATTTCATGATGGTGATGGAGATCCTTGATAAGCACATAAATAACACACTTAAAGAAGTACAAGAAAGCCAGGAGAATGAACGAAAACAAGTTGAAGCCCTTAAAGAGGAAACACAAAAAACACATCACTTAAAGAACTACAGGAAAGCAAAAACAAACAGGTGAAAGAATTAAAAACAGAAATAGAAAGAATGAAGAAATCACAAAAGGGGACAATCCTAAAGTTGGAAAACGTAGGAAAGACATTGGGAGTCATAGATGCTAGTATCACCAAGAGAATACAAGACATGGAAGAGAGAATCTCAGGGACAGAAGACACTATAGATAACATTGACACAACAGTCAAAGAAAATGCAAATATCAAAAGGCTTCTAACCCTCAACATCCAGGAGATCCAGGTTACAATGAGAAGACCAAACCTAAGAATAATAGGTATAGAAGAGGGTGAGGAATCTCAACTAAAAGGCCCAGTAAATGTCTTCAACAAAATTATAGAAAAAAAAACTTCCTGAACCTAAAGAAAGAGATGACCACGAACATACAAGAAGCCTATAAAACCCCAAATAGATTGAACCAGAAAAGAAACTCTGCCTGACAAATAATAATCAAAACAACAAGTGTTCAAAACAAAGAAAGAATACTAAAAGCAGTAAGGGAAAAAGGACATGTAACTTACAAAGGCAGACCAATCAGAATTATGCCCGACTTCTCAGCAGAGACTAAGAAAGCTAGAAGATCATGGACAGACATCATACAGACACTAAGAGAACACAAATTCCATTCAAGGTTACTATATCCAGCAAAACTCTTAATCTTAAAAGGAAAGACCAAGTTATTTCAGAACAAAACTAAATTTATACAATATCTGAACACAAATCCAGCCCTACTAAGAATAATTGATGGAAAACCCAATACAAGGAGGGAACCTACATCCTAGAAAAAGCAAGAAAATAACTAAGAAAGAAAACCAAAAGAAGAAAGACACACCGACATAATTCTACCTTTAAAAGCAAAAATAGCAGGAAACAGCAATCACTATTCCTTAATATCTGTTAACATGAATGGACTCAATTCCCCATAAAGAGACATTGACTATCAGACTGGATACATAAACAGAATCCAGCATTCTGCTGCATACAGGAAACTCATCTCAGAGACAAAGAAAGACACTATCTCGGAGTAAAAAGCTGGCAAAAACCTTACAGGCAAACGGTCCCAAGAAACAAACTGGAGTAGCCTTTATAATATCGAATAAAGTAGATTTTCAACCAGAATTATCAAAAAAATTAGAAAGGACACTTTTTAGTCATTACAAGGAAAATTTATCAGGATGAATTCTCAATCCTTACCATATATGCTCCAAATACAAGAACACCCATATTCATAAAAGAAACCTTACTGAAGCTCAAAGCATACATTGCACCACACACAATAATAGTGGGAGACTTCAACACCCCACTCTCATCAATGAACAGATCATGGAAGTAGAAACTGAACAGGGACACATTGAAACTAGCAGAAGTTGTGAAGCAATTGGAATTAACAGACATATAGAGAACATTTCATCCTAAAACAAAAGAATACACCTTCTTCTCAGCCTCTAATGGCACCTTTTCCAAATATTGACCATATAGTCGGTAACAAAACAAGCCTTAATAGATAAAAGAAGATTGAAATATTCCCATGGATCCTATAGATCACCATGGACTAAAGGCTGCTCTTTAATAACAACAAAGACAACAAAAAGCCCATATACACATGGAAGCTGAACAATGCTCTACTCAATGATAGCATGGTCAAAGAAAAAATAAAGAAGAAAATTAAGGATTTTCTAGAATTTAATGAAAATGAAAACACAACATATTCAAACCTATGGGATGCAATGAAAGCAGCACCGAGAGAAAAACTCATAGCTTTGAGTGCTTCCAAAAAGAAACTAGAGAGAACATTCACTAGCAACTTGACAGCACAGTTGAAAGCTCTAGAACAAAAGGAAGAAGATACACCCAAGAGATATAGACGGCAAGAAATAATCAAAGTCAAGCAGAAAATTGACCAACAGAAACAAACAAACAAACAAACAAACAAAAAACCATTCAAAGAATCAACAAAACCAAGAGCTGGTTCTTTGAGAAAATTAACAAGATTAATAAACTTTTACCCAGACTAACTAGAGGGCAAAGAGAGCATATCCAAATTAACAAAATCAGAAAGGAAAGTGGAGAAATAACAACTGAAACTGAGGAAATTCAAGAAATCATCTGATCATACTACAAAAGCCTATACTCAACAAAACTGTAAAATCTGGAGGAAATGGATAAATTTCTACACAGATACCAGATACCAAAGTGAAACCAGGACATAATAAACCATCTAAATAATTCCATAACACCTAAAGAAATAGAAGCAGTCATCAAAAGCCTCCAAACGAAAAAAAAAGTCCAGGACCAGATGGGTTCAGTGCAGAATTCTATCAGTTATTTATGACCTAATACCAGTACTCTCCAAACTGTTCCACAAAATAGAGTCAGATGGAGCACTACCCAACTCATTCTTTGAAGCCACAATAACTCTCATTCCTAAACCCTACAAGGAAAGAGAACTACAGACCGATCTCCCTTATGAACACTGATTCAAAAATACTCAACAAAATTCTTGCAAACGAATCCAAGAACACATCAACACAATCATTCACCATGATCAAGTAGGCTTCATCCCTGGGATGCAGGGATGGTTTAATATATGGAAATCTATCAATGTAATCCACAATATAAACAAACTCAAAGAAAAAAACCACATGGTCATCTCATTAGATGCTGTGAAAGCATTTGACAAAATTCAACACCCCTTCATGCTAAAAGCTTTGGAAAGAACAGGAATCCAAGGTCCATACTTAAACAGAATAAAAAGCAATATACAGCAAACCAGTAGCCACTATCAAACTTAACGGTGAGAAACTTGAAGCAATCCCACTAAAATCAGGGATGAGACAAGGCTGCTCACTCTCCCCCTACCTATTCAACATAGTACTGGAAGTCCTGGCTGGAGCAATTAGACAGCAAAAGGAGATCAAGGGGATACAAATCGGAAAGGAAGAGTTAAAAACATCACTATTTTTAGATGACATGATAGTATACTTAAGTGACCTCAAAAATTCTCCCAGAGAATTTTTATAGCTGATGAACAAGTTCAGCAAATTGGCTGGATATAAAACTAACTCAAACAAATCAGTAGCCTTCCTCTACTCAAAGGACAAACATGCTGAGAAAGAAATTGGGGAAAAGATACTTTTCACAATAGTCACAAACAATATAAAATACCTTGGTGTGATTCTAACTAAGTAAGTGAAGGACCTGTATGACAAGAACTTCGAATCTCTGAAGAAGGAAATTGAAGAAGATCTCAGAAGATGGAAAGGTCTCCCATGCTCATAGATTTGAAGGATCAACCTTGTAAAAATGGCCATCTTATCAAAAGCAATCTACAGATTCAATGCAATCCCCATCAAAATTCTAACTCAATTCTTTATAGAGTTGGAACGAGCATTTGCAAATTCATCTGGAATAACAAAAACACCTAGAATATTGAAATCTATTCTCAACAACAAGAAAACATCTGTGGAATCACCATCCCTGACCTCAAGCTATATTACAAGGCAAATGTGTTAAAAACAGCATGGTACTGGTACAGAGATAGGCAGGTAGATCAATGGAACAGAATAGAAGATGAACTCTCACACATATGGTCACTTGATTTTTAACAAAGGAGCTGAAAACATTCAATGGAAAAAGAATATCCTCTTTAACTAATTGTGTTGGTCCAACTGGCACTCAGCATGCAGAAGAATGAAAATAGACCCTTTCTTATCTCCTTGTACAAAGCTCAAGTGCAAGAAGATCAAAGATCTCCACATTAAACCAGATACACTGAAACTATTAGAAGTAGGGAAAACCTTAGAACACATAGGCACAGGGGAATATTTCCTAAACAGAACACCAAGGATCTAAGACCAAGGATCGAGTTTTGGGACATAATGAGATTGCAAAGTTTCTGTAAGGCTAAGGACACTGTCAAGAAAACAAAACGGCAGCCAACAGAGTGGAAAAAGATCTTTACTAACCCCACATCTGATAAAGGTCTAATATCCAATATATACACAGAACTCAAGAAGTTAGACTCCAGAGAATCAAACAATCCTATAAAAAATGGGGTACTGAGCTAAACAAAAAGTTCTCAATTGAGGAATATCAAATGGATGAGACACATCTAAGGAAGTCCCCGACAACCTTAGTCATCAGGGAAATGCAAATCAAAACAACCCTGAGATTCCATCTCACACCAGTCAGAATGGCTAAGATCAAAAACTCAGATGACAGCAGATGCTGGGGATGATGCAGAGAAAGGAACACTTCTCCACTGTTGGTGGGGTTGTAAGCTGGTACAACCACTCTGGAAATTAGTCTGGCAGTTCCTCAGAAAATTGGACATAGTCCTACCTGAAAACCCAGTTATTCCACTTCTGGGCATATACCTCAGAGATGCTCCAACATACAATAAAAACACATGTTCCACCATGTTCATAACAGCTTTATTTATAATAGTCAGAAGCTGGAAAGAACCCAGATGTCCTTCAGTAGATGAATGGATAAAAAAATTGTGGTATATTTGCACAACAGAGTACTACTCAGCTATTAGAAACAATGACTTTATGAAATTCCTAGGAAAATAGATGTATTTAGGAAGTATCATACTGTGAGGTAACCCAGTCACAGAAGAACAGACATAAAATGTAGTCACTGATAATTGGATACTAGTCCCAGAATGTCTGAATACCCCAGAAACAACTCACAGATCTTATGAAGCTCAAAATAAAAAGAAAGTCCAAAAAGTAGAAGCCTCAGTCATTTGGAGATAAAAACATTAACAACAACAAAAACAGCAACATGTGTATAGCACCCATTCAGAGTGGGGTACAGCTAAGACCTTAAATCATTAATAACTCAAGAGCTAAGAAGATAGCTTTGTGGCAATTTTTGGTATCTAAAAATCATTATGTTTAATCTGTACACACCAAGAAAACTCTATTTCCATGTTATGTTTTGTTTTACATGTACTTTATGCTTATGGTAACTAGTAAGATTTCAATGCGTACTATTAAACCTTTAAAAAAATCAAGTACTGACAAAAATATATTCATATAGTTTTATGCCAAAATGCCTTAAAAAATCTGTACATGTATCTCTCTTTTTTAAAAATGAAGTTGTAAAAAAAAATGAACACACAAAAATGATAGCTGCCTTATATACCAATGACAAGGACACCAAAATTAAATCAAGGGACAATCCCATTCACACAATCCCATTCACACAATCCCATTCACAAACACCCTGACATGAGTCAGTTGACTAACCCATCAAGTGGTGAATGGATAAGGCAAGTGTAGCATGTAGACAAAATAGAGCAATACTCCACTGTGGAGAAAGTGGAATAAAGAAAGCTGCAATCCCATGGAAGCGCTAGAACAAATGGTACCGGCTGGGGCCAGCAGATGCAGAAAAACAAATGATGTGTATTGTCCATTCACATAGGTCCTGACATTGAGACTTGCACCTTTAATTTGGGCTATGTATAGAATCCACGTAATTAAAAGGAGCCATTGCAATGGACCCCTTAAGGGAGGGAAATAGTAAAATATAGACAGAGTCAAGGCAGAGAAGAGGAACGTTAGATGCTTAAAGGTTCAGACGTGGAGGGGTTAGGGGGGATGTAAAAAAGAGGGCAAACTAATAAAACCAAAGAGCCACAAAAAAGCCAACTATAAACCCACGTCCTTGCAACCCAAGTGGAAAGCAGTTAGAAGGAAGGGCAGGGGAAGAAAGGTGACAAGAAATTATAGTCGAAGAATCCTTGGGGCTAAAGATTTAAGCAGTAATAAAGGTAGGAGGGTAAGCGAGCGTGGAAATGGGACAGGCTAACCCAAACCAATGCGGGGAGATGCCTTAGGCAATGCACCAGTTTGTAGACTAGCTTGTAGTATATATGTGATGGAGTTTCCGTGACAATACTGCTTCCAGTAGACAGGCTTGTCTGTCAGTCTGTCTGTCTATCCATCTGTTCGTCTGTCTGTCTGGTTTTGGTGAATCTCTAAGAACCATAGGTGGGACACCTCCTCCTGAGTTAGGGCTCAGAGGCTTTGAAAACATAGGCTAATACCACTGCCGCAGGAAGCCCACCATAGCTCAGCGGGAAGACCCTACCACTGTTTTTACCACATTTTGGTTTGATTTCCCAGTGACATGCCACCAAACTGACCAGGAAAGTCTCTACTTACTGGCTTTCATAGTGTTGGAAGGTATGACAGTGCCCAGGGGTGACAGGTAGTCATCCATGATTTTACCTGGTCCCAGACCTTGCAGGATGCTCCAACAAGTCACGTTGTCTCAACAAGGGCTGTAATGCCGTGATGGAAGTGTGGGTAACAGCATATTCAGGCTGGGTGTGAGACATGTGCCGCAGAAAAGGCTTAATGCATGAGACTGCAATGCTTTTACAAAGCCTATGACTATACAAGTCATAGGCGAGATTAGGGACTTATCATCTGGGAAGTCATAGCACAAACTCAGGAGACGGGTGAAACTTCTGCATCTGTGGTCACTTAGAGTCCACAGCACATGGTTAGGACCTTCTGGCATTTAGAGTCTCCAATATTGGGCTTAGAGCTTGATTATTATGTACCAAGGGGGACTTGTTTCCTGATCCAGTCGGTTTGGTGTGCTGCGTGTTTCTTGAAACTCCAGAGGCATCTACTTCTTTAGACTAGGAAATTTTTCTGCTATGATTTTGTTGAAAATACTTTGTGTACTTTTGACTGGTGTTTCTTCTCTTTGTTCTATTCCAGTTATTCACAGACTGCCCTTTTCACAGTCTCCAGATTTCCTGGATGTTTTGTGAGCCAGTTTTTGTTGTTTTTGGATTTAACAAGTTCTTTGACTGCAATATCCATTTCTTCTATCCTGTCTTCAGTGAATGAAGCTCTCTCTTTGATCCCTTGTGTTCTGTTGGCCAAGGCTTGTTAAACCTGAGATTCCCCAGAGAAATAGGAGCTCCATGATTTTGGGCTGAATTTGAAGTCAAGTTTTAATTAAATGCTGGCTGGGAGGGTGAACTCTGGCCAGGCCCATTTAGGGTTTCCCAGGACATGGCCATGGTCACATTTTGAAGAGGCATACAAAGGTAAAACCACAGGGCCACTGTACTTCACACCGGGTCCAATAAAGCACAAGCACACATCCTGATGTACTTCCTGCCTATCTAACTCCTGCCTACACCCAGTGCATCCAGTGCAGATTGGGTCAAAGGAACTTGGGGAGCGAAAACATAAATAGCCTCCAGCTCTTAACTCTGCTTCTTATGTCTTGCCTCTGAGGCTCCTGTTCAAGTGCCTAAAGTTTTCATTTCCAGCTTTTTTCTGTTTGTACTTCATTGACTCTGTTTCCACGTTCAGGTCTCGAACTATTTTATATACTCCCTCCAACCTTTGTGTTTCATAGACTTCTTTAAGGGATTTATCCTTTTTCTCTTTAAAGACCTCTATCATATTCACAAAGGCTATTTTAATGTCTTTTTCTTGTGCCTCAACTACATTGGAGTCCTCAGGTATCCCTGAGGACGAGGGGTGCTGGGCTCTAGTGAAAACATCATCCTGGCTGTTACTGTGTCTTTACACTTGTGTCTAGGCATCTGATGTTGCAAAGATTGTAATTCCAGGTGCTGACATCTGGTCTTGCCTTTGTTGGTTGGGTGTCTTGTTCATAGTTTTGATTGCCCCCTTAGGCCCATAAGGTAGTGTGGTGTCTGCGTGTTTGGCATGAGATTCTTCTGGGATCCTGTTAGGTGTAGCCACTGGAGGTTCAGGATGAATGTGTTTCTGGATATTGGGAGCTGACAACACTGGGACGGTCTGGAGGCAGAGGAAGTCCCAGGAGGGCGGTAAGCAGGGCGATCGACCAGGATTTGCTCGATATCTGGGAATGGGGCAGAGAGGGAGGAGAGGCTGAGGCAGAAGGTCTGGTGTTGAGACCCGGGGGCTGAACTTTGGATCTAGTAAATATATATTACAGCCAGAGACTTATGAAAGTTGTGTTAATAAAAACTTAAACAGGCACACACACCGAGGCTGACTTATCCAAGCAACCCTTTTTCACATGTTGTATTTCTTCTTGTGTGAGTAAACTTTAAATACTATAATTTCCTGGTATTGTGCATTCATTGTGCCTTTCAGCCTCTGGTGACCAAGCTTGTCACTCCTCTTTTGGTGTTTCTCATAGTGAAGACTTTCCAGCTGTGCATCATGTCTCTGGCCAGCCAACCACATCACTGATGATACATAACCAAGAGGAAGGGTTCTACAGAACAAACTGAGCACAAAGCACTTTTCCCAGAACAGATTTTGTTCACCCGAGTGTGGATTTAAAACTGAGAGTCACATTCAGGACTCAGGGAACCAGTGCTGTGAGTCCAACAGGCTGCCTTTTTGTCCCACGTGTGCTTGTTTTTATTAACTGAAAAATTAATAAAATAAAATTAACAGTGCATTCTGACCATGGTTTCTACTCCAGCATCTTCTCCCAGATCCTTCCCATCTTCCCTGACTCTTCCAACGCCAAGCCTCTTCCTTTCTCTTTCTTATAAAATAAAGAGGCAAAACCAAAACCAACCAAACAGAAAACAAGTGAAAAGCAAAGAAACGTAAATAACAAAAGACAAGATCAGAAAATACAATATGCAAACAAGACACACACACACACACACACACACACAAACACACACCACCACCACCACCACACCACACCAAAACAAAATCCCGAACCATGAAGTATGAGACAAAAACAAACTACAAAAATGCCACTGAGTTCATTTTCTGGTGGCCATACATGGCTGAGCATTGGGCCTACTCTTAAATGTAGTTTATATACACCCAATGAGACTAAATTGGAGAAAACTCATTTTTTCTTCCACATGCATTGCTGATTGAAGATAAATTCTTGGTGGGAGACGGGAGCACAGGACCACTACCCCTTTGGGTGCTGAAAACCTGTCGGTTTTGACCCTGTCCAGGGTATGTGAGCTCATATGTATTTCAGCAACAGGATGTCTTTTAAGAAAAACCCCCACAAGAATATGGGTGAAAAGTAATCATTAAAAATGTGCACAAAGTGTGGCTCTTTGAATCGTAAATGGCGCTTATATAGGTTTTAGTCTTGGGTTTACTAACATTTTTCTGTAGCTACTCTGTGCTTCCATTTCTCCTAATCTCTACACCACTCAGTGAAAAGTGACACATAATTCCACACCAAGCAGTGGCAGCCACTATCCAAGAGGAGCCGAACAATCATTGAGCCTCTCAGAGTGGTGCAACTATTACAGCATACACAGCTCAGCTGTGCTTTTGAGTTGGTTCAGATTTATTCAGACACTCTCAAGCACTTCAAAAGCTCCACGTGTGCCCAGCTGATGATGGACACACCTGGACGTGCGAATCGCCTGAGCTTTTGTCTGATTCTATGTTCTCTAATCGGCTTCCTTCCATAGGATACCGCTCCTTGTTCCCTCTTCTGCACTGGTCAATGGCTCTCTCCACTCTTTAAATACTCATCCCAGGAAGGTGCAGAGTCCTGAGAACATGGCATCTAAGGACTTGAGTAGCACCTAGTTCCTTGCCTCAGGTAAATAAGATGAATGGAGAGTCAGCAACCACCCCAGCATAGACATGTCACGACTTTCTGTGAATATGTTGTTGCATATTTCACCCCAGAAAGGGCATCTAGGCCTTAGGAAAAGAGGCACAGAAAAGGGGGAAGCTATCCCAGTTCACAGACACATTTCATTCAGTTCTTTGGAATTCTTGGCACTGCGTGTTCTCTAGCCCACCCTCTTCGATACCACTTTCCTGTTTTCTGTGGAGACTTCACTGTGGCTCACGTAAATGTCAACAAAAACTTGAATATTTGTCTGTTCTTACAATGAAAACCAAAAGGCAGCATATTTTACAGTCCAGTTGATCCTTATTTTAACATCCAGTTCTAGACAATCTCAGTACCCTGTGAACTTTGTCTTTGTAAACCTTGTCATAAGGCGAACCCCTAGTCCTACTGAGCCCCACATTGTTCCCTTTTAAAATTGCTTCTCCTCTGTTAACTCCATGCTGGTCCCTCACCACTGGGCTCAATTTTAATGTCAACTTCTTGCACCTACTCACTGGTCAGCAACAAAGGTAACTGGTCTTCCATTCAAGAACCGTTTGCACCTAAATGTGGGCCATTCACAAAGTAACCTCCACAGCTACTTTCAGATTCAGGTGTTCTGTCAGAAATGCCATTTCTCTGTATGATCATGAGCTAAAATTGCTACGCTGTAGGGGACTCTCATTCGTTTTAAGGTTCCTGGAACTCTCAAAATCTTTGAAGCCAGAGATTCTCTACAGAAAACAGGAATACTTGGCCAACAAACACTCTAAAATACATGAAAAGAGACATGAAGAAAGTAAAAAGTACAATAAAAATGTCAAGAATCCTAGTATCATGGGGAAACAAAGGCTCAAGTTAAGGAGAAACTTCCTGTACTAGGGGCAGGGAGTGGATTGAAGAGAAGGCCAAACAGAATAAATACATAAATTCATAATATCCTCAGTGTGTTAATGTGACATGGTGTATACCCACATGCCCTACAATCCACGTGAAATAAGTCCTCTTCGTGACTGTTCTCATCTCAACTGTGAGCTACTACGCACACAGTTAAGTGACATCTACTCTCCAGCGTTGAGGGTAATACAATGTATCAATGTATTGACTAACAGCAACTGTTACAAACATTAACACAAACTGTTAAACCATGAGCTAGAAATCTCAGGAAAATCCAAGCTAGTGTTGACACATAAGGAAAACTGGCTTTCTCCAGGGGAAACTCTCAGTGTCGTCAGAGGGGCAAGAGGATGCGCAGGCTGGCATTTGAGTCATGAGCTGGCTGCTTATTAATGATGGCATCATGGAAGTCATCAAGCTCTCTGGAGGACAGCTGCTAAACTGGTAAGACCCTAAGTTACAATGATTTAAACATTGTAACATTGATGACGTTAATATATTTAGCGAATCATATGAAATCCAGTCCAGAGAAGGACGTTTTATAGACATTAGCTTCCTTTCTCTGGCCCCAGTTACCGGTTAGCATTTTCTTTTTTAATCTCTAAAATTCTACCCTGGCAGAAAAATGTTTCCTGGATGATGATTTTCTATGACTAAAGAAAAGGTAAAAATATTTTATTACATAATATTAATCTATAAAAATATAATATTATACCTTAAGGAGCTTTTAGGGTAAATATTAACTCTGCTAGTGATAGGTAACTAACACATTAAGAAATCCCTACTTTCTTTGAATCTGAATAAAATGTATGAAGTCACCAGTATTTGGCAGCTAAAATAAAGTGGTTATTTACAAGGACCATGTCCCTCACCAGGATCAGTACTTATCAAAACCGACAAGCAAAAGGAAAATTTTACTGGAATTACGGCACTAGGAACAGTCTGAAGACAGTACGCACATTTTATTATGACACAACAAAGCTTCTCCAGACCTTTGGTTGCATCTGTCCACAAAGGATGACAGATAAACCACAGCATTGTGCTTTTCAATCTGCCCAGATGTGATGCAAACTGATCAGGACAGGGGTATTTGTCCCGCGCAACCGTCTCGCCTGCAAGAACGACGCGGCACACAAAATAGAATCCTTCTGTGGTAAACTTTATTAATCTGGAAAAACCGGTACTTGCTTCACGTAACGAAAAGGACGGAGAAAACCAAGAGATCCAAAGAGACGAACAGGACGAAGAAGCTCCACGAGACGGCCGAAAACCAACGGGAGAAAGAGAGGAAGAAGAGAGGAAGAGAGAGAGAGCTATCCAGCTCGCCCCCTTATAAAGGGATCAGTCCTTGCCTTGGACGCGGAGCCCCCTGATTGGTTGAAACTCACCAGGCCCTATGACGCCACGGGAAGAGGCGGGACTCATGAAGCGGAAGTTACCCAGCCTGTGCGCACATGGCTTGTTTACTAATAACTCCAGCCAGATATCAGCGCCATCTTGTAATGGCGAATGAGTGGGAATGTGTGGGCGGCGCCCCACAGCCGGATATCAGCGCCATCTTGTAATGACGGAAGCGTGGGAATGTGTGGGCGGCGCCCCACATCTCCCCCTATCTTTTATACTTTAAGCAAAGTAGGACACCCATATTAGGAGGGCGGAGATAGAGGTCAAATCCTTATTAAGGTGTATAAAGACCATGTACAGGAGTAACCGCTAGGCCTTTTGTAGCCCGCAGTACACCTGACCTGTCACTCTGCCGTTTTTCTGAGGGAGGGACACTGGGGCAGGAAACCCTCATACAAATGGCTTATCTCCCGGAGAATGCCCCGCGACCAGGGGTTTCTCAGTGCGATGCTAAGCTCGGCATCCCTCATGGGCTGCTCAAACCAGACACTCTAATCCTGTGCAATGAACCGAAGTTCTAGGAGTGCAAGAGCTGTCTGGCCGGCGACCTACTGCTTAAGCAAAGACAAACAGATATCGGCTGATGCTGCATGTTCTAGAGCGACAGGCGCTTGGGCAGTAACCACCTTGTCTCTTTTTTGTTTGGGCCTCGAGCTTACAAACCAGCCAGAGAAGCAACGCAAGTCCGCAGCAAAGGATTGCTCCCAAGAGTCCCACCCCCACCCAAGTTAGTATCGGGGGTGAAAAGGTTAGGGGAGACTGTAGCATCAAGTTCCGCTGGAATTGGTTTCAGGAATGCCGACAGAATCGCCCATCTTGTCTCTTCTCTGGCTCTCTGGTTCCACGGCGTCAGGAGCAGGGCTGTCATCAGGAGTCTCTGCCGTTTTTCGCGTGAGCCTCTCGGGAACCCAGAAAGGATTATTTTCATCCTGAGGAAAAACATAAACAGCTCTCCTGGATCTTATCAACACAAGATCCGGTCCTTTCCATTTGTTAGTTATAACATCTTTCCATTTTACCATCTCTTTTGGTTTATCCATGGGTAGGCAATGCCTTTCAGCTGCCGTATGGCCATGGTCATCAAGATTTAAAAAGTTTAAGGTGAACAGTGCCATGGATACTGCTGTCCTAGGCACAGGGGGCAAAGCCTGCATAATCCCCCCTTTCTGTTTTATTAGATATGATTTAAGAGTGCGGTGAGCACGTTCCACAATACCTTGTCCTTGTGGATTATACGGCAAACCTGTAAGATGAGTCACAGCCATCTGGCTACAAAATTGTTGAAATTTCTGTGAGGTAAAAGCCGGTCCGTTGTCTGTCTTTAAGAACTTTGGCTTACCCCAGGCACTCCAAGCCTCCAAGCAATGTTGGATGGCATGTGAGGCCTTTTCTCCAGATAAGGGAGTGGCTACAATTATTCCTGAACAGGTATCAATGGATACATGTACATATTGCAGCTTACCAAAGGCGGGGACATGGGTAACGTCCATTTGCCATATTTGAAGAGGCTGGATGCCCCGAGGATTAACCCCCGAGTGGGGCGCAGGCAGAAACTGACTGCAATTTTGGCAATTGACAACAATATCGCGAGCCTGTTTTCTGGAAATGGAAAAGCGGCGCCGCAAAGTTTCAGAAGTTACATGAAAGTTTTTGTGAAAACTTTTAGCAGCCTCTAGCGGCGAAGACATGGCTATAGCAATTATTTTTGTAGCCCTGTCTGCCAAATCATTGCCTTGAGCCATAGGTCCTGGCAATCCAGAATGAGCTCTAATGTGAGTAATATAAAAGGGTGATCTTCTGGCTAGAAGGCAATTTTGAATTTGCGCAAAAATTGAGGCAACTCTGCTAGACGGTTTAATAATGCCAGCCGCCTCAAGCAAATTGACAGCATTAACGACATAAGATGAATCAGACACTATATTTATAGGCTCTGAAAAACGTTGTAAAACCTCAAGAACCACTAAACATTCTACCACCTGTGGGGAGGTTTCTGTATACTGCCTCGAGTAGACCTGACCGTTAACCACAAAAGCCCCCAGCCCAGTTTTGGAACCGTCAGTATAAATAACTAACCCTTCTTTTAGGGGACTACAGGACGTTACTTTGGGAAAAACAACAGGTTGAGTTAAAGCAAACTGTAAAATTGGATGTTTTGGGTAATGATTGTCTATTTTTCCTGAAAAGGAAGTGACTAAGATAGCCCAATCATTTGAAGTGGCAGCAAGAGTGGAAACCTGCATGGCATTATAGGGAACAATTAACAGCTGTGGCTCACTGCCAAAATGCGTGATGGCAGATTTTAGCCCCCTCAGCGCTAATTGTGCCACAGCATCTGGATACCAGTCAATTATTTTAGCTGGCGAGGCATTAGGATGTACCCACAATAAGGGTCCTTGCTGCCAAAGCACTGCAGTAGGGAGCCGGTTTGTTTTAAAAACACATAATGAAAAAGGTTTATCATAATCCATGCGAACCAATTGTGCATCCTGTATAGCTTCTTCTACCAACTGTAACGCTCTTTCTGCTTGCGGGGTCAAACTTCTAGGTGAGGAGACATGCGGATCTCCTTCTAAAACATCGAATAAGGGTTTAAGTTCAGCAGAAGGAATCTTAAGAAAAGGTCTAAGCCAATTAATGTCTCCCAGTAATTTTTGAAAATCATTAAGAGTGTGGAGGTGATCCCTTCTTATCTCAAGCTTTTGAGGGACAATCTTATCAGTGAATAAATACCACAGACCCTAGGAATTGACCAGTATCAAAAATCTGGAGCTTTTCTGTGGCAATATATAGGCCCTTACTTTTTAGGGCCTGTAGCAATATAGGAAATGCCTCTTTTAAAATCATCAAATTTTTGTGGCATAATGCAAGACGCACCTGTTTCTTTACTCTCTCTGGGAGGAATGAGAAGGCTTTTAAAGGTGCGCGTGTCTCATAAGGAGGGGCTACTGGTAAAGGAGGCGCTGTCGGGACAACTGGGGACAAACGCGTGGGCCTGTACTGCTCGTCAGGATAATATCTTTTTTCCTCATAACTAGCTGCTCCTTCATCTACCCCTGCCTCCTCTTCTGGGTCTAAGCCTTCTCGCTCATAATCATCATTATCTGAAGTCTCGAGGCTATAAATGTCTAGAGCCTCAAAGTCTTCTACAGGGTACAAGCTGACTCCCCTTTTCTTAACATTAGAGGGCATAAGGGAATGATAATCTGAAGGTTCGTGGGTAGCTACTCTCCCGCTATACCGCGTTTCTGGAGGTCCTTTTTCCTTAGGGGGATAATACCTTTTCCTGCGCGCGCCCATTCTCTCACTCTGTTCGGCTTCTGATAGCCTATCCTGCGCTTCACTCAATACCTCTTGCCCCGCAGCGACGGCGGGCCTACAACTCTCATCTCTTAAACAATTTTGTACCATCGTCCAAATGGCCATGGTTCCGGGCCCGAGGTTTCCAGCATTCTGCGCACAGTTTAATTCTCTACCCAATCTGTTCCATGAGGCTGGTGAGAGAGACCCAGAAACTGCAAACCAAGGGGCAGTACGCTCAACCTCTTCTTACAAAACGCTGCAAGATGCGGGTGGGCAATTCTAAATCTTTCTGCTTAAGAATTGACTGCAGGGCTGTAATGGTCGAGTGTGAAGAGCCCATCACAGCGATGTAATGCCCGCGGCTTATTTGCGTGGCGGCCCAAGGCGAAACTGAAAGGCAAGTCTCAGCGCGTTCCGCTTTTTTTATCTACAAAGACTTATGGAACGCAGGGGTGCCTCTGCTTATCTACGTCCGACTTAAGCACAAAATTAACACCAGCCCCGTTGGACACAGAGGAAATTAAGAGGAAGAGAATAAAAACTGCACTGACGAAGACCGGAGCCTCTACAGACCCTTCACACGGCCGTGGAAGATTTAAACCAAATTAAAGAAAGATCCAGGATCAGACATACCTTGCCGAACTAATCTCCCCGCAGTTCTGAATTCTGTGGTGCAGACGATGGAGTGGTCAAATTTCCCGGGTTTGAGGCACCAGATGTCCCGCGCAACGTCTCGCCTGCAAGAGAGGAAGAAGAGAGGAAGAAGAGAGGAGAAGAGAGGGAGAGAGAGGCAGAAGAGAGAAGAAGAGGCAGAAGAGAGAAGAAGAGGCAGAAGAGAGAGAGAGCTATCCAGCTCGCCCCCTTATAAAGGGATCAGTCCTTGCCTTGGACGCGGAGCCCCCTGATTGGTTGAAACTCACCAGGCCCTATGACGCCACGGGAAGAGGCGGGACTCATGAAGCGGAAGTTATCCAGCCTGTGCGCACATGGCTTGTTTACTGCTAACTCCAGCCAGATATCAGCGCCATCTTGTAATGACGGAAGCGTGGGAATGTGTGGGCGGCGCCCCACAGGTATTCACTGAGACTCACAGGCATCAGAGAAGAGAGCTAAGGTGAAATCAGTGTTGCTCATCCTTCCTTGATTTCCTCAGGTTAGGTGGGGATGTGCTCATTTAGATCCGGGTGTAACTCTCAATCTTATCTCTGATGCAAACAAGGCAGAAAGTTTCTTGCTATCTTTGGCACCCTTGGAGAAAACCACTGCTAAGATCATCGCCTTAAGAACATGACTACTCTGCACCGTGCACATATACAGAATCGTGAACGTGTGCACTGGGAGATCGAGGTCAGAGAAAGTTGCTATGGAGCGTGAGATTTTGTTTCTGAAGTTATATACACACTTGTAGGTCTGTGCATATATATCACTTCTGAATTCACAGAAACTTTCAACATATGTCAACAATTTTCTCTATATAGTAAGATAGAACGTTGTTTATCATTCAATATAAAAGGTGACTCTATTGGTTGGTGACATCTACTGGTATTACCCCTGAGACAGAATCTTCCCATAGAAAGTGAACACTGGGAATGTGCCCCAGTGGTAGAGACTGTCCTGCAAAATAGGATAAGAGATGAGCTGGGGCTGTGGATCAGTAATTAGGCATTCTCCTGTTGTAATGGTGGCTTAACGTCCAATGCTTTAGCAGCACAGAACAGATGTCACACTTCAAACGCGGAATTTTCAAACCAGGCAGGGATAGACTGATGTCACCGTTTTCCTCAAAAGAAGAGGCTCACTTTCGTCCACCCATAGTGCTTAGTTCTAGTGTTCATGCATGTGGCAAATATCATGTCAACCTAACTACATGCTGAAGTATGACCCGACAGTGTCTACTACTCTATGTGGAACCACAGAGCAGGATGACTGTTAGTGCTGTGTAGTAAAATTCACTGCCTCGCCTCTCAACGCCTCCTACGAAGCAGATAGCCGGACATCATTTGCCTAATCATTGCTGACGAACAGCGATGAAAGGAGAAACAGGGCGGTAGGTGCAAATGAGCAGAGAACCTTCTTCCCGAGCAGATTGAGAAGAGTGGCCTCAGTCTGTCAAACTGTCAAAGCACATGATTCAGTTCTAGTTATACATTTGAGAGCCCTACTCCTGCCATATAGCTAGAGGAGGAATGACAGTATGAATAAATAGCCTAGCGACTGCAGCGGCCCAAACGGAAGAGTCTGAAAACACAAAATGAAAATTCTTGTGATTACTTGCTTTGGAAAGGAAACCATAAAATGATTGAACAGTGTATCTGGTTGTGTTGATACGAATCACATTTTCATTGATGTCTATTTAAAAAGTCTTCATCTTTCCTTGTTGCAGTGCAGTGGCTGTAAGTGTGAAGTCAGAATGGGTGTTCTGAGAGAGTACAGTGTGGGGCGCTGTGTGATGGCTCAGCAGTTCAGAGGACGTGTCGCTCTCAGAGGAAGAGAGTAGAGACACCAATACACACGTTTGTTCACAACCATCCACAACTCCAGTTCTAGGACCTATGATGTGTGCTTCTGAGCTCCACGGCATCAGGCAAGTGCCTGCACATGCGTGTGAAGGCAGGCAAAACACTCAGACACATACAGAATAGGTAGCCCACCGTGCTATGCTATAACAACTGAAGAAATGTGTAGCGTGTTATGTTTCTAAGAAAATCCTTATCAATATACTAAAATATTCAATGAGCAGAGCAGGAGAAGAAGACTTGTCATCCAAATGTGCTAATTAAAATGGTATATGCAAGTATATAAGATTTACTGTGCAAAACTGACAAACTTTTAAACAATAAGTACTTTCTCATAGAATTAATTTCTTAAATAGTTCTGAGCTAAGTCCATTCTGATCTTTCAAGCTGCTGAAGTGGGGCTGGAGTGAAGAAAGAGCATGGGAGAGATGATGTAATCATATGCTAATGGATATCGTATTTTTAAAAAATTCTTATTTTGCGCTTCGAGAATCAAAACATTCTTCAAGCTTTCTTACTGAAGGACCATGGAACTGAGGCCAATTCTCATTTGCCTTGTAATTGTCACAATGTCATGATCCAAAATAATGTGTGCAGAAATGGGGGTAGACAGAGTTATTATTTTAATACTGGTAGGAGAACATTTGTCAATGCAATAAATTCACAAGAGTATTTTAAATAGTATGTCAACATTTTGCCATCACCTGATTCACATTTATGAGCTTCAAAACCTTTAAAAATGCTTTTTGTTGAAGAAGGAAAATATAAACTGAAATGTACCCTGGTATTAGAAGGGGTCTTACATCTCCTTTTTCTCAGACGGTTTTCTCTTAGGCTCCAAACTTAGGCTTCCAAAATTTGGGACTTTACTACTTTAGTTCACCAGATTGTTATGAAATTTTCATGGCATAAAAAACGTTCAGAGAAATAGAAAAACTGTCTATAATTTGCTTCTCAGTTTTGAATTGATTAGAATCTCAAATATAAAATACCGTAAGCTATGAATGGGCTTATTTTCAAATGCTACAGATATCAGAAATTGCTAATACTGCACTAAAGAGTCAGCCTGAAGCAACTGACGGTCTAATGCTGTTCTTCTGTTAGCCACCAAGGAAACATTGAGATATCTGAGGGTTGTTGTAATGATACTGAATCTCCATGTTTCTCTGGAACTGACACAGAAGACAAAATTATCTTTCATACATGCACAGGCATACTGGTGAGATGTGATGGGACTTAGCTTTTAATATAGTTAACATAAAGTAGATTCAGTGTCTTCCTGCTGAAGCCGAGTTGGAAATATCCTGAATTCTTGAGACATAAACTCAAATGTTCCTTAATATTAAAAAAAAAAAAAAAAAAAAAAAAAAAAAAAAAAAAAAAAAAGCACTCGGTGGAACAATTGCTTCCTGTCACCTTCCCTAAGAAAGGTGATAGAGATCTGTCACAACCACAGATTGAGGTACACAGGGTTGTTCAAAGGAACCCCTGTACCCTGATTATTTTCAAAAAGAAAAGGCATCCCTGGCCTCTCTCTGCAATCCTTTGGATCCATGTAATAACTCAGTTTACCCACAAACCCATTTAGTAGCAGAAGAAAAAAAAAAAGAGAGAGAAAGAGGGAGAGAGAGATACCTCAAAAATTACTGGACTGTCAAGAGCTTCTCGGCTCCTTGAATGCCTTGCATCTGTGGATCTGAAGCCTAGCAATGGCTGCAGGGTGATCTTGCTGCCAGAGCACACAGTACTGTTTAAGGGGAGCAATTTTGAATTTGCAAACACACAGGCTACTAAGCACCCAAGGACTCACGACAATAAACAGTCAGAGATCATGATAATCTGATTGTCACGATTAATCAGCACTGGACTGAAGGACAGGCTTAATGGCACCAAATCACCGTGAACAAAGGATGAATAAGTGTCTGCCATATCCATCTGACAAGATTAAGACAATTGACTTCCTTGCACTTAGGGAACCTCTTCAGTTGCTGGGTACTCAAGGTGTGGGGTGGATGAAATCGTTCCAAGAAGAGAGCAATAGTGCTGTAGGTCAAAAAGATAATTAGAAAACTGAGAACATGGCACCAGCTCTATCCCATGCACAGGGCGCCTCGTGGCACGGAACAGAACTTGCTGGATCTCCTGAAACAGAAAGATCTTAAAGCTTCAGAAGGAGAAGCCAGGGGTGCAGCTCAGTGGTAGAACCCTGGCTAATACACTCATGTTCTTTCCATTGCTTCCCAGGATCACCACTAATCAGTCCTGATATATTGATCCTGTACCCATTGCTACTCCTCATGAATGTATATCTGTGTGTGTGTGTGTGTGTGTGTGTGTGTGTGTGTGTGTGTGTGTGAATATATATTCCTAATTTAATGCCCCTTTCATGGGTAATTAGTGTGCTTATGATATTTATTAGATATATGAAAAATCCAATGAAGATTTAATTTACTTCTTGTAACGCATGAGTAGTTGTTTGTGTGATTAAAGTAATGCTAATTATTTGTAAAATAATATTGTTGGTTTAAAAAAATTCACAGACGTTTCATTTTTGACACTGATACATATTTGTTCAGCATTGAGCTGTGTGTTATATAAGTAGACTTAGCATCATCCTCTGTACACTACAGAGCATACCTGGTGGGTAGACAATGTTCAGAAGTTTGCACACCTGGGAAGAGGAAGAATTCTGAAGTATCATCATCCTGTGCCATTCCAAAGCCTCTACCTTTCATCTATTCATCTGGCTTCACTTTCATTAAAGTCTTCCTAGTTAAAACTACTTTCTAAATTTTATTTGTGAAATAAAAATTAAAATAAAGAGTAACTGGGAAAAAAAAAAAAAAAAAAAAAACCTGACCTGACCAGCATCTGGTAATGGGGAAGGGTCACATAGGGAAACATGACATCAATATTCTTCTGTCCTTCGGTCGGGTATAAGTATCTGCATCTGACTCTTTCAGCCGCTTGTTGGGACTCTGGAGGGGAGCCACGCTAGGTCCCTGTCTGTAAGCACACATAACATCAGGTTGTGTCAGGCCTCGGGGCCTCCCCTTGAGATGGATCCCAATTTGGACCAGTCAATGGATGTCCTTTCCCTCAGTCTCTTCTTCACTTTTGTCCTCGCAGTTCTTTCAGACAGGAACAATTCGGGGTCTGAGTTTTTGACTCTGGAATGGCAACTTCTTTTCTCCCCTTGATGCTCTGTCTTTCTACTGGAGGTAAACTCTACAAGGTCCCTCTCCCCGCTGTAGAGGATTTCATCTAAGGCCCCTCCTATTGAGTCCTGAGAGTCTCTCACCTCCCAGGTCCCTAATACATTCTAGAGAGTCCCCCTACCTTCTACCTCCAGAGGTTGCCTGTTTCCATTCTTTCTGCTGGGTCTCGGGGCTTCAGTCCTGTTCTTCCCAATACCTGATCATTCCCCCCTTTTCCCTCCCTGTCTCCTCTCCCACTCAGGTCCCTCCCTCCCTCTGCCCCCAAGATTGCTTTCTTCTCCTTCCCAAGTGGGATTGAGGCATGCTTACTTGGGCCCTTGAGCTTGTTGACCGTCTTGAGGTCTATGGACTGTATCCTGGGTATTCTGCACTTTTTTGGCTGATAGCCACTCATCTGGGTGTTCTGTACATTTTTGGCTGATAGCCACTCATTAGTGAGTACATACCATTCATGTCATTTTGGGTCTGAGTTATCTCACTCAGGATGATATTTTCTAGTTCCATTTATTTGCCTGCAAACTCAAGATGTCCTCATTCATAGTAGCTGAGTAGTACTCCATTGTGTAAATGAACCACATTTTCTGTATTCATTCTTCTGTCATGGGACATCTTGGTTGTTCCAGCTTCTGTCTATCACAAATAAAGCCACTATGAATATAGTGGAACGAGTGCCCCTGTGGCATGATACCCTGTGGGCATCTTTCGGGTATATGCCCAAGAGTGGTATCACTGGGTCTACCTAAAGGTAGATCTATTTCCAGTTTGCTGAGGAAACTCCAGATTGATTTCCTGATTGGTTGTATCAGTTTGGAATCCCACCAGCAATGGAGGAGTGTTCCTCTTTCCCTACATCCTCACCAACATGTGTTGTCACCTGAGGTTTTGATCTTAGTCATTCTGATCAGTGTAAGGCTGGAGTTACAGCCTGTTGTGAGCTATTCAACATGCTTATGGGTGGGGGTTCACTGCAAACCTGGTGGCCAGAGGAATACTGATCCAGGGGAGGCAAGGAGGAAATTCGGTTCAACATGATGCAGTAGCTGGTATTAGTTCAAAATTTGTCTGACACTTGGTATTTTATTTTAGGCATATTTAAGTACAACAAAATTTGGAAAATAGTTTCTGATGATAATTGTCCCAATAGCAAAAGCTTAAGGCCGTGGTATATTGAAAGTCCTATAAAGAACGAACGACACCTTCCATGGAGATATGTTCTATGGAGGGAGTAACAAAGGAAGCGGGTTCATGGTAAACAATGCTCCTGCTGAGGTCTGGGGAGGATAGCACTGGAGATTGACGGGGGGGGGGGGGGGGGGGGCTCATGAAAAACATCTGGGAGAGGCCTATAGCCCAGTCACACAGGTAGCACAAGGTGACTAAGCTTTTAGCCACACCAGTTCCCAGCCTTCTGGGTTGAACACAGGTTATAAATCTCTTCCTTTAAAGACACAACCCTGCGTGTTTAGCATTGCTGGTTTTCCTGCTGCTTTCCCGAAAGCACAAGTTTCTACATGCTTCCTACACCGGTGTGATTCCAGGCATCACACTGGAAGAAAATGGCTTTTAGATGCTTAGCCACTTCTCTGTCTCCAGGCTACTATTTTAGTTGCACATACATTCTGAAGTCATTCATTGCTATCAGCTGCTCCAATGTACACCTCTGTAACCCTACATACTTACAAATCATTACTGTAGAATCTGAATGTGTGAGTTCAAATTATAAAGTCATATAAAAAGCCCATAGGGAAAAACCTTTGTGTCCGGTGCTACAGAAGAATAATCTTAGCTATTAGATAATGGTTAAATAAATAGGTATGTGAGTTACCTAATACAATTTTGTACAGTAGATAACTAGGCAAAGAAAAGCCAAGTACTATGCCCAAGTACATGGAGCTGGTCAGCAACCAATCCACTGTTTAAACACGGAGCCCTTTTTTAAATTTATCCTGAGCAGTTTGTGCAATATTATGCCTTCTGTTTTCTATCTGTTTAATGTGTCCTGATCATTTGTCACCTCCATCGTACCCACGACAAACTCATACAAAATTTAGGTCCTTTTCAAAATTTATGTCTTGTTTTATGACTTCTGGATTGCAACCAGTTGTGTGTGGCCCAGGGATCCTACCCATGGATGGCTGGGCAAACCAAGGGTACCCAATGAAGATGATGTCTATCAGAAGCAACCCATAGGCAGTAGTACAGAAAGGAGGACTAGGAGCACCATGAGATCGGCCTGATCTATGAATGGTTGTCAACTGAGCCAGTCATGTGCAGGACGATGCTAATGAATGCAGACTGAGATCATGCCTGCAATGTCTGTGCAGGACGATGGTAATGAATGCAGACTGAGATCATGCCTGCAATGTCTGTGCAGGATGATGGTAATGAATGCAGACTGAGATCATGCCTGCAATGTCATATGCAGGACGATGCTAATGAATGCAGACTGAGATCATGCCTGCAATGATGCTAATGAATCCAGACTGAGATCATGCCTGCAATGTCTGTCAAGCTCTGCAAATACCATTCCGCAGCTACCCTCTCTTTCTACTGGCTTCAAAATTATTTTTGTTTCCTTTCTAAATGTTTTCTGAGCTTATATGGGGTGGTAAACATTATTCTACTTGCCTTGAGCCACGGTTCTCTGCAGACATCACCATTCACTGCAAAGGGAGTCTTCTTTGATAAGAGTAACAGTAGTCTTATCTATGGGTATAAATACAAATATTTAGTTTGGTGCCTTGGCAGTTTAGCTTCACAACCTTAGTGAGTTGTTTCCTAAAGCCTGCAGGTTTGTTAGTTCCTGACTGGGTTTACATTAACATACATGTGTTATCTCCTATGAATCAGGCCTCAGTTCTGCAAAAGTATAGGTTCCCACCATAACAGGGTTCCCACCATAACAGGGTTCCTACCATAACAGGGTTCCCACCATAACACTTGTGCTGTTATTGCACTCATGGTGGTATCTTGCTTGATAGGATGGAAACATTCATAGGCTACACAGATGGGTAAACCCTAGATTCCACCTCCTGCGTTATTGTACAGTTTGCATCGTGAATGGTAGCCAGTACAGGATAAGGTTCTATCTCTTTTCCAGTGTGGTTATAATATATATCTTCAGAACTAAGTATGCTAAACCCAGGAATTCTGAACACACTTTATTTTGCAGTATATTACAAATTTTTTTTCCTATGAAAGCATTTTAAATTGATAATGAGAAAAGATGGGTCTGTATCAATAGGCTGACGATATTTCACAGGAACAAAGAATTGGCTTTTTCATCACTGGCTCATCTGACCCACACAATACAGTGCACCTTCATAAACACCTGCTCTCCTGACTTACATGTGGAGAGAAGTAGATTGTCTCAGGAGTTCAGAGTTCCATTGGAACAACAGGTCTCTGATGAAATACCATCTGGAGCTGCCATGATGAACGCAAGGGCTAAAGCTGTGTATGTGTGCCACCAGGACTTCCTGCCAACAAAATCCCTCCCTCTCCCACCCTCCCCCCCCTCTCACACACACACACCAATGAATTCTCTGCATAGACACACCCCTGCCAATGTCCTCTTTGATAGGATGCCAACCCAGATTAGAGGTGTTAGGAACATTAACACAGGAATCAGAAGCAGGTAGAAAAGGACTTGGGAAGCTTCTCTAAAGACCTTCTCTGTGATCAAGGGCAATGGAAAAAGCAATCCAGCCCGTCAATTTTAACCATGGTGCTATGAGAGAGCAGATTGTATCCTCCAGGGTTCACACAGGGGTCAGGAACTGGAGGCCACCTGGGCTTGGTAGACCTTGAGCCTGCTGGTTTTAGACTTCCAATATTTCTACCCAGAGGGTCTCAGGTCACACTGTAAACATGGGTACTTCAGTCCTGCAGGACCAATGCTTTGGTTTGCCAGTGATATTTTCAGTACATTTCTGAGCACTGGTTTTCTTTCAGTGATGGTGGGATTTGCTGTGTTCTCCGTGGGTCTCTCAGTTCTTATGCGTCTATTACATTTAACTTTCTTTACTTACACTAAACGCACTTACAATGTGAATGTCATGCAAATATAACTGATATGTTATAAGACATACCTTTTCCTTCTCCAGATGCTTTGGATCAGATTGTTCTATCATGGCAATGGGAATGTAACTAGAACACTTGCATTTATGGTAAATATAAGATATAAGAGGTGGGAGAGATGGTTAAGAGCTCTTGATTTTCTAGAGGACCCAGCTTGAGTTTCCAGTTCCCACATGGTTACCCCCAACATCTATAACTTATAACATGTTAAAAGTATCATATTCTGATGACTGTGGGACGATAAGTGGATGGCATGTGGAGAAATTGTTATGACATAAACTTTATCCCTCATGAAACTGTGGAGAAAGCATAATTAGTATCCGTCAATATTCAGGATTTGTTGTGCTTTTGTACTCTGGCTTGTCATGGTTTCCCAAGAAATTAATCAATTTGTTAAGAACCATCCAATTCATTGAAATAAATCATGTGACTTTAAAAATGGTGGGTTTTTACACACTAAGAAAACTTTGACTATTTTCATGTTATGTTTTGTTTTACATGTACTTTATTCTCATTGTAACCAGTAAGGTTTCAATGCACACTATCAAACCTTTAAAAAAATCAAGTACTGACAAAATATATTCATATAGTTTTATGCCAAAATGCTTTTAAAAATCTGTACATGTATCTGTTTTTTTAAAAATAAAATTGTAAGAAAAATGGTGGTTTTTTTCTTCTGTATGAGGGTCTTGCTCTCATGTATATATGTAGATCATGCACAGGCTTAGCATAACCAGAAAGGGTGTTCAAATTCTTTGGTACTGAAGTAATAGTTGGTTGGGAGTAATCAAGTTGGATCTGGAAACTCAAGCTTGGTCCTATGGAAGAGCAAGTGGTCTTAACCGTGGAGCCTTTTATCCTGACCTCTTATTTCCCATAATATTTAACATAAATGCAAGTGTTCTAGTGATATTCCTATTGTCTGGTGTGATGGCTATTCCTGGTTGTCAACTTAACTACATCTAGAGTGAACCACAATCCAGAAATGGAGGGCACCTGTGATCAAGATCTTGAGGCTAGAAGACATAAGCTTCTGAAATGGATCTTTCCTTGAGATGACACATGATTTTAATCCAGATATTGAGGCATAGTGGCCATACAACGCTTAGGTCCAGACAAGGTAGTACATACTTTTAATCCCAGGAGACTGAGGCAAGCAGATCTCTGAGTTCAAGGTCAGCCTGGGACAGACCAACTTCTAAATCCAGTCATGGTGGTACACACCTTTAATCTGGGCCATACCTTCTGCTGGAACCTACATAAGGAAAATTGAAGAAGGAAGACTCACTCTTCTTTGTCTGCTTGCACTTACTTGCCAGCACATCTATTGGAACCTACTTCTTCAGGATTCCAGCTTATACAGAAAACCAGCAGAAAGAACTGGCCTCCTGGGACTGAGATACTTGATACTTGGGACTTCCCATTCACAGCTGCCCATTGTTGGGTTAGTTGCACTGCAGAGTGTGAATCATTACAACAAATAACCTTAATATATCGAGACATTCCATAAGTTCTGTGGCTCTAGAAAACCCTGACTAATATATCCTGGAAGAACAATCTGGCCCAAAGCAACTTAAGAAAAAAAGTATTGATTTGGTTTCCAGTATTAATTTCCCTATTATTAATTAAGAAATATATAATTTATAAATTAAATTACTAAAATATAATATATAATTTCCAGTATTAATTAGGAAAATATGAAAGAAGATCGAGGCTGGGGCCATGGAGGAGCACAGCTTGCCAGCTCATATTTTGGCCGACTCACTTAGCTTTGTAACCTAGCCCAGGACTAACTTTCAGGAAAATTGCCACTCACATTGTGCTGAATCCTGCCATGTCATTGATCAAATGAGACAGTCCCTCACAGACATAGACACAGTCTGACCTGATCTTAGCCATTACTCCAGTTGAGTCCCCCCTCATATAACTAACTCTAGTCTGCATCAAGTTGACAGCTGATGCTAACTATGAAAACAGAAGTTATGGAGAAATGAAGACTTGCAAACAAGATCTTGACAACAGCTGAATTGAAAGTAGGGAATAACCTTGACATCATCGGTACAGGAGATAACTTCCTGATCATAAATAATACCACTGGTTCAGGCACTAAGGGCAAGAATTAATAAATGAAACCCCATAAAACTGAAAAGCTTCTGTAAATCAAAGGACACTGTAATTAGGGCAAAACAATAGCCTACAAATTGGGAAAAGATCTTCACTAACCCTCAGTATCACAGAGGTTAATATCCAAAATATATGAAAAAAATCAAGAACATAGACACCAACAATCTCAATAACCCAGTTTAAAATGGGGTATAGAGATAAACAGAGAATTCTCAACAGAGGAATCTTGAATGGCTAAAGAAACATTCAACATCCTTAGTCATCAGGGTAATGAAAATCAAAACTCTGAGATTCCATCTTATACCCATCATAATGGCTAAGATCAAAAAACTCAAAGGACCACACAGGCTGAAAGATTGTGGAGCAAAGGGAACACTCCTCCATTGTTTGTGGAAGTGCAAACTTGTACAATAACTCTGAAAATAAATGTTGGCAGTTTCTCAAAAACTTGGGGATAGTTCTACCTCAAAAGCCAGCTATACCACTCTTGGGCATATACCCAAGAGATGCTCCAAAATGTAACAAGGACACTTGCCCAACAATGTTCATAGCAGCTTTATTCACAACAGCCAGGATCTAGAAACAACCCATATGCCCCTCAACTGAAGGATGGATAGAGAAAACATGGCTTATTTACACAATGGATTATTACTTAGCTATTAAAAATGAGGATCATCATGAGTTTCACAAACAAATGGATATAACAAGAAAATATCATCCTGAGTGAGGTAACCCAGACCCAAAAGGACATGTGTGGTATAAACTCACTTTAAGTGGATACTAGCATAAAATATAACAACACTATAATCAACAGATCCAATAAAGCCAAATAAAAGGAAGGGCCAAAGGGAGGATGGTTGAATATTTCTCAGAAGGAGAAACAGAATAGATATCAGAGGTTGACAGAAGGAGGGAACTTGGTAGAAGGGGAGGTGGGATGGAGAGTGGGGCAGGGCAGTGGAGGTCATATGTAGGGAGAGTGGGGAAAAGATAAGGGTAATCAGTGTGGAAGGGCAATCTATAGGTAGTGCCAGAGATGTGAGATGAGGGAATGCACCGGAGGGTCTGTGAGGGTGACTCTAGCTGAGACTCCTAGCAGTGAGGGATATGGATCTGGAAGTTGCCACTTCCTGTAGCCAGACAGGACTCCCATGGGAGGAATAAGGACAGCAACCCACCCAAAACACCTTAGACCCAAAATGCCTACAACATGCACAGGAACAATGATAGAGCAGAGACTGGGGGATGACTGACCAATAACTGGCCCAAATTGAGACCCATCCTGTGGGTAAGAATAAATCTCTGACAGTATTAATGATACTCTGTTATGCTTCGGACAAGAACTTGCCATAATTGTCTTCTAATAGGATCCAACCAGAAGCCAATGGAAAGAGATGCAGAGAATCACACCAAAATGTTAGATGAAGTTTAGGGAGTCTTCTGGAAGAGTTGCAGGAAGGCCTGAGGGACTTTAAGGGGATAGAAACTTCACAGGAAGACCAACAGAGTCAACTAACCTGGACCCTTGGGAGCTCCCAGAGACAGAATCACCAACTAAAGAGCAAACATGGACTGGACCTAGGCCCCCAGTACATATGTAGCAGATTAACAGCTGGATTTTCATGCGGGTTCCCCAACAAATGGAGCGGGCCTGCCACTGAGCCTGTTGTCTGCATGCCTGTGGATCCCACGCCCCTAAATGTAACATCTTATCTGAATTAAGTCCCAGAGGATATGACTAGTCCTATAGAAACCTGCGTGTGTGTGTGTGTGTGTGTAAGAGAGAGAGAGAGAGAGAGAGAGAGAGAGAGAGAGAGAGAGAGAGAGAGAGAGAGAGAGAGAGACAGATGAAGCATTCATATATGAAGGTTAAAAATTAAAATGAAAGAACAAAGGTCTTGGGAGAGGTGAAGAATATGATCAAAATCTATTTAAATTAAAAATGGCTCGAATACATACCATATGTGTTATTTTCTGTTTCCTCACTCAGGGTGATCTCTTCTACTTCCATCCATTTGCCTAGGAATTCCATGAAGTCTTTGTTTTTAATAGCTGAGTAGTACTCCATTGTGTATATGTACCACAATTTCTGTATCTGTTCCTCTATTGAAGGACATCTGGGTTCTTTCTAGCTCCTGGCTACTATAAATAAGGCTGCTATAAATATTGTTGAGCATGTGTCCTTTTATATGTTAGAGCACCTTTTGAGTATATTTGCAGGAGTGGTATAGCTGGGTCTTCAGGTAGTACAATATCCAGTTTTCTGAAGAATTGCCAGACTGATTTCCAGAGTGGTTGGACCAGCTTGCAATCCCACCAACAATGGAGGAGTGTTCCTCTTTCTCCACATCCTCACCAACATCTGCTGTCACCTGGGTTTTTCATTTTAGCCATTCTGACTGGTGTGTGGTTGTTTTGATTTGCATTTCCCTGATGACTAGGGATGTTGAGCATTTTTTTTAGGTGCTTCTCAGCCATTCAAGTATTCCTCAGTTAAGAATTCTTTGTTTAGCTCTGTAGAGCATTTTAATAGGATTATTTGATTCTCTGGAGTCTAACTTCTTGAGTTCTTTGTATATATTGAATATTAGCCATCTCTCAGATGTAGGATTGGTAAAGATCCTTTCCCAATCTGTTGGTTGCCATTTTGTCCTCTTGACAGAGTCCTCTGCCTTACAGAAACTTTGCAATTTCATGAGGTCCCACATGTCCATTCTAGATCTTAGAGCATAAGCCATTGGTAGTGCTGTTTGGGGAGATTATGAACCATCAAAGGGCACAGTCTTGCTGGAGGAAGGACAGTACTGGAGGGGCGGGCTCTGGGTGTTTATAGACTTACTCCACCTCAGTGTCATCCCTGTGTCTGTAGTTGCATGTGTTGTCTTGACTCTGATTTGGCTACCTGTGACAATGTTTTCCTGGCCACCACTGAGTATCCCTCTGGAACTGTAAACTCAAAATATGTTTTCTACAGTTGCTATTTTCAAAAAGTCAAATGATCCAAAGATGTCAACTGCTGCCCTTTCCCAGTAATGTCATTCTTGTTGACATTTTGTGACTGGACATATTCTCATCCTCTTTGGTGGGGTAATACAATAAAATGATCATCCTACTAAGAGAAATCTACAAATTCTATGAGCTCTACATCAAAACTCCAGTGCAATTTTCACAGAAATTGCAATGTAATTTTAGATTTTATATGGAAGCATGAAATAGCGAAAATTTAAACAATCTTTAAAAATAAAAAAAAAAATACTGCTGGAGATATTGCCAGCACAGAGTTCAAGTTTATAATAGAAAAAAAAAAAAAAAAAAAAAAAAAAAACGGTGGTGTGGCACTGGCCAAAGGGACACATTGGTTGCATAGTGGAAAAAATTGGGGCCTCACACATCCTGTAGTCAGGCAAGACTTCCAATGGAGGGATGAGGACACCAACCCAACCACAAGACCTTACACCCATAATTTGTCCTGCCTACAGGATTTGCAGAGATAAAGGTGAAAGGGAAATTAGGTGAACGGCTAACCAATGACTAGCCCAGCTTGAGATCCAAGCCATGAAAGAGAGTCTGTCCTTGATACTATTCATGATACTCTGCTATACTTACAGCAAGAAACCTAGCATAGCTGTCATCAGAGAGCCCTTACCTAACAGTTGATGGAAATAGATGCAAGGACCCATAGCCAAACAATAGGCAGAGCTTGGGGAATCCTGTGGAAGAGGGGGAGGAAGGATTGAAGGAGCTAGAAGTCAAGGACACCACCAAAAAAAAAAAAAAAAAAAAAAAAAAAAAAAAAAAAAAAAAAAAGAAAAAAGAAAAAAAAAGAAAAAGAAAGAAAGAAAGAAAAGAAAAAAAGAAAAAGAAAGACAAACCCCACAGGATCAATTAACCTGGGATCGTAGGGGCTCACAGAGACAGAACATTGCCCCAATTTAGCAGGAAGAAGTGATGGAGAATTCTAAGCCCAATTCCCAGGGTTTGGGTGTCTGGCAATGTTTATTTTACAAATTGTACGTAGATTGTCATTGTAAGGGATAATTTGGAAATGGTCATAATTTGGAACAGCAAGGAAACAGATGGGATGCATTACTAAATTTTATTCTTGAGCAAAGTATTATGTAGCCATAATCTTACATTGATAAAAATCTTTGTAAATGGTATAAAATTGAAGTTATAATTTCTTATAGTGGTACAAAAATTATATATATAGATATAGAATCATGGTTTTCATCAGTATAAAAATGTATATTGATACAAAATTTGAAATTAATATTGGTACTCTTAGATAGGCATTGTACCTATGCAACTTATTGAAGAATGCAAGGCTTACTTTACAAACTGCTTAAGATGATTAAGTAACATAAATTAGAGCCAGATAGCAAACTCATGGCTATGTTAGATTCTGATTTAATTATAATAAAATGTTTTCAGTATACTCAAAATAGCAATGGCTAAGAGTAGTTAAGGTTTAACAGTTCAGAGATGCTTTACTTGGACAGTCTTCGAAAACAAACAGAATGTGACATTTAATGTTATTTCATTATTAAGGATCTTTTGACCATAAGACATATCTGCTCCTGAAAGTCCCCCCACCCCTGCCACACACACACATGGGGACAATACTTGGAATGAAATGAAGATGACACATCTCCAGAAGAATAAAGACCTTAAAGCTTTAGAAAGGCTGGGAGTGCAGCTCAGTAGTAGAACACAACCGTGGTACATACAGGTCCTTGTGTTTTATTTCAAGAATCATCATAAATTCGAACTGAGATAAGGTCTCCTGCTACTTCCGAGTACTTCTTTCTGCTTGCTCCTTGGCAGATACAGCTGGCTAAAATTCTTCCCCGATCCAGAAGTGTTTAAACAATGTTTCATCTGGTTTCATTAGGTACATTATACTGTACCTAAATTTTATTAATTAGCATTTTACTGTGCATACTTAATCTTGGTGCAAGGCACTCCATGTAAATATATCTACTAGGAAATATTCAACCCTTGCTTCAATAAACAGTGCTCCATGGGTCAGAGTACATTTTACTGAGTACATCAGACTATTCTATTGTCTAGAATAGAAACAAGATTAAATGATTGAAAAAGTTAAGTCTATTTTAATACTTAAATAGCTTACTTGCTTATGGAAATTGACCATTTACTAACTTACTTTAAAAATCTTGAGATGACAGGTGTTTTGGCTTTCTCTACTAGGCTCAAAAATAAAATCAAGCAGAAAGTTTCTTGGCCCACTAGGGAAAAAATATTATATGTGTGTATATGTGTGTGTGTAAAATGTCTTAATTATGGTGACTGAGATGATTTATTAGTTGTATAAAAAGAATTGTTTGAAGATCCTGTTTCCTCCCCAGTCTAATGTCATTCACTTCACTGTCATATAAGTGATAGGCATTTGCATAATTAAAGCAATGCCAGGTATATAAATTCCGTTAATTTAAAAATGGCCATTGTACATTAGTTTACTGATACTTTACAAACATTTGCTAGGTTATGAGCCCTGTATTCCAGATAAATAAGGCTACAAGCTCTCTTCAAGTTAGTGTTCCTTTCCTTCCTATTAAAAAGCATATTAGTTGGTTACTGTTTATAATACGGCATGTGTTTAAAATGCAAAAATTTAGAACAAGCACTGTCTTGTGTAAATCTAAAGCCTTCTCTACATTTCACCTGTCACTCATCTTCTTTAAAGTTTATCTGTTAAATGGCATTTTTCTTTCTTTAACCAATGCCAAATAAAAATTAAAATATCAAACTATTAGAGAAAAAAGAAACCAGAATAGCATCTGATTATGAGTAAAAGTCACTTAGTAAAAACCTGACATCAATTTACTTTGAAAAAAATTAAAAAACAATCCAAGAATGTTCTATGATTTTAACTTCTATTTATGCTTATGATATTATATATGTACATATACATAAATATATAAAAATAATAAGAATTTTATGATGAATCAAAAATAAGTAAAATATATCATTTGTGAAATATGAAGACTAATGACTTATATAAGATCATATGTCTTCCAAAAATTGAGATTCAAAGTAAGAAACCAGTTGTTATCATAGGGTCATGAACATGACTATACACTGGGCTTTGTGTGAATCATTTCAGTAAACAGGGGTTTTGTGATAACTGATGGTGCTGATATGTTCTGGTATTTTCCCTAATATATTTATTTGATCTGAGTCGTGATTTCTGTTGCAGACCACAAAAAGTTGTAGAAAGTCAAAGCACAGTGCTTTTGATACTGATCACACGTGTGTACATTTGCAGCAGATCTTATCACATATTTTGAAGTAAGTTTTTGTTCTCACAGTGCTAATAAAAGTGGTATAAGCCTATCCTGTAATGACAGCAGTTAATCATTACAGGACGGAATACTCCCCAGCTGAACTGAAAACCATCGACGGAGCCCTGTGAAGAAGGCTTGCCATAGACTGGAGAGCAGCCATCTTTCCCTTCTCGGCATGTTTCTCGGCACTGCAATGCTTCAACCCTGCCTACGCTTATCACATAATCCCTGGTCACTTCAAAACCAAAGTGAGACCTCCCTCGAACCTGTCTTGGCACTCCTCATGGTGGAGTCGTCTTACTGTACACATCTAATGTAAGTTTCTTGAAGGTCTATTTCAAAAGACTCCATCCAAAATACACAGTAGCAAAGGTTTGCATCCCTTTGTTGCATGAGTAAGCTAAGTTTTCTTCTCCGAAGTTCTGCATCTCAAAAGACATTCATGTGGCAGAAGTAGCATTTCCCCAAATAAAAGCTCAATGGCCTGCTTTAAAGAATGATGACAAAACTCTGAACCCGTGCAGTGTTAAAAAATGATTGTCTTCTAAATTCCCAATTGTCAAACCTTCTATAGGGCAAACATTAGCATATGAAGGAGCTCCCTGAAGATGGCCCGCCATCTTGCTTGGCTATGATACGTGCACTCTGGACCGGTATGGATCCCAGAGACTTCATCCCAGGATTGCTTTTTGCTACTGATGTGCCTTCTCATGTTTGCCATGGCCGCACTCATTTGCTTGGCTTGGCGGGAATGGACACCCAGAGAGCTTCAGTGCCTGGAACCAGGTGTGATAACTTCCTGGGTGGTAGCCCATGGTGGCTACACCTTCTTCCCTACCTCAGCCTACAGCTTTCTTGAAACACCACTTCAAGAGCTGTCCCACAAGAGCTGTCCACTTTGGCAGCACCTCCTCTCCAGCACTCACATCCCTCACCCTGCAAGCAGTCCGGCAGAGATGGCTCCTCAGCAAAAGCCAGCTCCAGCTAGGACGAACTTTCTCACCCTAACCCTTGGGCCCAGTGCAGGGAAAGGGGTATGAAAAAAAACTACCAGTCTCTGAGCTTACCACAAAACCCCACCAATCCTTGAGCAGGAAAACTCACCAATTGCTTAGTTCCCCAAGCCTAGGACTTGAATTCCCATCTATCCTCAATCTGGAAAAATCACTGCCCTTTGTCCAAGTCCCTGATGGTTACTACTGAGAGCAGAGGGAAGCCATCCCTGGGTTCGTCCCTCCGCACCCTGGACCACAATCTTTCAAGAGATTTTCTGCCTGTTGCAACTCACTCATCAGAAGACAAGAAGCAATGAAGATGAGAGGAAGTGAGGGGAAGGACCAGGGCTGAGGCTCCTGAACTCCTCAGCTGAGCTGCGGATACGTCCTCCTGAGAACACAACATCTCTGCTGAGGAGGCTTCCTCTCAGTTGGTTCTGGTGTCTCAGGATGTCCTTCTTTTTAATCTATGACAAAAGAGTATTATATAAAGGTACAACAAGCTTGTATGAAGTTTGATGAGAATTGTTTAGTTAGGAATAAGTTTCAAAAAAGAAATACATAATCAATATTCCTGTTGTATTTCCTCTTAGGTAATGATTTTGATCTGCTTTTGAAGAATATGTTTTTGTGATGAATGTTTTTAGAAAATGTGTAACTTGTGGCTATAAAGTAATTCTAAATAGAAAAACTTTGTCTTAAGGAGTATAAAAAGAGTTGAGAAAAAATAAAGCACTGGGGCTGCGTTTGCTGCAACTACTGTGTGTGTGTGTGTGTGTGTGTGTGTGTGTTTCTTTGTGTGACATTGTTATCTGGACTGACTCCTGTCAACCCCTTAGTGGTGATCCCCATCAGCTGATCTGCATTGACCCCAATCACTGATGCCACACTGAATCCTGACTCTCTCTTTACCCTGCAGTGTCAAAGGTGGTCAATAAAGTGCTCTACAGGGCAATTGTGGTGTGAAGTAGCTAGAACTCTGGTCTTGTGCTTCCCAGGAATATGCCCTGTACACTGGACTGCTCTCTGGTCACAGGTGCCAAGGGGCTTCAGTGTTTGTGCCATTATTGTCCTCACAGAAGCCAATAAAGGTAGGCTTCTCCCAACACCCACACTCCTCATGGCCCCTTATTCACTGCTTCCAAGTTCCTTACCACTGTCTGTTAACCTTCTGATTTATATGAATCTTCTTAGAGTGAAGACACATCACTTCTTACTTATTTTCTCTGAACACAGCACAGTGAAACTTTCTGGAATAAAAGAGATTCCGCAGCGTGACAAGGGAAGTTGTGATCAACCCCTGTCAGTTCGATTCTGAGTATCATTAACTTATAGGATCCTTGACCACCGAGCAAAAAGTCTAACAAGCAGCACCTAAGTCTTCTGGTTTCAGAACTGAAGCTTTCCTCTTCAACTGCTCAAGTCCAGATAAAGCTGTCTATGTAACAATCGCTGCCAAGCAACACTGGTGACTGCAAGCATGCCCATTCTTTCTCATACATCCCTGACTGCCCTTGTAGGAAACAATTTAGGAAATATGTATGCAGTATGGGCCTTGTGGTCTTGCTTGGCTTTAGTTTGTATTTATCTTCCAAGACCTTTCCTTCTTCAAATTTGAAAAGGCCAGCCAGAGCTGCAAAGGGAGACCACCCATCTCAAGGAGAAAAAAAAAAAATGAAATTCTTTGATCATGACATGATGTGGAGTGGTTCTTTTCCAGCTGTTGTAGTAATATTAAAAAATTGAATAGGTTTATCCTTCTACCGGCCCTGAGGTCTCACTGCTCAAGCCCAGTTTTAGTTCGGAGCCCCATGCTCCTCTGGTTCCCAGTCTGAGCCGCCACCATGGCTCAACTCGTCCACGCAACTCCCTTCCCTTGGCGGTTTACTTCTGCCTGTTCTCCGCCTCTGTCCCAGGATATTTCTGTACTCCAAAATCCCACACAAACACAACTCTACAGCTCGATAGCTTTTCATACAGGTTTATATGTCCAACTCTCAATCCACAAACCCTCTATACAACAAGATTACATCAAATAGACAAAGATACAAACTGCCCTTCATATAAGATGCCAGACCTATAAACTCCTTAATGTTCATAGCTATTTAATGCAAATTAATATCACTGGGTCCAGCTGGTCCTTGGGAACCTCCATGTTGCCTTGACCGCTAACCTTCGTCTTCTCACACCCTCCGCTTCTCCGACCTCTGACCTCTCATCTTCTGACCTCTTAGACCTCCTACTTCTCTTGCCCTTCCCAGTCACTGGCTTTCCTTTATTTTACTATTTAAAATGGGAAGGTTCAGTTGAAGTCACGTGACTAGCCAGCCCTTCTTGGGGAAGTGGAATTAATATTAAAATACAAACAGCTTCAGGACAATCTACATCCAGCCATGCCTCCACTTTCAGTTTGCCCTCACTTTCTCTGAATCTGCAGAGATTTCTACTATAATTCCACAGAGTTTGTTTTCTCTACTCTGAAATTCTCCACATTGTCATCAGGGTCAGATCTTTATTTTGGCCTCTGTGCTCCTTTTAAGGAGAATGCTCACCACGGGTTGGGAAGTAGAACACTTGTTTCCAAGGGTTTGATACTGTTTGGGGAGGTTGTTGGAAGCTTTGAGAGATGGAGCCTTGAGAGAGGAAATCCATCCCTAGATCTAGGCCAGCGTTGAGCATTTATTCTCTGCCCACTTACTGTATTGTCTTTTCATCCTGCCTCTGCTGGAGATGGGATCTCTGAACTTTCTTTCCTGTCATCATGGCTGTCACTCACTGCACTGCCTCCCACCATGACAGATCCAGACACACATCTGGAACTGGAAGTCTAAACACACTCTTCCTTCCAGGAAATGCTTCTGACCGTGGTGTTTTTACCACAGAAACAGAAAATTGACAATCTCCAAATAGCATCCCAGAGATCTTGAAACATGCAGTCGATACTGTTATTAGTGTGTAATACAGCCACTTTGATTTCCAGTCCTGATGCTTTGCTTGATTCTTCTACTGCTGCTGTTTTCTGCAGAAGGTTTACATTTAATGTACAGGGCTTGTCATGTAGAAGACATTAGTATTTTTCTCATTCCTTCCCATCCGAATTCTGTCTTGTCCTTAAACATTCAGCTGCTTATTTGTATCCTCTTGGAATAAGTCAATTTTATATTTCTTATTATTCTAAAGTTTATTTTCAGTCATGTGTATCTATACATGTATCTAAGCTTCCATTTGTTATGTTTCTGCTGGTACCTGGGATGGCTAGAATATGGTGTCAGATCCCATGGAGCTAGAATAAGAAGCAATTGTGAGCCTCCTGGTTTGCATTCTAGGAACTGAGTGAGTTTTCTAGAAGAGGAAAAAGCACACTTCTTCTCCCCAACTCTGAAGTTATAAACGTTTTCAACTCCATGTTCTAACTAGAGCATAAACTATGTCATTTGCCCCTTTTATCCTTTGGTCCCCCCCATGTCCCCACATTCTTCTAGCCCATTCCATGGCTCTCCATTCCCAGATTCATTACCTCTTCTAAATTGTAAACAGAGAAATACAACCACATGAATCTATTTCATCTCACTTGTGTGTATAATTTCAGGCCAACTGCTTTGTTTTCTGTTAGTTTTTTTACTATGCTACTTGCTTATTGTTTTTGATTAATGTGTCATATGTTTTAAAAATTATTCTATTACCCCATGTAATACAATATGTCTGACTTCCCATTAATACCTCAAAAATGGCTCTTCTAGCTCTTATCCCAGCTCTGCACCTGTGGCAGCCTTCTCTGATCCCTTGCTGTTCTCATACCCTGTGGATCACACAGATCTTCCCCTGATAACCACACACACACACACACACACACACACACACACATACACACACACACACACACACACACACACACACACACCACTTACTTTGTCCCAGGCTCCAGCCCTGCAGACATTCCTTGCTGATTCAAAGACCTCTCCTGCCAGGAAAGCAGATAGGCCTGCTGCTAATCTTCACCTCACCTTCTGGTCCTCTAGATCCAATACCCAAGTCTCATCTCAGCTCCATAGGAGAACACCTGCTATGGTCTCCCTTTACTCTCTGACCCCATTTCCAATGGTTCACAAAGATCTTCTCCTCCAACCTTCCTTCCCCCAACTTATACCAACTTACAAGCCTACAATACCAGCAGGAATAGCCTGGGAACACACTAGCTGAGCAGGCTAAGGACAAAGGTTCACAGAACATTTCCTACCTGGCAGTACACAGCCATTAAACTGTCCTAGAATCCAGGGAGGACACAGAAACCAAGGAACGATACATCCACCCAACAGAAACAGAAACAGATATCAACACCTAGAACCACAGTCATCCTGATCCAAGATGTCTCGACTTCAATGTAGAAATACAATCAATAATACCTAGAACAATATGTGTCTTCACTTCGGCTTTTCTTTTTGTTTAGCTTCTTTGAGTCCACGGGTTGTAGTGTGACTATGTTCTTTTGTGACTGGGTTACCTCACTCAGGATGATACTTTATAGTTCTGTCCATTTGCCTAAGAATTTCATGATATCCTTGTTTGTAATAGCTGAGTACTATTCTATTGTGTAAAGTAACCACATCTTATGCATCTATTCTTTATTTGAGGGACATCTGAGTTGTTTCCAGTCTCTGGATTTTACAAATAAAGCTGCTATGAACATGGTGGAGCACAAGTCCTTGTGATATGATGAAACATCTTTTGAGTTTGTAGGGAGCCGAATTGGATTTGGGCCTGGCCGTTCTTGTGACTGTATAGCTCAGAGTGGCTACGTGACTCTGGGCTGTATAGCCACAGATACTCAGCTCTACGATGACTGCCATAAAGTCATGAGATTGTTTGACAAAAGCCTTTCCCGATATGTTGGTGGCACAGGAAGACTCCGAGAACAACCACGGAATGTCCCCCTCCCCCCAATCACAAACTGCTCTAGCCTGAGCAAGCATCAGATCCCCACCAGATGATCTCCTCACCCCATTCCCCCTACGTGAGAGCATGGACTTTTCCTAGGGCCTTGGTGCCTACACAGGATAGTTACAACTCCACTAATGACTGTGAATTCCGGGGCAATCGATGGTGCCCAGATGTCCAGAGAAGGTAGTTAAGCCCTAAATCTTCTAGCTAACAACTGACAAGATACCTCCGTCTGTGTGCTCACCCTGCATTCCATCCCCTTATATACAAGAAAGAACCTGTGTCAATTAAATGAGACCTTGACAACAGAACCTTGCTTGGTCTCCTTTCTCTCTCCACCTCCTTGACCCTCAGGTAGCGCCTCTTCGGGACCCTGAATAACTGGACCTGCTGGACGGGTCATGGGTTATGTCTAGGAGTAGTATAAATGGGTCTTCAGGTAGAACTATTCCTAATTTTTTGAGAAACTGCCCAATTGATTTCCAGAACGGTTGTACAAATCTGCACACTCACAAGCTGTGGAGGAGTGTTCCCTGTGCTCCACATCTTTGCCAGTATGTGCTGTTGCTTGAATTTCTGATCTTAGTCATTCAAATGGACTGAGACTCAATAGCCCTAAATAATGTAGAATACCTGGGGGTAACTTTGATCAAGCAAGTGAAAGACTTGTGTGATAAAAACTCCCAGTCTCTGAAGAAAGAAACTAAACAATCCACATATTCAATGCAATCCCTATCAAAATTCCAACACAGTTCTTTACAAACCTTGAAAGAATTCCCAACTTTATTTGAAAAAAAATTTAAATAAATACACACAGAGAATAGCTAAAAAAATAATTCTAAATAAAAAAATGAATTGTTAGATCACCATCCCTGATTTCAAGTAAAAAACGTGTTATTGGGATGAAAACAGACACGCTGATCAATAGAATTGAATTGAAGACCCAGACATAAATCCACACACATGAACACCTGATTTTTTTATAAAGAAGCCAGAAATACACACTGGCAAAAAGAAAGCATCCATAACTCATACTGCTCGCCAAGCTGGATGTCTGCATATAGAAGAATGCAAATAGATACATACTTATCATCCTGTTAAAACCCCAAGTCCAAGTGCATCAAAGATCTCCACATAAAACCAGATACACTGAACCTGATAGAAGAAAAAATGGTGAATAGTTTTGAGTGCACAGTCATAGGAGATGACTTTCTGAATAGAACAGTGGTAGAGCAGGCACTAAGAACAACAGTTAATGAATGGGACCTCATGAAACTGAAAAGCTCCTGTAAGGCAAAGGACACAACCAAGCCCACAAAGAAGCAGTCTACAGAATGGGAAAGGATTTTTACCAACTCTACATCTGATACAGGACTAATATCAAAAATATATAAAGAACTCAAAAAACTAGGTATCAACAATCCAAATAATCAAATTTAAAAACAGGGTATAGAACTAAGCAGAGAATTTTTAATAGAGTAATTAGCCTAGGAACACTCAAAGAAATGTTCAATAGTTATCAACAAAATGCAAATTAAAACTACTTTGAGATTACATCTTAAACCTGTCAGAATGGCTAAGATCAACAATACAAGTGACAGCTCATGCTATCAGGGATGTCAAACAGGAAGAACACTCCTCCCTTGCTGGTGGAAATGCAAACTTACACAGCCACTACTAAAGCCATTATGGCGGTTCCTCAGGGAGTTGGGAATCAAACTACCTTAAGACCACTCTTGGGTATATACCTAAAGGAAGCTCCATCCTACCATAAGAACACCCAACTATGTTCGTTGTGTCTTTATTCATAATAGCCAAAAACTGGAAACAACATAGATGCCCCTTATCCGAAGAATGGAAAATGAAAATGTGATACACTAGCACAATGGAGTATAGCTCAACTCTTTATTAAAAACAAAAGCAAAAACAAAACAAAACAAAAAAAACCTAACCATCCTGAATAAGGTAATACAGACTCAGGATGATAAATATTGTATATGTTCATTTATAAGTGTATATTTGCTGTTAAATGATAATCAGGTGTGATGGTTTGTACATGCTTGGCCCAGAGTGGCACTATTAGGAGGTGTGCCCTTGTTTGAATAGGTGTGGTGTAGATTATCCTGAAGCTGTTTGTATTTTAATGTTAATTCAACTTCCTCAAGAAGGGCTGCATAGTCTCATAACTCCAACTGAAACTTCCCATTTTAATTAGTAAAATAAAGGAAAGCCATTGACTGGGCGGGGTAAAGTAGGTGGAGAGAAGGGAGGTCTAAGAGGTTAGAAGATGGAGGGTGAAGGTCGTTGTAGCAACTTGGAGTTTCCCAAGGACTAGATAGACCCAGGTAATATTAATTGGCATTAAATAGCTACAAACGTTAAGATTTTATAGGTCTAGCATCTTATATGAAGGGCAGTTTGTATCTTTGTCTATTTGGTGTAATCTTGTTGTGCAGAGGGTTTGTGGATTGAGAGTTAAACATATAAACCTGTATGAAAAGCTATTGGGCTGTGGAGTTGTGTTTGTGTGGGGTTTTGGGGTACAGAAATACCTGGGACAGAGGTGGAGAACAGATGGTAGTAAACTGCCAAGGGAAGGGAGTTGTGCAGACGAGTTGGGCCGTGGTGGCTCAGACCAGGCTCCAGAGTTGTGTGCGGCTCCATATCGGGATTGGGCCTGAGGAGTGAGACCTCAGGGCAGGTAAAGAGATAAACCGGATTCTATTTTTTAATATTTACTGCAACAGTGTGGTCTTGTTGGAGTAGGTGTATCCTTGTTGGAATAGGTGGTATGTCACTGTGGGCATGGGCTTTAAGACCCTCATTCTAGCTGCCTGGAAAACAGTCTTCTCCTATCCATCTTCAGATGAAGATGTAGAACTCAGCTCCTCCTGCACCATACCTGCCTGGACGATTCCATGCTTTTCTGCCTTGATAATGGACTGAACCTTTGAGCCTGTAAGCCAGCCTCAATTAAATGTTGCCTTTTATAAGAGTTGCCTAGGTTATGGTGTCTTTTCACAGCAGTAACTAAGACACCAAGCTACAATCCATAGACCCAGAGAGGTTAGGTTAAGAGGTAGAGGGGAAATGAATGTCTCTTCCTAAAAGGGGTTAATATTTTTTTTTGAGAGAATAGAAGGAAGGTAGAGGCAGTTGAGAATGGAAGAGGGGGTGTTAGAAATGACGTCTGAAATTGGGGACCATTAGGGGACTGTGTGTAAACCTAGTGTAGTGGAAAGTTCCCGAAATCTATAAAGGTGACTCTTAGTAACAGAGAATATAGAGTCTCAACTGGCCATTTCTTATAGCCAGGCAGGGCTTCTAATGCTGGCACTGAGCAGCGATCAATTGAATTGTTGACCAAATTGTTGACCAAATTGTTTCCATTTTTTCAATGGAAAACCCCAAAGTACCCAGGCTGTTGTTAACACAAAAACATTGCTCTCCAGCCACAGGCAGAAGAGCCCCATTGCCAAGAATGACAAGCACAGAACTCATGTAATGGGGGAAAGTGAGCGAGTTCCTGTATGGAATCTTCACCCTCTACATTCTGATCTCTTCAGTGTTCCTGGAGGAGAAATGACACTTGGACACTATCCCAACCACAAAACCTTTGACCTATAATCTGTCCCTCCATAGCCTCCGAATCAGTGGTCCCGTTCTGACTTCCTTTGGTGATGAACAGCAACGTGGAAGTGTAAGCTGAATAAACCCTTTCCTCCCCAACTTGCTACTTGGTCCTGATTGTGCATGAATGGAAACCCTGACTGACACAAGGACTCACAGTCCTTATGTGAGGGATACTTTAGATATTGTTAAATCTTAATTTATTTTGTATTGTGGTGAAATATTCACAAGTGTATGTGCTGTTAATTAGATTTCTCAGCCCATGCCTGGACAGACCACACCAAACAAACATGGTTCCACATGGAGAGGTTTAATAGAACAGCATGGGGCAGGGGTCAAGGCCAAGAAAAGAGAAGAAGAAAAAGAGAGAGAGGAGGAGGGCTTTCAGTCTTTTGTAGGGGTAGTGATGTCACTTGCTCCCAGGTGGAGACGGGATTCAGAACTGATGTCTTCTGGGAAGGCTTTGGCTGTTTCCATGGCAATTGATGTGATAGGTTCCTGTCACCTGTGGGTGGAGCCATTGCTGGAGGAAGGGGCTATCCTAATGCCAATATTCCTCCCTTTTTCTTATCACAAAAAGAGAGAAAAGGAGGGGATAGGGAAGCCGATGGTGAAAAGGGAATAGGGGCGGCGGGTCTCTTAAACTACTTCCTGCTGTCTTGGGGCATCATAGGGGTGTAGCTGGTTTTCACCATCGGGGTCCGCTCAGTAATCATTAATATCCGGATCCTCTATGGGCAATGGCTTGTAGTCCTGTAACAGGAACTAATTAATGGTTTGGCTGGAAATTTTTTATATCTGTTGTTGAAGGAATGTAGAGACAAGATTGATAAGGCAGAGAGCAAACAGTAACACCAGAAAGATGACTAGAAGGGAGGTTACAAGGGGAGTATCCACTTCCATATAGGGTTTTTGAAGGTCCAGAAACTGGAGGTTTCATGTTCTCTGGAATTCTGTATGTCTGTCTGTAGCTCCTGGATCTTATCTCTCACTGTCCCGGATTGGCTGACGTTGAAGCAGCATTCTTCTTGGAGGAACAGGCAAAGGCCATCTTCTTTCGCTGTTAGAAGGTCCAGCCCCCGTTGGTTTTGAAGAACCACAGCTGCCAGGGAATCTATCTGTTTTTGGATAGTGAGCAAAGTTTCAGACACTTCTTGAAACCTGTTGCTGAGTGTGAAAGTGATATCATTCTATTTGGTCACGGAAGTAGTTATCCCTGCTATCCCAGTGCTAGTACCTACTGCTATTCCTGCATCAACCAAAAGTGGCACGACCTGAACTGCTCTCTTATGTTGGGCAGCCATCATATTGACGACTGGGATTGGCAGGGGTTCATTTCCCTGGATTACCCCTAGTTCGGGGAAAAGGAGAACCAAAGTGCAGCTTCCTGACCAGCTGCCAGGCAAACAATGGTATGCCTGTGTGTCACAGAGGGTTGATGTATTTTGGATCACTGGGAACTGTGGCAGAGGTGGGGTATCAAGGGTTGTGGTTGTATTGCAGTCTAAGGAGCCTAACATTCCTACGGGATGTGTCCCGGATGCCTGAAAACAGTTTGCCATGCCAAGAAGAGAGATAGAGGAGAGGTAAGGGGTCATGGCAACATCAGAGTCGGGACAGCTGACGACGGGTGAGGTAAGGTTATTGGGCAACATCACTGGGGAGGTTGTAAGTGGCAATTGTGAGTTTGTTCCAGGAGAAACACATAACCAGCAGTCTTTAAAATGGCCGGGTCGGGTGACATTAAGGAGCTTGTATGCTGATGTCAACGTCTGAAGCAAAAGGTGGAAGGACATGTTGGTGCCATTTATGAGGGGGGATGTGGAGGAAGTAAGGACCTCAGAGGAGTGTTTGATTATTTCTCCTACCCCTTTTATATCTAGGGGTTAGGCAATTGAGTCATATTTCCTCTGAATTTTGATAGTACTCACTGGGGACCCTGGTTGGTTTTTACGGTAGAGCTTACCGACAACTCCAGTCTCCCACCTGGGATCCCATGGATCTTCTATGTAGAAGGTCTCTTCCCAATAAGGGGACAGGACATGTTGGCACTACTAAAAAGAAATGGGTGAGAGGTACACCCCTAAAGATGCAACTAAGTGGTGGGGTTTGGTGAGGAAGGTAAGGTTGTCTTCCTACCCAGACAATAGGAAAACGGGAGGGAGAAGTGGGTCCCCAAAACTCCGTCAGGACCAAGTAAGTGGCCCCAGTGTCCAAAAGGAAGGAGATGGGCTGCCCACATACCATGATAGCTACCCGCGGCTCCCTGTTTGTGATGGCAGTGGTGGGATCAAGGGAGCCCAGGCCCTGTCAGTTGTCCATAGCCAAGCCTAGGAGATCGGCTGGAGAGTTATTTGGGTGTGATGTCCCTCTGTCCTGCGTGACACAAGGGCAATCTACAGCCCAATGTCCCTCTCAATGGCATCTGGGACATGGCCGCCTTGGCTTGCGGGGGCTAGGGCAAGTTTTTGCCCAGTGACCTTGCTGACCACATTTATAGCAGGGGGCTGGTGGTTCCTTGGCCCTAGGAGACCAGGAGTTTGTAACAGTAGCTGGGGCTGGTTGGACAGCCTTAGCCAACATATAGTATTTTTGTTTGCAAGCCTTTTCATCTCTCCCATGGTACACCTTAAAGACCAGCGCCAAGACTTCTGCCTGTGGAGTTAGGGGCCCCCTCTCTAGCCTTTTAAGCTTGTCTCTTATGTCAGGGTAGCTCTGGGAAAAGAAATATGTCATTAGCTTATGTTTACCTTCCGGGTTTTCAGGATCTAAGTTAGTGTACTGTAACAGGGCTTTTGTGAGGTGCTCTAAAAATTGGGACGGGTCCTCCTGTTTGTCCTGGAAAACCTCTTGCAGCTTTTCAAAATTTACAATTGTTAAGGCTGCTCTGCAGAGACCGGCCAAGAGGCAGATTATGAACCTGTCTCCGGCCAAAATACCACCTGTGGAATTATAATCCCATCGGGGATCTTGGTCAGGTACTGCCTCAGATTCAATTGGGTATGTTGTATCTGTTTGATGGATTTCGTCTGCATGCGTTTTTGCCTGCTCCCAAACTCACCGGCGTTCCTCAGGAAGTAAATTATTAGTAAGAACCATATGAACATCCTGGAACGTCAGACTGTATGATTGGGTAATGTACTGGAAATCTTTAATAAAAGCAGATGGGTTGGAGGTATAGGAACCCAGCCTGCTTTCTATTTGGGAGAGTTCATTTAGTGAGAAGGGAAAATGGACATGGACTAGCCCATCGATGCCAGCCGCCTTCCTTAGTGGAAGGACAGATGCTGGGCCTGGTGTCTCTGGTGATGAAGAGTCAGGTGGGAATTTGGCCATGGCCTTGGAGCAGGTGATGAAAAGGGTAAAACTAGGTGCCAAAGCAGAGTGGCCTTTAGTTGGCAAGTGTGTGGAGACAGGGTGGGGGTGAGGTTGCAGTGCAGAAGAGGATGAGAGAGGGTGGGATGGGGCGTCGGTGATGCTTGGGGCCTGTGGCGTGTCTGCGCCCGCATGTGAATCTGGCTGTGGAGGAGGGGAAGCAGCGGTCTGGATTTTGGGGTGAAAGGGGGGTGGTTCATTGGCTGGGTGGAGAGCTGTAGTGTCACCTGCTGTTTGCCTCATTACTAAAAGGAGGTGGGTGGGGTTACAAGAAGAACACAGAGAAGGATTAGAGCGGAGGTAGATAAATGCCTGTACATAGGGCACCTCTTTACATTTACCAGATCATTGGCAGTATGAGTGAAGGTTTCATAAAATTAACGAGTCTAGGGTGCCATTTTTTGGCCATTTTGGATCATTATCTAGTGGATACTGCGTCCAAACACTGTTGCAGAGGTGTATCAATTTAGATGTCTTCAGTTGAGGTGTTAGTTTTAGAGATTTGAAATTTTCCAGGAGACATCCCAGTGGGGAGCCCGGTGACACATTTTGAGACATTGAGTTGCCCTTTGGGAAGAAATCAAGGCCACCGAGTTATCTCAAACCCGCATTCCAGTGGATAAAACTCGGTAGAAAAAGTTTTGCCTATGTGTAGGGATCTGGAGTCGTCACTCAGATTCCTGGAGGCCCTGTCGGATTCTGAAAGCCGACGGAGAGGGAGAGTGATCTTTGCCAGGCCTGAACTTTTGAGAATAAGGACCAGCTGTGAAAGCAAAAACCCTGGAATGGGGGAACAAGAAGACCGGCTGCTAGAGCCCTGAAGAAGATGCACTCTACCGAGAGACTGGCTGTGAAAGCCCACCTGTGAGAGCCCTGAAGAGGGGTCTTCTCAATGGTCAATGTCTGTCTCAAACCAGTGGCTATAAAGAATTAACCCTCTTTTCCCGCAAAGGCTGGCTAGGCTTTGTTTGGGAAATCGGGGATTCTCTTTGCCAACTGGAGTGCTAACTCCTATAAATTTGACATTGTTTGTGTGGGAGCCTTAGCCACGATCTGGTATAAGGAAAAGTGAAACCGGGTGGTGTGTGGCTGTTCTATCTCAGTAGCCCACGTGGCGGGAGCTATTAGCATGTGGTAGGGAAGTGGCCAGCAAGTGTCTAGAGCTTCAGTAACGACAACTCACATGTTGGAAGTCTGTGAGTCGGGCAGCTGCAGGCAGATGGTGTTCAGCCGTGGTGGAGGGCAGGTAGGCAGCCGTGGCACGTGGTCAGCGGAACGAGGCAGTGGTGCCAGTCAAGAGGAGCAGGCAACCACAGTGCCAGCCATGCAGCCGCCACTATGCCAAGCCGGATAGGGTGGGCTGGAATGCCCGGCCAGGACTGGTTGCGAGAAAAATCTAGGGTCCCCGTACGGGCCACCAATGCTGTTAATTAGATTTCTTGGCCTATGCCAGGACAGACCACACCAAACAAACACGGTTCCACATGGAGAGTATTAATAGAACGGGATGGGGCAGGGGTAAAGGCCAAGAGAAGAGGAAAAAGAGAGTGAGGAGGAGGGGTTTCAGTCTTTGTAGGGGTAGTGACGTCACCTGCTCCCAGGTGAAGGTGGGATTCTGAACTGATGTCTTCTGGGAATGCTTTGGCTGTTTCCATGGCAGTTGATGTGCTAGGTTCCTGTCACCTGTGGGTGGAGCCATTGCTGGGGGAAGGGGCTATTCTAATGCCAACAGTATGGACCTCAGCTTCTAATCCAAGTTCAGACCATAATCTCGGGCTCCTCAGCCCCCCAAGTACTAGAACTGCAGACGTGAGCCACCACAGCCAGCTTTCTAGGTAAACCACATTCATTTTCTCAGTAGAACCTCCTGTCTTAGACACTTAAAACTAAATTAAGAGATATTTCTTCAGTATTATTGACTAGGTTACATGCTATTTGGAAATTTGTTGAAATCACACTGAATAATAGTGTGATTTTTCTCTAGAATTTAATAATAAAACCTGCTTCCAAGGGACTTCAAGTGTTTGAACATATCAATACCATCAGTGATTTAGCTTGAGTAAAAATCAGGATTGTTTTATAATGAGACTCCTTAGTAAATGATTATATTACTTGGAGAAAATGTAGATTTTTTTTTAAAGTAGGAATACCAGTCCAAAGTTTGAAAAGCACAGTTCTCATCACTCCACACACTCAAAGCAGAAATCCCTACATTAAACTCAGTAATCAGTGACTAGTTGAGGCCATAACTGGTCTAAGCACTGAGAAAAAAAATGACTATCGTATGCTCGGCCATGAAAGGGACACCATCTCCTCCAAGGTTCGGGAAACCTCACAAAAGACTGGTGTTAATCCCACGGGGCAAGAGTAAGACCACTACAACAAAATTTGAGCCAAATTTGAAGTAAGTTTTATTAAGTAGTGGCCAGGGCATGGGCACTGGTACAAGGTTCATACCCAGGATTATCAGAGTATGGTACCAAATTACATTAGTTAGAGCCTTATAAAAGGCCAACCCAGCTTCTCCTGAACAGAAGACTGACAAGACCGCCTTGGGTTTCTTCAGCTAACAGTGCCTTTAGATTTATGGCTCTGGTCATGTTATACTGCTGCTGCCAACAGAACAAGGTGTCCTAGCAGCGCTGCATGAGAACTTGTCTCAAACCCGAAAAAGGAGAGAAGAAGGAAGGAAAGAAAAAAATAGGCTGGAGAAATGCATACATACCAGTGTAGTTAAGTGTGCTCACTGCTCTTGCAAAAAGACTAAAATCATTTCCAGTGCCTGCACTGGGTGCCTGTAACTGCAGCTCTGGGGGCTCCAATAACCACCTCTTATGATGTACTTGGACACCTCATCCCCTCGGGGAAGGGAGGATTGGAAAGAGAAAAGAAGAGGAGGTGGTGGAGGGAGAAGAGAGAAAGGAGGGAGAAGAGGCGGAGGTTTTTAAAAATGTTTGGTGAGTAAAGACCCAGCTCTTTAGAGATACGTTCATTTTTTATTTTCAAAGCAAGAATAGGAAAGGTACTCTTAGAGGTATGGGAGGCTTTGGTACTTTTACCAACTGGGGTTAAATAAAGCCACTAATGCCTACTGTGGTCCTACAGGAGTGGGGAGGTTCTACTGAGCAAATGAATGTGGTTTACCTTGAAAGCCAGCTGTGGTGGCTCATGTCTGCAGTTCTAGCACTTAGGAGGCTGAGGAGCCCGAGATACCTAGTTAAGTCCCAGACCTGCTACAGCAGCAGCTTGAGATCCTCCCTGCCCTGACTCTAGCACAACGAAACCACCCCAATCGCTCTTAAAAGTAAGGTTTTTTACAATATGCTGCTACATGGCAGCCGATGTATCAGGGTCCTTTGCTTCTCTCTTCTTCTACAACTGTCACACTGACAACCAGGAACGCCAAGGACCGCGTTCTTTCTGTTCGCCCAAGACCAGCGAACTCATTGCGTCTGTCTGCGCACGCTCAGGAGCAGCTCCTGTCTTACGGGGTTGGGCCGAACTCAGAGGGCGGGGCGCTGGCCGCGTGGCCTTGCTGACGTCATCTCCGGGCGCCGAGGGTGACTGGACTTACGGTGGGCTCCCGGCTCTGCGGTTCGCTCTGGTTAGGAGGCGGAAGTGCCCGCTGGGCTGTTTTCTGACCCCGCCGGCGGTGCTCTGTGCGGCTGCGCGCGCACTGGGACTTCTGCTCCTGCGCCTCTGCAGGACGGTGGGGTCTGAACTCGACCGAGCGTCTTTCCCGCTGCGGGAAGCCGGAGCGGAGCCGGCACCTCGGGTAGGGCTGGTGTATGTCCGGGGCGCGGAAGTGTGTGGCGGAGGGTGGCGGGGCAAGGGCTGCGGGCAAGCGCACCCCGAGGCGATGGCGGGGGAGGCGGTGCCGCTGGGCGGAGGTGGGGTTGGCGAGACACCGGCCCCGGAGCCCTTGGGCAGCCTAGCTGTCCCTTTGGGTAGGTAGTATGTCAGTTCCTTACTGAGGTAGGAAACGGAACCTCGAGTCCCGGGCTCAAGTTGAGGGCTTGCATTTTCGTGCGAGGTCTTTAAATCGTATTATTTCGGTGCTTATCGATTCTGTCTAAACGCAGACTTCAGTGCCGTTCTTTTAGTCTCAGTTTAATAATAGTACTTAATACTAACAAATGCATTTTTCTGTTAGTAGAACACTTTCATTTATTTACTTTGTTGGAAGTGCTCTTAAAGAATATAAACTTGAGGAACCTAAGAAGCTGGGTGGCATATAGGTTTTTCTCCCACAGCATGTAGCGTTCTTTTTCCTGAGGAAGCATAGCATGTCTTCACCTCAGGAGCAGCTGACTATCTAAAGTCTTCTAGAGTTCACCAGATAAGTATCTCTGGGTCCTTGATACCTAGTTCTTGAGTCAGAAGCAAATATTCGGATTTCATTAAAGTTATTGTTTGAATTGAAATTTCGAACAAGGACACTGGCCTTATGGTAGTTGTCACGACAGGTGAGAATCTTAGACTAAGTTTAAATGTACTTTGAGTCCAGTTTTGAGGCCAATACCTTTAATTCCAGCAATGAAGGTGGGGTGGAGGCAGGAGAATCAGAGGAGTTTAAGGCCAGCCTTGGCTGTTTAGTGAGCTAGCTGCCAGCCTGGAGATCATGGGACTCTTTCCAACACACAAACAACATCCTCCAAAGCCCCAACCAACCTAGCATCAGCATGCACAAGGCTCTGCATTGGATCCTGAACAGTACAAAACCAAACTCTAACCTGAAAACAAAACCCAGCTGTGGTGGCTCAAGCTTCTAATCCTAGACAAGCTGAGGTAGGAAGGTTGCCTTGGGTTAGAGGCCAGTCTGGACTATAGAACAAGACCCTGTCTCAAAAAAGAATTCTCTCCCTCTCCTTCTTTCTTTCTCTCTCCCTCCCCCCTCCTCTCTCCCTCTCCAGCTCCCCATCTCCAACCCCCAGTGTCTTTAATCCCAGTCCTCAGAATGCTAGCCTGGTCTGCATAGTTAGTTCTAGACCAACCAGGGTGACAGTGAGCACTGTCCCAGGGGAAAAGTATATTCCAGGTGATAGAAACTTCTAGAAAAAGGACAAACCAATTGAATGGAATGGATAGGGTTGGTGGTGTGCATGGGAAATGTTAGAAAAGAAATTTGAGTGAGGCTAAACCACATGGAAAAGCCATTGGGACCTACTAGCCTATTCCAGGGGCAAAGAGGAATGCTCAGAGATGAGACAAGGTTCTTGTGGGACTTTGTAAAAGCTTTAATTTTTTTTTCCGTTTTAATCTTAATGTGAGCAGGTGTTTTGCCTGCATGTATGTATGTCCGCTGTATTTATGCCCAGTGTCCATTAAGGGGTCCCCTAAAACTAGTTAGTGAAGGATGTGAGCCACCATGTGGGACTGGGAGGCAAACCCATGTCCTCTGCAAGTGCCAGCTGGTATTCTTTACCACTGAACTATCTCTTGTTTGTTTGTTTGTGTATTGGTTTGTTTTGAGACAGGATCTCACTCTGTGGCCCTGTCTCAGGCTGGACTTGAACTCACAGAGATCCACCTGCCTCTGCCTTCTGAGGCCTGGTATTAAAGGTTTAGACTTCTTCCTTCCATCCTTCCTTTCCTTTCTTTTCCTCCCTCCGCCTCACCCCTTTGTCTCTGTCTCTTTTTTGTACAAGGTTTCTTTTTGTATTCCTGACTGTTCTGGAACTTGCTCTGTAGACCAGGCTGGCATTGAACTCAGAGATCCATCTGCTTCTGTCTCCCAGAGCTGAGATTAAAAGCATACATCACCACCTTGCTTTTACTCCCTTTTTTGATTCAAGGTTTCTCTGTGTAACAAGCCCTAGACGTCCTGGAACTTGCTTTGTCGACCAGGCTGACCTTGAACTGACAAGAGATTGTCTGGAGTAAGAAGGCAGATACACATCACGTAGTATACAAAAGTTATATTCTATTATGCTGAGAGTCATTACACAATGTTCACATTCTCAGTTCCTTAACTATGGTCCTAAGCCTATCTTCCCCAAAGCTGCTCAACTTAGCTGAATGTCAGGTCCAGTCTCTGACAGCCATCTCTGATTGAAGGGTCAGCATCCTGGGGGAGACATCAAGGTAGCATCTCTTCAGAAGTACAGAGCAGTCTCTGTACTTGGTCTCTGCTTATATACCATCTAGTGGGCATCAGAAGGTTCTAGAGTGTGTCTGGTTATTGTGAATAAGTAATGTAACTGAGTTCCTAGGTATATGTCTAAAGGGCATTTTTTTTTTTTTTTTTAAACTGTGATCATTACAGGGATCCACCTGCTTCTGCTTCCCAAGTGCTGGGATTAAAGGTTTGGGGCATCACTGCCTGGCTTCTAATTTTTATTTTTAATGAGATAAGTTTGAGTCAGGAGCAAATTAATCTAAGTTGAGTTTTGAAATTATCTGATTGCCATGTTGTCTGCAGAAACGAAGGTCAGAGTGGCTTGGGGTCTGGTGTAGTTGGGAATGATTAGATTTTAGTTTTGCTTCTAAACTGGAGTAGTCAGGTAGCGAAGAATGGTTAGGGATGATTGTCTCTTTTTATTCCTTGTAGGCTTTCCCCACTGGAGCAACCTTGTAATTTGAGAGTAATTTCATTCTGTGGGAAAAGGAGATTGGGCTTAGTGAAGCCTGGGCTGGGGTCACATGTGATACTGAAGCCTTTGCAGCATTAACACTGGAATAGTCCCAGGCAAAAGTTTGCTAAAATGTTGGCATGTGTCGGTTCTGCGTGCTCACCTTTAGATATACAGTCCTGAATGTGGCTCATCTGAGGTGTTTTCAGCTTTATGGTGACTTTATGATACAGTGCCAGGCACAGTTAGGAACTTCTTAGATATTTGGGATCTTTTTGAAATAGGCTCTTGCCATGTAGCCCAGGCTGCTGTCTTATTCACTTGTAGGGTATTTTAGCATTATCCTACTGCTGTGATAAAAGGCAACTTGGAGAGGAAATGGTTTATCTCAGCTCTGTGTCCTGAAATCACAGTCCATCTAGAAGGGCAGGAGCCTAGGGTCAGAAAGTGAAGCAGAGGTCTTGGAGGAATGGTGCTTACCTGCTTACTCCATTGCTTGCTCGGTCTTAGACCAGGCAGGCACATCTGCCCAGGAGTGTCACTGCCTGCCCTTGGGAGAATGAGCCCTTCCACATCACACTGCCTGCCCTCACTAGAAGGGGCCCTTATACATCAACTGTTACTCAAGAAAATGTCCTATAGACTTGCCTAAGGACCAGTCTTACGGATACATTTTCTAAATTAAGATTTCTTCTTTGATATGTCTTAACTTTGTGTCAGGTAAACAAAAACAAAAAAACCCAAAAAAAAACAGGCACAGTAGCCGGCGTTGACCTGATACTCGTGATCTTTCTGTCTCAAGTTCCAAAGAACTAGAATTAATTGTATGTCACTGTTTCTGGCCAATAAAAGATTTCCTTTCCTCTCTCCCCCTTTTCCTTCAGTGCTGGGAATTGAACTTAGGGTCTCATATATGCTAGACAAGCACTCTACCGCTAAGCTGCTATACTTGGATTTTGGAAAGCTACCTGCAAGCATGCTAGCCAGATGTGTTATTCTCTGCTGTGTCTGGCCGCTGCAGTAGGTTGTGCAGGCTCACAGGGATAAACAGCCTCCTCTACATTTACCATATTGCTCAGCTATGATACGAGTAGGTTAGATATGAGACACACTTTAAACTTACATTATTTTCCTTTCGGATTTTTGAGAGGGGATCTCACGTAACCCAGGCTGGCCTTGAGCTTAGTAGATAGCCAAAACCAGCTGTGACTTCTCAGTCCTCCTGCCTCCACTCCCTGAGCACTGGGTTTATAGGTATTCAGCACCACACCATCTCTGTTCATATTTTTTAATTTAAATTCTTTTCTGAGGGGACATAACCTACTGTGAGTTGAAGAGTTTGACTTTTTCTTTGACCATTTGTTGCCATTCTTTAAGTACCAAGTATATTTATTATTTTGTTTACTTATTGATTGTGTGATGTATGCATGTGTGTTTGCACACACATGTGGGAGGCATGGGTTTGTAGGGTAGGAGGCAGCTGTGGGGGTTTGTTGAGGTGCTTTCACTGAGGTGCCTCCATCCTGGTGCTGCCACTCCTGACTGGGCATTCAAGCTTTCCCAGCAGGTACTTTACCAACAGCCTTTCCTCAATCCCAAAGTTATAAGTATTTTAGAAGTTTTTGAATACTACATATCCACTAATATTTAACTCCTCTTCCTTCTTGTAGAAGCTCTTATAGAGCCAGAGGAATTGTTGGACAGGACAGAACCTTTACACACATGATCTTACTGCTGCTGTGACTACATGGGCAAGACCTGTACAAGAGCAGGCCAGCCAACGTCCCAGGATGGGGGGGAGGGGCTCCTGAAGTTCCTGGAGCTGAGCAGCTGTGGCTGTTGGGAGAGAAAGAGTCGGTTTTCTTCAGGGATAAGGCTACCAAGAGAGGCTGGCTGCTCATGCCTCAGTAGATTGCCCTGTGCCGGGGGTGGGGGGGTGGGGGGTGGGGGGGGTGGGAGGGTGGACTCTGAAAAGCTCAGGAAGCTCGGATGGAGTTGAGGTGTAGATTTGATCATTTGCGTGTCTGAAACTCTCAAATACAATAAGTATTTAAGAAAAACTCTTCTGAAGTAGCCTTTAATTGACTGTATTTAACCTTGCATGAAGGGGTTTGGGGCTAGAGAGGATGTCAGCAAAGTGCATTAAGACAGGAAGAATGAGATTAGGAAATCCAGTGTGGCTTCTGCTATTGACTCAGTCCTTTTTTAGCCACAGAGTTTTAGAAAAGAATTCAGCCATTCTATCTCAGACTTATCATTTATATTATCAGATGAGAACATATAGACTGTGTATATCCAGTGTGAGATGGTATAAAATATGCAGTATTTCTAACGATTTAGAACTGTTGCCTGTGACTGAGCAGTGCGTGTTTATAATTCTAGCCCTTGGGAGAGAAGCAGAAGGATCAGAAATTCGAGGCAAGCCTATGCTACATAGTGAGTTTGAGTTGTCCCCCGGCCCCCACCCTCTCAGGGCTACCAGAACCTTATTTCAACACCCCCTTCCCACATAGACTATCTGATTTTCTTCTAATCTCATTCTTTCACATAACACTTAAAAGACCCAGATGATATATTTGTGTACCTGCTACGTTCCAGATAGCGCTCCAGGTGTCAGAAGGAGAATGGTATGGGACATACAGTCCTTTCCCCAAGGACACGCATTGCTGTCTACTGAAGGTGATGTGTACAGATAAACACCCTTACACTAGCTTGTCAGTTCTGTGGAAGAGGAGAAGTGATGAGGCATCCAGGAAGGAAAGAGGATGGTCTACTCCATTTGTGCATAGAAGAGAGGCTTTTTAGAAATGGCACTGCATCATGTGCCAAGTTGGAAGGTAAAGCGGGGGTGGAGGGGTACATCTAGAGATGGGGATTGTAGTTTCTGAACAGGGTTTAAAGGGTAGCGGGCTACTATGTCCTGCTAAAGACTAAGAACTGTTGGTTGCTTGGTTAGTTTTTTTGTTTTGTGTTTTGAGATGAGGTTTCTCTATGTAGCCCTGGGTGTCCTGGAACTCACAATGTAGCCCAGGCTGGTCTCAAATAGAGATCCATCTGCCTCTGGCTCCCAAGTTCTGGAATTAAAGGTGTGTACCACCACTGCCCCATCATGCCTAAAAATTTAAATGTTATCTGTATTCACCTAGTACATAGCACCTACCTTGGCCTACCAAAGGATCAAAAATTATTGACTAAATTTAATGTTTTTTAACGTATTTTTGTATCTTTAGTTAGGTGTGTGTGAGTTTGAGTTCAGGTGCCCTAGGGCAGAGATATTGGAGTTAGAGGTAGTTGTCAGACACCTGCTGTTGGTGCTGAGAATGAACTCTAGCAGAGCATACTACTTAACTGCTCTTAACCGCTGAGCCATCTCTTGAGCTTGAATCTCTTGAATTTTGTTTTAGCAGTGTATTTGATGCATAGTTTTTAGAACTTACTTTCTGTACTGGCTGGTTTTGTGTCAACGTGTCACAAAGCAGTCATCAGTGAGCAAGGAGCCTCAGTTCAGAAAATGCCTCCTTTGAGATCCAGCTGTAAGGCAATTTTTCCATTAACAACCAGTGGGGGAAATTCCAGCCCATTGTGGTGGTGTCATTCCTGGGCTGGTGGTCCTGGGTTCTATAAGAAAGTAGGTTGAGCAAGCCATGGAAACCAGCCAGCAGCAGCACCCCCTCCCCCATGACCTCTGTCTGTATCGGCTCCTGCTCCAAGTTCCTGCTGTGTTTGATGATGAACAGTGATGTGGAAGTGTAAGCAGAGTAAATCTTTTCCTCAGATTGCTTTTTCGTCATGGTGCTTTGTCTCAGCAATAGCATCCCTAACTAATACACTTTCCTTTATTGTTAAAATTCATATTTGTCTTTATATTTTTAATTATTCTTAGTTCCTAACGCATTTTGTGTGTGTGTTGGAGTTTGAACCTAGAACCTCATGAAGACTTATCAGGTGTTACACCACTCAGCCACGTCCCTGGTCCCTTCTGCCCTTCCCCACTTGCTTTTGAGGTATAGTTTGTTGATGTAGCCCAGGCTTGCTGGGAACTTGTACTCCTTCCTGTTTCCTAGGTGCTGAAATTACAGTTGTATGCCAAGTGAATAAATTGCTTTGTTCATGGATCATGTGGTAGTGAGAAAACAGACGTGTTAACTAACTTAAGGTCAGTAGACAATGGCATCACCAACTTTGCTTATATGTTTAAAGTAGATTTATTAGACCAGAGACATAAAGTCAATAATAATAAATAAAACAATGCATATCTCTGCATGTGGCTGTGTGCACCTGTGTTTGGTGTCAGTGGAGTGCAGAGGTGTCAGATCTCTTGGTGTTAGAGATGAACATTTATTAATAGTGAGTGCATAATTTGAAGTAATAAATAACCTTGTGTGCATTCCACTGATCTCTTAGGCAGTTTAGTTTACAAATTGTATGTCAACAATACTGTGCTCCATTTAGCTGATCTGCCTTGGCTCAGTTGGCTTCTTTCCCTGAAGTCCAAATATCTGTCTGTTCTATAGAACGTGTGTGTGTGTGTGTGTGTGTGTGTGTGTGTGTGTGTGTGTGTGTGTGTGTGTGTATGTGTGTGTGTGTGTGTGTGTGTGTAACAGCCAGTGTAGCCAGCAATGGGGGTGGGGCTTCAGGGAGATTGAGAGTTGGAGTTCTGTCTGGGCCGCTGTTTGAAACCCTGTTGCAGAAACTAAGAGCAAAAAGGAAAAATTGCAAATAGGACATGAGCCTCTAATTTATTTCTTGGTGTATGTGGCTACTGTAGAATGTTCATAAACATGGCTGGATTACAAGAGGTTAAAATGCCTCCCCGGGCATGGTGGTTCCTGCCCAAAACTCTCTGAATTCAAGGCTAGCCTGATCTGGAGTGAGCTCCAACTCAGCCAGGGCTACATAGTGAAACCTTTCTTTAAAAACAAACAGACAAATAAACAAAACAAAACAAATGCCTTGCCTGTAATTGAGTTTTGAGGTATTTTTCATTCCTCAAAGTCTATCCTTGAGGAGAAAGTGTTGGCTGTCGTTTGCCCTCATTTAGGAAGAAGAAAAGCAGAAGAGAATGACAAGGACAGAGCAAAGGGGTCAAGTGCCCTGCATCAGATAGGGAGAGAAGTCTTATCCAGGCACGGTGTTTTGGTTCATGATGCTCATCTATCTAGATTAACGTTTTTGGACTCCTACCAATTGGGTGGGTCTTCTCAGGAAAGGAAAGAACCTTCCCAGTGTTGTCTTGGGCTATTTTAGGTTTCATTTATTGTCAGTTATTTTCTACCTGCAATTTTCTGAGAAGAAAGGTTGTAACAATATTGAAAGTGTGTGTGTGTGTGTGTGTGTGTGTGTGTGTGTGTGTGTGAATGGATAGTAATGGGGATTGAACCCTAAGTCTAGAAGACATTTGGAACTTGAGAGACCATTCTATGTGCCAGGAATGGTGTGCTATCTGTGTCTCATGACTTGACCATAAATGTGTTAATAAAGGATCTCTGACTGTTGTCTTTTGAGCAAGTCATAGCTGCCAGTTGATGACAAAAGCTACTGCTCACTACTTTATACAGGCCGTCACCTTTGTCAGGCAAGCACTCTGCCACTGAGCGCTGTCTCCACAGCTCTCTGCAACAGGCTTTCACTAAGTTTCCTGTGCTGGCCTTGACTTTACTCTGTGGCCCAAGCCTTGGACTTAATGATCCTCCTGCCCCAGCCTGTTGAGTAGCTATAATTACAGGCCTCTGAGGCCTGGTTGATAGTGACTCTTGAAAATTCAAATTGCAGATCAAATGTTAGAGTACTTGCCTAGTTTGTCTGAGGCACTGCTTTTGATGCCAGTATTACTTACACAAAGCAAATGAAACAAACAAGAAAAATACTCTAAAACTGAATCAAGTTTTCTTCCAATCTGCTAGTTAAGGATGTTTTTAGTATTTTCTCTTAAGCAAGAATCATAGCTGACAGTTGACCAGATGTGTCAGTATTCTCCTACTACTTTATATCATTGGATTTTAGATGTGCCTGTTAGTGTATCTCAGTTAGGTTTCTCTTGTGATAAAACATGATGAGCCAAAGCAGCTTAGGGCAGAAAGGGTTTATTTCATTTTATATTTTCAGGTAACTGTTGATCAGAGAGAATTCAGGGCAGGAACCTGAAGGAGGAACTGAAGCAGAGACAACTGTGCAATACTGTTTACTGGCTTGTTCCTCCTGTCTTAGTCAGTTTGCTTTCTTTTTTGTTGTTTTTGAACAGTGTGTCTCTCTGTAGCCCTAGCTATCCTGGAACTCACTGTGAGAACCAGGCAGTCCTCAAACTTAGATCCACCTACCTCCACCTCCTGAATGCTGGGATTAAAGACCTATGGACCACCACCAGGCTTCAGCTTCCTTCCTTATAACCACCTTTCTAGGAATATTACTGCCCACGATGAGCTGACTCCTCCACATCATAAATCAAGAAAATGCCCTACAGATTTGCTCACAGGCTAATCTAATAGAGGCATTTTGAGTTGAAGTTCTCTGTCAGGTAACTCCAGCTAGTGTCAGGTTGATTAACAGCATGAACCCAAACCTTAACCAGGGAGTAAGTACACACATTTAATCCCAACAGAGACAGGCTGGTCACTGAGTTCTAGGCCAGACTGGTCTGCGTACTGAGCTTTTATCTCAAAATAAAATAAATCCAAGGACATATCCATAAGCTGATTTTTTTCAATTAAAAGACATTTAAATTTTATTTTAAACTTTAGTCACCCAAAGACTATGCAATTCAATGAGCTTCTATACTTTTTATAGAGAGTAGTCATTTGAAACAGAGGCTATGGATCTTCACATTGGAATTTATTTATTTTCTTACTTATTTACTTCACTTTTGGTTTTTTGAGACAGGGTTTCTCTGTGTAGCATTGGCTGTCATGGAACTTACTTTGTAGACCAGGCAGGCATCCATTTCACTGATCTGCCTGCCTCTACCTTCCAAGTGCTGGAATTAAAGGTGTGCACCACTACCACCATCCACATTGGAATTTATATTTCCACTGTTTTGTGTACTTAACCGCCACCAAAACAAAATAGTAATAAAAAACATGATGAGTTAGAAGTCAAAAATAGCGGACATTCTGTCCTCTCTTGACGTTCGTTTATTGTCTGCATTCATTCCTTCTTATTCCCTAACGTTAACCTTTCTTGTTCTCTTTCATGTGTTACTGTACCTACATGTATGTGTGTATAAACACACACACACACACACACACACACACAGATGCATACATGTTAGATTCTGCAGGTAAGGAACAAATGTGTTTTTTCTTCTGAGATTGTGTAATCTTGCTTAATAAAATATATTCTAAGTCCATCAATTTTCCTGCAAATTTTGTGATTTCATTTTTAGAGTTGAACAGTATTTTATATATGTGTGTATGTATATATATATATATATGCACACACATATAATTTTATATGTATGTACCAATTTTTCTTTTCATTTATCTGTTGATAGCAGTGAGTTTGGTTTCACTTCCTTGCTGTAGTGAGTAAAGCAGTGATAAAGATGATGGTGCACTTCTGTGCTGGGTGTACCAGGAATGAAGTAGGGAATCACATGATAACTCTATTCAAAGGTTTTTCAGAAATCTTCAAACTGAGTTTCCCAACAGCTGAATTGTTTCTACCTCACTACTAGTGGTTGAGGTTCCTTTCTCTGCACATCCTCTCCAACATTTGCTGTCAAGTTTACTGATGAAGTCATTGGTGAGGTGCTCTGAGAGTAGTTTTAATTTGCACTTCATGGAGAGATGGCCCAGCAGTTAAGAGCACTGACCGCTCTTCCAGAGTTCAGTTCCTAGCAACCACATGGTGGCTCACAACCATTTGTAATGGGATCTGATGTCCTCTTCTGGTGTGTCTGAAGACAGCTACAGTGTATTCATATACATTAAATAAATCTGAAAAAAAAAATCACATTATTTAAAAAAAGTTATTGACCATTTGTATTTTATTTTTTGAGCAGTGAATATGCAAGTTTATTTGCCCACTTGCTAATTGGCAGTTTTATTTCTTTGGTGCTTAATTTCTGCAGCTCTTTGTAAGTTTGGGTGTTAGCCCTTATCTGAGTGTAGCTGGGAATTACCCCCATTCTGCAGACTGTCTGTGGCTACTGAGTGCTTTGCTGTACAGAGACTTCTTACCCCTGTGGCCCCACCTGTGGATACTTGAGGATGGCTCTTGTGCTGTTGGTGTTCTGTTCAGAAAGTTCTTCCTATCCCAGTAGTTTAAAAGTTTCGCCTTTGTGTTCTTTTAAAAGTTGCAGTGTTTCCAGTTTTAAATTAAGGTCCTTGATCTATTTTATATTGATTTTTATACAAAAGATAAAACTAATTTTATTCTGCTGCAGGTACAGCTCCAGGTGGGCCAGCACCATTTGCTGGAGAGGCAGTCCTTTTTCCAGTGTATGTTTTTGTCTCCCTTGTCAAAAATTAAGTGGATACATAGGTTTGCCATTTTATTTCTGTGTCTTCTGTTCTGTTCAATTGGTCTTCCTATCTGTTTTTATTGCTGTATCAGGCTGTCTTTATGACTATATCCCTTTAGTATAACTTGAGATTACTGTGTGTGTGTGGGGTGTGTGTGTATGTGTGCATGTGTGCACATCTGCCATGCAGTCATGTACAGGTTAGGACAGCCAGGACAGTCACCTTTCTCTTTCCACCATTTAGTTCTCAGTAATCTAACTCTAGTCATTAAACTGGGCAGCAAGTGCCTTTCCCCATAACCATAAAATTTGTTCATTTTATTTATTTAAAGTTTATTTTGCCTTTTAACATTTATTTTACTTAGGTTTTTAGTGTTTATTTGATTCTGTGTGTATTTGTGTGAATTTATGATATATTTGTAGGTGCCCCAGAAGGCCAGAACTGGGAATTAGATCTTCTGGAACTGGAATTACAGGTGCTTGTGAGCAGTCCAGACTGGGTGCTAGAAAGACCTCAGGTCTTCTGGAAGATCAGTGGGCATTCTTGAACTGCTTATCCATCTCTTCAGCCTGGACATTTATTTGAAAGATCAGCTGTTAACCCAGGGAGGAAGTTATGAGGGGCTTCCTGTTTTCAGCAAGTTAATTTAAGTGATTTGTACATTCAGAAATTTTTCTTTTGAGTATAGAATTCAAGCATGCTTGAATTTGAAGTCTGACTGTAGTACTGAATGAAATTTACATATGTATATTACTTGTTTAAAATACTTGTATATATTGAATAAAAGGGAAGGCACTGTGAAGTACCAGGGTCTTTTTTTTGAGTTGACTAGTGCCCAGTAGTTTGACATACGGCAGGTCTTTTCCCACCTCTTGCAGTTTGCTTATGTGTGGATAACCTGCATCTGACTGATCTTTCACTGTGGATTAACTGATAACAATCTCCAGGAGAGTAGGGTCAGAGAAGACAGTTGATTTAGGAAAGGAGGACTGAGTAAGGGCAAGCGGAGAGAAGACAGTCGGTCAGAAAAGAGACTGGGAGCCTGTTGAGCCACAAGAGGCTGGGCTGAGCCAGACACCATATTGTTAGGAGACAGTAGAAAGAACTGCAGAGTGACAAGAGGAGGCACAAGTGACAGCTGAGCCAGGAGGAACTGACTGAGCAGAGGCTAGAACAGCTGCTATAGTTTGGAGAGGCCAGTACTGGGAAACCTGGGAGAAGGGACAGATTAAACAGACTGTTGGGGACTGAGGGAGGAAGAGTTGGGAAACATTAAGGGGCTGGGCTGGAAACGGAGGGGCGCTGGCCAGGCATTTGTAAGATTGCAGTTTGTAAGAAAGGAGACATTAAAAGAAACATTAAAACACACACATGTTGCAGAAGTATACTTTCTATTTTGATGTGGCTTATATTACTTGAATATGTAATTAGCATCTCACACATACACACAGACATTTTTGAGATTGTGTTTTACCCAATAGTTGAATCTTGCTTCAAACTCTTGGCCTCTCTGATGTAGAAATTACAGGCATGTAGTACCATTCCTGGCTTTTACCTACCCCCCCCCCCCTTTGAGGGCATCACTATGTACCTCTGACTGTCCTGGAACTCACTATGTAGACCAGGCTGGCCTCATACTTGGAGAAGTCACCTGCCTCTGCCAGTGCCAGTGCTGGGGTTAAAGGTGTGTATCAGCGAGGCCTCCCCACACATGGCTCAACCTTTTCTTTAGGTGAAGTTTTTCTGTGTTCTTTTTTTTTTTTTAATTGGATATTCTCTGTATTTTTTTTTAATTGGATATTCTCTGTATTTAAATTTCAGATGTTATCCCCTTTACCTCAATCCCATCCCCCCGCCATTGCCTCCAAGAAGGTACTCCCTCTCCCAACCTCCCAGTCCCCTCAGCGCCTTGGCATTCTCCTAAACTGAAAAACGAGCCTTCACAAAACCAAAGGCCTCTCCTCCCATTGATGCCAGACAATGCCGTCCTCTGCTGCATATGCACCGGGAGCCATGGGTCTCCCCATGTGAACTCATTTGTTGGTGTTTTATTATAAAGTCTCTGGGAGCTGTGGTGGGTTTGGTTAGTTAATAATTTTGTTCTTCCCATGGGGTTGCAGACCCTTTCAGCTCCTTCAGTTTTTTCTCTAGCTCCTTCATTGGGGTCCATGTGTTCAGTCTGAAGGTTAGCTGCAGGCATCCTCCTCTGTCTCAGTATGGCTCTGGCAGAGCCTCTGAGGAGATATCCATATCAAGTGCCTGCCAGTAAGCACTACTCAACATCAGCAACAGTGTGTGAGTTTAGTGGCTGCATTTGGGATGGATTCCCCAGGTGAGATCTCTGGATGATCTTTTCTCCAATCCCTGCCCCTCTATTTGTCCTTATTTCTTCCCATGAGTGTTTTGTTCTCCCTTCTACGAAAGACTAAGGCACCCACCTTCTGGCCTTCCTTCTCTTTGAGCATCATAATTTCTCTGAATTATTTTTTGGGCTAGTATTCACTTATCAGTGAGTACATACCATGAGTGTTCTTTTGTGACTGGGTTACCTCACTCAGGATGATAGCTTCAGGTTCCATCCATTTGCCTAGGAATTTCATGAAGTCGTTTTTAATAGCTGAGTAGTATTCCGTTGTATAAATGTACCACAATTTCTGTATCCATTCCTCTGTTGATGGACATCTGGATTCTTTCCAGCTTCTGGCTATTAAAAATAAAGCTGCTGTGAACATGTATGTACATGTATCCTTGTTAAATGTTGGAGCTTCTTTTGGGTATATACCCAGGAGTGGATAGCTGGGTTCTCAGGTAGTACTATGTCCAATTTTCTGAGGAACTGCCAGACTGATTTCCAAAGTGGTTGTACCAGCTTGCAATCCCACCAACAGTGGAGGAGTGTTCCTCCTTCTCCACATTCTTGCCAGCATCTGCTGTCATCTGAGTTTTTAATCTTAGCCATTTTGACTGGTGTGAGGTGGAATCTCAGGGTTATTTTGATTTACGTTTCCCTGGTCACTATGGACGATGAGCATTTCTTTAGGTGCTTCTCAACCATTTGATATTACTCAGTTGAGAATTCTGTATTTAGCTTTGTACCCCATTTTTAATAAAATTATTTGATTCTCTGGAGTCTAATTTCTTGAGTTCTTTGTATATATTGGATACTAGCCCCCTATCAGATGTAGGATTTGGTAAAGATCTTTTTCCAGTCTGTTGGCTGCCATTTTGTCCTTTAGACAGTGTCCTTGGCCTTACAGAGCTTTGCAGTTTTATGAGGTTCCATTTGTTGATTCTTGCTCTTAGAGCATAAGCCATTGATTGGTGTTCTGTTCAGGAAATTTCCTCCTGTTCCTATGTGTTCTAAGCTCTTCCCCACTTTATCTTCTATTAGTTTCAGTGTACCTGGTTTTATGTGGAAGTCTTTGATCCACTTGGACTTGAGCTTTGTACAAGGAGATAGGAAAGGATTGGTTTGCATGCTGACTGCCAGTTGAACCAACACCATTTGTTGAAGAGGCTGTCCTTTTTAATTGAATGTTTTTAGCTCCTTTGTCAAAGATCAAGTGACCATAGGTATGTGGGTTCATTTCTGGGTCTTTAATTCTATTCCATTGATTTACCTCCCTGTCTCTGTACCAATACCAGGCAGTTTTTTATCATAGTTGATCTGTAATACAGCTTGAGGTCAAGGATGGTGTTTTCCCTGGAAGTTTTATTGTTGAGAATAGTTTTTTTTTTTTTTTTTTTTTTTTTTTTTGCCATCCTGTATTTTATATTCCAAATGTACTTGCAAATTGCTCTTTCTAACTCTATGAAGAATTGAGTTGGAATGTTGATGGGGATTGCATTGAATCTGTCGATTGCCTTAAGCAAGATGGCCATTTTTACAATGTTGGTCCTTCCTATTCATGATCATGGGAGATCTTTCCACCTTCTGAAGTCTTCTTCAATTTCCTTCTTCAGAGACTTGAAGTTCTTGTCATACAGATTCTTCACTTGCTTGGTTAGGGTCACAGCAGAGTATTTCAAATTGTTTGTGACTATTGTGAAGGGTGTCGATTCTTTAATTTCTTTTCCAGCCTGGTTTTCCTTTGAGTAGAGAAGGCTACTTATTTGCTGAGTTAATTTTATATTCAGCCACTTTGCTGAAGTTGTTTGTCAGCTGTAGGAGTTCTCTGGTGGAATTTTGGGATCACTTAAGTATACTATCTTTTGTATTCTTTTGTCTGAGGATGAAATATTCTATAGATGTCTGTTAAATCCATTTGGTTCATAACTTCTGTTAGTTTCATTGTGTCTCTGTTCAGTTTCTATCTCCATGATCTGTCCATTGATGAGTGGGGTGTTGACATCTCCCACTATTATTGTGTGTGGTGCAATGTATGCTTTGAGCTTTAGTAGAGTTTCTTATATGAATGTGGATGCCCTTGTATTTGGAGCATAGACGTTCAGGATTGAGAGTTCATCTAGACAGATTTTTTCTTTGATGAGTAAAAAGAGTCCTTCCTCATCTTTTTTGATGACTTTTTGTTGAAAGTCTATTTTATTCGGTACTAGAATGGCTACTCCAGCTTGTTTCTTGGGACCATTTGCTTGGAAAGTTTTTTCCCAACCTTTTACTCTGAGGTAGTGCCTGTCTTTGTTGCTGAGATGAGTTTCCTCTATGCAGCAAATTGCTGGATCCTGTTTACCTATCCAGTCTGATAGTCTGTGTCTTTTTATTGGGGAATTGAGTCCATCGATGTTAAGAGATATTAAGGAATAATGATTGTTGTTTCCTGTTATTTTTGTTGTTAGAGGGAGAATTTTGTGTGTGTGCCTTTCTTCTTTTGGTTTTGTTGCAAGAGGATTCTTTTCTTGCTTTTTCTAGGGTGTAGTTTCCTTCCTTGTGTTGGAGTTTTCCATCTCTTATCCTTTGTAGAGCTGGGTTTGTGGACAGATATTGTGTAAATTTGGTCTTGTTCTGGAATATTTTGATTTCTCCATCTTTAGTAACTGAGAGTTTTGCTGGATATAGTAACCTACACTGACACTTGTGTTCTCGTAGAGTCTGCATGACGTCTTCCCAGGATCTTCTAGCTTTCATAGTCTCTGTTGAGAAGTCTGGTGTAATTCTGATAGATCTGTCTTTTTATGTTACTTGTACTTTTTCCCTTATTGCTTTTAGTATACATTCTTTGTTTTGACTATTATGTGTCGGGAGGAATTTCTTTTCTTGTTCAATTTATTTGGAGTTCTGTAGGCCTCTTGTATGTTCATGGTCATCTCTTTCTTTAGGTTAAGGAAGTTTTTTCTATAATTTCTATTTACTCAGCCTTTTAGTGTGGAGTCTTCGCTCTTTTCTATACATATTTTCCTTAGGTTTGGTCTTCATATTGTGTCCTTGATTTCCTGAATGTTTTGGGTTAGAAGCTATTTAATTTTTACTGTTATGTCAATGTTTTCTATGCTATGTTCTGTTCCTGAGGTTCTCTCGTTCATCTCTTGTATTCTGTTGGTGGTTCTTATGTGTGTGACTCCTGACCTCTTTCCTAGGTTTTTGATTTCCAGGGTTTTCTCTCTTTGTGGGTTTTTGTTTTTTTGGTTTTGTGGGTTTTTGTTTTTTTGGTTTTTTTGTTTTTTTGTTTTTTTTTTTTTGTTTGTTTTTGTTTTTTGTTTTTTGTTTTTTGTTTTTTGTTTTTTGTTTTTTTTTTGTTTCCATTTCCGTTTTTAGATCCTGGATGGTTTTGTTCAATTCCTTCGTCTGTTTGCTTGTGTTTCTCTAAGGGCTGTACTTGTTTTTCTGTGTTGTTTTGTATTTTTTTAAGGGAGTTATTCATGTGCCTCTCAAGGCCCTCTATCATCAGCATGAGGCATGATTTTTAAGTCCATATCTTGTTTTTCTGGTGTGTTGGGACATACACTACTTGCTGTGGTGGGAGAGCTGGGTTCTGATGTTGCCAGGTTTCTGTTACTTAGATTCCTGTGCTTGTCTTTGCCATCTTATCTTTGATGTTAGTTGATCTTGTATCTGAATGGCCCTTGTCTCTCCTGTGCTGTGGGCAGTGGGCTCCGGAGGGAGATTGGTCCTGGGTGTGAGTTCTGATGGCGATGGGCCTGCTCTATCCCTGGGTGCAGATGGAGGTCTGAAGGGTACAAACCCAAGTGGTACCATGATACCTGCACCCTGGGAGTTCCCGGAGGTCTCTCCCCAGATAGTCAGTGGAGAGTGTGCTCACACATGAGCTCAGGATGGAGCGTGCTTCTGCGTCTCCGTGTGCTCAGCTCTCTCTGGGCAGGCCGCGAGTCCTGCTGGATGTATGCCGACTCTACCTGTGATCCTGGGTACAGATGGAGGCCTGGACCTGGTGTTAATTTTTTTGCCTATGAAATGTCTTCATTAATTTTGTAAGGATCTGACTAATGCTGTTTATTTTGTTTCCAGTTTGACTTTGGTTGAAGAAAGAATTTAGCCTATATGTACTGCTTTATCCACTGGAAGAATGACAGATGACAAAGATGTGCTTCGAGATGTGTGGTTTGGACGAATTCCAACTTGCTTTACTCTCTATCAGGATGAGATAACTGAAAGAGAAGCAGAACCATACTATGTAAGTGCATGCACAGGAGACATGTAACTCCGCCCACTAGACATAAAGCCTTGGAGCCTGGAGGCTGTCACTTTCCATAGTGTTCCTTCCTCCTTCCCTCCCTCCCTTCCTTTGTCTTTCTTTATTTTTTTAATTTTTGTATTCTTCCCTCATACATCCTGACTGCAGACTCCCCTCTCTCCACTCCTCCCAGTCCATCCCCTCCCCTCACCCCTCACTTGTACATACAACGTTCCATGCTGTGGGCATTTGGAGACTAGGATGATTACTTGACTGGTCACATGCTTACCATGTAAGTGTGATGACCCACGTGAAAACTGCCATGTGCCCACAGCATGGGCTCTGGGGCAGCAAAGACAGGAGGGTCCCTAGGGCCAGCTGGACAGCCAGTCCTGCCTTCCCACCAGTGAGCTCCAGATTTGGAGGCCAGTGACTTAGAACCTTGCTGCACTTTCAGAGAACCATGTTTCAGTTCTAAACACCCATGTGGCACCTCACAGCCATCTGTGACTTGGGTGCCAGGGGAGCTGACACCATCTGGTCCCTTTGGCACTAGGCTTCTTGTGCTGCACACACTTACATGCAGGCGAGACACTCATACATATAAAATCTTTAAAACAAGGAAAATAGTGATGGAAGATGACAGCTGACATTGACCTGTGCATGTATGTGCATGTATGTGCATGTATGTGCATGTATGTGCACATGCACCCGACTCGGAAAATGAATCAATACAAACGAAAGGGGCTTGAGAGACAGCAAAGCAAAGAAGTGCACATGCTGCTCTTGAACAGGACCTAGGGTCCCACTGACCACGCTGGCAGCTTACACCCCCTCTGCCCTACAAAGACACATACACATAAGTAAATAAAAACACTTATTCTCTAAGATCAATAAATCCCCTCTAAACATGCTACCCACAGCTCATACACACAGTCACTTTAGACATACTGACACTCATGCATTCTTTTTTGTATACATGTATTCATCTACATTAGAGTGGAGTCAGGCTAGCTCATGATAGAGCACAGGTTTAGAATGTCAGTACCTACCACACAGCACATTGTGGAATCATAAGCAATGTGCTTTGTTTTAGGAGGAAGCTTTTTTTTTTTTTAGTTTTGTAGTTTTGTTTATTTTATATGTATAGGTTTTTTTTTTTCTCATTTAAGTATGCTACATGATTGAGGAAGTCAGAAAAAGGCACCAGATCCTCTAGAACCGGAATTATGCACAATTGTGATCTGTCATGTGGGTGTTGGGAAGTGAACCCAGGAGCAGCCAATGTTTTTAACCCCACATTGGATTTTTAAATATTTAGATGATTCCAAGCAATTAGTTCAAGCAATTAGTCAAATATGTTTATTAATGAACTTATGAAAACATGTACAGTAATAAAACCTCTTCACATGACTCGCTTAATGTTATTTATGACTTAATGTTAAATATGACCTAATGACCTAATATATGATTATAATATGTTAAGACCTGACATGCTTAATAGAACATTGGGGTGTGGGGTATAGTAGAATGGTAGAATATTATCTTAGCATTTAGAGGAAAGGCCCTGGGTTCAATTCACAGCCTCCAAATATCCAAATGGGGAAAAAAAGTGTGTGTGTGTATGTGTTCTTGTGTGTGTGTGTGTACAATCAGTGTAGACATACCGATATGCATTCTCTTTTGTTTGTGTCTAATGTACCTTTGTCATTTATTAGCTATATTATTAAAATATTATAACTGATATTTTAATATCATTAAATATTTAAGTTCTATGTAAGAGAGGTGATAATACTCATGTGAATCATTTAATATTTATAATAAATTTTATACTGAATATCTTAATTAGTATAACATGCAATTATGTATTATATAAAGTGGTAAGGAAAATTATAGATTAGTGTCAATTATAAACATCTGTTCCCTTAGCTCTACTTAAAAGTTATAACCCAATTAGAAACATTTGCTATTTTAACCTCTAGCTTTTACTTTCTATAAAAAGCAGATCACTTGGGATTAAGTGGTCAAAATAATGCTAGGAGCACAACTGATTCCTTTACTATTAAAAGGCTTACTTAATATCTTTGTTTTGAAGCAATAATGAATAAGTAACTGTGGCTTTCCACATTTTCATTTCAGTTGCTTTTGCCAAGAGTCAGCTACTTGACATTGGTAACTGACAAAGTGAAAAAGCACTTTCAGAAGGTTCTGAGACAAGAAGATGCTAGTGAGATATGGTTTGAATATGAAGGCACACCCCTGAAATGGTGAGTTTTTTTTCTTTGTTAGGCACTAATTATATGCTAGCTTTAAGAAGGTATAGTGTCCTAGAACACTTGTGCAAAGTTCTACAAAGAAAGAAGGCTAAGCATGGCAGCTCTATCCCAGCATTCAAGAGGCTGAAGCGGGAAATTGCCAGTTTGAGGCTGTCCTGGTCCATGTATCATATAGAATACCAGGAAAGCCAGAACCATACAGCAGGCCCCTCTCTCAGAAAAACAAAAGACAGAAAAGAAGCGCCTAGTCTCACTTACAAGTGAGAGTTAAGCCATTATACAGTGCTTTATGGACCACATTCTGCCTGGTCTGCATGTTCCCAGCCCTGATTCAGTCTCTTGGGATTAAGTAGTCAGAAACCAGACATTGTGAGGCACCCCGTAGTCCCAGCACTTGGACGTGGAGGTCAGAGGATGAAGTTGGCCGTCTATGGTTACGTGAGTTTGGCCTAATCTCCATGAGACCCTGTCCTTGTCCTCAGCTCCACGCCACTCCTCCACCCCTACCCCCAACACAAACAACAGAAAGAAAACAAAGTTCTGCCTTTCCAAACAGTGCCTTTAGAGATAGGGACCCAGTGCTCAGACACCTTCCTGGGTGACATTTCTCATTTAAACCATCACAGAAAAGGGAAATCTGCCTTCTGTTTGGATGCATGGATGATTAGATGATAGATTAATGTATTTTTCTTTGTTAAAAGGATGTTTTGAATTATGTGTATGCCCGTGTGTGTGTTGGCATGTGCAAGTGAATGCAGGTGCCCGTGGAGGGCAAAGAGGGCATCAGGCACCCCGGAGCAGGGGTTACGGTTGGTTATGAGCCACTCCGTATGGATGCTGGGAACTGAAAGATCAGGATATTTTGTTTTATTAGTGTGGATGTGTGATGTCCATATAGGTCAGAAGAGAGTATTGGATCCTGTGGAACTAGAGCTACAGACGGTTTTGAGTCACCATTTCGGTGCTGGAAATCCAACCTGGGTCCTCTGCAAGAGCAACAAGTGCTTTGCACTGTTTAGCCATCTTTCCGACCCCTAGTATGTATTCTTAGCCGATGAGATTATCTCTCCAGCTCCACACCCTGGCTTCTATGCCGTTTTTAAAAGATTCTTCAAAACTCCTAAATAGGGTTTATCCATGTGCAGATAAGGTTTTGGTATTTTCTGTTATTGCGAGTTTTATTTATTGTGCTTCCAAAATATTTAAAGTAGACAAGTTAGAAAGAGAAGGCTATGGAAGGTCAAAGTACACTGGGATGCTGTATTCATGTTTCAGTTTGCATGCTGTTGGTTGCAGGAAGATGTTGACTAAGACAATATAAATGAAATTTGAAAAATACAAATAGGTTCAAATGCTTTTTCCCAATCTGGAAATGTTAAAATGAAGAGACTTTGTACAAGACTTGGGAAATAAAAGGAAACCACTTAGGCATAAATAATCTTACTGTGCAGCCGACAAGGACAACTTGGAAGGAGCAGACTTCTGGGATTTAGGTTATATTTTTTTAAGGTTATATCTCCTAGATACCACTTCAGTAATGTTTGGACCAATTTCTTTTTACTGCAGCAGAGTGATTTGGCTTAATTCCTACATCCTTTGAGAAAGCATGCTGCCTCCACCCATCACTGGATTGAACCAGGGGTCTTGGCCTCCTAGGCAATTGCTCTTCCACTGAACTTTATTCTCAGCCCTCTGGAAAGTCTTTTTCCCTCCAAGACAGGATCTCTGTTTGTATCCCAGGCTGGTGGGAGGTTCACTCTGTAATCCAGGCTTATTTATGTCAAATCACTGTTTCTCACAGTAGCCTCTGAGCTCTTGTAATAACAGGTATGCTCCAGTGCTTGTCCTGAGAGCTCATGGCCCTATGTGCTGTAACTACTGACAGTCTACTCAGTTTCCCCTAATCTAGCCTCTAATTTCCTTGTTGCTTATTTTAATTTGCCCAAATTAAAACAGAAAGCTATTTAAGAAAAGTGCACGCTGAATGTCCAGTAAGTTAGAGCACAAGCCTAGCACAGTGGCCATACTTTTGCTCCCAGTACTCAGGGGTGGAGGCTAGCAGATGTCTAGAGGTTAAGGGCAGCCTACCTTACAGTGAGTTCCAGGACAGTTAGAGCTTCAAAAAGAGAGCACGTCCGTGTTGCATAGATGGGTTCCAGGCCACAGCCTTTGTAGGCGACAAGTGCTTTATCTTTATCATGGGGCCCAGCCCCAACACTCATGCATCTGTGTTGCTAACTTTAAAAAGTTGTCTGAGAGATGGAAGTGTTGCTCTGAAAAGCCACACCTCTTGGAATGATTTATCTAGCCAGCAGAGGGCGCTCTAACACTGCATTTTAAGGAGTGAAGTGTCTTATTACCCATACTGAAGTGTCATCACTTGTATTAGATACATCAGTGTGATTACCCTAAGAAAACAGTCCTACACGCTCTGAAGACAACTTTGGCAGTAAATCATGCTAGTGGGTAAAATCAGGTTGGGTTTGTTGCTCAGTAGAAGAATACTGGCCTAGCCTATTCAAGGCCCTGGGTTTAATTCCCTACTGCCGCAGGAAGACAGAAAATGAATTAGCTCTTCAACTTTTGAGTACAAAATTCTTTTGTTTTGGTAACAGTAAGTTAAGTATGTCTCTAATGTGATTTTTAAATATTGCATAAACCATTTTCAGAACGAGGACTGTGGAAGTAGGAAGTTAAAACTGGCTTCTGAATTGAAAAACAAACAAGCAAAACCTACTGCTGACCTTGATCTCAGTAGAGTACAGTGACTGGGCAGCACATGAGAGCTCAGGATATATCCCAGCAAGATGTACAGTGTGCACTTGAGAACTCGGGATGCTCGGCACAGCTCGTAAAGAATGTGGCGATTACTCCTTAGCTCCAGCTTTTCCATTCATTTTTGTAAGGTTGTGAGTTTGGGGAATTTTTTAAATTATTTTGTAAAATGGGCCTTTTCAGGGTCGGGATAGTACTGGGCATCAGGCTCAGGCCGTTGTGACTAGGGAAATGCATTTAATTACTTGGGTTTTTGGTTGGTGTTGCCCTTGATTTACTCAATAAAAGATAACTTGTGAATCTTCAATGTGATGGTTTTTTTTTTTTTCTGGGTAAGAGGCATTTATTTCTGTGACATGACCTGGGGCAGTAGTAGTGTCTCAGTGCATGGATCACCATTTGTGTGCGTGTGTGTGTGTGTGTGTGTGTGTGTAGATTAGAGAACAACTTTTGGGAATCCGTTCTCCATCTCAGTTTAGAATCGGTAGGTTGAATTAAATAGGCAGACTTGTTTGACCCTTCCTCCTACCTCTACCTTACTTTCTTCATTCTTTTCCAGTCATTCACTCATTCGTTCGTTCATTCATTCATTCATTCATTCATTCATTCATTGAGTGCAGGGTTATACATAGCCCTGGTCGGTGTCAAACTTGCTGTGTTGCTGAGATTAACCATTGAATTCTGGATCCTGCCTCCACTTCCTGAACGCTGGGATTATAGACAAGTTCAGCCAAGCCTGGAGGAGAGGAGGGGTTGATGCTGTTTTGTAATATTCAGAATCTATATTAAAACTCTGTAACTATATTGTTGAAAGGCTGGACATTTATATACTTAGATAATATTGTCACAGACCAGAGTTTTCATATTCTTTAAGTTAATGTCTGTACACTGACAAATTTCTAAATTTTGGAAACAAAAAGCAAGGGCTGGAGAGATGGCTTTTCTAGAGCACCCTGGATAATTCTCAGCACCCCCATACTGTCTCACATAATGTCTCTATATAATTCCAGTCCCTAGAGATCTGATGTCCTCTTCTGGCCTTTGAGGACACTACATGTATGTAGTCCACAGACAAACGTGAAGATAAAACACCCATACAATGTAAAAATGAATATTTAAAAGTTGATGTAAAAAAGGAAAGAAGAAACAGAAACTGGCTTTAGTGACATGGCTCTCAAGGCAGCTGGACCCGGAGTTTAAGGCCAGCCTAAACTGCGGGAGATATCATTTCAAAACCAGGACCAAACAGTAACTGTCAAAGCCAGATGGAATTGTGCGCATTTGTAGCCCCAGTGTTTTAGGAGGTAAAGGTGGAAGGATTGGTTGCTATGTGTTTGAGGCCATGTGGTAAAGACAGTAGCAGGCCAGCCAGAGCTGCAGGATGAGCTGTCTTCCTAATGGAAACAAGACATTCTTGTGTTTAAGTCAACTCCAAAAGAGTAAGTGCCGGGATGGTAATTATCAGTGCAGTAGCCGATAAGAGTCCCTTGTGTACATTGAAACTGTCGTTGGAAATGGAAAGTATAGAAGAAAAGCACCTGGCAGGTGGATGGAGCGTGTGTGTTGCCTGTCATTAGCTGCGTGCGCAGTTACCTTTCTTTGATTAGCCAGTAACGCCTGTGTCAGTGCGTGACAAGATGTGTTGGAAAGTGGTTTGGGGTTTTCGTTACAAATTTATGTATTTTTTTCTCTCTTTAAGATATTCCTTTCATTTTTAGGCATTATCCAATTGGTTTACTATTTGATCTTCTTGCATCAAGTTCAGCTCTTCCTTGGAACATCACAGTACATTTCAAGGTATAGTTTAAACAGCCATTCCTTTTTATGTGTGGTTCTTATTTCTCCTTTTTTGTTTGTTTTTAAGACATGGTCTCACTTTGTAGCCCATGCTGGCCAGAAATTTACTGTGTGGTTTAGGTTGGCCCCAGACTCAAGTTGATTGTCCTGCTTAGTCAGACCTTTGTGCTGGGAGGGCAGGCCTGTGTATCATCACTAGCTGCATGTTTAGGGTGGTCTCCCTTCTAACTTCCCACGGCCCTTCTTTCTGCCCTAAAATATTCTCCAATTTCTTCCCCATTTTTGAGAAAACTAACATATAAACATCTTTTCTTTTTTAGAGCTGAGTAATCTATAGTTTAGGCTTAGAACAGGTTGTTGTATTTGACCTATAAGTAGTAGTTATATTACAGAACAGTCAAGTTCCCGGGTGTAGATGTGGGCATGAGAAGAGAGATCGGGATGACTGGAACTGTTGAAGTTCCAGAGCTACTTCGATAGAAGTCTTTTTTTGAGTCTCTGTTTTGAGACACGATTCCTTGTAGTTTTGAAACCAGGTAAATTTATTGTTGTATAAATTTGTCTTAATAATTGAAAAGTCATAGTGACACACTGAGTGGCTCTGGTGGCAGGAGGCAGAGGTACAAAGGTTCTTGGTTCAAGCTCCGCTTAGGCCTGGGCTGCAAAAGGAGTTTGAGTCCAACCTTGACTACATAATGAAATCCATCTTATGTAGCAAAACTAAAGAAAACAAAAAACCCATATGGTCTCTTCCTCTACTTGTGCTGCACCCTCCTACTCTCATGGCAAACATTGTACGATTCTGAAGTACATCTTGAGTTATCACTAGCATGAGGCTCTCAAATGGCAGTGGGTAGTGGAGAGGCATCCAGGAAGGAGTATGAGAAAGTCACCATGTAAGGGCTGCATCCTCAGTCAGCTCCTGAAGACCGCTGGCCTGTGTGTCTCATGATGCTTTTCCTTCGTACTTTAGTTTGTTGGCCATATATTATTTCCCTGCACATGTTAATTGCTTTGCAAAGTAGTGTGCTGCTATATTTTAGTTTATCCCACAGCTGCAGAGGTGGAGCCACCATCCTAATAATGTGCATGAGTTTCAGCAGCCATGGAGTGTGCAGTGGGCAGCTTACAGTGGTATGAAAATAAAACTACTTCCAACAGATATAAAGCATCAATATTGCCTAACAAGCCTTTCCTGTTAGGTTTAGACGTAAAGACTAATTCTAGTAGTTGATTAAAGGTTAACAGTTTATTATAGTAATAATCTGCGAAGTTCATAGCCACCACACTTCAGTGCACACTTCCTGGTAAACCTGGGCTGCGGATTTCAGTGCAGTCATTAGTAGAGCAGCCTTGTAAGATGGGCCTGACTTTTATAGCAAGTGTGATGTGATCCATTAAAATAGGCCCATTTCGTTTTTCTTTTTAATTTTTAAAATTTTATTTGTGTGTGTGTGTGTGTGTGTAGGTGCAGGTCAGAAGAGGGTGTGGGTCTCCCTTAGAACTAGAGTTGTAGGAAGGAGTCTGTGAGCTGTCTGGTATGGTTAGTCTGTCTGCTCTCTGGTCCTCTAACAGCCCTAAGTGCCCCTACCCACTGAGCCGCCAGGTTAGTTTCTATCTCATCAAGGTGACCTGAGCTGTCCAACATGATGGAAGCATTTGGCATGCGTGGCGTGTGGTATCACTCTTCACAGCCATCAGATGACTTTCTGTTGCTGATTTTATTTCGCTGTTTCCTTTCCATCCAGTGTGTTTTTGTAAGTTTTACATTGACTCCATGGGCACCTACCTCAGTGGCTTCTCCCCAGCCATACAGTCACTGCAGGTACAACCCACATGTCTCTGCAGTCCCTAGTATAGGGGCCTCCATCTTCTTTCTTCCCTCCATCCCCAGCTGCCTGTTCCCATGGGTTTTTCAGCAGCAGAAAGAAAAGCTTCAGTGGTGTGCCCTGGGAGATCCTGCTGTGCACTATTAATACAAAGACACTCAGACAGTAAAGACACTTCACAGTCTGTTTTAGAGGCTGAATAACTGACCCTAATATTATTAAAGAAATTGAAAGTAAATTGCTCAATATCTTTTATGGACATGGTATAAAAGTCTTCAATAAAAATTAGCAAATTGAAGCCAGCAGTACCTAGAAAAGAACAATACATACATTGCTGAGTTTATCTCATGAATACAGGATTGATTCAACACTCAATCATCAATCAGTGTAATTTATTACATTGGCAAAATAAAGTAGAAAAACACACAACAAAATCAATTGGCATATATATATGCAGAGTTCAGTAACCAATGCCATGAAAAGCCTTAGCAAGCTTTTATACACAGACACACATACACACATATTAAATAATTCTTTTAAATTAAAAAGAAAAATGAATAAAAGACAGTTTACTCAGTTTGACCAATGGCATAGCAAACATATTTCTAAATGGTGTTTTTAAAAAATGGTTTTTAGAGCTGGAGAGATGGCTCAGTAGTTAACAGCACTGACTGTTCTTCCAGAGGTCCTGAGTTCAATTCCCAGCAACAACATGGTGGCTCACAACCATCTGTAATGGGATCTGATGCCCTTTTCTGGTGTGTCTGAAGACAGCATACTCACATACACTAAATAAATACATAAATTAAAAAGAAAAAGAGTTTTAGACTTACTCTATATGCCTGAATGAATGTGTGTGCTTGCTACCTGTAGAGGTCAGAAGAGGAGTCTGATCTTTCGGAACTAGACTTGCAGATGGTTATGAGCATCGATTTGGATTCTGGAACCCAGCCTGGGACCTCTGCAAGAGCAGCAAATGCCCTTGACCACTGAGACATCTCTCCAGACCCCTACATGATGGATTGTAATCAAGACAAGGATAGCTGACCCTGCCATTTTTATAAGCAGTTCTGCTATCATCCAGCATGTTTTCCTTAAAGCAAAGCAAAGCAGACAAACCACTGCTCTTTAAGATTGTGCAGAGCCTTTCCACAGCATAGTTTCACTCATGTAAGTGGCCAGGAGGTGTGTAAGTGCTGCAGTAAGGAAGGCGTATCATGTTGAAAATGACTAAGTGTGCTCTGGAGATGGATGCTTGAGCATGTCATGTGAAGCTGTGGGAGGGTTACTTGGAACCAGAAGTTGTGATGGCTGATGTTTGTGTGGTTGCCGAAATGAGGTATTTCTAGCGTGGAGGCTCCAGACATTGTACATTTCTACTCAGATCTGTATAGCTGGGTACAGAATGTGGTGTGCACCTGCTGTTTCTCGTGGACAATATTTGCATAAGTACACACAGAAGTCACTTTATGCTCATCCTCTTACCTCGTGTGTCAGTTGCTTTGGAACAAATGCAAACGATTTGAACAGAAAGTTTGCAAAACCAATGGATTACCAATAAATACTTGAAAGGTGCCTATCGTCTTTAGTCATCAGGGAAATGTAAATGAAAACCAGAGAGAGAGATTACTTTACACATCCTAGGATGACTAATGAAGAAGGCTGATGATACCTTTAACATTGCACCCAGAGCTGGGAAGGATGCTGGTGAGAGCCTAACACTGTCCTGTCACTGCAGGAAAATAGTTCAGTAGTTCTTAAGTACCATCAAACATACATCAGATCTGAGTGGCCAACATGGCTGCTTGTAGCTGTGTATTCTGAAAGATGAAAAGATGTCTACTAGGTCACTTGCATATTACTGTTCACAGCAGCCTTATTAACCAAGTAAAAATTGGAAATGATCATGCTAGTAATAGGGTTGCAAGATTAAACACAGAAGTCATTCACTGACACCTTAGTAACAGAAAGGAATCGGTTTCTGATGTGTGCAGTCAGTCACATGTGTAAATCTCAAGAGCATGCTGAGGCAGTGCCACTGTTTCCATGTGATTTTATTTGTGAGATGTTACTACAGGTAAAACTGGTACAACAGATCATGTCAGTGATTGTTGGAGGAAGGAAGGGGGAGCCTACTGCTCAGGACACAAGGTGACTTGTAGTAAACTTGGGTGGAGCTTGAGCAGGATGGTAGTTACAGTGAACGTTTGGTGAAGAATGAGGGCTTGTGGTTGTTTATCTGTTGTAATGTTCTCTATCTTGTTTGGTTGATAGTTATTCAAAATTCATTTCACTAAAACTTCCCATGTTCCGTTGTATATGAATCATATCTCAATAATCTGACTTATTTAATAAAGATTACTGAAAAGTCAGGTCATTATCTCTGGTTTATAGACTATAGGAGTTCTGTTGCCTGTGCGTATGTTAACAGGCATTATCGTTCTGGTCAGTATTCCTACTGCAGAGTTCAGTGTAGAGCAATTTGGTGAGTGAAAGGGAAAGTGTCCTGGATGGTGTGCCATAGAGGCTGAACCTAAAGCTGATGGTTTGGCAGATGTCTAAGTGGATAGACAAGGAGAAAAGAATGTTCATATGGTTGGTGCAGTGTGTGTGTGGGGGGGGGTGTATGTGTGTAATAGGGTGGGGAGGTATAGGACAGGATAGCAGGCCCTCAAGTAATTTAGAATCTTGATGGCTTTGGTTATATCCTAAAAAGATCTTACTTAGTTTTTGGAAGGTCACTATGACTCTTAGTTCAAAACCCTTGTTAGTTTAAACTGTTGATTTATTGGAGCCTAGAGTCACCAAAGAGGGGTCTCAGTTGAAGGATTCCCAGATCAGAATGGGCTGTGCACAGTATGTTGGGGATTACCTTGATTGTTAGCTGACATAGATAAGCCTCCCAGTTAGAGAGCTAGCACACAGCTAAGAGGCCTGTGTGAGTTTGTGGTGATGGATGAGAAGAGTTGTAGCCAGAGAGAAGGTAAGTTTGGAGTGTGTGTGGCTTTAGATGGCTGTTTTCATGGGAAGAATGGTATGTGGAATGCTACTGAGAGGAAAGAATGAGCAAAGCTACTCTGTGGGAGAATCCAAGGATTGGACAAATGGGACTAGGAAACAGGAAAGAAAATACTGTCCTATAGATTGTAGCAAGTAGTGATGGTTGGTTAAAGCTAAGCTTGTAGGTTACACCTCGGTAAAATTCGAATCTTGAAAAAAATGAGAAACAACACGACTTGGTGTCTGGTACGCATTGGTTCATTCACCTGCTTCTCTTTCTCTTCTTTTGTATTTTAAGACAGAGTTTTATAACTTTGGCCCCCAAACTGCAAAACTTTGAATTCATGGTCCTTAAATGTTGACATTACAGGCATGTGTCACCATGTCACCATTTAACTTCTGTCAGCCTTTGGGTTGTGGATGGGGAGGCACAGAAGGACGTGGGTTATACGTTTGCATAGCCCACGCTGGCCTCGAATTTGCATCCCTCTTGCTGCTACCTCCTGAGCCTAGATGGAATTGCTTTTCCCAATATCTTCTTTCTTCTCTTGAAAAATAATACATTAGAAGAAATACTTGGGAAAAAATGCCCATTCCCTTCAACCCTTTTATGTACACTGACGTAATCTTGGGAAATTTTGGGGGGAAGTTGGTTTTTTGTTTGTTTGTTTTTTAGGATTTTTATTAAAGTAATCTTATGAACTATGACTTTATATTTTTAATTTTGAAGGCTGTATCTACTACTAGAGGTGATGGTAATCCAGCAGTGAGAGCTCATGTTTAATAAGATACTTGAGTTTTTACATAAGACAGGAAAGGGTATTGCTTAGTTGTTTTAACAAAGTAGTCTTAATCTTGTGGTATTGCTAATAGATTGAATTTTTTCACTTACTTGTAAATAGTGCTTGGATTTAATGCTGTTCAGTTATTTATAACCCTTCTAGATACATTGAATATTCTAATTAACGCAGTTATAATCTCTAGAATTTAGCTCAGTGGTAGAACACAGAAAGTTCTGGCTTTGGTCCTTAGAATGTGGTAGAGAGTGTCTGTGCAAAGTCATAAAAAGGCACCCCTCCTCAGATGAACTGACTTCTAAAGGGCGTCTTCCTGAGTATCCTGTAAAAGTGAAATTAAATTAGTTTGCTACGCTTTCACTTTGGAAGACAGATGAGCGTAAACATGGCAGCACACTCTGTCTGTGAGCGTCTGTTTGGATCGGGAAGACAAGCGTGTGTACACAACGGCTCGTGCACATTAGGAAAGACTGAAGTGTAATGAATCAAGGGTCTGTTTGTAATTCCACTGTGATCTTTTCCTCTCACTTGGGTCACACTGCGGTCCATCAGTCAGCTGCATCGGTATAAGCGGCTCAGCTCTCTTTGTACTCTTGCCCCGCCTTGTTTCTTGAGTTCTTATCATTGAGGACTTTCGGGCCTCCTTGATTGAGTTGGGGCTTCTGTTGAAGGTCGGCAGAGGAATATCAGTACTTTGTACATACCTCTCTGCCTCCAAAAGCCACACATTTGTGATAGCTGGTGTCCGTTGTAGGTGTCATACATGTGATATGCTTAGGAACATACAAAGATAATCTCACAGATGAGAATTATTGGGAACAGTACAGAGTGAGTCAAATAGGCAATACTTACTAAGTTACTTTTTAACATATTTGTAGCTATCATGATAATGAAATATGACATGCTGTGAACACTGTGAGTGGGAAAATATAGTTCTCCTGAGAAGCTAATTTATGTCTGCACACTTCTTTTGTGTGTGTGTGCTTCCCTTTGATAGAGTTTTCCAGAAAAGGACCTTCTACACTGTCCATCCAAGGATGCGGTTGAGGCTCACTTTATGTCGTGTATGAAAGAAGCCGATGCTTTAAAGCATAAAAGTCAAGTGATCAACGAAATGCAGAAGAAAGACCACAAGCAGCTCTGGATGGGACTGCAGAATGGTAACGACACAGCCTGAGTCCGTGTTAGAGAGTGCACCGTATCTATGCATTTCAAATCTCTTCCATCTCAGCTTGCCAGTGCTGCTGTGTTCCTGACTCTCACAGGCTGATTCTCCCACTTAGCTTATGATTTGAGACAGCATAAACCTTTTTGTTTAGCTTCTGAAGAAAGAGTATGGTCCTCATTCCCCAGGCATGGCTCTCTTTTGGATCATAGTTGGAAACTGAATGCTTGTTTAGGCCAAAAGGAAAGGGTCAGATCTCTGGAACTGAAGTTACCAGCCATCGTGAGCTGCTGGAAACAGTTGTGGGTGCTGGGGAGTGAGCTTGGGTCCTTCGGAAGATCTTTTAACCACTAACCCATCTCTCCAGCCTCTGTTGCTAGCATTAGAGTGTGTACATCATTATGTGATGACAGATGTGCTCGTGGTGGGTGACAAACCACAGTACATCTTAGTGTCTATTGATTAATCACTGCATTTGTCATTCACAACATAAACATCAGGGCACATGGTGCTGCTGCTTCCTTTTGCACTTTTGATTGCTTGGGTCCACTTCACATTTATGGGCGGGGATCAGAGGGATGGCTTAGACACTGCAAGTGCAGCTGTGGTGTGCCCTGACCAGCAGACAGTGAGGAACCTCTGCAGGAGAATGTATTAACATAGTGGGGACAGCAGACCAGGCCCAGAGAGACAGACTGTTGCTGCTCAGATAATGCAGGAAGTAAACATTGCAGATAGAGAAGGTTCAGCCTGATTAGCACAAATATTTTGGTTCAAATGCGTATAGCAAAGATGGTTTCACTTGCTGTGCTTTACAAAGAAATTAAATGTGTGAGTGTAGAGTGTGTTTGGGGAACAGTTAACTTATGCATGCTTCTGCAGAACCAGCGGTTGACTTTAGAGCTCTCCATTTTAGATTCTGGCTGGCCAGCGAGCCTGCCTGTCTTTCTGTCCTTAGCAGTGCAGTTACAGGCCCACATTACCATGCCTGGCTTTTTATGTGGGTGCTGGAACAGAACTCAGGTCCTTGTTCTTGAATAGCAAGCTTGTATAAGAGATCCATCTCCTCAGCAAATTCTTTGTTTTTTCTTTTGTTCTCTCCTTCCTTCCTTCCTTCCTTCCTTCCTTCCTTCCTTCCTTCCTTCCTTCCTTCCTTTCTTTTTTGAGACAGAATCTCACTGTTGAAATCACTTTTACTCAGCCTTTAGATTGCTATTGATGAGATGGTAGTAAGTAGACTATAATAACTTGAGAAAGACATACAGATCACAGATAATGCCATCGTGCTCCCCTCCTGTGTGGCTCACTACTGTCCTGCTTCAGCCTCCTAAGTGCCTGAATTACAGGTGCAGGTGCATGCCAGCCTTCCCTGCCATCAGGATTACTTTCCATGTTTTGAGCTTCATGTCACTTTTCCAGTGTGCCTGGGTAGTTAGGACAGTCCTGTGTCTCGTTTCTTTGTGTTTACCATTGTCCAAGAAGGACATCCAGTTTAAGTTCTTTCTCACTGACACTGCACTGTTGGCCAGTCGGTGTGGCTATTGGATATTTACTAAACTCTATACAGAATTCAGAGTGTTGTGACTTCAGTGACCTCAGTATATAAGGCACATATTTTGTGATGTATAAGGGAATCCTATTTCTCATTCTTCTGTTAGATTTACATTTCATATGGGCTACGTGGAATTGTCCCATGATTTCGTGTTTGGAATACAAAACCTGGTAATGACACACTTCTTTTCCCATTAAAAATTATCATCTCAGAATTAAAAGGATTTATAACCACTGCATGCTTAGCTGTGGTAGCAGCACATGCCAGTAAACAAAACACTTGGGGTGGAGGTCTCTCTCTCTCTCTCTCTCTCTCTCTCTCTCTCTCTCTCTCTCTCACACACACACACACACACACACACACACACACACTATGAAATAGAACACCAGAGCCAGCAGAATGGCTCAGTGGGTAAAGGCACTTGCCAATAAGCCTGAGAGCCAGAGTTCAGCCCTGGCACCCATGGAAGGAGAGACCTGGCTCCTGTGATTATCCTGTTCCTCCATGCCATGGTGCACACAGAGAGATAGACATAAACAAGATGCTGATGTTAACGATGGAATGTTTGTGCCTCTTTGTCTTTCTGTCTGGAAGACGGTCTTTTCCTTTTCTGGCTGCTGAACATCTAGTGTCTTTACAGCTTCTGTATAGTCATCTTTTGTATGAAGCCTTCTGTTTGCATGTTAACAATGTGTATCTAACTTGTACTGACATTACACCAAAAGGTGTGGTCCTCTGGCACCCGGGGGCACAGAGCAGCAGGGCAGGGTCCTATGCTGCACACGCCGGGACGCTGCCCTGTACACACCTGTTCTCTAGTGTTTCTCCACTGCCGTTTTCTATATTGCACTACCCATTAATCTCTTTCTCACATGACCAGTGTTTCATAAGTAGTGTGATGTTCTTAATTTAAATTATTTATGGAAATGGATTTTTATATTTAAGGCTTTATATTTTGAGTGTGTGTGTGTGTGTGTGTGTGTGTGTGTATGGTTGTGAGGTCACGGAGCTGTTGTCACCTTTTTGTGGATGCAGTTGTAAATTTGTCCAAATTCATACAAAGCAGGTGGTCTGCTTGTTCCATCAGAGCTGCACCTGGAGAAGAGCAAAGCTAAGCACAAGTTTCAGCGATTTGTGAATACTTTCAAATGCTAATTTTAATTTCGAAGCTCTCTGAAGGAGAAATAAGAAAAGCTTATGAAACCAAGAAAACTCATTTAAGGCATAATGTGCCTTTCAGTTTTTTATAGGCTTTCATTTCAGATACGAGAATGTGCCACCTCTGAAACAGTTAATGGTCACAAACAGAAGAGAAAATAGCATTTTTATTTGTCAGTCCATGTGGAGTGTTTCTGCTCAGCATCAGACTGTGTGGGGAGATTTGAGGAAATCGCTAAAAGATAAGAAGAATAATTCAAAGCTCAGCTTCTAGCCAGTCTTCTCTGAGTGTACCTACTTCTCTTCCTACTTGGGTTTTTGAGACAAAGCCTCATGTAGCTCATGCTACACAAATGTTTAGTCCCTCTTCCTCAGCTTCCGAGTGATGGGGTTGTGGGTGTGCATTTACCGTGCCCAGAATGAGTCAACACTTTAAAAAAATTCAAAGTTCCATACAGTAAGATTTGGCTGTTAAATATGCTTAAAATTTCTGTTTTTTTATAAAATGTTGTTAGACTTTTAATTAACTTATAGTATACTATTTACCACACACACCCACCCCTCTACCACTTCTTCCTTTTTTGACACAGGGTTATAGTATATTCTGGCTTCAACTTAGGATCCTCCTGCCTCGGTCTCTGAAATATTGGGATTGCATGCATATATGAACACACTCGGCCCCAGTTTGTTAACATGACATTGTTAATATAAACCGGTTTTCAGAGGAAATAGGAATTAAAGTATGACAAGTAATATTTCAGAGGCTGTGTGCTCGAGACAGATGCTGTGTGTTTTCATCTTGCTGATTTTACTGGTCTGGACACTCGACTGGCTCTGTACATTTCTGCTCTGTAGCTCCATCTTTTTACCTGAGAGTAAGTCTGATGGCATTTCTCTCTGGGGCTCCCTGATAAATGCAAAGACGGAATTCTAGTAACTGATGTTACTTTTCCTGAATGATTTTCAGGACTGTCTGGATGAAACAAAGAAAAGCAGTTTTAAATGGATGAGATGTGAAGTTGCCAATATGGCTGTAATGGAGTTAGAATTATAACTGTCAAGTTCTAGACATCAGAGGAACTATTAAGTATAGTTTTCTAGTAATACTTTACTTTCTAATTGTCTTTGCCAGGAAAATGGCAGGCCTGCCAGGTACTAAAATGAACTCTGTTTTCAGTCAAAGCATTTGTTTATCTTAGCTCCTCAACCACCTCCCCACTGGTCATTGATTCATAAGACATCTAACATCAGCTTTATAATCCAACATGTAAGTTCCTTATATAGTTTTAATATCTGTTTTAATGAATGGTGAAGGTGTGTGTGTCGGCACATGCACGGTGCTCCTGGAGGCAGAGATAGCAGATCCTGTGGAACCAGAATTATAGATGGTAGAAGTAGTCTGATGTGCTGCTGGGAATCAGGAGCTCGTGACCTCTGGAGGAGCAGCAAATAGGTTAAGCACGAAGCCACCAGTCCTTATCCAGTCCATAGATTTTTGTGTTTCTTCGTTTTTCCCATTGTAAGATTCAGTTTACTATTAGTGTATGGGTGAGTATCTATATATAGATAAGAATGTGCCCAAGTGAGGTGCTTTCAGAATCTAGAAGAGGGTATCAGATGGCCTGGAAATTAGACTCTGGTCCTCCAAAAGAGCAGTGAACAGTCTTTTAACTGCTGAGCCATCTCTCCACCTTCATTTTTTAATGGGTCTTCAGTGTCTTAACAAGTGTACTTTTTATTTTGATAAAGTGTCTGTGTGTCTGTGTGAGTGTATGTGTACTCGTGGATGCTGTTACTCTTAGAGACCAGAGATTCCAGGGCCCCTGGGACTGGAGTTACAGCAGCTGTGAGCCACCCTGTTTGGATGCTGGGAACTGAACTTATATCCTCTGGAAGAGCAGTAGTGTCCACTCTAATGACTGAGCCATCTCTCCAGCTCTTCTTTTAGTGTGTTTTTTTTTTTTTTATTTAATCATCCTACTGTGTGTGCCTGTGACTATGTACACAGTGGGTGGCGTAGGTGCCGCAGTGTGCACTAGAGAGCTGCTGCTTTCCTTCTAGCATGGAATCCAGGGGTGGAGCTCCTTGGCTTTCCTACTGACCCTCATTTAGTCTTAGTTTCTTTTACCTTTTTGCCTTTTCTAATGAAACTCTTGCTCATCTGAGGATACATGAGTACAAAGCTCATATGCACCACCACAGGGTCCCAGCCTCTCTCCATGGAGCGCTTTCACTCAAATAAATAGTTATTGATTGCATATTGTGTGGTTTGTGCTTTAGGAACTGGAAATATCCAGGGAGCAAAATAGGCAGAAATGCTATCCTTGAGAAGTTTAGATTCCAGTGGATGATAAAGTCACTAGGCATAGGTCATCTACTCAGACACACCTGTAGGCTGGCCCACAAACTTAGCTGATGGAGTAGCTTTAGATGAAGACTGAAGTGTTCAGGAGATGAGCATTTATCTGAGTTAGGGTGTCATAGGCAGATGGGGACTACGGATGTCGGGGCCAGGACACTGACATTGGAATATTTGACAAAACATAGTCCCAAGGGTGGGGAGGGTTGGTGCAGTACTTACAAACCCTTCTCTGTTGGTGTGCCCATATTTTTTTCTTGATTGCCGAGGCATTCACTTTTAACACCTTTTTAAATGTATAAACACTTTTATTACTCTGTTGGAACTGTCCAGGTCACTGACAGTCCACGATCGGAGCTCTAGCAGATTCATGTCTAGTAAGTACTTGTTCTGCTTCCAAAGCCCTGCCTTGTTGCTGTGTCCTCATGGCAGGAAACAGGCTGGAGTTCCCTCCCTTCTCTTATGCATGCACACACACAAATTGGAAGTGCTTACTGAGGTGCTGAGACAGTGCCAGTAGACGTGTGCTCTTGCATTAAGGTAGATAGGGACGGAAGACTCCTATACAGATACGGTGAACTCTAAAGGATGAGAAGAGCCAGTTTTATTAGAGAGCCATGGTTCAAAATACAAGGTGAGAAAGCTTGGTTTGGGTCTTAGTTTCTTCAGATTTTTTACAACAAAAGTACCATAGGCCCAAAACAGTAAATATTGACTATCCATTTCTACAGACTGGGGTAAAGATAAAGACGCCTGCCTAGGGGAGGAATTCCTGATCATACCCAGTGTCCTTGAGTCCTCACAGGGTAAAAGCACCCTGAGGTCTCACTTATAAGGGCACTAATCCCACTGGAAAAGGCTCATCATCAGACATGATTATCTCTAACCTTCTTGTCCACTTAATACCATAAAGCCTGTGGAATGCAACTGCAGTGAGGTGTAGGGCATGACGATTTAGTTCACAGGTAGGTCCCAAAAAACTGACAGAAGACTGTTGTGTCTTGGATGTGGTGTCCAGGGAGGAAAAGCCAAGCTAATGAGTTTAGAGGAATGGGGGAGAATCTATTATACGGGTTCTTGTAAGGCAAGGCTAAAGTGTGAAGGTTTAAGGGTAATGGGAAGAGCCAGTGGGGGAGGAAGTTTGCCCAGAGAGTGCTGCACCTGGCTGCTGAGTAGAGGATGCAGAGGAGAGGCAGGAGCCAGCAGCGGACAGAAAGACTGCTGTGCTCCAGGCTCATTTTGAAGGTAGGATTAACACAACCTATTATTAGATTGAGGGTAGTGAAGAAATAACTTATTTGGGGATCCTGATGATATTCTATGCACTGAACTGTGAAATACTAAATTGAGAGATCATAGATATGGTGTGGGCAGTAAAGCTGACTGGAGAGCTCATCCTTATATCTGAAAGTTTGAGCTGTGCAAGGCAGCCGTGTGGAAATAGACTGAGGTGTTGTGGAAGTAGTTACTTTGTGTGTGAGACAGTAGATAGAGAGAATGCAATAGACTAGGATATGACCCTGCAGCGTCTGAACTCATACACTGTCCAGTTTCACTGCACTGCCTGTTTTATAGCTCTCTTTTGCCGGTCATAGTTTCTGGTTGCAAACCAGTGAGTAAGTTTAGTCTACATGTATCGTTGAAGAATCTACAGCATAGTGAGAAAGTTGTTTTTAAGGTTTTAGCCTCTTATAATATTCACGTGGGTTTCATTACAGAATAAGCAGGTGGTTTATTCTCTATATATGCTCTTAAATTTTAATTTTGAGGTTGATTAAATTTTTAGGCAGGGTCTCAAAAAAATTATTTAGCTCTGACTGGCCTGGAACTCTCTGTAGATTAGGCTGGCCTCAAATTCACAGAGATCCACCTACCTCTCTGCCTCTCAAGTTCTCCAATTAAAGGTATGTGCCACTATGTCCAACACTCTATATGCTTCTATTTATTATTTAAATTACTGTTTTGTGTGTGCGCACATGTGTGTATTAAATCAGTCATTCCGTTTTCCTGTCTGTAGTGTTGGGAAACTGGGGGATAGCTCAGTTAATATCCTCAGCATCTCTGTAAATACCAGGGTTGGGGGACTTATGGCCTGCCTGTAATCTCAGCATTCAGGAGGTAGGACACAAAGATGGATCATCTGGAAAGGCTGGCTGTTTAGACTAACTAAAGCAGAGGGTTCTGGGTATTTTGAGAGACCCTTCCTCAGTAAATAAAATAGACATTGACTAAGAAGTTTCCCGGTGTCAATTTCTGGCCTCTGCCCAAATATACATATGGATCTACATGCATATGAACATACATACATGCAGAAAAGGGTGATATGAATTTTATAAGTGAATGCATTTGCGCTTTAATAGGAAGATAGTTTGTTGGGCTTCTGAAAAAAGATTGCTCATGAAATTTAAGTAAATAAATATAAGCAATATTTGGGTTGTATCCTCCTAGAAAACAAACATCATAGATACAATAACTTTGGGGAGAAAAATCTAGACAGTTATTTCAGAATACCGAAATATACTTGTGTTAATTTGCCAGAAGGCATCTTGATAGCCTGGGAAGTCTGAACATCCCAGAGATTGGTTACCTGTGCACTTTTGTTATGAGATCTAGTTGACGTGTGGAAGTCTATGTTTGGGCTGATGCTCTGAAGATAGATATATTAAGGGAGGATTTAGTCTCATGGAAATAAAAGGGTTAGTTTTATAGGCATATAAAAGTTTAATTTTTGTCATAATCTCTTTGAAATGTAATTTCATATTTGTTAGTCCTTTATCTTAAATTAGCTTAAAAATGTTTAAATTTTTCGCAGTTCTAAGATTGGTGTCTTTTATTTTAATATATTTGGGAAGGTTCGTGAAGTATTTTCTTAGAAATATATTGACTGATCCACTATGCACAAAGGAAATCTGCACACGTTTTTGTCTTGGGATGTGGTTTTGTCCCTTTGTCTCCCCTTTTCTCCCCTTCTCCCCACCCCTTAATTCTTCTACATGACACAGGGTTTTACTGCCTCCAAATATGCCCTAGGCTGGCCTATAACTTACTGTGTAGCCCAGCTAACCCTGAACTTTGGCAACGTCCTGCCTTAGCCTCCTAAGCTTTGGGGTGGATGATAGAGTTGAGCCATCTAAATACATAGACATATATTGGTTAACATATGTGCAAATGTGTATTGGGATGTAAATTAATTCATGACTCTCTTTAATAGAGCAGAAGTGATTACTACTACTTTTCTCTTGGAATATTAGGAAACACTAGTCAGAGCCATTCCCTCCCTCTTCTGTACTATACATAAGCATTTCTTTGAGCTACACTGCTGCCCTGCCAGCCAGACAAAGTTTGGGCCACCACATTTATAAAGTTTCCCATCTATTTCCGTAGCCCAGCACTTGGATCTGTACATGCAATTGTTACAATAATCTGTTTGGCTCGCTCTTGGAGGTGTATTCTTTTAAATCTTAATTTAGTATTTTGCTTTTTGAGATGGGGTCCAGATAAGTTACCTGGCCTTACCTGGTACATCTGATCCTCCTGCACCATTTTCCTAAGTCCGTAATTAAAGGCACAGACGGCGGGCTTTATGTCCCCTTTAAACCAGAGGAATGTGGTATATAAACAGACATTTAGCCTGCTCTTATAAAAATTTAATCTTAAAACCTTCTTGTAAACTTAATCATGTTTAGGTTAGGATATGATTTTATATTTGCTCAAATCACTATTAAATGACAAATCGTATTAAGATAATCCTGCTTATGTTTTTTTTGGTTTTGGTTTTGGTGGTACTGGTGACGAAACCCTGGGCTTGGTAACTATATAGGCAAAGGAACATAGCTCTACCACTGATGCCCTACCATGGCTCATGCTAATGCTATTTACTGTGTTAACGATCTCTAAGTGTCGCATAAGATTTTAAACAAAACTTTATTTGTACTGAGAATTTCAGGAGTTCAGGCCCCTGTTTCCCACCCATGTCTTCATTTTTATTGTCTCTCAACTTTTGTGAGTTAAGTCTCCATTAGTTGCTGTGGTGACAATGAATTCTAACTTCAGAATTCTACATATTAAAAAATGTTTCTTTAGAAACACTAGTTTCTTGTATCTCATCATATGACTTTTCTCCTTTATTACTTAAGAAATCATAGAGAATTCACAAATCTTTTTATGTACAAATCATATTTATGTATTATAAAAGTATGACAGTATTTAACTAGTACTCAAAGAATTGCCAGATTTGTGAATACCAGAAATGACCAATGTCCAATTAGAAGAATGAATAAATTTGTGAGTTTGAGATGTAGCAAAATGAGGTGCATTGTGTACTTGTTTTGTCTTTTTTAATTTTTTTCTGCAGCTCCTACTACTAATTAAGTGCATAATAATTTGAGAGATTATATTCTCCTTACTTTGTCCAAATTGAAAAATTTTTTGAGTCTACTGATCCTTCTGACTTGTTTTTAATTCTTTCTGTAGCATCTGTGTCAAACACTGACCTCAGTGAGTCCTGATGGCTGTCTTCCCCCAGAGTTCTGACTCAAATAGCAGTTTCCGTACGATCCTCTGGGTCTAGACTCTGGGACCCAAATGGGTTCTTGGGCTCTTCCCACTTAGCTCATGCCTTTGTCATCTTTACGGTATTAAACATCCCACCATGTGTTAAATTGAAATAGATTTCAGCAGGCCTAGTTCTGGATTTCAGACCCATTGCTGTGTTAGAACTTTGAAGACTTTGTAAGAGTCCGTAGATACCCTGTATCTACTGATAACTTCTATGTTGCCCTATAAAATAATTGTCTGCGTTTACTTTTCATGCTTTTAAGGGTGTTAAGTACCTGATAATCTCATTTTTCACATACTGTGGTAACATAAGCAGTGATCGCCTGCCTTCAGTCAGGAGCAGAACAAAAGAGAAGTGAAATGTAGGAAACGGGAAGAGAAAAGGCAAGAGTCAAAGGGAACAGTCGCAAATGGGCGTGCCATCACAGTCTTTAGTTCTGTTTATTTTTGTGTGCCGTGCTCAAGAGAAGAATATGCCATGAGCTTCACATATCTGAGTTGTAAGTTATGGGAAATGATAGGTTTGTCTCAAATTTTATTAACCTTATTTTGCCATTAGGATCCTTAGAAAATCTGATTAAAATTTTCTTTCTTTCAATGTTTATCATATGTATTACTATTAAAATTTGCTGAATAAAGGACTAGAGAGATGTCTCCATGGATTAGAACACTAATTGCTCTTGCAGAGCACTTAGGGCCAGTTCCCAGCACCCACATGGCAGCTCACAATCATCTGTCACTCCAGTCCAGGGCGTTGTTACCCTCTGCCCTCTGTGGGCCCCAGGCATGCACGTGCTGTTATATATGTAAAACAAACCAGTTTTACACATGAAATGACTTAAAAGTAATTACAGAATAAATGTTTGAGAAAGAGAGGAAGTGTGTATGCATGCACACGTGTGAGCATGTGCCTGTTTGTATGTGTATCACATACAATAATAAGCAGTAATCGCCTGCTTTCAATAATGAGCAGAAAAAAGAGAGGATGCATTTGCATCCACATGCAGAGGATGTTGGACAGTAGGTAACTGAGGGCCATGCTACCTGATGTCCGTCCCTCCAGCTGATTTTCCACGATGGTGCTATTTGGTGCCCCTCTATGATGCTGCTTCCACCAGCAAAACATCTGTGTGCTTTTTTAGTTCAGGACCACATGTCTAAGCCTTCTCTGCCATTCGAGAATATGGGCTATGAGTAGGCAGAGAAGACCCGAGCCACCAAGCACTAGTAGGCGCAAATAAAAGGCCCGTTAAGACACTTTAGAAATTGTTAATTTGATGCTGGTTTGATTACTTCATTTATGTGTGAAGTGAAGGAGACAGCCTATTGTGTTTTTAGCTGCAGAATAGTTGAGCACCTCCATTTTCCACACTCAGATTGAGAAGTTGTTTAGCCCTACTGTTTTTGTCTACTGTTTTCTTTCTTTAGTGTCAGTGAATGTTAGATCATGAACTGCTTGTAAATTAGGAACATCTTTTAAAGGGATATTTTTATGCTGCCACCGTGGACATATTAAATGAAGTACCAATAGAAGGGGATTTTCCTGGAGGTTATTATAATTAATAAAATTATGTAATGTCTTAGACCTGGCATTATCTTGTGGTTCCTTATGAAGATTAAGTAAATGTTATCAACTGTGCACATGAGGAAATGAACTTAGCTTCTAAAGAAGTGGGACCAGGAATTTTAGCTTAGACTGCCCCTGATTCCAAAATGAAGGCATATTCCGTTACATCCGGAGGTTCTTAGCTCTGCCTACATGTTGGAGTCACCTGAGAGCTTTGAAAAAGCACTGGCGCCAGTAAGTCAGGCACTGTAACCGGTCTAGGGACTGTCCCACACACGAGCACTTTTAATGCTTCCTAGGTGAACCCAGTGAGGGGTAAGCTAAGGATTACAACTCACTCTACAGCCTTGGTGGCCAACCGTGCCTTTGCAAACATTTGTCAACAGGCAGTCATCAGTGTTTGCCAAATGACTCTTACTTAACATGAAGAGTTTGTGTTAGACTGAGGGAAGATATCTTATATAGTAAACATTGAAAAGATTTTACAGGACTACAGAGGTGGCTGTGAGGTTAGGAGTACAGGCTGCTCTTCCAGGGAACAGGGTTCAATTCCCAGCACCACGTGGTGGCTCACAACCATCAGATATTCCTATGCTGGGGACCCTACACTCTCTTCTGGCCTCTGCAATACCAGATATGCACATGGTGTTCAGATGTACATATAGGCAAAACTCCCAGACACATAAATTAACAAAAACAAATTTTAAAGTGTTAGAGTGACCATAATATGAGATATCTTTACCTTTAGTCCTTATAAAGCTTAAAGTAGATTTCTGACTTTGTCTTTCTTTAAGTTGCCTCCTGAGTGAAGTGAAATGTGTTTGAGTCATTGTTCAGTTTGTTTCTGGACCTCTGAATCTCCAGAAGTGACATACTCCCTGAGACTAAGAGAAAGAACACTTTCTTAGCACAGGGTGGGTCAGGTTATGAGATTCAGTCTCTACTTTGAACAGGAACACATTTAGATAATCATTTATTGGCTTGGTAAGTCATTTTAGGAACCTTTATTTCTTTTTTTTTTTCTTTTTCTTTAGTAATTACACATTTTTTTTCTTTTTTTATTTATTAGATACTCTGTTTTTACATTTGAAATGTTATCCCTTTACCCCGCCCTGCTCCCATCTCCTCTCCTTATTTTTTAAATGTTTATTTATTTATTTATTTATTATTTATTTATTTTAGCTAGGCATTGTAGCCAATTTCCTCTAATCCCAGCACTTATACACGTATCTACATACATACCCAAAAACTTACACTTAAAAAACCACCTAGGCATAGTACCACATGCCCTTAAACTAGCACTCAGGAGGTAGAAAAGAAGCAGGTACATCTCTGAGTTTGGGGCCAGCCTGGTCTACACAGTTAGTTTCAGGACATTCAGAATTACAGAGAAACCCTGCCTCAAAAAAAAAAAAAAAAAAAAAAACCTCACTAATTGACTAATTGAGCAAATAGATAAATAAATACTAAGTGTTGAGACAGAGATGATGGTTTTAATGAAAATTGTCTTCATATGCTTGGTCTTTGAACACTTAGTTCCCAATGGTGGCACTGTTTGGGGGTGTTCAGGTGGGTCAGCCCTGCTGGAGAAAGCATGTGTCTGGGGAAAGACGTGAAGATCATGTCGTCTCACCCAGCTTCCCAGTTGCTGACTCTTCTTCATGCTTGCCTTTGAAGATTTGAGCTCTTCCTTGCCTTGTGGCTACTTGCTGCCATGCCTCCTCCTCATAATGGAATCTTGCTCCCTGCAACCATAAGCTCAGATAGACTCCTCCTTCTGTATGTCTTTCTAGACACAGTATTTCATCACCACAGCAGAAAAGGAACTACTTACTACACAGACCCTCATGCAAAGTTCTGGGGCCTGGAGCTCTCACCTCTACCTCCTAAATGCTGGAGTAAAGTGTGCACCAGCACACTTGGCTGGTTTATGTGTCAATTACGATTGTGTTTGTGAGTATGCTTGTGGTATGAGCATGAGAGAGTACCAGTGCTCATAAAGGCCAGGGAGGGTTTTGGATCCCCGAGGCCTAACAGTTCAGGTGGGAGTGCTGGGAGTGGAGCTCAGGTGCCCTGGAAGAGCAGTGTGCACTTTTTACCGTGGCACCACCTGTCCAGCCCGTTCAGAAAACTTGGCGGGTGTCTGAGATTACAGGAAGATGTGACAACATATGTTGTTAGCCTGTGACGAAAGTTTTGACGTTCGAATCCTCCGTTTTCCAGTAAATTTGAAATAAATGCATCTTAATAAGAATTCAATAATTGCCTTCCTAAAAATACAGGGATTTGGGTGGCTTTGGGGATCTCTCTAAGGATATAATATGCAGCTATAGTTATCCTATTGCCAATGATGTGAACATTAAAGTTTAGACTTGGAGAGATGAGTCAGAGTTTAAGAGCACTTGCTGTTCTTCTGGTGACAGTGGCCATGATGTCGCACTTGGGATCTGTTTGCTTATTCAGTGCTGTCCTGAGTACGTGCTCTTTTCTTACCATCTGTCCTTTGTAGAGGAAGTGGAAGGACAGTTGTAAAACGCCATGCTTGGGCTGGGGAGATGGCTCATGGGTAAGAGCACATGCTGTGTAAGCACCAGGACTTGAGTTTGAATCCTGAGAGCCCACATTTAAAAACTTAGCATGCCTGGTGCGGGGTGGAGAGAAGGGTGCAGAGGCAAGAGGCTGGCTAGGGCTTATGGCCTTTAAAGGAGCTCCAGGGTTAGAGCAGGATGCCCAGGGCTCGTCTTTGGCTTCAGCATTTAGATGTGAGAACACATGAGCCATGTCTCACATGACACACCTCAGTTGGCCACTGAGGAGAATCATAGGCATGAACCACCATGCAGGGCTCACGAATTGACCAAGTTCTGGGTCTCTTGGTTTGGTTTGGTTTTAGCTTATTTTAATCTTTGACAGGTGACTATAAGGACCATCATTACAAACTGCAGGTGTGGAGATGTCTCTTAGTGCTGCTGCTCTTTGACTTTTACTCAGATATTTCAGTAACTATAAAAACTACTCTACCTGGGTGTGGTGACGCACGTCTGTAATCCTAGCACGTAGGAGGCAGAACCTGGAGTGTTGGTGTAAGTTAAAGGCCAGCTGGCCTACCAGTGATTGTCAGGTCAACCTAGAGTACAGACTGGAACCCTTGTCTCAAAATTAATTAATTAATGAATGAATTAAAATCTGTTCTTGGTCGCAGCACTTTTTAGCACTGATTGGAGAATACAAATTTTATAAGAATGTTTAAAAGTAACTCATACAGATTCTTTGTGGGTTTAGTTTTGTATCACATTTTATTTGTGTGTGTGTGCGCGCGCATGTGTGTTGGAAGGTAGAGAACAACCTGGAGGACTTTGATTTTCAGAATCCCAGGATCAAACCCAGGTTGTCAGTCTTGGTGACAAGTAAGTGTCTTTACTCACCGAGCCTTCTCATCAGCTCCTGCTCAGGAGATAGAAACCACACAGTGGACTGAGTGGATAAATTTTTAAGTCTGACAGAGAGTGACTATTAGTTATGAGCAAACTCTGTGTGCTACTTAGGGCTGGAAGAAAAGCTTGTGTGGGACCCTCTCCCACGGCTGGGGTTCAGCCTCAGTTGGGGAGTGTACTTAATTCCCTGAGTTAGAGAAGCTTACCCCTTTATCCAGGCTGTAACCACATGTAGCCAGGATAATGTAGCTGATTAACAGTAGGGACCAGAAGGCCCTTCAGGGCCTCCACTGTGCCTATAGACAAGAAGCTCTCTGTGTGCTGACTTCTGTGTTTCTAAGACTATACCGCTGGACATATGAAAGGAATGACATCTTTACTGTCCCTACCCTAGTGACTCTGACCTATCTTACAGCCATTGGGAACTGCAGAAGAGCCTTTTGCTTTGCTGAGAAATCTGTTAAGTGGTTGGTGCTGTAAAGACAGCCATATTGTAGTGCATAAGCTGAAGAGTGAATTGGAAGCAAGGGTGGATGGGGCTCCTTTCTCCTAGTTCGCTCTTCACCTTTCAGTACCCTGTGACTCTTTTCCTTCCATCAGCATTTTAAGTCAACATAGTTGCTTGGCAGAGCTGTCCTATGTATTGTAGGGAGTAGCAGTTTTCCTGGCTTCCATCCACTAATCTCTAGGCACACAGAAAAGTTTTGACAACCAATAATGTCTCTAGGCAGTTACCCAATCTCTCCTGCAGCCTTAAATCTTCCCTAGTTGAGAATTAGTCTGTTTTCTGGTTGTTTTTTTGTTTTTGTTTTTTTCTCCCTCTCCCTCCTGTTGGAATTCGTGTAAATCTATATTAATGAAGATTTGCTTTGGGGATTTGCTTTGTCCATCTTGAGTCAGGATCTTGGTATTCTGGTTGACCTGAATCTTGCTTTATAGATCAAGGTAGCTACAAGCCTGTAGAGATGATCCTCATGTCTCTAGGGTCACAGGTATGTGACACCATTCCCAGCTCTACTGGAAGGCTTTCTGTTTGTGACAGAGTCTCAAGTAGCCTAAGATGCCCTCAAACACACTATGTAGCCAAGGCTAGCCTTGAACTCTAGATCCTCCTACCTCTAGCTCCCATGAGTTTGACTGTGGAAGTGTGCCACCATGCCTGGAACCCATAGTAAGGGGAGCAGTTCTATCCCCAAAAGTTGTCCTCTGACCTCACACACATCATATCATGCACAATAATAAACTAAAACAAATTAGAACTGTGGACATTTCTCCAGAGAAGTCTCCACGTACATAAATGGCTGGCAAGCACATGAATAGATACTTAGTCATTAGAGAAATGCAAGTAAAAACCACATTGCATTCCTGCCTTATACTGACTAAGATGTCTGTATAAAAAACAAATGGCCAGATGTGGTAGCACACACCTTTAATCCCAGCATTTGGGAGACAAACATATGGCTGTCTATGAGTTTGAGGCAAGCCAAGGCTGCATAGTGAGACTATCTTAAAAAAGCAAACAGGGCAAAAGTGAATAGTGCTGGTAGCAAACATGTATTACAACTTTTTGACCTTGCAATGGAAAATGGTTTAGTTGCTTTGGAAAACAGTTTGGCAGTTCCTCAAAACATTTACCGGGTAATAGTTGAACAGCTTTGCCATAAGACATAGAGGTTCCACTCTTGGGTCCACCAAGAGAATTGAAAACATATTTATACAAAATAAGCACACTGATGCTCTTTCTTAGTAATGGGATTTATGATAGCCGAAAGTAGACATGACTCAAATATTTGTAAGTTACACAATTTTGTAACTTTATACCACTGAATGCTTATTGGATCAGAAAAATAACTGAAACTTTTAAGATTAAATATTACAAGAACAAACTTTAAAAACATCATACTGTGTATGCCCATACATGTGTACAAAGCAAATGTAAAAGACCACATACTGTATGATTGTATTTGGGAAAAAAAATGACCTTTGAATGTTCTTAGAAAAGAGCTAAACTCTACAGTCTGTGGTCTGCAAACCATCACTTAGTAATGTTTTAATTCAACCTGAAGAAGACGTAAACGTGTAATCAATATGAAATTGAGCTGCAACTGACATTTTACACATGCACATTCTATATATTGTTTCCTACCCTCCTTCCTCCATGTGCTGTGAATTGAGTGCTGGGCTTTGTACATGTTAGGCAAGCCAAGTCAGCCAGGGGATTACATCTATCCCTACTCAGTAGCCCCACCCTCTTATGTTTGAGTGCATGAGGAAACTGAAGGGCACTCCCAGGTGTCTCAGGAACGCAGCTGCCTTACCTTGAGACATGGTCCTTCATTGCCTTTAGAGTGCCAGTTAGGCTAAGTTGCTGGCCCGGGATTCCGTGTCTCTCTCCAGTGCTGGGATTACAAGCAGGCACCACCATGCCTGGCATTTTCGCATAGGTTCTAGGAGACGGAACTCAGGCTCTTGTGCTTTCAAGGCACATTCTATACAGACTTTGCCCCAGCACCAGGTTCCACATTTCTTTAAGCTCTTCTACACTGTTGTTTCTCTGTAAGTGCTGACCAATAGTTATTGTGTAGGCTTGTTCTTATATAGATAGCAGCAGATGTTAGACCAGCGTCAGTCTGTCTCTACTGCTGGTCTTTGCCTTAATCACAGTAGTCACATGCTGTTGAGGGCTTATCTTGGGAGAAAAAAAAGATGTTAAAGAAAGATTAATTTCATATTAACAATAAGAGAAAATTTTGTAAATAATACCTTAATGCTTTTCAGAACCTTCTGAATGGTTAAGACTTTCATGTCTTTTTACGAGCTAATCTATTATGATGTTCACTAACAGAATTTCTATCATTTCAGACAGATTTGACCAGTTTTGGGCCATCAACCGGAAACTCATGGAATATCCTCCAGAAGAAAATGGATTTCGTTATATCCCTTTTAGAATATATCAGGTAGGAAAAATGTTTTTAAAAGCTTTGGGCATCACCTTGAATTGCTGTGTCTAAAACCTACTCGTATCTGGGTTTACATCAGGTTTTTCAGATCTGTCCTTTGCTGGTAGTAGAATGGAGGTTGTTTTGCAATGTCTGACTCATAGTTGCTACTGGTTATATCCAATGTACGTCCTGGTTCAGCTACATGCTACAATTTGCTTGTAACCCCTAAGATAACACGTGAAGCAGTTTGAAGACTGTTTTGCAGAGAGAGTCTCAAGTAGCACAGACTGGCCTGGAACTTACCTAGTGTGGCTGGCCTTGAACATGTACCTCTGCCTCTCAAGTACTGCGACTGTGCTGTGGGAGTCTGGGTCTACACTGGGAACCCTGAACTTTGTGCATGTTAGGCAAATATTCTGTCAGCTGAACTGCATCCCAAGCCCCAAGGCCTTTTTTATTAGGTTTGAGATGGGCCTCTTCCCACAGCAGCCCAGTTGGCCTTGAACTTATAACTCTGCTACCATAGCCTACTAAGTGCTAGGATTATGTGGGTTCGAATAGTGGGAGAAATGCCTGACGTGTATTCCCCTACATAAAACAACAAAACAACACTACAGCATCCTTTTCATGCTTTATTTACTACTGCTGTTTTTGTTTTTACTGATTCTTTGCTGCTCAGGATGGGTCCTGGGCACCCTGCTGTTTCTGACTGGAGCATACATCAGGCCCGGTCTGTGTTGGCTGGTGAGAAACTGTGATGAAGGCCCGTAGAGATCACCTGTCTCCCCAAGGAGTCTGGAGGGTTTCAGTGTTTGCTCCTGCACCTGAGGAGAGTCAGCCTAGATGGGGAGTACAGTCAGGGCTGTAGACCGACTTACAGTCGTCAGACTTACGGCAGGCTGACATGCGGTACAGATAGGACTCTGCTTGCTGTGTGGCACGTGTTAAGTGAACCTTGAGGGCCTGCAGGTGTAGCTCAGTGCTGGGGTGCTCAGTATAGCAAACGTGAGGTCTTGGATTCAGTTGCTGACACAGTAAAAGCCGTATTGATGGTATTTTAGGAGGCAAGGTACCTACTCTAATGAATCTACTCAGTCACCTAACAGCAGAAATTGGAAACATGAGTACTGTAAGTTAGGGTTGCAGGTGATTTCCAAGGTTTATACTTTCACAAAGGCACTGTTAGGTTCATGCTCAGTCCGGCTAGAAAAATGCCCTGCACGTAAATTCTGTTAATTCCTATTTTCATTTCCATATGCCATGAGTACTCTAGTAACTTACTCTCAGGTATTCCTCAGCCTCAGAGTCTAAACTGTCAGGTATAATTTAATTTAAGAATTACAGTTGTTCCAATAATGCAGGTGTCTGAGAAGGGCCTCTTTTCTTACTGTTTCAGGGACAGCTGTGACATCAGCTTATTCTCTCATGCCTTGGTGTCAAAGGTAGAAGAGTTGGGGGTGGAGAAGGTGTGTGGAGGGGACTGAGAGCTTGTCCTTTGGTTTTGGAGACAGGGTTTGCTTTGTAGACTAGCCTAACCTTGAGCTCACCGTCTTTCATAAAGTAGCCTCAGGTGTGCATCAGCACCAGACTTAAGAGGATGGTTTTTATAAAATTCTGTCATCAGATAGAAAGTGGGAACTTAGAGAATTCTCAGAACTGACATCACTAGACCTGGCCGCCAGATGGAGGCTCTGTAAGAACCAAGCTTCCTGCGGGCCCTTTCCTGTGTGGGGGCAGGGAAGGAGCAGGGCCCTTTATTGTTTCTTAGTCTTACAGCTTTTCTTCCTTGACATTGTGGTTCTGAGTTGAATCTGAATAAATCTGAAGAAAAAAGTGTGGTATGCAAGTAAATACCAAAATTTTAGATTTATATTTTAAATTTATTATTTTTCTTAATTTATTGTATCTTTGCTTTCCTCATTTTTTTTCTTACATCTTTAAGTTTTCCTTTTATGCCTTGACCATAGGAAAATGGGGCCTCCATTTGTTTTTCCTAATTATATTCTAGTAGTAACATCAGATTCTGGATTTCACTTTCTGATGATAATCTATCAGGTGAGCTGTCATTTATACAACACTTTGATTAACATGTTATATGAATCTCTCTCCCTTACATACACACATGACTTTACATTAATAAGAATATTTAAAGAAAGCCCAGAAGCCTATGTTTAATCACAAAGAATAATTTTTGCTAAGACATTAGTTCACTCTGAAGAGACTCAAGTTTAGATGAAATTAGAATTAGCAGCCAGGCCCAGTTCTAACGTCACCGACTTACTTACCAGTTAAGCTTACCCATCATGCTTGTGTAACATGGTTATCTCAGTGAGTGAGACGACTTTGGCCTGATGAGCCAGTAGGAACCTAAAGCTCTGTGACTGGTGACAGTCCTCATACGCTGTTTTCCATCTGCAGCAGTGCTCACCATGGGCTCGGAATGAGTGCCATCAAGTGACAGGGTTTTCGTGGTAAAAGTCAGACTCTTCCAGTCAGGTTCTAGCAGTGTTACACACCACTTGTCTGTCATTTACATAGTAGTCAGTGTGTGAGTTTCAGGTCTGTGTTCCTGAGCTCCAGGTGCTTCAGTGCGAGCCGGTGTTCTAGAAATGAGGTTAATGGCAAGAGGTGTTTCCAACATGGAGCAAATGTTATTTAGAATTACAGACATAAGTAGGTAGATGCTAATGAGCTCACCTCCAAGAAGCTGTGCAGAGTGGCCTCGAAAGGTCTAGGCATTGGTGCTTAGGCTGAAGTCTCTAGACATCAGCGTTTATGCCCTGTAGTTAGCATGTTGTGAGGGTGCCATGTCTTTTCAGGAAGCATGGGTCATCTGTTTCTTCGAAGTGAGTTCACTAGGAAAGCTCAGACTCTTCTGTCTTAGGAGGCAAGCTCCACCCTGAGCTGCCCACAGAAGTTAGAGGGGACGAATGGACTGAGTGTACAGATAAGTGTGATTTCAGTGAAGAGGAGAAATAACTGCAGTAAGTCAGATGCCAGTAGGTAGCGTTGGGTCTGCCTTCTGAGAGGCAGAAAAGGCCTCCTTAACAAAGTGGGGCATCAGAACTAGGCAGGGGCGTTGTGGGGGTAGGCTTAGCATAGGCAGAGGGACTTGAGAAGTACTTGTAGCTGGCGGGGGCACTGACAGACATCAGTGAGGGGGTGAATATCAAGAGTTAGAATTAGGCAAGGAGTAAGGCCGCAGAGGAAAGGTTTCTTGCATTGAGGATTTTCCTCTGTCAGATAGAGTGGTCTGGATAGCTGCCGGTCATTTACTCTCACATTGTACTGTGGCTGGCTTGAGACTCTTCTCGGGAAGAATTTAACAGTGTTATTTTAAGTTTTGAACAATAGAGTCAGAGTTAGCTTGGTCTGTGCTTTGTAATCTCCAGAACTCTGATCCTCCCCCTGTTGTTGGAGTATAAAATCATTTCATATATCACTAAAGCCTTGTTGGTGTCTTAATTTGATTGAGAAGTCTGCTTGCCAGTTTTACTTAAACAGATTACTTACCTTCTATTGTGATACAGTGAAACCTGTAAGAATGTAATAGTTAAGGGATTTCATAGTACACAATTTTAATCAGAAACGAAGGTTTGCCAGGACTAACTTGTACATTCTAATCTGAGGAGGGGCCAGATTTCAGGCATCGATGACTTTTCTGAAGTTCTTAACAAAGATGTGTGCACAGCTCAGGGGAACACGACACATAGGCAAACAAAGTAACTCTTCAGAGAGACTAACCCATGCTTCCTTTCCCGCTCTTCTCCAGTTTACTGCACAGCAGTGGAAAGTTACTTTCTGTTTTTACTGCCTTATATTTTATTGCTATTTTGCCATTACCTCTAGTTGAGAAGCTAGAGACCAACAAGAGGTCCTTACTGGTTAGTAAACGGAATCGTTTTTTAAATTTTAGTTTTAACTTGTTCCCAAAGACTGTATAATTTGTAATACATTTTGGCTGTGCTGGTGAACTATAGTTTGTTTTGTCCTGGTAAAAGTTTCCCTTTTCCCACAGGCCTCTTTTACTTTATGTTACAGCAGTTTGACTAGAATTGTCGTACTAGAATCTATTTCCAGGTGGCTTATATCACTTGCTTCGCATTCTACTTCATTTTTATTTTTGCTTATATTTTGAAGATTTATTTTTATGTGAGCTTGCATGTATGTGCGTCGCGTGCATGTCTGCCGCTGTGTGAGGACAGAAGAGGATTTGGGCCATCTGGAGCTGGAGCTGTGGGCAGCCGCAAAACGCCACACGGGAGCTGGGACGTGAACCCAGGTCCTCTGGAAGAGCGGCCATGCTTTTAACTACACAGCCATCTCTCCAGCCCCCAGCCCCACAAAGTATTATTATTCAGTTTCAGCTTTCAATTTTCAGTTAGTTGTGTCTCGGCTTATGTTTTCGTTTTGCTTGGTGGAGTAAGGTGGTCTCATATAACCTAGGCTAGCCTAGAACTGTGTATCTCAGGCTTCCCTTAAACTCATCTTTTTAAGAGCTGTAATCACAGGCATGAGCCACCATGCTCAGCTCTATTTCTTTATCTTCATAATCTCTACTATTTCATAAAATACTTTCCTACTTCCTTTAATTACTTTCACATTGGTTTTTAATTTCTTTGTGTACATTAAAAAATAGTTCTGTAAAAGTCCCTACCTAACACATCCAATTTCTGATTTGCTCAAGTCCAGTGTGTGTGGTTTTACCCTCAACAGGCTATTTTGTTGCTTGAGTTATAATTTGTGTGGTCATCTGTCAATTTCAAATAATTTCTTAAATGCCTAGAATGAGTGCATCTCCCTGCTCTGTGTGTGTGTGCGTGCATGCGTGCATGTGTGTGTGTGTGTGTGTGTGTGTGTGTGTGTGTGTGTGTCTGAAGTGTGCAAACAACCTATGTCTACTCTGGCTTTACAGTCACCACAGACGTCTTGTGAGTGCAGTTCTGTTCCATGTCTGTTTCTTCTATATTACCATTGATGTGTTGGGACTTTCATTGCAGTTCAGTTTCTTGTTTCTAGATTTCCCTATTCAATCTTTTTGGCTAACTTGTTTGCTATTGCTGTTGTCTTCTAGTAGCAATGAAGTATAAAAACTTTCACTGAGTAAACTTGATGTCTGACCAGATACATCCTAGGACAGACAAATGACAGTCTTCTGAGAAAGCACTCAGCCACATTCTAGCCTATCCTCTAGCGACAGTGCTGCCGTAATCCCAGGCTGAGGACGTGCGTGGTCCACTGTGAAGCTTTGGCTTGAGATAGGATCTCAGAAAGCTAAAATGGGATGAAGTTTCTTAGAACAAATGTTCCCCAAGTTGTTGCAAGAACAATTTTAAGAAACACTTGTTAGTGTTTTCGTTTCCTCTAGTTGTGTAAAGTACCCTGACAGAAGCATCTTTTGGGAAGGAAGGCTTTTTCTGATTCGGAGTTTAGGGTTCAGTGCTTCGTGGTGGGAAAGTAAAGGCAGATAGATGATCGCATTGCATCAGCGATGAGCTTGCACTGCCGCTCCCCCCTCCGAGTAATCAGCGCAAACCCTACAGGCTTGCCCAGAGGCCCGTCTCCCTGGTAACAGCTCAGACTAACTACGTCAGTGTTCTTGCTTTGTGGAGGAAGTCATCTGGTAGGCTGACACTCCATTATTGAAGAAGGCGTCTCTACTATCTCCAAGGCTTGATAAATGGATTTTGTAGAAATTTGGAGAAAATAACAAAGATGAAGTGTTTCCTAGGGCTTTGTTGTTCTTGTTTGACTGAGATGAGGGGTTATTTTAGGACAGTGTCTCACTGTAGCTCTGACCAGCCCATAGCTTGCTGTGTGCTGGCATTGAGTTCTGTCCCCAGAATTGAAGGTGTGCATGTCTGGCTGCTGCTTCTGTTGTTAATGAGTTCTAGAGCACAAAAGGTCCCACTGAGTACTCTATTTATGAATAAGAGTCTGCTGTGTTAGACGATCCGGGATTGCCTTTCTACACATCCAGCTTAGAACTGATGCCCCCACCCAGGAAAATCAGAGAGAATAATTATGGAGCATGGCAGTGGTTTAAATGGAGCGGTTTCAAGTCATACAGGGCCAGAATCTCAGGCTTGGAAAGCTAGGCCCAGAATCTCAGGCTTGGAAAGCTAGGGCAGACTAGGCTGCTGTTTCCAAGCTGTGGTTAACAACCCTTGGGGATCATATGTCAGATCTCCTGTATATCAGACGTTTGCATTACTGTTCATAACAGTAGCAAAGTTACAGTTATGAAATAGCAGTGAAATAGTTGAATGGTCAGGAGTCACCACACGAGCCACCATATTGAAGGCTCACAGCATTAGGAAGGCTGAGAAACACTTGGGCATTTATGTCTCATTTCTGGATCTTCATCTAAAAAATATGATCGTAATTTTGTTCCTGTGGAGATCAAATGTGTCTGGTTCACAGTGAACGTTTAAGGATGTTTGGTATGGAAAATAGGTAAAGATGCTATCTAATCAGCTATGCACTGGGCAAGTCAGTTCTGTGTTCAGTTATCTTAAGTCATACTTTTAATGTAATTTCTAATGTAATTGTAAGGCTTTCTGCATTGATGACCAGTGGAATATATGTGATGGATTGTTCATAACACTGGGCTTTGTGGACTCTGCTGTATTTGTAGTTTCTACCACCAGCAGTACATAAGCCTGTGGTTCAGTTTCCTCTTTCTTTCCCTGCAAGTTGGCAGACTTCATACTTTGGAATGAGTTGTGCTCACTTTCTTTGACTCACTCATTCTAATGTGCCAGGACAGCCTGCCTTTTATCTCATCTTTCCATTTGAATCTGCCCCTTCCTCCTCACAGGACTTGTCTGCCATGCCCCTTTCCATCCAGACTATGGCTTATTGTTTGTTTTGAGACAGGTTCTCGATCTGTTGTCAGGGTTACCTTTGGCCTCCCCTGCCTCAGCCTCCTTAGTGCTGGGACTAAGTGCAGTACCAACGCACAGCAAGTGTACGGATTTGGGTTTTGCTGTTAATCTACTATACATATAGCTATGATTTAATGCAGCATGGTACTGTTTAAGGCTGTAGTTTGACGTTCTTGCCCGGTTAACTTCTCAGAGAAATAGGCACTCCTCTCACGGCGCCTTTGACCTCACTTGATCGACACTTCTGGCAAATCTTTTCTGATCTTCCACCTGTGCTGTATGTCGGTCAGTTCTTGGCTCTTACCTTAGGTGTTACTTCTTTGCCATGGCAGAAACCAGGACTCACACCTTAACACTGATTTTGGCATAAGACAGTTTGGAGTGAAACTGACTTGCCTGGGTCCAACTGGTTACCGGCTGCATGGCAGAACTCGGGCCTTCTTACCTTCAGCTTTCCCCTTTTCGTGTATACGCAGTGTTTTTTATTATCTTCCCCAGTTGATTCTGTTGATGTGTATGTGGATTTTCTGTATTTAGTAGACTGCTGAGGTAAAGGGGCATCTTCCTTTGCATCTTCATAGCTGTTACAGACAATGTCTTGCTGTTAGGAGTGATTGGATTCTGGTTTTAGTGTCTTAAACATACCTGAATCTTATGTTCTCTGCTCCTTTTAAAATAAGTAGGTAAATTGAGGCCTGCAGGGGGCAGTCCAACACAGCAGGTTTTTAATGAACTTAGTAATCTCAGTTGGTTTACAGTTAAATTACTTTCTATGGGGAGAAGTTTGTAAGGAAAGCAAATTATATATGAATGACAATAATTGCTAACATTTATTTTGTATTTTTGAGGACCAGATACTGTGCTATTTTACATGTGTTTATTCCCTTTGTACACGTGACTTACATACAGATGAGATCTTTCGGAGATACTCTGGTCTCTGACACTCAGTGGCTTCATCCATCTGGTGATTAGGAAGCCAGGGATTTGAACAGAGACAACGAGGCCCCTCGGCTGGCAGAGCCTGTTCTCTGTCATGGGTTCATTTCTTCTGTTTTCTTAGCCTATCGTTGCTTCTTATTTGAAATTATGTTCAGTTTGTACACATGAATATTACCACTCCCATGTGCCTTCCAACCCTCAATCCCTGTCGTTCTGCTAATAGAGAAAAGTTGCAAACAATGTGAAGAAACTGAAGCAGAGCTGTTTTTGGATCCCTTTGTTCATTACAGAAAGTTCTTTATCCACCAAGTAGGCCATTTGTATCGATCCCTTTAAGATCAGTTTTAGGAATAGAGTGAATGTTTTTGCTTGTACCTATGTGTGAGACAATCTGTAGTAATCTTGGAGTGTCAGTCATTAACTTGTCATCTTAAAAGGCATTGAGAAGGAAAACGTTTCAACGGTTTCACTAAGAATTTCTTGGTTGTAAGAAACAGTATTTGGGGATGAGGTGGTTCGGCAGGGAAAAGAACTTGCCATGTAAGCCCGTCAGCCAGAGGTTGATTCCTAGGATCCACACAACAGTGGAGGGAGAGAACAGAGTCCTCAGAGTTGTACCTGACCTCCACATACGTGTCACAACACACACACACACACATACACCATGCTGTCAGTTACTGGTATGTCTTACTCTTTTATCATGATAGCTTCTTCTCTCCTTTCTGAGAATTTGATTAGAACAGTAAGAACAGGTCATTTTTATAAGTTGATTGATGATTCATATATTAAACATAAGACACTTCAAAATGTTACCACTGTTGAAATAGAAGTGTTTGCAGTACTTAATACCACAAAACAGAAAGCTGTCTACATAGCAAATCTAAGAATGTGTTTATTCCTGATGTTTGAGGTGAATTCTCAGCACTGTTGGTAAGTGTTGGTCTTACTGGTTCCGGGACTGAGTTCATTTCTCCCAGCATTCCCAGACATATGGGCTCCAGTTGCCTGATTCGCCACTACTCGAATATATATGATCTTGACAGTAGCAACCCTATCTTCAGTCACTTGACCTTAGCATTCACAACTGTCCCAACTGGCCAGGTGGTTTCTTCGTCACTGTTGGACTTCCAGTCTTTTGAAACCATCCAGTGTCAGCATCTGGAATGCTGCTTCTCAGGCGATCCTTCAGCCTGCTGACAGCTCTGTGCTTAATCACTTGTTTCGATAGGGAAAACTGCATTCTAATTTTTTCCCTGTTCTTCTCATAAATGATTTTCATACAGCATGCAGAGCACACACCTGTCTGCTGAGAACAGAATTACCAGGCTTTGATTCTTAGTAGTGGTTCCTTCTTTTGGGTAAATACGAGAGTTGCTTTTGGTAGAATTACTCAGACTTTAAAAATACCTATTTGCTAATACTTTCAAGTAGGTTGTAAGTAAGGTACTCACTTAGGGATAGTAGAAGGAAGATCAATTAAAAAAGAACAAAGCAGTCTAGAAGTGTATCTCAGTGGTAGAGCATGTGCTTAGCACATCCAAGGACCAAGCTACTTCCCCAGTACTACTTACACACATATACACACACTTGCAAACATGCAAACTAAGCAAAAGTAACTTGTTTTCTCTCTGACAGGAGCCTGGACAGTCTTTATATATGAACTAGATATTAAGTTAGGGTTTTGAATGCCTGTTGAATTCACTCATGATCTTGTGTAATGGATATGTGGCTGAGTTACTGCTAGTGCCTGTATGAGAAGGCATGTTACTGCTAGTGCATGTATGAGAAGGCATGTTACTGCTAGTGCCTGTATGAGAAGGCATGTTACTGCTAGTGCCTGTATGAGAAGGCATGTTACTGCTAGTGCATGTATGAGAAGGCACGTTACTTACTGAGCTTGATTTGACCACCCTTTATGCCTTAGAAGCATATCCTCATATCATTATTGTTAACAAGTAATACTCAAAATATAGAAAATGAACCTGTGTTAACAGATAGCATGCTTTCAGAGTTAAAGACCTAGAAGACAAGGCTTGAGTGCCACATGCCTGAAATAATCTTTGTATTCTGGAAGTAGCAGCACGATAATCAGACATTCAAGGTCATACCCAGCACTATAGTAAGATGGAAGCCAGCCTGTATTAGATTCCCCTCTTCAAAGGGGTAGAAAGCTAATGTCGTAGATGCCAAGTGTAGTGCTTATTTTACAGAGATTTCAGCGCCTAGATAAGAGTTGTTGGTTATTCTCATACACAAGAAAAAATAATTTGTTCTACTTGTTTAAATAACATTTCTTCGGGGTATTTTTTGAAAGGTTCTAAATTTTATTACTGGACAAACACCCTAATTTAGACACAAGCAAGTTTCCAGGTTAAAAACGTTGAAATCCATCTGGTAGGACTGATGGATGACCACAGTTCAGTATAAACCCTCAGTCTTGCCATTGTGTAAATCCTTACAGACCAGCTTCCTTCACCTCCAGTGTCTTCTCTTAGGGTTGTACCCGATTTTGTTACCAGTTTTCATCCAAATCACAGAGGAATAGGAGGATGGTGTTGCTTCTGTTTCTTGGCCAGGAACTGCTTGATTCTGAAAGTCTTGTAAGACAGCACAGCGAGACGCCAAATCAGGTGTGGTGCGCACAATGGCGGAGGAGAGAGGAGCTTAAATAATTTCTAATAGGCTTTCCTCTCCCCAGCTCTTCCATTTCCCCTCCCTTTTGGGACCCTCCTTCTGATTCACTGATCTACAAAGTTTTTTCACTACACAGTAAACCATTTTCTATTTTAGTGACAGTCGTGAAGTTGACTTTTTAAAGGAGCTTGTTGCTGAAGGAAAACTGAAGGGAGCCTGCCTTCGCTTACACTGAAAGCTCCTGGTGATGAAGATAACGCTACTGTGAGCCGTAGCTAATCTCTGACTGTGTATGTTTCAGGTAACATAGGATCAAGGAAGGATGCTCTTCCATAGGTGTTGGCTTTAGCTTCAGGTGCTTCACATAAAACAGGATCAAGTGGCCTTCAAAAGAATCTGCACATCAGAGAGTCATTTGAACTCTTTTTACGTTGCTTTAGGAGTGCTTAATGAAGTAGAACTAACAAATTTACTTTCTGCTGGATATACTGCTATTGTAAAGTTTTTAAATGTTTTGCATCTGTGCCTTCTATGTCTTATACATGGTGGATTGGTTTTATTCCTCTGGGGTGTTCTACCAACACCCATATTGTACACTGTAGTTGTAGTTCATGTTTCCTATGACCAGGAACATTTCCCTTAACTACAGTTCATTCTAGGGCAACTAAAAAGTTTTGATGAAACATTATACAAGAATTACAGCAATCTGTTTTGTTTTCTTTTGTTTTTGGAGACATAGAGATGTTCAGACCCACTATATAAACTAAGCTGGGTCTTAAACTCACATAGAGAGAGGTCTGCCTGCCTCTGCCTCTCCAGTACTGGGAATAAAGGCAAGTGTCACTATACCTACCTTATATCCATCTTTGTACATGATCTTCCTAGAATCCTGTTTAAAGTTCATAATGTCCTAGGCCGGTCCTGGCAGCACTGCCTCAGCCTCACCTGTGCTGCCTATAAGTGCTTCTTCAGTGTTGTCTTTGGTACTGAGTACGTCTACATGTGAAAACCTCCCAGAGGTACAGGAAGGAAAAGGCAGACAAGGAGTGAATATAAATAGTGGGAGACTTGTTAAAATAAGTCGTTTACCAGGTTGTGGTGAATTATAGACATAATCCAGTGCTCAGGAGGCTGCGGCAGGAGGATTATAACAAGCCAGAGAGTTTATTTCTTGGTCCTGGTTATTGTTTCCCAACAGAAGGCCCAACAAAGAAGATATTTGTAATTTTAGCCATGCCACAGAGAAGTTAGTGCTTCATAGCAAACAGGAGCATGTGATTGTCTGCGTAGACACAGCACTGGCCCCATGAGCATCTGGATTCTAAGTCTACACCTGATGGCTTGTGGACCTGAGGTGAAGTGGTGAGGCCTCCCATGGCCCAGGCTGATCCAGCAGGATTTTAAGAGTGAACCTCGACCAGTGGTTAATAGTACATACACACTTTTATCCCAGCTCTCAGGTGGCAGGACAGCCAGAGCTACACAGAGACCCTGTTTTAAAAAAATAAAAACAAACAAAAAAGCTAAAGGAAAGAATATTTTCTGGAGGTGATTGGCAATTACCAGGAGCATTTCAGGACTCCCTGGGTGGCTTCTTGTAATAGTGACATCACTTCATGACATGCTGCAGAAGTCCTTGCCTCTGCCACAGAGAGTGTTGGTCCAGGTCCCCCAAAGAATACCCTTGAAGACCTTTGTACAGCAGGCCATGCTACCTGTCGTGTTGCCTTTCCTGCCACACTGCAGCATGGCGTGTCCATGCACCTTGTCGCTGGTAGAGCACAGCTTGGACTTCAGCAGACAGCACCTGCACGACCATCTCGCCGGTGTCTGGGAGCACACCCTGTCTGGTATCTCGAACCCTGAAGTAGGCAGCAGAGTCAACACTGATGCCCTGGATGGATACACAGAAGCTCTCCTACAAGTTGTCAGACTTGCTGATCACCAAGCAACGGCTCAGGCCTCTGAACTGGTGCCTGGTTTGCCCACGTTGGTCTAAAGGCTAACAGCTCCAGGTGACAAAGCACTGGGAGGTGGCTCCAGCTTTCAGATTTCCATGTAGCCCAGGAGCACGTGTTGTACTTACCTTGAATGCTAAGTTGAGAGTGTACACAGGGAGGCAGTGGAGGAGATTGGCTTCCTGTGTGTCAGCTTTGATTGGCCTGCTGATGGGTCACACCCAACAGAGGCAGCATTATTGGGTGTTAGGACAGCTGGAGCAGAGTTAAACCCCATCCTGTGCACCCACCTGGAAGTGACCCCAGAGCTCTCGGGAACCAGGGATTCTTGCTCAAGGTCACAGACCATACCTTAAAAGAAAACCTATTCATGGTGACTTTTACAAAAAGTACTTCTGTTGACAACAAAAGACACTTAAGATAATGAATAAAGTGGACAGATCACATGGATAGAAGGTGACTCTGGGGACAGAGAAGTGGCTCAGGAGTTAAGCTTATATAGATAGGATCAGCACCCATTGGAGCGGCTCATAGCCACCTTTCATTGTAGCTCCAGGAGACCTGGCATCTGTGGGTTCACATGTACTCACGGTGACCCTATTAACAGCATGCATTTGTTTAGTAAGCACTCATCTTAAAGCTAACATCTTGTGCTTTAAAACCTTTCCAGCTGCATTTTAATTATCAGGTCATAAAATATTAAATGAGTTTTGGCAATCAGGCTAAGTTTTCTTCCATTCTAAGTAAAGAATTGCTGTGCTGCTTATTCTGTTGGGGGAGGTGTGACATGTTCTGAACTGATAGGATAAGAATAGTCCTCTAGGGGCTGGAGAGATGGCTCAGCAGTTAAGAGCACCGACTGCTCTTCCAGAGGTCCTGAGTTCAAATCCCAGCAACCACATGGTGGCTCACAACCATCTGCAATGAGATCTGATGCCCTCTTCTGGTGTGTCTGAAGACAGCTACAGTGTACTCATATATAATTTAAAAAAAAAAAAAAAAAAAAAAGAATAGTTCTGTAACCCTTGTCTGAGTGCTGTTGACCTTGTTTGATATAGTAATTATTTTAAAGGAACTTGTAGTCACTTACAGAGCTTGAGACCGTCCCCAAGAGGACTCACCACTGCTATCAAGCTGTATAAAAGGAAAGCTACAACAGAAGCTCTTGCGTGTGGCAGGCGGAAGTATCTTGCTCTTTCTCATCCTAACTGCACCTGAGCATACAGCAGCTCTATTGAGTTGTTAGTCTTGTAGCATGTGTGTGTCTCATTTAGACCATGATAAATTCATGCAGCTGTCACTCTACAAAAGTCTCAGTTTTCACCTCCCAAAGAGGAGCTTCCCACGCCCAGTAGCCCTCACTCATCTCCCCACTTAGTACAGCCACTAGGTCGGTCATCTGTCTGTGCCTTTGGCCCATTCTGAACATTATAAGAAACTAGAGTGTTATAATACACAGTCCTTTGTATCTGGTGTCTTCACTTGCATAACGTCCCAGGCTTGTGCTTGTTGTAGATCATGATTGCTCAGCGAGAGTAATTGGGGTGGGGGGGGTTTGTATGGTTCAGTATATGGCTGCTGCCCATTGGATGGTTTCCATTTGGGGCTATTCCAATGATAGGCTGCAGTGAGTATTAATGGAGTTTTCATTGTGGTCATTTATGTTCATTTTCCTGCTGTGGGTATTTAAAGTATAGTTGGCAGGTTATCTGATGACGCTTTGTTTAGTGTTTTGAAGTATTGTTAGTGTATTTTCCAAAGCACCTTCGCCACATTCCTGCCCACCATGAATGAGGGTGCCGGCATCCTTGCCAGTGCTTGCTCAGTTTTATCATTTTCAGCCCAGTGTATTATACATGATGTGTGTGTGTGTGTGTGTGTGTGTGTGTGTGTGTGTGTGTGTGTGTGTGTGGGTGGGGGTGTGGGTGGGTGTGGGTGGGTGTGGGTGTCAGGAAAACTCGTCCACAAAGTGCCCTTTACCTTCAGCCTGAGTTCTGCTCCATGTGTGTCCTCATGGCGAATGCCTTGGCAGTCAGTCTACTAATCTACTCTTCCTGGACCCTCTGACTCATGGCCATTCCTTTTTTCCATTTCTCCTTTAGGACCCTCTCCCTGGGGTCAGAAGTCCTGCCTTCTCTACCCAGTCATAGGCTGATCTCTTTATTAACCAATCATAGGTAATTGGGAGCATTCTTTATGTGATGCTGATCCTGGAAATGGTTCAATACTCATGACAGAGCTAGCTGCTGGACTGGAACTAGACCTCTGGGCTCGGAAATCAGGGTCCGACTACACAATGCACAAGACCAACCCCAACAACTTTGTGAAGTCGTGTCTCTCCTTTACCTTATATGGGTTCAGGGATCAAACTCAGGTCGTTGGGATTGCACAGCAAGCACCTTAACCTGCTGAACTATTTAGCCAGCACCTTTGATCAGTTTCAAATGAGATTGCTCTATTGTTTTGAGAATTCTTTATATATTCTAAGTACTAGTACTAGCCTTATCAGATGTATGACTTGCAAATATCTCCTCTTATTTTGTGGATTTTTTTTTTTTTTAATTTTCTTGATGGTGTTATTTGAAGTGCAAACTCTTCAGTTTTTGGTGAACTCCATTTAATCTTTGCTGTTGCTCAAGTTTTTACACTTGCTCAAGTTTTTAAACTTGGTTTGACCTAACCAAGGCTGCAGGCTTCCTTCTCGGTTTGCTTCTAAGAGTTGTGTGCTTTTACTTCATTATGTTTCTCGTGTTTACAATAGTCAAGTGCTTTATCTGAACTTGCTGTCCTGTAGTCAGCAGTCAGATCTATGAATTACCACTTTTATTTGCTGCTTCAAAAATCTGAACAGGAATTTTCATATAGTCTATTGATATACACTATTGGGAACACTGAAAAATTATATACATCATCAAAAAATAATATCCCCGTATGGTAAGCTTCAGCACTCCTTGTGGAACTAGTGGAGCATGTATGGAGGGGTGGGCGTAAGAGATGTTCTGCTTCTGTGCAGAGTCACGGGTTCTGGGCCAGGTTTAGACTCAACTTGTCTCCTGGGGGAGATATTTGACTGGCCTTCAGAACGGCCTACTTCTGAGATCAGCGTGGCTGCTTTCACTCAGATCACTCACACGTGTCCTCTTGCTACTTTATTTGTACACATTGAAATGCTTCTAATTTATTTTATGTTAATGTCTGTAAAGACAAAAGGTTCATAAAACTACCCTCTGGCTTTTCAAAAGAAAATAATCGGTTACATTATTCTTGTATTCATCAGACATTTTAGTGTGGCTTTCAAGACAGTTAGCAAAAATATTAAAGTTATTAAGTAGAATGAAACTTTATGATTCTCAGTATAACTCTGTATACTTTTGGAGAGAGATCTTTCATGTATTAAGATAACTATTTCTAGAATTTTTAACAGCGCTGTCTTTACCTGAATCTTCTTCTGTAGCCATGATACTAAAAATTTCATATAAAAAATTAAACTGGGGCTGAGGAGCTGGCCCAGAACTTGATGCAGAAATACTACACCTGAGTTCGGATCCCTGGCACCACGTAAGCCACATGTGTCTGTGTGCTTCTCTAAGCCCACTGCAGGGGACCCCTGAGGTCACTTGCCAGCCAGGCCAGCTGAAACAGGGACTTTGGGTCAGTGAGAGACCCTGTCTCAAACAGTAAGTGGAGGCTGGAGAGATGACTCCTGGTTAAGAGTTGTTTTCAGCGCTCACATGGTGGCTCAAAACCATCTGTAACTCCAGTCTCAGGATCCAATGCCCTTTTCTGCCTTCCATGGGAACCAGACATGTACATGGTACACAGACATGCATACAGGTAAAAGACATGAACAAAAATGAATCAAAGTTTAAAACATAAAACATAAGGTGGAGATGTCAGCCCCTGGCCTGCGCACGCACAAACAATAAAGCAAGTGTTTTCAAGCAGCCGTGTCTTCTGTCAGTTGGCTCAGCATCGTGGCTGGCTGCCTTCAGCAGTCCGCCATGCTGCTCTCTACTGCGTACTCTATAGTGAAAGGATGTGAGGAGCACACACACTGTTAACTGCATTTGCTTTAACTATTATGTGGCAAGATATATTTGGCATTGTCTAGACGGAATTATAAGTATAATAATTTCAGTGAGACAAAACAAACTTTAACCAGATGTGAGGATGTATTTGGATGGTTGCTTGTCTTTTAATCATAGTCTCAATTAAGACTGCTGCTTTGGAGATTAAGTGTTCCTGGCTGTAATAATGACAGCTTTTCAGATCTAATTATTATTTCTTGGTGGTGTTGGGACTATCGAAAGGGGGCTGCAGAGTATTTTAGCAAGCCCACTCATATGCTGGTTTTCAAGTCTCCGTTTCCCTCCAGAAGGGATGAAAGGCTGGAGCCCCTGCTCTTCTCCCTGGCCCCACTCACCAGCCCCAGAGACTTGACGCTAATGTCCTCAGGATTAATTTAAACCACCATGTTGTTTTTGTTTAATGCATCTTGTAATTGTGTGTATTCTTAAGCTAATTTCAACATGAACCTGGTTCTGAAAAACAGGTTCTGAAAAAAATTTGACATGCATGAGTTTATCTTCAGTCACGTGTGCCTGTGACAGTTTGAAGCCTACATCATGTCACTGTTGGTAAAGTGTAACAGCGAGTGCCTGTGTATAAAGCTCTGCCTTTGACTTCGTGCCATGAGCACTTACTTGAATTAATAAAGTATCAAAGGAAATTGAAGGGGACTGTTAATTACTTCTGCTTCTCTCTGTAACTGGCTCTGTGACAACTGCTGCTCCTTTAGTTAATAGCACTTATCAGTTAGGAGTGAGAGGGTCGGCCGTTGTTACCACGCTGCACTGTGCTGTCTACATTTTAGGAATTATCTCTGTTATTATATCATAATCATTCATCCTAGAAGTGGGTTCCAGGCACACCTGCTATTCTACTTTCTGTACATGGCCCTTAGCTGGGGGTTGTTAGCCACTCATTTCTAACAAGTGCTTGTTACTCCTGGTTCCCACGAGTGCTGAAATGTGATTCTCTCTCTTCATTAAGAAATAAATCAAACTCTGTTGTGAGTTGGAAGTTTGAGGTCATCTGGATTTCACCTTGGTTTTCATCATCTTTTGAAATGATGTTTTAAAAGTTCACATTAGATGTACTGTGCAATTACTGCTTTTACTTTATACCTGCTAGGGTATCTTTCACTCTTAGAACTTAACCTCATGTGACTTGTTAAGGTTTGGGGGCTTTTTTTGTTTGTTTTGGATTTTTTTTTCTTCTATTTTTGTTCTTTTTGGTGAGAAGTCTGGGTTGATTTGCTTTGGTGGCCCAGCCCTGCTCATGGTAGGCAAGTGCTTTGTCACTGAGCTGTGTGTGACCTGAGCGCTGAGAGTGAATTTTGTTCTGGCTGGATGGTACTTCCTCATAGCACCTAGTTTGTTTCTGTGATCATCTACACGAAGCCACGTGTGCTGTCCACTCATGAATTAGCACATTACACTGTGAGCAAGGAGATCTGGTGACCTAGCAATTGTCGGTTTTTAATTTTAGAAAGTATAATTTGTGCAGAATTTTCTTTTTTTAAAGGATTTTTCATTTAAAGTGTAGTTATTCTAATGCCTGAGCAATGTTAAACGTTTGGGGGACTATGGTGAGGGACTTCTGCCCAGCCTTTAATAAGTCAGCCCCCTCATCGTTAGGTTATGCCTAATCAGTCTCAAGTAGAAGTCTCTAAAACACTGTTCCTTCTTAACTTTGAATTAAAGCTGGTTCTAAGTGTCACTGTCCTGAGCATTATTGTTGTGCAACAACATTTTTCTTGGGAATAGGTCTATTCATCCCAGATAGGGATAATAGCAGACCACCAATATGGACACCACCAAAGTCCAAGTTTGTGAACCAGTAAGTTCCATCGGAGTTGTTTACAGGAGTATGGGTGAGGAGTTACTTGCTGGAGCAGAAACGGCTCAAAGACAGCTGCATCACCAATGCCTGCCCCAGCATGAGCGACAGCTCACCAAAGCTAGGAACCTGGAACACGCTGTACGGACTGCACATAGCTCAGCAGGCTGCAGAGCGTCCTTTCCAAGTTCCTCAGTTGGTCTAACCCTTCCAGACAGCTGGTCTCACAGTCTTTGCCTCTCAGCTTGTCAGATAGTCCCTGTAGCTCAACTTCGCTTCAAGGAGAGGGACTCTCAGCTTTTATTCTTTACTATGGCAGAAAAGGCCTAGAGAATCTGGTCAGTTTAGGGAACTTCTGCAGGTATTTCGAATTGTCTTCCTTCCTGCTTGAGCTTCTCTGCAGGGTGGAATGTTCTGCCCTCATCTGTACACAGCCCTGTGTGTTTGTAATGAAGTTACTTTCGGAGAAGTTAGCTCATTGTACCCATAATTCTATAAGAATGATAACCACCAGCTAGTTCTTTGTCATTTCAGATTCTATGCTCTTTGACAATACCTTAAAAATCAGCCAAAGATGCCTGAGACTCAGACTTGATCATAGTTTGTGAGAGTGTCTCTTACATTGTTTATGTGTTTTCTAGTCTCTACCAGAGTGAGTCTAGTCAGTTGTCTGGAGTGAGCTAGAGTTTTCCTGTCGGCACTGATGCTGTATTGGCTGATGACCACTTTTCCAGGGCTTCCTAACTTTGTGTAGTTGATCAGATACTTAGACATAATAGGTTTTTTTTCTTAATGTGTGTACTAAATTATAGTCTTTGTAAATAAAATGATAACAATAAATTTTAACTGTGGTCCAGTTTGGTAGAGGGAACAAAATTATTTCTGGTAAGTGTTGCTGAGTTATTGTTTTGCACAATTGGTTTTTAATATTGCCACAAATTCTCAGCTGTGTTGTTCACATACAGTTTTTAGCATTTATTGTATATCCCCTAAATTCCTTACATTTCTGTTTTTTCCTCATGTTTTAGTTTCTGTTAGTTCTTAGTCTTATCTGCTTCAAAAAAAAACTAAGAACGTTCTCTGATTAAAAGTATATGTGTAGATATACATACAGACAGACAGACAGACACACACTCACACACATATCTCCATCCCCTAAGGTTTATCTTTTTCTGTAGATATTTGAAGTAATATTCTTAGATTAGGCGTATATTTGTTCTTAGACATTTTGTGATTTTTTTTTAATACCAGAAGGCTTAATATTAAAACTTAACATCATAAAATGGACTAACAGTTGAGGTGAAAAGAAATCATTTTCATTTCTTAATTTGTGCTTAGCACAGTCTTCTAACAACACACAAAAGAAATGTGGGTGTTGAGCTGGAGTTACACACCACCTGTAATCCCACACTCACGAGAAGGAGTGGAGGCAGAGTGGTAAGTTCCAGGCTGGCCTGAGCGACTTGATTGCAGAGCGCTGTGCTGTCAGATGAAAGGAAAAGAGTCTTAAGAGTGAGCAGAGGGATGAAGTCTGTTGTGGTGACCATCCTGATGCTTTGTTGTCCCCTGGACTCCACCACTGTAACAGAGGACTCTTCTAAGAAACTTTCTTTTCAGAACAGTAGTCAGTCAGGGTTCTTTTGGGGGGAGTGTTTGTTTTTTTAAAGATATTTTACTTGTACTTGGACAATTCCATGTGAATGCAGTTACCTTGATCATACTTAATCCAAACCCCAGTATTTCCATTTCCCTCCATGTCTTCTTCCTCCTACTTTTTCTTTCTCCTCTTCCTCTTCCTCCTTCTTTTCCTCCTCCTCCTTTTCTTCCTCCTCCTCCTTCTCTTCCTCCTCCTCCTCCTTCTTCAGTAACTCACTCAGTCCAGTTAATACTGCCTGCATGCACATCAAACGCACACCCAAAGAATAATGAGTCTCTTTCAACAGCCAGCAACGGTCAGTAACTCCTCAGCTCTGGGTGGGAATCTTCAAGCCCCTCCCTTCCCTATCCCTGCTATAATGTTGACTGCTTCGAACTTGTCCAGGTAGCCATAGCTGCTGTGTGCCCATGAGTGCACTGTCCACGTCACGTCCAGAGACGGCATTTCACCACACTCTCTGCATTGTCTGACCCTTAAATTCTTTCTGCCCTCCTCCCCTCCCCCATTGTGAGCCTTGGGAGTAAGAAGGTTGATAATAGACTTCTATTTAGGGAACACTCAGTAACTTACTCTCAGGGCTTGAACCAGTTATGTGTCTCTATCACTGCCTACTGCCAGAAGCTTCTCTGACCACAGTTTAGAACACCATTTATCCAGCAGTGTAAATATAAGCATGTAGAAGCTGAACAGCATGGCTGTTTAGCACAGCCATAGTGGGTTCTCCACTAGGGCTGATGGCCTCCCCAGCCAGGGGGTTTTGACCAGGTTTACAGTCAGGCTTGATTACCTACCTGTAGAGCAGGCCTCGGATCTAATCAGAAAGACCCCCATAAAAGTCAATTCAACCTCTTGGGCGTGTCTTGTGTGGCAGGTCAGTATTGCAGCAGGGACCACCACTGGGTAATGTTGTTGATGGTTTTTCTCCCCCAGTGCCCACGTAGCACCTTCAGTACTATGAAAGCTAGCTAGCAGGGAGGAATTTCCAGGTCAGTTCCAAACTGATGTCTCTGTGTCCTGCAACCAGAGAGTGTGGTGTCTTTAGCAATATGGCCTTAACTATCTGGTGTTGTTGGGTAGTCTGTGGGGCCTTGACCAGTAACTGGAAGAAAGATATCCCACACCCAGCACTGAAATCCTTACCTCTGTCCAACCTTGAACTCTTGATGTGCATTCATTATTATCAAATGTGTGTTGCCTCACTTAACTCTCTTATGACAGACTTATTTTAAAAGCTTCTTTTTAAAGATTGAAAAAAGTAAATAAATAAATAAATAAATAAATAATGTGTACCACATGCATACCTGGTCCTCATGGATGCCAGAAAAGGTAGTAATCCCCCTGAAATCTCCTGGAACAAGAGTGACAGATGGTTGTGAGCCACTCTGTGGGTGCTATGACCCAAACCCCTTCAAAAACCTCCAGCCAGGGATTATGTCTGTGTTTGGTGGTTGTCTGATATCCCATACTTACATGAATTTGATTGACCTTTCCCCGGGTGAGCTCGCCCCAGTGATCCTTACAATTATTATCTACATTTATGGTTACACCACATGTGAAGACAGTAATGCCAGCTTCATGGTTGTGATCTGTGTGTCTGTGTTCAGCAACAGCAGCAGCAACAAAGACTTACTTGCTTGGGTTTTTATTTTCCAATAGACCACGACTGAACGGCCTTTCATTCAGAAGCTGTTCCGTCCCGTGGCCGCAGATGGACAGCTGCATACACTTGGAGATCTCCTCAGAGAAGTCTGTCCTTCCGCAGTCACCTCCGAAGGTAAGGTTCTTAGCACCTGCCACGCACTGCTGTCATTTTCTCTTCTAAACCTTCGGTTGCTGAGGTTAAATGAGTATTCTGCATTGGCACATCTTAGAAAGGATTTTCCTTACCTCTTAAGGGGAAATCTTTTGTTTTATAGCACTTGTCACAAAACAAGAAGTCGGTTCTGTCTGGCAAAATAAAATATACTTCTTGTGCACTGGGGCTTTGGAAGTACTATTCTAATGAATCTGTATATTTGAAAATCAGTACACATAACCATGTATTTGAGATGCTTGGCACTAAAGGTGTTTCAAATTTCTTTCAGAAGTTGAAATATTTGCATAAATGTAATGAGTTATTTTGGGGATAGAATGTAAGCTTAAATATCATATTTCTGCATGCACACATATCCACCTACCTATGCACACAGCCTAAAGGTGATTTCCGTGGTATTTTTAGTGTGCCTACATTTTTACGAGAGCTGTCACGTGCGGTCACCTGTGGAGTTTTCCACATGGGCTGTTACGTCAGTGCTAAAGTCAGTGTGGGCATTTCAGATTTCTACCTGAGAGCTACTTTAAATATGCACATGTATAAATATGCACGTGTATAAATACACACACGTGGATATGTGTGCAGGTGTTCTGCTGCTTTTTATACCCAGTCATTGCCCGTTAACTCAGTAGTTTGCAGTCCCAGCCCTGTGGTGTTACAATGCTCATTACTGGTCACTTTTGTAAGAGGAATCTTCAGCGGTATACGACCATGTTCATTTGCACACCGAGCAGCATTTCTCATTTACACCTAGTAGGGAGGAGGTAAGGAGTTATTAACCATGAAAACAATACTGCAATAGTTCCTTAGGAAGTGGGACCAGTGTGGGCATGGGGACAGGACTAAATTGGAAGGGTTAAAAAAGCAGATCGTGAACCACAACACACAGCTGCTGAAGATAGACAAGATTTGTTTGTTGGGTTTAGTGGTTCTAGGTATGTCTTATGACGTCTTAGTGTGTCACTTGCCTTACCTGAGCTCCTAGGCTCCATGTCAGGGTGTCTGGTGGTTTTGTAAAAGTCTGATCTTCCCAGGGTAAGGTATATAAGGTTCACTAACTATTGCAGTTCCTGAATTCTTTGTATGAGACTTACCCCAAATGGTATTTATGATGACTAATTTGAAGTAACACTAAAGTATTGTCTGGCCTTGGTCAGTCCCACCTTACTATTTTATAATGTTGACTTTCATTAAAGGCTTCCTGCCATTCAATAATGTTTGATATCTCAGCAGCTTTTTAAAGTAAACTCCACAGAGCTGGTATCAGAATTTGGAATAGAAAGTTTTTGTCCCCTTAGAATGCTCTACACACTTGGAACTGACTGCTAGCCATAAGCAACCATTGGTCAGCTTTCTGTCTCTATGATTTGCCTATAAATTGAATTATATGATAAGTAGACTTATAACCCGGCATAATGGGGTTTGTTGGTTTGTTTGTTGTTTGTGTGTTAGCAAGTTTCAGTAGCTGCTCTGTGAGGAGCACCACTGCATAGGTGAACAATTCACAGCCAGTTTTTTTCCACCTTTTTTACTTTTCTGATTAGTTCAGCTGTGAGCATTGGCGTGGATCCTTCCAGGAACATCTTTTCATATCCCACAGCACATTCCTGGGGTGGGATGACTGGCACCGACAAAGGATGTACTGGCCTCTCATAGTCCCACCTGTGGTGCAGGAAGGCTTCAGTTTCTTCACACCCGTGACATGTTTTATAGTGACCGAATGGCTGTGTGTTGGCATCTCATGGTGATGACTCTGTGCCCTCACTTGAATTTCCCTACTGATAACTCTGTCCACTGTGTGTGTTTGTGTAAGGAAGACAGGTATATCTGGTGTGTTGAGTAAGCTGAGGGGCAGCAGATCCGCAGCCTCTGGTCACAGGCCCTTACTTTCACTCATAGGTGCCTTTGATGAAATGGCCCCCAAGTTACCATTTTCCCAACACTCTGTTTTGAGAAATATTTATATATTCTGGAAGAACTTTTTCTGGAGATTTTTTTCCCTAAAATCCATGATCTGTCATTTCATTTTCTTCTGAAGGGTAAATAGTTTTAATTTTGATGGAGTCCTATTCAGTTGTTAATGGGCTGTGTTTAGGGTTTTTTGATTTGGTTTGGTTTTTGAGAGGTTTTTTTTTTTTTTTTTTTATGTCTTCTAGTAGGAAATGTATTTTTATACTTACAAAATAACGAAAGTTTATATGAAGGAACTTGGAGCAGTCTCTCTGCCTTGGGTTCTTTGTGGAGGATAGTGGCATTTCTCCCGTGTGTCTAGTTCCTGTCGACTCAGGTTTTGGACATTGGGAACCTTTGTTGGTTCCTGAGTACTCTTCCGGCACTAGTTAGAGGATGACAGACCTTGTGAGTGTCTTCACTGCAGCCCCAGCTTGTAGACTAGAAGCTTATTCTCGCCTTTTACTCTGGTAACGTCTACAGTTCTGTGCCTATGTTCTCTTTAAATAATCCTCTTTCCTTGACTAGCTCTCAGCTGGCCTACAACATGTATAGACCATGGCCATCCTCCTGTCTCTGCTTCTCAGGTGCTGTTCTTTCAGGCATGTGCTACCATGCTTAGCCATAATCTGTTTCCAGAAATAAGTCTTTTTAAATGTATTTCTTTATATGGGCCTGTGGGATCATTTATTTATTAAAAGGAATTTTAATAGTTCCTTTTAATCCAGGCAGTAGGATTTGAAGTTTTAATTTCTTTCACTGACTTGCTGTTTGAGGTCATTTATTTCCTGGTTGCTAGTTTCTGGCTTTGAGGAGTGGGAGGAAGTCAGAAGCACCTTTGCATTTGTGGAGAGCTGTGGAGACAGAGCCTTTGGTTCAGTTTGGTTCAACCCGGGCTTCACATTTCTAGACATTCCAATATCTCCTGGCTATTCAGTTGGGGGAATGAAATTAAGGACTGAAATCTTCACAAGCTTTGCCCTCTGATCTGATTCTCTTCTCCCCCCACACCCCTCTCATTCATTCATACACAGGAACAGAGACAGAAAGACCTTGAGTTCCCATAATGCATGTTAGGTCAGAGAACAACTTTCAAGAGACAGTTTCTCCTACTACTGTGGTCTCCAGGGATCAAACACGCAGACAGAACGTGCAGACACAACACCAATATGATAAAATAAATAAAATAACAAAGAGCCTTTAACCTGCAGCTGTGCTTCAGACTGTCTCAGGTGTGAGGGAATAGCAGGCTTCTCCACCAAGCAGCCAGCCAAGTGCTTTGGTTTATGGGAGGACTCATTTTCATTAATGGTCCATAGATAGTATCAATAATTCAGTTTCATACCAATGACTGGGCGAGTCCTCCATTCTGTCTTTGTCTTTGGAAAACTATTATCTTTGCCTCCTTTTATTTCCTATTCTTTTTAGGAGAATATCATTTAAAATCTGTGGGGAGTAATCAAAAGCTTCAGGTCTCTGCGGGAAGAGCTGCTCTGTACGGCTCAGGATACCTGCACACTGTCAGAGTGGAGCACTTTGACACACCTGCACTCAAGCGGAAAGTGAAAGACGAGATTCGGGTGTGTGTGGAGAAGAACTGGCTGTTATCACATGATAAAAGGGAACGTACTCAGAGAACTTATGCTCCATGTCCTGCCCCTCCCTGTGAGAAGTGGTCTGGGCGTGGAGGAGTCAGTCTGTAACATCGTGGCATTGGACTGCTATATGGCAGTGAAGTTGGGGTCATTGAAGTATTGCAGTGAGCCGCTTTGTGTTCTTCTCCTTCTGATCTGGCAGTGGGTAGGGGAATTAGCCAAGATGGAAAGAGCAAACCGAAGGTGAGCACAGGTACATGGTGTGTGTGGTGTCAGTGAAGTTCAGACGACTCAGGCCTCCTCTTCTGCACTCTTTTCAGTATACCATGACGGCGGTGTCAGGAAGCAGGCCTAGCCACGTGCTGAGGTGTGGCTGAGCACCTGCTGTCAACCTCCAGCCTTCGTCCAGTCCCTGGGAGCCACATGATGGAAGGCGAGAAGGAGTTCCCAAAAGTTGTCTTCTAACACACATAATAAATAAGATAAATGTTAATACTTAAAAAGTCAAAAACCATACGCTTAATTTTTTATTTAGGAGGATATAAAATGCCTATAAACTTTGCTGAGTCATACTTTATCTCCCAATGTTCCAATATAATTGTAAAAACTTAGTAAGCTACATAGTAATATAGTATAACAAGCCTTTATTCTTTTTTTTAACATAATAGTTTTATTTGGGGATTTTAACCACCCCTATCACACTTCTCAGTCCTTTTAGGTCCACCCACCACCACTACCACTCCTGTCCCCTCCCCCAAAAACAAAGGGGAGAAATATGTGCAGTCCAATTCGTGTTGTGTCACGGGAGCATGGTCAGACTTTTAGTGGCCAGCCTCTTAAAGATAACCCCTGCGTGCCCCTCACCCCACGTGCCAGAGGCCATCAGCTGTGAAGAGTACACTTCAGCATCCCTATCACAACTTTTAAGAGCTTTCTTCGATGGCTTCCTGTCTAGACTGACAACCCCTCATTCTTGTTTTTAGAAATTTCCTTTAAGGTTTCATTGATTTATTATTGTGCTGAACTGTTTTCTCTTGATTTTATGTTCAGTATGACGCAGAGAGCAAGGCATCAAGAAAGACTTAGTCCACGGCAGGTTGGTGCTAGTGTCCTCTGGCTCTCCTGAGCGGTGAACAGTTCAGGAAATGCTGTTTCCCATCCTCCCCATGGCCTGTGCACTCTGTTACTCCTTGATATCCTTCCTTGACAACTGTTTGACTTCTGGCTTCCCTGGGATGGCTGCATTGTGTCTGTCATTTGCATTCTCTCTTTGTAAGCTGTCCTGTTGCTCTGAGACAGGAAGTTGGACAGCTGTGGGATGCCCCACACTGAAGATGTGAACAGTCTTAATGAAGCAGGTAAACAGCTGGAAAGGGAAGGGGCTCAGGCCACACATCACATGCCGCTGTGAAACCCTCGCAAGCTACCTATGTGTGCCTAGAGCCTAAGGGCTCCTGCCCACTCTGTTTGCTGAGAGACTTTGTCTGCCTTGTCTTTAGATGAGCCTGAAATTGACAGTAAGCTCTGAAACGGTGTAAAGTCACTGTGGAGCTCGGTGAAATTGAGGCTGGAGACTTGAAATATCCCACTTAGACTATGCTAGTCAGAACTTCAAGAATTCAACTGCCTCTGCCTTGCAAATGCTGAGGTTGAAGGTATGTGCCACCATGACTGGCAGTTAGCTTATTTTTAATATGCTTTATGAGAAACCACAGAAGTTTAAGAAATAGAATTTTAGTGAATTCATATTTTCCTTGTTCTATATGGTTTCTGTACAGTAATCCTTACAGAGTGTTGATTCCAGACACAGCTGGGGTGGGAACGAAAACCCCCGAGGCAGATCACAAGTCAAAACGCCCCCACCTCAGATACGGTGGAAGAATGAGGCTTTGGCTTTATAACTCTAGTCACTTTGTCATCACAGACTGTGAGCCAATGTCTCTCTGCCCTCCTGACGTTAGAGTTGGACAGTCATTGGAGCTTTTAATGGCTCTAGGTGTCTGAGTTTATAAAATAAGTTTCCTGTTGCAGTCAGTAGCATATGAGACCACACTTCCCTGTGAGACTTTAGAGTCTTACATTTTTTTTCCTAAGGTTTTTTAGTTAGCCTGGCATTTCTTTTGTATAGATTTGTTAATATATTTTTACAAACAAAATTTTGCAGGATACTTACAAAGGCCAGTTATACTTTAACTTACAGCAAGACTTCCCAGCCTGATTGACTTTTTTAGAAACTAGTTTCTGGATGGGATTAGACATGCCAGAAGTGTGATTGCGGGAGGAAAGAGAAGCAAGTTTGACTACAGCGTCTCCACGGTCTTCATGCCCTGTAGCAGGCTTGATTGTCGTCATATAACCTGCTAAAGCACAGAGGCCCAGAAGTAGGTTTCAGATGCTGCCGGTCCTAAGGGAGCGCTCGCCGTTCAGAAGACTACTGCGGTAATCCGCATAGCAGTGGGTCTCCCCGTAGTGGAGCCCTCCTTTTCAGTTTCTTCCATCGTGGTTTTTGTTGTCCTCTATTCTTGACCGCATTTATGTTTTATAGAAGAAACACTGTCTACAGTGGGACATCTAAACATTTTAAATGTTCGCTCGTTGTGAGCAAAGATCTACTAATCTTTGAATAATTATAGTTTATTAAACTTATCTCGCACCGTGAATGTAAATGAGTCTACGACTTTCCTCTCTCTTCACCCCACGCTTTGTCCAGCACACAGGCACTGCTGACTAATCTTGCTCATACAGAATCTCTTCAGATCTGTGTCCACTGATAGATGTCTTTTCTAAAATCAAAGAACTAAAATGATTATTTTCTTTCTTCACTAATGGAGATGATGTGATGCTGGATCCAACAAATGATGCCTCTGATTTCCTTTGCATAATTATTTATTATCTTAATCTCAAGAAGCTAAATGAGTTAACCTGGCTTTTCCAAAAGTGGAAGGCATAGGCTTGTGCAACGTTTCCTCTGTTGCTGGCACAAGAAAATGAAATTATATGTGCACAGGTCTGAGGTCTGTTCCTCAGCCTTGTCCCATGGCGCATGGGACATGGGAACAGCATGTCCCATGACTGTTCCATCAGTCACATACACTGACTGTCAACAGTAAGCTCAAAGCTACTTGGCCATTTTGTGTGAACACAAGAGTAGGGTCTTGAGGGTGAGAAAAGGGATCAGCAGATAAAGATGTGTGTTGATGTGAGTTCAGAACCCAAAGTAGAAAGAGAAGTGCTTCTACAATTACCTCTGCCTGCTCCTCATGTGCTGTGTGCAAGCACGCATGCACGCGTAATGCAGAAACAGCAAGAACAGTTTGAAAGAAAATATTTTGAAACCTCCAGTTTTTTAATTGTATCCATTTTTTTAGGTGAACAAGGCTTACTGTTTAACTTTTACCTTTTTAACTTATGGTCATCAGGCTCTTAATCAGCCTAAAACAGTCACTAACTAAATTTTCAGTTATGGCTAATTATATGGTTTAATTTTAAGCTTTGGTTTATGTCCTTCTGACTAGGAAATACAATGGCTTTAAGCAAAAGCCAAGAGAATGTGCGTGCTTACAAGTTGATGATACGAGCTAAGGAGCCAAGGCTCTGAACATGTTTTAGAAATAAAACACTATATGTACCACACAGTTTGTACATGGAACAGGACACATACACTGTGAATGGCTCCTTATAACCGGCACTGAGTGAGCATGGGCCCGGAAGATGTTAATGGAGTGCCGTAAAAGGCTAGTAGCTCTCTGGTAAACAGCGCTCTCCTTCTGTTTGTGATCACGGGATAAAAGCCCTGTACTCAGACATGCTCATTTTTACTGCTGCTGCATGTAGTGTGCTCTTAAAATGAAGATCTCATTCCCCAGGAAGCATTTCTGTGTAAGATTAATTGCCCTTTTAAAATCGGTGTTTGATGTATTCCTTTGGCCATACCCTGGCTTGCTTTAACCCCCGACCTGACCTCACTGACTATTGCCACTGCGGCCGAGTCGGAGCGTGATGTATGTGCCTCAGATTCAGCCTGTGCTGTCTCGTGTCAGTGGCTTCAGTCTGCATTTTATTCATGAACATGTCTGAGGAATTTGTCAGATAAGAGAAAGATTGTTTAGACTACTTAGTGCTAATCAAGAAGCGTGTCCCTTTATTGGTCTTAAAACTTCCTTAAAATTATTAAATTATTTACAAAATGTGTTCTTGAGTTATAAAATAACCCTGAGGCTGCAATAGTTAAATTGGATGTCAGTTCACTTGGACTGAGTTTTCTGTTCCTCTATACATAGAGGTGTGAACCTCAAAAGAGATTAATTCAACTAAAACTTCTCAGTAAAGGCTGTGTTCCTTTTCATCCCTTCCTTTAACATCCTTTTTAAACCAAGATTCCAGCTGCATCTGTCAAACAGAAAGAAACTGCAAGGTGTCCCTAGAAGCTGAGGCAGCCTGTTCTAACCCTAGTGTGCCTCTTGCTGCAGCTGCTTGGACCTAAGCGCTGTCTCCAGCAGGCCAGTGACCACGTGGCGTGAGCTCCCCGGAAGCAGGGTGAAGTGGACCGGTCTTTACGAGAGCAAAATTGTTCCGGCTTTGTTTTCTATTTAAGTGCTTTTTGTTGTTTGTTAGGATTGGGGGCGATGTGCCTTGTTTGTTATTTGTTTTTGTTTAGTTTGGGTTTTGTGCTGGGGGTGGGGTGCTTGTTTGTCTTTGAGACAGGCTTGATGTATACCTCTGTAGACCAAGCTGGCCTTGAACTCATAGATCCCACTCCTGGGTTTAAAAGGATGTACCATCCCCTTCTCCTGTGTTTTTTGTTTGTTTGTTGTTGTTGTTGTTGTTTTTAATCTTCTTTAAAAGAATCTTAAAGACTTTTAAACAATTTAATCATAATATGACAGGGCTCCCTTGATTTTTTAGGTGAGGTGTTTCACTGGATTTTTATGTTGAATATATTTTATGGCTTTTGAATTTTTTTTGAATGTCATTTAATTTGTATACTACTGAATCTGTGGTTTTTGTTGCCCCCTCCCTTTTTGAACAGTGCCACTGAATAATTAAAGGCTAAGTTCTTATAACCTCCTGGTTGCCAATCACATAATTAAGTCCATATTATTTTATATATCTTGGTGGATATCTAGTGCCAGAAGAATTAACTTCTTGCCATTCTTGAGAGCATCTTCCTCCCCTTGTCTTGACCCCTTTTCTCACCCTGCTCTCCCATTGACTCTCCCCACCCTGTGGTCTTCTGTAGCCCTGCCCGGTTTAGAATCTGCTGTGTGGCCTTAGACTCTGAGTCTTTTGTTTCTGCCCCTGAATTGCTGGGATTCTGAATGTGCCACTACAGTCACCTTAGGTGTGCTAGAGATGTCATCTAAGGCTTTGTGCACACTTAGCAACCTCCCTACTTCATGGACCATTTTCTCTATAACACTTTCCATACCCTAGGAAGGGTGTAAAAATGAACTGACTTCACTGAATGCCTGCTGTGTCCAGGCTTTCTTGCAGGTTCAACTGGGCTTGCTTCTTAAATACTTTTATTCCTCAAGGAGGCCTAGAGTCTTTATTCACTCTCTTGGGATGAGGAACTGGCACTTCATTCAGCTAAGGATTCAGAGCTAGTAATTGTTGATGGCTGACATCTGAAGGAAAGGCGTTGCTTTTGTGGCCTGGAAGAGCGGGATCCTGACTAGAAGTGGGAGGTCTGCTAGGACTTTGTAGAGAGAGGTTTGCAGCCTGTGACTTCAACTCATGGAGAAGGTGGCCCTGGGTTCTGAGCACCAGGCAGCACTTGGAATGCATGTCAGTCATAGTGAGTCTTCACTGCAGTACCCACCCTGCCTCCTTGGGACATGTGAAGAAAGGGTGTGATCGCACTGCAGAGGGACCCACCAGCCTGTGGGCTTGTCGTCCATTAACCTTCCTCCTGCTGCTGGCGGTGGATCAGAACTCTGACCTTGTGTGAATCCTTCACTTCCTATATAAGGAAATTTCAAAGAAATGAGGTTGGTCACCCATTCACAGGGTAGGGATTCACCTGTCCCCATGACTGACCCTTCTTCTTTATGTCTGATTTATATTATTGTGTGCATTTATACTTTTTGTACATATATCTGTGTGCTGGCAACATTCTTTATGTACTTTTCATTAGCAATGTAACCAGTAGGATTTTTCCTCTTTTTATTCTGTGTACTTTTACCATTCTCACATAGCCAAAACATTGTGCATACACACTTGCACGCGCACACACACAGTTCATTTTTGTTTTTAAACTGCATATGTATTTAAGAAGTGGAGGGTGATATGGACACCATGTTGGGAACCAAACCCACGTCCTGTTATAAGAGCGGAACTAGTCCTGAGCCTTGGAGTGGTCTTTCCTTAAGATACAACCGTGATAACACCATTCACTTTAAAGTATGCTGATTTTCACTGTGTAGATACAGAATACTGAATGGATAATTTTCAAAACTAGAAGTCTAAACCCTCATACTTGGAGCATGAAACCCCAGTGCCACAGGTGAAACCTTCCTGTGTTTTACACGTCCCAGGACCCTGACCTGGAAGGTTCATGTGGGAAATGATTGGTCTTCATGAATGGTTTGTGCTAGGAGATTGTCCTAGCACTTCAGCTTGAGTCTGAGCTGAACCAAACTCTAGACTGGGTACAGGAACATTGGGACTGTTGATAAATTTGACTGTAAACTACCTAATAGTTGGATTTTATTTTTAAATCTTGCTAACTATACTGTAGTTCTGTAAAATACATATTTTTTAGAAAATCCACATCACAAATGGAGAGTTATGGCAGACTCGAGAGTTCCCGGGAAAAGGGACATGCGAATGCTCACAGCTGCTTCTCTTGATTACTGTCTTAAATGCTTGCCTAGTTTACAGCTTCTCCTGGGGGAGCTTTTCCTGGGGACACAGCTGCCTTCTCATCTCAGTCTAGGTTGGTGAGCCAGTGGGGTGACAGTGAGAACATCATCTAAAACTCCTCAGGGAGGGGCATGGCCTAGACCCCTCCCCAGCTCCATGCTGGAGAGCTAATGGGCGCCCAGTACTGGGAAGATCTCTCAGGAGTCACAGGTACTGACACAGTCCCAGAGGGCAGTGGCCAGGCACCTCCACACACTGTTTTAGAAACTCTAGTGGGGGCTGGGGTGAAGCTTCAGTGGTACTGCTTGCCTTTCAAGCCCTGGCTTAGTCACCTGACAACAAAAGGCCAAGCCCCAGGTGGAGAGTTGTGCACTTCGATCCTCAGTCAGGACTTCAAGTGTGAAGCCAGTCTCATTGAGAAACAGGCATAGCTGCCAAAACATGTTGAGGGTGGCAAGCTTATCAGGCTTCCTTTCTGCTGTTAGGGAAAATATGACTTAATTCATTGGCCCTCCTTTTGTTAGTGTTGTTGTTTATGGAAGCTTAAAGTACGGTGAGAACACATGCACCTAGTATGGGTCTGGAACTGCCTTGAACCTTTACCTCACTAGCTCCAGCAGCTCCAGTCACACTGCCTGATGGCAGGCCTGGGTGGCCATCAGACTCAGCTCTGAAGGTGCTCTGCCAGCCCACCCCACCTGCAGCTGTAGAACCACATCGCATAATCACAGTGTGCCGGTACCAGGCTAGCTGCTAGGACATCCATGAACGACCGGAGCTTTGGTTACAGTTGCCAGGGAAATCCTGCCCCTTCCCAGGAATCCTCTGTTTACAGTTACTTTTGGAGAGAAGTCAGAAAACAGAGCAAAGGAGAAACTGATGAACTGTTGGTCCTGATGTGTGCTGTAACAGTGTTTCACCTCATTGTCTTGTCCTTGCTTTCTTTTCCTATGTTTTGAGATGGGGTCACAGTCTTTAGAGTAAGCATAGTAAGAGAACCATGCTGGGAATGTTTTCAGACATTGTAAGAGCTGTTCTCTGGACTCCCGTGTGCTCAGATTTCAAACATGAGCCACCATGCCAGCCAGGCCTTAGCTCGCATCTTCAGTTGTTCTGAAGAGAAGTATGACACAGCTAGGCAAGAGTTAACAGTGACCCCAATTTGCAAGCTGGAGACCCGAGTGGCTGATGGCATGACGCCGCAAGTTTGATGCAGTCAGCGCTTCTGATGATCTCTGGCTTGCACAAGGTGTTCAGGCTCCATCTGCTTGTGAAGCACAGGAGCAGCAGTGGGTAGGGCAGCTTCAGGAGCCCTGCTGAGAGTGAGGAGTGACTGTTAGCCATACTCTCTCCGAAGCGAAGGCGGTGCCTGGCCTGAGAACCGTACACAAAAGGAACTTTTACTCTGACCACACTCTCGGTTTTTGACTCAGTTCTAAGTAGGAGGAAATTCTGAGAATATTAAAATAGCTCAAAGAAATATATAATAAGAATATTAAGAGACCCATACTGGAAATGTGTTCAGACATTCTAAGAAAGAATTAGTACAGTAAAACCTTAGCAATACAGAACTTAGAAAGATAATCATTCTAGAGAACTTGTGTTCATCCGTCTTAATATCAGTTTTGTCTGCCCAGAGACTGGAGGTGCAGTCTCCTGTGTTCTGTGTACAGCTTCATCTTCTGTCTGAGATGCTTCTACCAGGATTCTGAAGCCATTTGTTGTATTAATGTTGTGATTATAACTGTGTAAAAAAAAAAAAATCTGCCTAGATACAGCAAAGCTGTCTGGAGGACTAGAGAGATGACTCAGCCTTTAGTGGGTGCTGCTCCTTTAGAGGACCCCAGGTCGCATCCCAGCACCCATGTTGGACAGCTCACAGTTGCCTATAACTGCAGGTCCAGAAGACCCAACACCCTCATCTGGTCTCTGGACACTATTCACAACACATACAAATTCAGACTCAGATACACGAACATTAACTAAGTAGTAGAAGTAGGGGTTGGTTTGTTTGTTTTAAGATGGCTTAGAGAAAAGAAAGCAAGAGAGGCAACTTCTAGGTTCCAAGGTCCTAAGACCCCTGTGGTCTTTCCCCTAAAGCTATGATGAACTGTGACAGGGATAAGGGGACACTGTTTGCTCAATGGGTAGCTCGTAGCATGCTTGTCGGTTTTTAATTTATGAGTTCTCTTTTGACTCTAGAGTTTCCGTGTCTTCTGTTGCTCTCTCCCTGCTTACCCACCCTTCTGCTTCTGTTGGAAGGCTGAATATTTCTTTAAAGGTTCTGCTTTCGTGTACCAGCCAGGCCATTTCAGCCCTTGCAGCAGTGGGGCTGAAAATGCCGGCCGCAGCTGTACTGCTCCTGTCCAGCAGAGCATTCTGCCTGCTGTCTTCCACCCCAGGATGCTGGGGGTCAGCGTCGTATTTTGAAGACACTACTGAGGAGCTGTACCACACCTCTTCGTGATTAATTTTGGTTTGGTCTGGGGAGGTTATTTTCCAGGGGTGCTCTTTACATTGGGGCTTTTGTTAATACAGTTTGAATTTAAAGGCATTAATTGCAGCATCCTTTAAATGTTTATTATGTTTGAATTCATTTTAGTGTGAGGTATGAGTATGGAGGTCAGAAGACAACGTGGGGGGACTCGGTTCTCTTCTGAGTCCTGCAGCAGGCCCTATAGCACTATTTTAATTAGCAAGCAGATATTAGCAAAATATAGTCAGGTTTTGTGGCTCTTATCATAGAATCTTCAAGTCAGATTATTGGTCCTATATGCTCACAGCTCTCACTGTGCCTTTTTTAATTACTTCCAACACCTTGGGAAATACTTGCACATTTCAGAGAATCAGCAAACTCCCAGATGTTAAACATCCTCTCAAATTCTGGTCTGATTGTGGATCATTTCTGCTATATATTTTTAAGAGTGTGTTATGTGGCCTTCCTCAGAGTTGCCATTTCTAACAGCTTTCTATGGTGGTTTTAAACTGTATACCTAGAGTATTTTGGTCAGTGGATTCACCCTGCTGTTTTCTCCAGGATGGTTTCACTAACGTCAGTCTCGGGCAAGCACAGTAATTAAGAAAGAACAAATACTTTCGCAGAGCAACAGACTTTTTATCAGAATTCACTGCAGCCTCAGGTTTCTGTTTAGGATGAGACATTTTGCAACATTTAAACTTTCTCCTTGTCTTTGTTTCCTATTGAGGGGATAAAACAAGTTGGAGATCCATTTAATTCACAAAGGAATCTAAAAAGACAGCATCATTTCTTTGTGGTTTTCTTTTCTATTGATTACTGTTGGGTTTCTTTTCTATTAATTACTATTGGATTTCTTCTCTATTGATTACCGTTGTATTTCTTTCTCGGAACAGATGGAGAGAAGAAGAGCCAAGTTATGATTCACGGGATTGAGCCAATGCTGGAAACGCCTCTGCAGTGGCTGAGCGAGCATCTGAGCTACCCAGATAACTTTCTTCATATTAGCATTGTCCCCCAACCAACAGATTGAAGGAGCATGTCCTCACTAGATGGAACCACCTTGAGTGAGGACCCTGAAGCAATGACACCCTTGCTTCAGTCAGGTCGCTGAGGGCAACAGAAGCCGGGCTGCTGCGAGCCAAGGAGGAGGACATCCCTGAGAGATGGCCGGCAGGCTGAGTGCGCAACACTGCTTTGCCCCACGCTGTCTACACTCAGCTGAGACACACAGGGCCACCGGAGCCTCTCCTCTCGTGACACTCAATGCAGCCGAAGCCTTTGCTCAATGAAAATAAAATGGAAATGTGCCACAGTTTGTATTTCTGATAACAGATGAGTGGGTATTTCCTAAGGTGACCATGGTTGAACCTTAGGCAGGAGAGTGGAAACATTGGTTGGATTTTCAATAGAATTAGACTTAAGAAAGTAAAAGAGAAATTCTGTTATTAATAACTTGCAGTAATTTTTTTGTAAAAGATCAAATTACAGTAAACCCATCTTTCCTTAATGAGAATTTCCTGTTTACAGTCAGTCTATTGGTATGCAAACAATCTTGTAACTTTGATAAAGAACAGTGAGAGATTTTTAAATAAAGCCTCTAACTATGTTTGTCATTTACTAACATACAGTTTGTCACTTTTCAAGGACCTCCTGAATCTCAACCAGTGGGCCACTTACCATCTGTCTCCGTGTCTCACTGGCATAGCAAGGCTGCAGGGCAGAGGGTAACTTGTCTCAGGAGCTGTCTCAGGATGTTTTACTGTGACTTGAAAACCTGTCTTCTCTATACTAAAGGTATAAATAATACTGTCTTTGCTGTCATGTTGGTCACTGGAAACCTTTCAAATCATAGTATGCCAACTATCTGTCTACGATCATTTTTGAGTATTTTGAAGCTTTTGTTCCTTTCCAGTGCTTTATTTTTTCCCCTTTGGCTCCTGGATTTCTATGTCATTGTGGCCCCTGGCAGCCAGTCTTCAGAGCCTGAAGGTGATCTGTCTAGACGGCAGTAGCTTCTCTTTACCATTACCAAAAACATCCAGAGGTCACTGGAACTCCTCCCACAGTAAGGGAAGTTACTGCGCTCTTCTGATGGCTGCTTGGAGACACGCTGTCGATTTGTAAGCTAGCTTGCTGTCCACATTGAATGTCAACCCATCTGAGTATGCTAAAAGATGATACCATAAAATAATGGTTTTAGATTCAATAATAAAGATGAATGTTTTCTTATAAAAATTATGTGGTGGCTCAAGTGAGATCCTGACAGTGCTCCTCGCCTCCTTTCTCTCTCCCCTGCCCCCTTCCCTCTCCCCTGCCCCCTGCCCCCTGCCCTCTCCCCAGCGTGTGATCTTCACTGATTGACAGCACATTTTTTCACCAAAAAAAAAAAAAAAAAATGAAATAAAGTTCGCCAAAGAGCAGATATTCTAGGATGGAAGTTGCAAGCATAATAATAAAAGAAATGACACCGAGTATCGATGACAGAAAAATAGAAGTGAGCAGGAAAACTCTGGCTGACAGAGTGCCCTTTCAGTAAAGGCGAGGAAGACAGCGATATTAGTTACATAAGGAAAGAGTATTCCAATTATGACTGTTGTTCATCTGACAAAATGAGGAGAGGTCACACTGAAGGATCCAGGGAGGACGTGTGAGGTGTGGTCAGAAGGGTAACCATGGCAACTTTACAGGTGCCGCTGGGGAGAGGGATTCCGGGGGGACTGTAGAGTTCCTGGACTAACGTCTAGATTAACAGAGTAAATCCCACCAAGCCACTGCTGGCCAGCCTGCCTTGTTCGTGCTGACGGGAGCACCTGAAACCTGGTGAACTAAGGGCCCAGTGACCAGAGAAAGGACAAATCCAGAAATTAGTGCTGGCTAAAATACCTAATTTTCATTTGAACAATTAAGTTTTAATGGCTTACCAAAAAGCCAGGTAAATGCTTGCCTTCATTCCTAGGAGCTGGAAGCAAAGTATAGAGCAAGATCAGGGTTCCCTCATCTTCAGACTAGAAGTTTCTGCAGAGGAGATGAGGGGTGAGAATGAAAACAAAAGTTCTTGGCCTTGCTGATGGGGAAGGAATTCAGAGCAGCACTTGCATAACCTTGCTCCAACGGTAGGTAACCTAGTAACCTGTGGGGATCCAGCCCTAGTGACAACGGTACACAGAGTAAGTTCCTGTCTAAGTATGAGGGAGACTACCTTTTTTTTTTTTTCAGTTTGGGAGGGAAACATGCCTGCATGCCACAGCGTGAGAGGGGGTTGGCGCCCTCCGCTGTGGGTCCCAGAGATAGAACTCGGGGGTCAGTCTTGGCAGTAAGCATCCTTAACCACTTAGCCACATCTTGCTGGCCCACCAAGAACTTTCAATGGCTAACTTTTTATGGTTTGCTTGTTTAAAGTGTGTTCAGATAACCTATCTTCTAATTTTCAAAAAATGTGGTACATGTGTCTCATGCAAGAGAATGCCAGGTTGCATTTCATCGTGCTGTTGATGCTTGGTTCTGAGAGGAGTCCCGTTCCCTGTTGCTTGTAGCATCATAATTCAAATAACAGGAGGAAAGTCAAATGTGATCATATTTGAAACTGGCCTCATTTGTACACAGCCACAATGTATGACATCGATAGAACAACAAGTTCCATTCCTGTGTTTTCTTCTGTTCCGTTTTTTTGAGACTCATTCTGTAGACCAGGATGGCCTCGAACTCAGATCCACCCGCCTCTGAGGAATGGGATTAAAGGCATGAACCATCACCACCTGGCAGTCTTTGTTTTCGGGGACACTCATCTGGCTGAGAATGCACCCGAGATGAGGGAAGGAGAGGGAGGCGTGTATCTTGTTCAGATTCTTGGAGAGCAAATGGCACCTGTAAAGACAGGACTTCTGTGATACAGAAATGACAGGCAGGTAGCATGAACCGCACTCGAGAGCCTTGACAGCGTTTAGGCGAGCATGTGTGGTAGGGTGCTCTCTCCAGCTGGGCAGTAGTGGGGATCCCCACGGCAGGCAGTCCTGAAATACACAGGTGTGCCCTGTTGTAAAGCCACCAAGTTGACAGGTGTGGCGATCAGATGCTGCTGAGCTGGCCTTGAACTCTGTAGCTGAGAGCTCCCTGAAAGTTCTCTGCCTTTACCTCCCGACTGCTAGGATTACAGGTGGGCACTGAGAATACTTCTCCCGTAGGATGTTTCGGCTTGCCCATCTGAATCAGAGAGCAGCCATAGAGAGCTAGCTCTCTGAGCTGCTTCATATGACAGGTTTTCCAGATGTCCTCAAGTACAAACTAGATTTGTTTCTCCAGATGTCCCAGCAAATACACTAATATCTAGTATTACAGGCCTGTTCTTGTAATCACACGGTCTGTTTACATAATGAAGATGCTCACTAGATTCTTGGGCTTTTAATTTTGAATGTGTAAAATGGTAACAGATAAGGGTGAGTCTGGGAATTTAGGACTGTTGGGTACTTGTCATCTGACGCTCCAACAGTGCCTGGTGTACTGCTTTCTCCTGTCCCCAGTGTTAAAACCAAAGCCCTGTTTATAAAAAGGCAAAATGAATGGCCAGTGACATTTTCTTAAGTAGGTCTGTGTTCCTGTCAGAGTCACCAGCTACAAAAATAGGACAGACCCTGTCATTTAGAAATCAGTGTACAAAGTTCAGTTGGTTGGGGTTGGCATCACCAGCGGAGACATGCTTACTCAAATCTGCTCTCAGTAGGAACCACCGTGGACCAGATCCTTTCCTCAGCCCACATTCATTTTAGCTGTAGTGTGGACCGCAGTACAGGCCCGTTTCAGCCTCACTCTGAGCAGCCCCTCAGTTGCTATTCTCAGCCAGCATCTGGAGGCCTTCATTAATCCTAACCCTTCCTTAGATGAGTGGTTTGTGTCAAGCTTGTGCTGGAGGCGTTGCTTCTGAAGATGGGAGTTGTTGAATCCAGCATCTCCCTATCTCCTGGAGTTGCAGTAAGTGATTGGGTCCTGCTGACTTAAGTTTAGAGTGTGAACCCTAACCTCCCTCCCCAATTTCAGGCAGCTTGAGCTGTTCAGTGGGAACTCAAGCCCCTAAGACATCACCGAGCCAACTATTTCTACTCCCTTCATCGGATGTGTCCCATTTTTGTCAACGTCACTTCCAAAATAATTTACTAGGTTTATATTGAGTATCTACTGTCTGCCAAGTACTCCGTAATTTAGAGCCAACCCCTTTGCAGTCTCTGAGCGTGAGAAAGGGACTCAGATCGCTCTGACCTCTAGCTGGCTCGCGACTTGCCTCAGGTAGCAGTCCTGTGTGCTGTCACTGGAGGCTTTTGTCCACCTGGCTCTGAGGGTTGTCACTTTCTGTTGATGGCTGGCTCGTCTACGGAGACCTGTGTTGGTTCCCTCTCATTTTGTGAAGATTTAGGGAAACTTCCCATCCCATACCTGCCAGCCTTTTCCTGATCCTCTTACCCACATCTCTCACTAAAATGTCACCCTGGGGTTTGAAGAGATAACACAGCAATTAGGGAGCACTGGCTGCTCTTCCGGAGGACCCGGGTTCAATTCCCAGCTCCCACGTGGCAGCTCACAACTGTCTACAGCTCCAGTTCCAGAAGATCTGGCCCTCTCACAGACATACGCATGGCAGTCAAAACAGTGTGCATAAAAGTAAGTTTTTAAAAATACAAGTATAAAATGTTATCCTGGCACCTGCATTTCTCTAATCCGGGTCAGTAGTTTGAACTTGGATGCTGTCTGAAGTCTCAGGCTTTCTCAAGTCTGCAGGTGTCCTGAAGGCCTGGAACAAACTGATAGGTGGTTAGAGAACCAGTCAGCTTAGACTTATTGATTTGGGAGCAGGGCAGTGCATGAGACACTAAAAGTGAGACAAAGGAAATACTAAGGGAATGGAATTAGCAGCCAGCACTTCAGATGCTGCAAACCCAAGAATTAGGCTTATAATTTTCTCTCCTAGCCTTGCCTCGCCGGCCTATCATGCATCCCCTGCTCTGGCTTCCTGAGAGGCAGCATGCAACAGCTGCATCTCACTGCAGGGACACTAGCTAGTTGCTGTTATGTGCTAGACAGATCCTGGAGTTTACAGAAGTCCATCCGACGTGCTCAGACATCTAGGAAAGTGGTTGCAAAAGTTGTGTGACGAACAAGAAAAGTGTCTGAGAAGGCAGCAGACAGAACTTAGCTGCAAGGACATATTTGGAAGAGGCGATGAGAAACGCTAGCTGAGCTGCCACCGGAAGGACTAGCTTCAGGCTGTGGGGGTGACACCGGCTGGATTTGACTTTTGACAGCTGACCACACCTTGTTTCATTCTTCACTTTCTTTCTGCTCACCACACCCTGCAGCTTTGCTTATCTGGCCCCTTTTCAGTTTCCTTCTCTTCTCACCTTGAGTGTGGTGTCCCAGTGGTCACCTGGGGGGGGGGGGGCTCTTCCTCTATTGTACTTGAACTCATCCCAAGGCTTTCTTGCTGTTGTTTTTAATGTGACTGTGTGGGGCCTAGCAGCTTAAGCCTTTAATTCCAGTATTTGGAGGCAGGGTGCATCTCTGAGTTCAAAGCCAGCCTGGACTACATAGTCCCAGGAGAACCAGAACAATGTAGAGAAACCCTGTCTCAAAAAAACAAAACAAATAAATAAAGTGTTAATGTGTATGCTTTTATGGAGATGCTGGAGCCCATGGGAACCAGATGGTATCTGATCCCCTGAACTAGAGTTAGGTCTGGGCCACCCCGTGGGGGCTGGGAACTGAATCCAGGTCCTTCATCAGAGCAGCCAAGGCTCTTACCTGCTGAGACAATCTTCCCAGATCCACAGCTTAGGGCATCTAACACCCTGGTTGCCACCAACTCCAACCTCTTCACTCCAGATAATAATACCCAACCACCTACTGGACATCAACATCACCAACTCCAACCTCTGCACTCCACATAATAATACCCAACCACCTACCGGACATCAACATCACCAACTCCAACCTCTGCACTCCACATAATAATACCCAACCACCTACTGGACATCAACATCACCAACTCCAACCTCTGCACTCCAGATAATAATACCCAACCACCTACCGGACATCAACATCAGATGGAGAGTAAGTCAAACTTGAGTATCGACGAAGAATTTGGACTCCCTTGCCTCAGACCCCCCACCTGCCTCAGACCCCCATTCTTCCGTATCTGCTCAGCTCTCTGGTCCTAAAATGTGCAAATCAACAGTACCCCATGTGCCCTTCCCACCCCTACTTTGTACTTCAGTGAGTCTTGGAGAGTCTGTCACCCTCTCTGCTGAAACAAGGCTCATCAACCAGGCCACCAGCTCATCCTCGTCCCCTCTCATCCTGCAGGCCTTACACCTGCTCTCCGTTTCCAATCAACGCTCAGCAAAAGCCGAGTCAGTTACGGGTGAGTCTCCAGCGCATCCTACAGTGTAATCACAGTAATGTGGACGCACATCCGTCCTCTGTCTCAAGTTACTTAGGTCTTCTGCTCTTTACACGGACGCCTCCCTGACCTGGAGTTGGCTTTTGTCCTTCACATACACATCCCTACTTGTGTCAGTTGTTCCATGGCTGGTCCCTTGGTAGGCTAGAAAGCTCTGTGAGAGCCACAACTGTCTGCCTAACACAAATAACACAATGCTGTAAAAGTGGCCACTAGAGGCAGAGGCAGGCGGAACTCCCAGTTCAAAGCCAGCATGGTCTACAGAGTGAGTTCCAGAAAGCCAGGACCACACTGAGAAACCCAGTCTAGAAACAAACAAAACAACAGAAAAAAAGATTCACTGAGTAAATAAAAATGTTTGCTAGAGGTCTAGAGAAAGGGGTGGTGCCAAAGGGACTGAGTTTTCTGTGCTCAGGGAACTTTGTAGGTTTAGTGGTAGAGCAAAGTGGGTGTGAGGGAAGGAAGGGAGAAGCCGAATGCTGAGGAAAATTCACTGATTTTACAAAGACCCAAGGTGATAAGGAACCAGACCTTTGAATTTGGCAAGTAAATACTCTGGGACCCTCAAGAGAACTGTTTGGAGTTCAAAACTGTCAGGTTGCAGAGATGTAGGAAAAGAGATGAGATTTAGTGATGAAAGAAAGGAAGGAAGAACCTAGCAGCCCACCTTTAATCCCAGCACCCGGGAGGCAGAGGCAGGTAGATCTGCGTGAGTCAGAGGCCAGCCTGGATCTCAGAGTGAGTTCCAGGACAATCAGGGCTACACAGAGAAACCCTGTGTCATAAAGAAATTTAAAAAGGGGTTAGACTATAGCTGAGCCTGCCACGGGGGAGAGGGAACTGAGTTTTATTCGTCCAGGAGACCAGGGCTGAACGGAAGCTCTTCCCACCACTTGTCAGCAAGCAGGGGCATCACCATGTGGGCTTTGTCATTTTGTCTGCCCCCTCTTCCGTGCACCCCCACCTCCAGAGCTGAGGACCCAACCCATGGCCTAGCAAGCACTGTCCCACTGAGCTAAATCTCCAACCCCATCTATGTTGGGTTTGTGGGGTTTGTTTGCACACAGCTTGCCATGGACTGGGGAGAGGGGACTCAGCACGTCCGCCCACCCACGCCCAGATGACACTGGTGCTGCTGGCCCTAGATCTTACCTCCGTGGTTCCACAAGACATCCCCCTTTTTTTTCCACACTTGGCCTAACCTTACAGTAAGAGTACGTGCACACACAAAACCATACAATAAAAAGTATTTTTAGAGAATTCCTCAAGTCTTTGGAATTTGAATTATATTGCTCTGGAATCTTCGAGACCAGGAAACTACCTAAAAGCAGCATGTGATCTTGATGAAATGTTTCCCTGAAGTAAAACACTTAAATGGCGGTTATTTAAGGAAGGCAAATTTCAAATTTAAGGTCAGGCATTACAGTTATTTGCTCACAGTGTATGGGTTTTTGTTTTGTTTTGTTTTGGTGGGGGGATTTTGTATGTTTTTGTTTCTGAGACAAGGCTTGGAACTCACTCTGTAGACCAGGCTGGCCACCAACTCAGAGACCCATCTGCCTCCCACTGCTGGGATTAAAGAGAGGTGTGCCTCCACCGCCCTGTGCTTTATTGTTAATGGTGAGGATGGCTTTAAAATAATGTACACCGAGCACATAAATGCTTGTTTTGTTGGCAGGGTGGCCTGCACACACTGGCTCGGATGTGTAACTCAGAGTGACCTTGAACACATGCAGCTTCCCTGCCCCCATCTGAGGTACAGGTACACTGCCGCAGCTGGCAAGAAATACTAACAGAAAATGACAGTGTGTGCTGTTTATGAATCTAGGGCATGTTTTAAAAGTTATCTCCTATTGTAGAATATGAGCTCCAGGAATGTGTGGAGTTCCCCAAACCTCTTCCTCTCCTACATCATAAATAACTACCATGTGCTTATCACAACTAACCGTTTGATATATTATTGTTAACTAAAAGGCCCTATTTAATTCTGACTCGTTTGTGTCCATAGTCTTAAGATACCACACTATGTGGGAGTGGTTTTTTTTTTTTTTTTTTACTATTTTTTATTTAATCTTCAAAAATTTCAACAGATACGAAATATATATTGACCATACTCACCTTGCTACCCACCCCCACCTCCCCCAGGATTCCTAAGCCCACTTCCTGTCTAACTTAGTGTCCTCTTTTTATCTAGTATTAGAATCTCCTGAGTCCAACTGACCATGTACACACGGGTCTGGAGCCCTGCCCTGGAGGGACCCTCCCCTCCGCAGCCCTCAACTGCCAATAGCTCCTCAGCGAGGACCCCTCCTCCGTCTGCATGGGTTTCCTTATCGCCTTCATCTTTCTGTTGTGTGAAGGTTTCTAGTCTTCCATGTTCTCACTGATGTGAAGATTATTAGGCAGTTCCATTGCACACCACCCTCTAGTTGAGCTTATCTGGTGCTGGTTCTGGGAGGAAGAACATTCCAGCCAATGCCTTTCTCACCCCGTATGCATCCAGGTACATACTGAGATGACATCATCATGGGCTCAGCCTCGAACAGGCCCAGAGTGCTTCTGTCTGCCAGCTCTCCCTACTTTACTTACTTTGAGTTGTCTGTGCCCCCCCTTCACCCCCACACCTCTGTTGCTTAAACACCGGCATTTTCTCTCCTCAATGTGCGGAATTAACTCCACCTTCTTGAGGGTAATTATCTAGATGAAATCATTTGAAATTCATTTGGAAGGTAATGTTGACTGTTCTGCGTTCATTTACCTAAGAGAACCATTTTTATTTATGTGACTATAAACTCAAGTGTCTAACGGCCTGATAAGTTTGTGCATCTTACCGCTCAGAATGTTACAACGCTGGCCACTGGGGAGGTTCCAGTTGTCTCCCCTCATGCACCCCCATCCTCTTGTCTGTGGGCAGTTTCTTATTTTCTGGGATTTAATTATGTGTTTCTTGTCCCAGCCCTAAAATCCAGTACTTCTCCAAGAAACCCTGGTTTCTTTTATTGAGAAGGCTTGTTGTTAAGTCCAGGCTGCCCACCCATCCCCATTCACTCACTCAGCTGGTGACAACCACACTCTATCAATGGTCCAGAAGCTGAACACACAGTAGAGGAAGAAAGCAGATAAAATGCCTGCATTGGAAAGCTAACCTAGGGGCTGTGAGCTAGACAAGGAACAACTCTTAGCCAACAAATACGTAATTACAACTTTGATATATTCTCTGAAGGGAAAAGAAGGGCCAACTGGTAGAGATTCAAAATACCCCAAGTCTGTGGTCTAGTTTAGATCAGGTGGTTAGAGAAAGTCCCGGTGAATGGCTGACAGGGAAGCTGAAATGAGAAAACGTAAGTCATTTAAAGAGCAGATGGAGGAGTCTTTTGAGACTATAGGTTAGTTGGTCAGAATTACTTCTCAAAGAAAGGAATAGGGTTGGCAAGATAGGTCAGTCGGTAGGGGCATTTGCTGCCAAGCCTGAATTTGATCCCTGAGACCTACATGTTGGAAAGAGAGAGCCAATTCTTGAAAGTTGTCCTCTGACCTGCACATGCCCACAGACATACACATTTGAGCATGCCCAGATACACATAGATACAGAAATATCATCTTAGTCACTTTACTATAATGTATAATGAACTTACGAATGAAAACATCCCACAAGTAGATTAAGACAGTCAAACACTTGCCTGGCCCCAAACTCTGCACCTCAGCGGGCTCCTGTTCTGTAAGAAAGTATAGTTTGAAGCAATGTGGTCACATTGGGATTTTACAGTTTCATGCTAAATTACATTTATTATAGACTTATGGCACCAAGAGAAATCTATAACAGAGTTAAAACAATTAACTTTATGTCTGCTTTCCTTTGCCTGCATACCAGCCTTCCTTGGCACCTAGCATTGCCCTCTTGTTGGTCTCCTTTCTAAATGTCCTCCCACACCCAGCCAGCCCTTTACATGGAGCTGTTTATTCTACAATCTAGACTGCACAAGAAAAAGAAGCTTTGCACCTGGGTGACACCACTTAACACTACACATCCTAAGTCTGTCTGTTTCCTGGCAAGTTTTACTTTTGCTTGGCAGATAAATCATATTCTGTTTGTATCTGTGCCATTCCTTACAATTTAAGTGCATTTTCAAAAGGGATAAAAATACCCAAAGCATTATCTTACAAAAGTCTTATTCTCTGTGTGTGGATGTGTTAGTTAAAGATGATGTCTCAGTTAGGGTCTTAGTTACTGCTGTGAACAGACACCATGACCAAGGCAATTCTTATAAGGACAACATTTCATTGGGCCTGGCTTACAGGTTCAGAGGTTCATTCCAGTTTCAAGGCAGGAACGTGGCAACATCCAGGCAGGCATGGTGCAACAGGAGCTGAGTTCTACCTCTTTATCTAAAGACCACTAGAATAATGCTGACTTCCAGGCAGCTAGGTCAAGAATCTTAAAGCCCACAGTCAGGCCCACAGTGACACACTTCCTCCAACAAGGCCACACCTCCTCCAACAAGGCCACACCTCCTCCAACAAGGCCACACCTTCTCCAAGGCCACACCTCCTCCAACAAGGCCACACCTCTTCCAACAAGGCCACACCCCCTCCAACAAGGCCACACCTCCTCCAACAGTACCACTCCCTGGGTCAAGCACATTCAAACCACCACAGGTGATAAAATTCATGGTTGTTTTGTTTCGTTCTAAAGAGATTATAGTTAAAATAACAATAATAATGATCAAGTTGGAAAGCTGCTATTGAGGCAGCAGTGAGAATAGACAGACTTCTCTGAAAAGAGAAAGGGCTTTTTTGAGAATCTGAAAAATGACCAGTGTTTTTTTGAGGAACATGGATACGGAGAAGCAGCCACAGGGCCCAAGAGGCCACACCAGTATTTAAGTTGAGAAATAAAGGAAAGCCACTGGACCATTTTTATTATTGTTGTTTCATGTTTTGTTTTGCTTGTTTGCTGTTAATTGTTGTTTCAAGACAGGGTTTTTCTGGTTTCTAGCCCTGGCTGTCCTGGAAGTCACCATGTAGACTTGGCTAGCCTTGAACTCAGAGATGCACCAGTCTTTGCCTCCTGCGTGCTAGGATTAAAGGCACACACCACCATACCTAGTCATTTTTAGTACATATCTTTTTAACCTTATTGATTCCTTGTGAATCGCACATCATGCACCCCAGTCCCACTTATCTCCCCACCCCTTCATTATCTTCCCTCTGCCCTTCTAACCTCCCCATCAAAATAAGAGAAAATAAAAGACTCCTTTTGGACATCCTGTTGTTACCCTGTGTTGTGGAGATCCTATAGCTTTTGGATCTGCAGGACCAGCCCCTTCATGTGTTCCAACAGTTCACAGATGAGGTAGATGTTGAGGTGACCAGTTCATAGACCTGGACCTGGGCCTCGGTAGTTGATTTGGTTAACACCAGCTCTCACACACCCACCACTAGGTAAGCTCTCCAGCACTGCCTAGGCTAGCTCACCCAATGCCACAGAAAGGGGCAGGGCCAGCTCTCCTGCTCTCCTGCTCCGTCATTTATCTGTGCCCACACCACCAGGTGCCAGCTCTCCTGGGCTTCCCAGACAAGGTGCAAGGCACACCCTCTTGAACGTTGTAGCAGCCAGGGACAGGGACAGTTTACTTCTTTTAAATTTACGCTTAGTTTTTTAAGTGTGTGGGTAACAGTGTGTTGCCAGTTGGTTTACCATGTAGATCCCAGGGATTAAATTCTGCTCATTGTACTTGAAGGCAGGCGCCTTCACCCACTGAGCCATTTTCAACTGCCCCAATTAGACGGTTCAAACAGAGAAGTATAGGTGCCTTAGAAAGATCTTTGAGGTTATTGAAGGAGAACGGAAGGAGAGAACAAATGGCAGAGTGTGTAGCTTTTCATCATGGTCATGCAAGGAGTCACCAGGTCACCAGGTCGTCGTATTCTTGTTCCCTGAGCCACTTGAACATGCCTGGAGCACGACCGGCCTGTGTGCTACACAAGCTCTGACTACTGAGCTAAACTTCTAACTCCAATAATTTTCATGTGAACAGGTTACACGGCTCTAGTGAGAAGGGAGAGAAACCAAGTCCTACTTGGAAAACGGTGAGTCCCGCTGATACACTGGGTATGGGGGGACTGAGGGAAGAAGTGATTGATTCCTTTACATGTGTAACCTGTCATGATCATGTATGTGTTCTCTCCCTTGCGCCACAGGAAAAGAAAGGTTCTTTCAACTGTGCTTTGTCAGCCGTATTAGCCAGAAGTGGAAGCAACAGAATTTTCAAGACAAAGTAAGATTGAGTAAAAATCTCAAAAAAAAAAAAAAAAAAAAAATCTTCACAGATTTTCAAGCCTATGTGATTTATAAGTTATGATGTCACATGTCTAATCTGGGAGAGTCCACCACTGGCAAATAAGAGAGCTAAACTCCTGGGACTCAAGGCTCTGTCTGAGATCTGGTAAGGAAATAATTGTTCCACACAACCTCCTGCCTGACTTTACAGTATGTAAAAAGCCGAGTGTGGCAGGATGCTTCCTTGACACCATTCTCGTTACTGCTGGTGCCCGGCACCTTCGGGTGTCTGTTCATTCCCCTTGATAAGTGTCCCTTGCAGAGGACAGCGTGTTAACGTGTTGCTGTGATGGGACTTTTGGAAGAGCATCGCCTTTGTCTGAGCTTGGCTGAGATGAGGCGGAAAAAGTCAGATCTCAGGAATAGAGAGATGGAGTCTCTGGGGGTCTGAAGCCGGAGAGGGATGTGTGTACCCCCAGACTATCGATACATGTTGAGGGATCAGTTTCTGACTGACTGGAAAGCCCAGGCAGCAGCCAGATGTTACTGGCCTCTGGCAGTGTTTTTACTGATTATCAGTTTTTGGGAGACAGAAACTCAAATTACCTAAGCAAACCAAAGGGTTGTTTTCACTCGTATTCTGAAAACTTGACATTGCCCTAGTTCTTGGGCACCACGTCTGTTTCGTCCCTGAGGATTTCCTCCCCTGTATACTAGCTTGGTTTTCAGGAGTGTTTCTGGCACAAATGGTAGTTTAGGGAATGTGGACCTTGAGTTCTCTGTTAGACCAATAAGGAAAGAGCAACTCCTCTAGTAATACAACTGAGACCCAGAGATGCTTGTTTGCAGAAAACAAATGTTTGCTCAAACCTCATTGGTCAGAACTGAGCTAATCACCTGTCCTGATGAATACTAAGATGGGATTCATCAACACAGGTCCTCAAGGGAGGAAGTAAGGAGGAGTGTCCTTGGCGACATTAGAGAGAAGTGGGTGCTGAGAAGTCACTGTATGCCCACACATTGTACCACCTTCAATACTGTGTACAGGTCAAGTTAGATCAGGGGACAGTATAGACAGAGGTGAGTGTGCCTTCCTTTCTTTTTTTGTGGGGAAGGAGAAAAGGTAACTGTAGACCAGCCTGCCCTTCACTTTATGACCTTCCTGGCTCTCCCAAGTGCTGCTGGGATTCTAGTATAGCCACCATTACTGATGGTAGATAATTTTTCTGTTCAGAGCCCCGGCTCTGCCTACTTCTGGCTAAGTCACCTCTGCAAGTTTCAGTTTCTTCATCTGAAAAAACAAAATGCAAATGATGGCCAGACTTGGAGGCTCATGCTTATAATTTTAACACTTGGAAGGTTGAGGCAGGAGGACAGCCACGAGCTCCAGACTAGCCTAAACTACAGAGTGAGTACTTGCCCAACAAAACAAAAGCAAAAGTGTAAATGGCAACCCCTTAGTGAAGATTAAATTCATACGTCAAAATATATGTTTGACCCAGCACTTAGGTGGCAGAGGCAGGCAGCTCTCTTGAGTTTCAAGGCGAGCCTGGTCTATATAGGGAGTTGTGGGTCAACCAGAGCTATATTGTAAGACTGTCTACAAACCAAAACAAAAAACAAAAAAAAAAAAAAAAAAAAGAAAGAAAAGGAAAGAAGGAAGGAAGGAAGAAAGAAAAAAGAAAGAAAGAAAGAAAAGTACTTATGGGGGTGTGAATGAGATTATATATTTGAAAAAACTAAAAATAAGATATGAAGTATTTTTGTTGGGTATGAGGCTCATTTCCACCCAACGGTGGTGTGAGTGTAAGGAAGCTGGGTCTCTCTCAGTGCCAGTCAAGTCGGGGCCCATCCGGTGTCTTCATTGCAAGAAAGAAGGCTCATTGGTTCAGAACCAACCTTAGGCAGCAGGTGTTCAGGGCTGGGGTGATAGAGTTTCAGCTTTGATTTTTCTATGAACTCACTGGGTTATTAAAGTGTTGACCCTGTTCTCTTGTTTAAGAACTGGTTTCATTTCTAATGACACAGCACCATCACACCATTCCTTGATTTAGTCACTAGAACCAAAACTGAAGTGTGGCTGGTTTCGTGTTGCTTTTATAGCAGTTAGTAGAGAGAACAACAGGCCCCTGTGAACACAGATGTATTGCTATCTCTCTCCATCTGCTGTCTTCCAGACTCACCGCCCAGCTCTGTCAGAGCCTGAACCTCAGCTTCGGTTCTTATGGGAGATACTCCCTCAAGGACAAGAACCTGACTGCTCCTTCCAGAGCTGGGGACACCTCTTTCCTCCCCTCCTCCTCTCCCTCCTCCTTCCCCTCCTTCCCCCTCCTCCTTTCCCTCCTCCTTCATTTTTTTTTAAATAGGAAAAGAGCTTTGTCATCTTCCCAAGCATTTTACAGATCAGAAGGGAGTATCAGAGAGAGAGAGAGAGGGAGCCAGCCATTGCCCATTGTGAACATCCAGGAGGTTCTCCGTTTGACAGGCCTCATTTAGTATGGAGGTCTCATAATACTGAGTTAGTCCTCTGGGGGAAATCATCATGTTAATTATAATGCTAACGTTCTCATACTGAAGTCACCTTACCCTCCGAGGTTTAAAAGTGAGTGTTTACAAATAAGGAAACAGCACCGGGCTAAGACCTTAGGTAAATTAGCGAAGTGCTTACCCAGCTCTCATGTGATAGCCTCCCCCATGTGATCACCAGCTTTGAATAAATCAGGCAAGGCACAATCTTAGCCTTTGGAAAGACCAGAAGTTGAAGATCATCCTTAGCTACATACTGAGTTTGAGACCAGCCTCAGGGGCATAGATCCTCAAAATAAATAAATTAACTAAATAAAATAAAATAAAAATAAATAAAACCTAAAACAGAACAAACAAAACCCAAAATAACAGACAATAACAACAACAACAACAACAAAACAACAACCCATAAACATAAACAATGAGTCTTACACGTCTTCAGATTTAAGAACTAAAGACCACAGAACCCTGAGTTAACTCCCATGGAATAGTCCGGTTCCCGTGTATATAAAACGCAACTCACAGGAAATGCCTAAGACGATAGAAGAGTTTATATGAACAAGTAACAAACACAATGCTTGAGAAAACACCCGGCAGAGTTTGCACCCCGTAAATGTCGGCTGTCCTAGGCAGGGGATGGAACTCAGTTGGTATGTGCCTGCTGTCATTCTTCAAGCTCAGGTTCCATCCCCAGCACCACATAAAACAACGTGTCGTGACGTCTACCTGTAATGCCATTTTGGGAGCTGGAAGGATCAGTTCTGAGTCAGTCTCAGCTACAAAGCAAATTTGAGGCCAACTTGGCATACGTGAGACCCTGTCTTAGAGAAACAAATCCATGTTTGGTTTGCATTATCCTCCCTTCAAGTTCTTGTCAACTGCAAGTTGAATATCCTCACCTCAGCCCCCAACACACATTCACTCACTCACACACATACTCACACACACTCACATACTCACACATACTCACATACATACACACAGACACACTCACACACACACACACTCACATACATACACACAAGCACACTGACAGATTCACATACACACTCACATACACACTCACATACTCATATAAATACACACAGACATACTGACACACTCACTCACATACTCACATACATACATACAAATACACTGACAGACTCACACACACATACACACTCACATACTCACATACACACTGACATACTCATACACATACACAGAGACATACACAGATATACTCATATACACTGACACACACACACACTTATATACATACACACAAACACACTGACAGATTCACATATACACTCACACACTCACACACATACACACATTCACATACACACACTCACATACATAAATACACACAGACACACTGACACATACACACTCACATACATACACACAAACACACTGAGAGACACACACACATACACACTCACATACTCACACACACTCACACACTCACATACACACTGACATACTCACACACACACACAGACATACACAGACACACTCATGCACACTGACACACTCACATACATACACACAAACACACTGAGAGATTCACACACACACATACACACTCACATACTCACACACATTCACATACTCACATACACACAAACACACTGACATACTCACATATTCACATACATACACACTGACACACTGACACACATACTCACATACAGACATACTCACACACACACTGACACACTCACCCATACACACTGACACACACAAACACGCAGATACAAACACAGACATACACACCGCCATCTCCAGTCTCCTTCAGTTTCTCCTGCAACTTTGATCTCAGGCTGTCCTCTGACATCTGTTTCTATCCAACCTGACAGATGACGGGATTCTCCATTTTGGCTTGCTATGCTGTTCTCAAGCATGCAAACTGGACCTTCTTGGTCCAATTGTCAGTGTGTTCCTTCTTGTCTACACTCTACCTTAATCCCCCACGTTTAAGTAAAGTCTGTGATACTGGTCACGAAAGCCATTCTCTTTACTTTTTTTTCTCTTTCATCTTCTATTGGTATTTTCTGACTGTGTTCTCTGTCTGGGCAACGGCGTGGCTGTTCAGTGAGTGTTCTCCATGTGGACCTTTGACCCCCCTCCCAGACTCCACATTTCTGGAGACCAAAGCCAGTGCTTGTCACCGCTCCTGAGGTGAGAGGCTGAACACAGCCTGCTGGGGGACTCCTGAGAAGGTTCTGCCGAGCACGTGGCTTTCTACTTTTCTCCCTCGTCAGCTCCAGAAAGCCTCACAGGCTCCTCTGTCTCAACCCAGGCCTTCTTCATCAAGCAGAGACAGATTACGCTGAGGGACTTCTCCTGCCCTGGAACTGGGGCCTGAAGGTGACATGTCAGGCAGGGACTGGGGTGAGCTTGGCCTCTACTCTCAGCTGGAGTAGGACATTTTCTCAAGCAGGAGATGTCCTGCATCTACCTCACGACGCTCCTCTGTGTGGTTTCTTCCCCCTACCCAGTCTCCTTTGCTGCTTCCCTCCCCCCCCTGACTTCCAGGCCCCCCTCCCCCAGCCTGTCTTCATACCTTCCTCCTTACACTTGCCTCTGTGCCGCTGGTTGGTTTCTGTTCCCTCTTGTTCTTTTTCTTTCACTTTCCCCCGCCCACCCGTCATTTTTAACAGTGTCATCATGACTTACAGTGTGGGAACATGGAACTCACCGTCTCCCACATTACACAGCCATCTCCGGATTCCACGTGACCAGCATTCTTGCCCTTCGCTATGAGGTCAGAATCGGTGCCCTACCACTTCCCAGATGCCAAGACCCAGCTCTCTCCCAGTCTCCGAGTCCGTTGCAGAGGGCAAGGCTAGAGCAGAAGATGAGGGCCAGAGAAATCACTTGCGTGCGGTGCCTGGAAGGAGCTGTTGGCCGGTGGGATGACCCTTAGGTCAGCTTCTATCTGAGAGCACAGAAGTCGGGTCATAGGGAGAGATCAGAAAGGAATGACGTGAGCTTCAGGGGGGATGGGGCTGCTTGTACAACTGAGAAGCAGAGGTTTGTTTCTAGTGCTGACATATATGACTCTCTTTATAGTCGGCAGAACACAGATGAAGCATCCCTAGTCAAATGAATAGCAGGGTCTCGGTCATACGCAGAAAACACTCTTCCCTTTTCCCTCCCTCAGCCCCACACACGCAGGCTTGTGCAATCTGTTCTTATATAAAGATCTGCTCTAAGCCAGGTCTGGGGTTTCTCGGAGGCATTATACCTCCCTTTCAAAGGTCAGGGTTCACCTAGAGCAGCTAGAGCAACCTGGGTGTTAAGAGTTTGGGAGGGAGGCCCGTCAAGGCTTCTGGGAATGGGACCTTCTTAGAATCCCATTCGCTATTCAAGGAGTGTTTTGTCCCTCTCACATGCGAACCAGACTTGTTGATCTGAGTGGCAGTGTACCTTTGCAATGATGGCCAAGGGTAGAAATTAAGCCTCTCTCTGTCTTGAGGCTGGGTTTCTGCCAAACACTCTGTTCACAGCTACCTTCACCCTTGGCAGCAGCCCGGGGCTCTGCTGCAGCCAGCACGCAGCCAACACAGTGAAAGTGATCTCCTGATCTCCGCACTGAGCTCTGTCTGCCTACAGGTCTCTGCAGGCATCTCCTGCCCTGGCAGGTTTGCAGAGGCCATCGGAGCCAGGCTCAAGAGGCTGGCTGACAGAAAAGTGAGCCAAGCCTCTTGGCAACTTCCCAAGTCCCAGAAAGGAACTGCACCTAATCCAGCATCCTCTTCCTTTCTCTTCAGGTGCAAGTGGTTAAAAGTCACCTGTCATGGTTCCACTGGGTTGGGATGCTTCGAGACATGGCAGTGCTGGCACTGGGGCCCCAGTAAAGGTGATGGAGCTGTAAGTGCATAGTAGGGTTTCAGGAAAGGGGGCATTCAGCCTTTCTTCTACTCACTTTCTCCCGCTGTAGGATGCTGGACAAAAGGCCCTCAGCAGCTGCCACCTTCTCAGTCTCCAACTTGCTAGTCCCCAGATCCACGAGCAGGGAAACATTCAGTTCAAGTACCCAGTCTGCTGTTCTGTGACAGTGGCCGAAGGAAACGAAGCCATCACCCCTGGGTGCACCCTCCCATAACAGCGGCAAGAGATCAGCCATGAAGGGTAAGGCTGAAGGTCTGTAAAGATTCTGCAGTGGCCTCTGAGGCCCAGGTCTGGTGCTGAGAAAGTAGTCCATGTTTATGGACAATGGAAATCTCGCTGCATGGGAATGCGGTTTTAAAACACAATTCGAAAAGAACTATTTCCAGGGGCTGGAGAGATGGCTCAGCAGTGGGGAGTGCTGGAAGCAATTCCAGAGGACCCATGTTCGATTCCCAGCAACTACATGGCAGCTCACAACTGTTTATAACTCCAGTTCCAGGAGATCAAATACCCTTCCACACACATAATGTAGGCAAAACACCAGTGCACATAAAATGAAAATAAATAAGGAAGGAAGGAAGGAAAAAGAAGGGTGAGGAGGAGAAGGAGGAAAAGGAAGAGGGAACTAGGTCTATAAAACCGTAGCTTTCATTGATATTCACTAAGTGCTCCCGTCTGCCACTTCAAGCTGCCTTTTATGTGAGAACTAAATGTATAACGCCTCCCAGACTGAGTATTTATCTTGGGTTCCTTTTCATTGGTTTGGAAAGTTTCAGAGCTGAACGTCTTAAGGGCTTTATCTTGGACCTATGGGTACACATTGAAATGCAAGAGGGAAAAAAAATCTTTTATTTGGTATCTATATTTTAATCTGAAAGGACTAAGCAATTGAGCTGTAATAGTTGCAGTTGAACTAGCAATAACCATGACTAATACCAATAATCAATAACCATGACTAACACTTACTATGCACAGCCACAGGTCTACATGTATGAGGCATGAGCGAGTATGAGGGTCAGGTTTTTTTTTTTTTTTTTAAATTAGATTGTATGACCACAAATGCTTGATGGGACTTCTGTTTCTGGCCAATATGGAGTAACAGAGCAAATGTGTCTTCCTTCCTGCAGTAGCAAGGGAAGCAGACAGAGCACACGAAATGCTTGTTTTCACAACTGTAGACCTCAGGCAGTACAGAGCAGCGCTCCCCGAGAACCAGGAAACAAATGGGGGGGGCCTGCTTGCCTTCACCTGCTAGACTGTGCTCGAATTGCTTAGTAAGTGGTATCTGTGTTTTGTTCTTAACATTTGGCACCCCTTTTTCAGACTAGAATGTAAAGTCTTTGAGAACAGAGGCTGCCGGTCCTGGACAGCACACCCGTAGTCTATGATGCAATTGTCACATGTTGTTTGCCGAATAGACATTCACTGGATAAAAACCTGAGGCTCTCCTGGGGTGCAGTGTGGTAAGATCAGAACTGACGGGATGTTGGGGCTAAGTGTATCATAGGTTATGCAGTCTGCTACATAGATTGTGAAGTCCTCATTTCACAGAGGAAGGGACAGGTCCAGGCAGCATATGGCTTGCCAAAGCCACTCCTCGGTGGTAAGAATTAGTAGAAATGTTCTCCCAAGACACGTGTTGAAGGGTTGGTCCTCAGGTTGTAGTATTGGGAGATGGTGACTGAGGTAGGCATCTGAGGAGTGGGGCCTGATGAAAGGTTTTGGATAACTGGGAGCAAGTGTTTGAAGGAGACTGTGAGATTCAGTTCCTTCTGCCTTCTTTCTTCCCTACCATGCGCGCCGTGCATTCTCTGCTATGATGCACTTTCTTGCTGCAAAAGCAACAGGGCCAGTAAGTTATGGACTGAAACTTGAAAACTACGAGCCAAATCAAACCCCTCTCTCTGTAAGTTTATTACTTCAGGCATGTGTCACAGTAATGGAAACCCGATGGTCACAGCTAGCTAGGGTAGAAGGGTTGGTTAGCCGGACTCGGCTCAGGCCTAGTAAGATGGTGAAGGAACCAGTAGGCTGAGAGCAGAGGCTCAAGGGAAGCCATTTCTAAAATGAGCCCAGAGATTCCTGGGGACTTTGAAGGAGAAGTTAGACTTTAGAACAAGGCTAAGCCTTTCCTAGAGACTTTAGAAACTAGAGAAACCTTGGAGATTCTTATAAACTTGGGAGGGGCCTAGAATTCCTGACAGAGATTTGCCAGTAAGGGGAGGGGTAAAGGAGCTGGGTAATAAAGGAACCAGAGATGAATGTGGGCAGCAGATTCATTAGGAAAGAAAGGTACCTATAAGCCCCTGCTGGGCTGTGCCTTTGACTCATAGTGTGGGAGTATGTGGGGAGTGCGGGAGTGGGGGGTGACACATAAGGGGACCACCAGGGACAGAGGTCAAGCTGGGGTGCGCTCAGTCTGGTAGGACGAGTGCATAAGACCCTCCAGGACGGTCAACAAGGCTGTGCAGGATCTGAAGCAGGCAAGGGCTTTGGCTGTCGAGCGGATGGACTTAGGCTAAGTAAGACCCACGAGAAGAGCAGCCCACAAGGAGCCGCATGGATAAATCAGGGCTGATTCGCCCCCAGGGCACAGAGTTGTGAGGCAGTACCATCACTACATATCCAGTCATTCTGTAGTTCCAAACTGTTTTCTGTTACACACTGTACAGCCCAGACTGACTTCCCTCAGCTTTCTGAGGCTGAAATTACAGGCCTGTGTCACCACATCCACCTGATCTTTAAGACGTTTTTCCTGGTCCCTGAGTCTTAGCAAGGTCTTTGTAGGCTGCAGATTTCTAGCAAGGAGGAAAGCTGGCCACCTGGTTCCCTCTGGGTGTCGGTCGTCAGCTGGAGGCCTGGCTGAGGCAGAGCTGAGCTGGGTCTTTCTGGGCTGTTTTCAGCTTTCTCCCTCCTTAAAGCCTCCTCACTTATGAGGAGGGCAAGGCAGAAGTGGAACAGAATGTTGGGAAAGCTTGAGAGAAAGGAAATCACCCCATGTGGTAGAACCATATCCTTCAGGGGTGGCCTTTGGGCTCCTTGAAGGCTGGCTGAAGCTCGCTTCAGGGCAAAAGCCAGGCAAGGAGAGGATTCATGCTGCGGAGTTATTTGGGGGTGTCGGCCATTTGACAGCATCAGGAACAGCATGTATGGAGATACATTCTGGGTCCTCAGTGTGAAGTCTGGAGTGGTTTGGTTAGGAATGTGTGTGTGTGTGTGTGTGTGTGCTCTTGAGTGCATGGGGGGTGGGAGAGAGAGAGAGAGAGAGAGGTCACAAGCATACATAGAGTTTTGAATGACAACATGAACGTGACTCCCAGCATCCCTCCATCCCTCAGTATAGCCTTCCTCTGTTTACCTCAGTTCTGTCATCCTCACCAAGGGCCCAAAACACAAAAGCCACTGCATTCAGGGAGCTGAGAGTAACTATTCAGTCTTTTGTTGTTGATGATGTTTCAGACAGGGTTTCTCTGTGTAGCCCTGGCTGGTCTGGAACTCTCTCTGTAGACCAGGCTGGCCTTGAACTCAGAGATCCACCAGACTTCTGCCTCCCGAGTGCTGGGACTAAAAATGTGTGCCATGACATGGCGCTAAGTCTCTAAGTCCTGTAAAGACTAAAGACTTTCCCAGCCTCCGATGGGAGAGGAACAGCAGCCAGCTGCAAAGACGGGGAAGAACATGGGGTATTGTTTCCTTGGTTTTTGTTTTGTTTTCATTTGAAGTGCTTGGGACTAGATCAAACACTGGGGCTTGATCCAGAGTACTGGCTAAATAAATAAATAAAATATATAATACATGCATTCATATTAATAGTAAAATTATTAGTAGTAAAATATTTAAAATATTAATAGTAAAAGGGGAAAGTCTATGTCTTTTAGTCATTCTCATTTAGTAATAAGACTTCTCTTCACCTGATGGATGTATTTTCTCTCTCCCTCCCTACCCCCTCCCTCCTTCTCTCTCTCCCTCCCTACCCCCCTCCCTCCTTCTCTCTCTCAGCTACAGCCTCTTGTCTGCAGTTCAGAAAGCTTTTCCAGACAACAGACAGACAGACGGAGAAGCAGTTATTAGCCCATGTTCCTCAGTTGGGTTGCTCTTGTAGCCACACAGAACAGTGCTTTGGGCTCTTTCGAGGCTGCCTCTGTCTCGCTGCCTCTCTTCCTGACTGTCTAAGCTTTGCTTGGTACTTCCGAATCCTGACTTCATAGGGTAAAAGACATACAATGTTGCCTTTGTTCACCAGCAGCCCAGTCAAGGACAGACTGGGCTTGCGGAGCTGTTCTTCCTCTCGCTCGACTCTGGGTAAGCACACGTCTTCCTCCCTTACTTTAAAGGCAGACAAATTGTTTTTATCATTTGCCAGCACAGCTGAGGATGATTATTAATTAATCAAAAACACTGACTTTTAACTTCCCACGCTCTCCAGGGATGCTCCAGTGACAGCCTGCATCTGGACTTCAGAGCTCAAGTTTAGATAGAAGTGGGCACCGTGCAGCAAAGACTTTGTTTTTTTTCTGGTGTATTCTTCTTAAAACACAACTCTAGCTTAATCCCATTTAGGCAGTAAACTTGATTTTTAAGGTGGTCTCATTTGGTGGGGGTTTCTCTTAGTCCTTTTATACAGCTTCCTTTGAAATCAGAAATGCTGTGTCAGGGTTTCACGCAAAGGAGAAATGAGTTGGGAACACATTTTCTGCTCATCAAAAGCTTGAACCGACGGGCACACACCAGCAGTGTTCCGGGCGTAAGGAACCACCATACTGGTCTCTGCTTGCCGTGAGACCCTCCCGCACTACCATCCAGTTCAAAGTCTCAGACATGACCACCTACAGGTTTGCAGCAGCAATCCTGAGATGTTTCCTTTGAAGGGATCATGACAAGGGATGGTCTGAGGCAGTTGGCTGAGGTTTGAGCCAGAGAGAGAGAGAGTCAATGCCTGTTGCTAAGATGTTCCTGTTCCATCGATGGGACCTTACTGTGGTTTTCAGTGCAGAGAGAGAGAGAGAGAGAGAGAGAGAGAGAGAGAGAGAGAGAGAGAGAGAGAGAGAGGAGACAGCTCACCTCAAATTACACCTCAAGTAGAATGGCTACTCTCTAAAACAGAGTTATATTGTTGGTCTCAGCACTGGGGAAGAGGCTACAATAGGGGGAAAAACCCCACATCTTTGGGAACCACACAGTTTATCGAAAGGCTTAGAAAAAACAACAACAACAAAAAAAAAAAACAAAAAACAAAAAAAAACTTACGTTTGTGAAGGCCCATCGGTGTGCTCTAGACCTCTGGACACACACACACACACACACACACACACACACATATACACATACATATACACATACAATTCATTAGCATTTTTCTTCAATCATGTTATGGGGGAGGAGGAGGTTAAAACAAAACCAAAAAGGAAGAAACAAAAAGACCCACCTTCTACTGGCCACGGGGGGCCCCTTGGCTCTGGTGCAAGGTCTGGTCAAAGATTGTTCCTGGTGTTAAGGGGTAAAAAGGTTGGGTTCTGGCAGCTGCAGCAAGCCAGGTTCTTGGCCACCTGAGGAAGGGCAAAATATCTTTGGGAATCGGACATGAATCAGATAGACCCAGCCTTTGGAAATGTGGCACAACATTGACATTTTCAACCAAACAAAGCAGAAAGGCTCATTAGCATTTTAAATAAGTTTACAGTTTTGTGTCTGCTGCTGTTTCCACAGCTATTCTTGGCTGCAGGCTGCCTCCCCAGGCCACACACACTTGGGAGGGCTAGAGGTATGCATAATTAAGCAGTCCTGGTCAAGGTGTGGTGCCACCCATCAATGACCCGTCCTTGTCTTGGCTGCCTCTCTCCAGCAAGGTGGTCTGACTAGTTGTCAGAACTGTGAAATCTCTCCCTAGGAGGCAAGTTCCTCCTCCAGGGCTGGCACCTGCCTTCAGTCTTCCCCTCCCCCATCAAGGGATTCCAGTAGACATTTTAATCCTTTGACCCTCTATTGTTCAACAGCCTTAAACAAGAATCAAGCGTCTAGACTTAGTCGTGGAGGGGGTGCTCAGAAGAGTGTTTCTTACACCAGCAGAGCAGGATGCCCACCTTCCTCTCACTCACAACCCACAAGCTAAACCTCTTGTGTTGGAAAATTGACCATTCAAATGGTTTAGAGCCAGTTGCTAAGAGGGGGAGAATACCTAATTAGAACGAGCTCTTAGGAAATAGCCAGAGTGCCTGAGCTTCCAGAGAATAGGAGAAACATTTAAAGTGTGGGGTACAGCACCCGCAGAAGTGAATATGAATAGCATTCATGCTATTAGAATGGACCTGTCAAAATCACAGCGGTGTGTGAACAAATGCAAGTCATGGGGAAAATACATCCCGGACGATGATTTTATTTATACACGTTTCCAAACCATGCCAACATGTGTATTTTAGAACGCAACTGTCAAACGTAAAGCATTTGGGGGTGTAGTCACACGGATGGTGGCATGACCAGACACTGACTTTCAGAGGGTCTTGGTTTCTTAAACCCAACAGTGGCTTTGTCATTCATGCTATTGTTAATCTCTATACACTTTGCTTGTTCGAATATTTTATATCACAAACTCACAAACTGCTGCTGTTAGGCAAGTGTTCTACCTTGTGAGAGCATCTCCTCCGACTAGGTGCTGGCTGCCGGAGATGTGCTCGTGGGCTTGGGTGCCGCACTGAACTTTTCTGCTGGCTGCAGGTGGTTTTCGGTTTTCTGTCCGTGTGATAACCACCCAACAAGGACTGAGTTTGGGGCAGCCTGTCTGAACTTGCGTTAGAGAGCGCCTGAGGCCCAGTCTTCTACGTCCTTTGCCCTAATATCAAGAAGCAGAAGTTATTTGTCTCTGTCCCCAGCTCAACCATCCTAATCACAGAGAGCCACTTGATCAGCGCCGTTTCTTCATCGGACCCAGGGATTCCACTCTTGGCGTAGACACACTGAAGACGGAGATTCGAAGATATGGTATCTGTTTCCCATGACTTATAGCGACAGCAAAGACAGAAGCTGCCCACGCGTCCACCAACAAATGAACAGATAAACCAAATCTGGGGTGCCCATAACCCATGTAAAAAGACATGAAAATCTAACACAGCAACATGGACAGGTTGTCTTGGAAACATGCTAAAGGAAATGACCCACATACAAAATATTGCCTGATTCCATGCGCATCAGGTGTGTAGAGTAGGCAAATTCATTTAGACCAAAAAATAGTGTCGGTAAAGGGGAAGAGAAGTTATTACTGAAGGGCTAGAGAATTTGGCATGGTGTTATGGTTCTATAATATTGTGGGTATATTTGATCTTTCAATTATATACTTCCTACTATATGCTTATTTTCAAAAACAATAAATATAATATATTCTTTTAAATCCTTTATTTATTTGCATATGACTGCTCTGTCTACGTGTATGTCCGCAAGACAGAAGAGGGCATCAGATCCTGTTACAGATGGTTGTGAGCAACCATGTGTTTGCTGGGAATTGAACTCAGGGCCTCTGGAAAAGCAGGAAGAACCTTATAGAGGCCTGAGCTACCTCCCCAGCCCTACAGAACAGTCACAGAGCAGCAGGAAGTCTATACAGGTAGGTGAACTAAACGTTACTGGGAAGGCAGACCTGAGCCTCAAATTCTTTTCTATTCTTGGTCTTCCCTGATGGTTTACCAAAGGTCACCTCCATAATGGTTGGTTCTTCAAGGTCAAAGGTCATCTCCACAACAGCTGATTCACCAAAGGTCAAAGGTCATCTCCACAGCAGTTGGCTCCCATTCCCTCCTGCAGACCAGACTTTTCCACACAGTGGAATGAGAACATCTCATGCTCATAGGGTTTGGGATTGTGGCTCTTGACTGTCCTGAGGGAAGTCCATAGAGCAGGGATAAATGCCACTAAGGTGGATCAGCCAGGGTCCACAGTGGGGCCCTGAGTGGGGTGAGGCCTGGAGGGGGATCTGACTGTGATCACACTACAGACGTGTGGCAGCTGCTGTGTCATACACTCCTTTGTTGGTGGTGACAAGGAGACAGAGAACAGATTTGGTCAGATAGGTCTGGTTGTTTGGTTGTTCTGCTTTTTGGTTATTCATTTGGCTTGTGGCTGTTACTCATTTTGTTTGCTGACACTACTTGTTCTGACGGGGAGAATGATTTATTATCCATTTACTCATTAACTTTTGTGGTGCTGGGAGTTAAGGACCACAACATATCATGCACATGTTTGCTACTGAGGGATGTTCCTAATCACGTTTTAATTATTCACTTGGAGACGGGGTCTCATTAAGTTGCTCAGGCTAACTTTGGCTCCACTCCACAGCCCATGGAGGCTTTGAACTTGTGAGCCTCCTTCCTCAGTTGGGAGTACAGGCCTGTTCCACCAGCCTGGCTTCTTCCTTGGAGTTGGCAACGGTCATCCCCAGATCCACTGAATGATGGGAGGCAAGCAGACTAGGAGGGAACTGGAACAGTGAGCAGTTGGGGCTGGACTAAGCCAGAAAGACATCTCTGTGGGTACCAAGGGCAAGCAGGCAGCTGGGGTCACAACCATAACAAGGGCCCTGGGGCGGGCACTGCCTCTGTGAGACCCTCCCATGGTAGAAATATCAACTAAAAGATTCATTTGAATATGTCTTTCATCAAGAATTTTGATGAATTCTCTTTAACCAGAATGTATTAATTAAATTAATATATTAATTTAACATTAATATTATATATTAACAATACATGTTATATATTATACATATATATTAAAATATATAAGATTAAAATGATATTCATATTAATTAAATTCTCTCTTTAGCTAAAACTTAATTGACTTTTATAGACCCAATTTTACTTTTTAGAATTTAAAACAATTCATAGACCTCCTTGTAAATACCGAGGGTCTAAACATTGTGCCTGTATGTGCTGATGGGTACATTTGTCCCAGGCCCTTGGGAGGCTTTCTGCTTTGCCTACAAGAGTATGCCCCGCCTCTCTCCCTCTCCCTCCCTCCCTCTCTCTCCTTTCCCCTCTTCTTCTCCCTCCCCCTCTTTCCTTCTCCCTCTCCCTCCCTCTCTCCATCTCCTTCCCTCCTTCCTCCTCTCTTTTTCCTTTTTCCCTCTCCTCTTTCTTCCCCCTCTTTCCCTCTCCCTCTCCTTTCCCCTCCTTCTCTCTCTCCCCCTCACTTCTCTTCTCTCCATCCCCTTCCCCTCTCCCTCCCTACCCTCGCCCCCACCATGACTCATTCTCTTGTGGTGAGAAAGACTTGACTTTGACATGGCTTTGTGCCACACCTGTAGGTTTTCCTTCAGGACACTCTTGCCCTTGTGAGTATGAACAGCTCCTGTCATTTGTAGTCACTTCAATTGTCTAAGCTGGCTCTTAATATGGAATCTTGAACTAAGTCAACAGCAAAGTAAAATTCCAGCAAAGGCTGCAAATCTCTACTGAACTGGAACAACACAGAGCAGGTATAAAGACCTCTCTTATTGGTGCTTTGTTCCATATTGGACACCTCAAGACCTTGCGATCACATTTTCATAATATACCCTTTAACCTGCCAATGTTTTCCTGGAGGTGTTCGGTAGAGACCACTCAGCACCACCACCACCATCATCATCATCACCAACATCATCACCAACATTACCACCACCACCACCACCACCACCACCACCACCATCATCATCATCATCATCATCATCATCATCATTATATACTTTTAAGGCAAGGTCTCATGTAATCCAGACTGGCTTTGAATTTGCTGCAGCAAAAGATGACCTTGAACTCCTGATCATCCTGCCTCTAAGTCCCAAGTACTGGGATTACAGACGTGTGCCACTACTCAGCCTAATCACAGTTCTTACCTTGGGTTCAGCAATGTCGCCCTTTCTCAGTGCCACTTGTTTGCTGGCAGATCACTTCATTCTCAAGTCGGTCCCTTCCCTCCCAAACTGAAGCTAAGCTCATCTCTCTCCAGGATCTAGCTGCTGTGGCTTTAACTGTCCCTTATCCTCAGCTCAGACACAGTGTGTTCCCTTATGACCTGGAGGTCACGTTGAGACCTTTGCTCTGTCTTCTAGGACAGACATTTTCCTTCCCGTACCTTTCAATTTAACAGCATGTTTCTGTAGACGTCATCCCAGAGTGGCAAGGCAAAAACTTCATTTTCAAGATTGCCAACAGATTTCCCCCCCTATTATAAAAGTTGAATCTGAATCATGAAATGGATTTCTATTTCAGATTTCTGAATTCTTGAAAAGAAATAAATTAGCCGTGACAGATAATTCATCCTTTTGTCCTTAAAGGACCTCCTTTATCCTAGGCTTGTTTTCCTCCCTCAGTCCCTACCTTCCTCCCCCTCCCTCCCTCCCTTTCTCTCTTCTTTTCTCTTCCCTTTCTTCTTCCTTCTTGACATCGTGTTCTAGGCCAGATTTCTGAGTCAGCCATTCAGGAATGACGGTCTGTCCTGGCCACACGGTCAGCCGGTGCTCTGGTGAGACGTAGTCATGAAGCCAGCAGCCTCCGAGGGAGGTAACATCTACTTGAAATTTCTCTTTCTGCTCTGCATTTCCCTGAGGTTGTGCTGGAGCCATCAAGAGATACTCCCACACCTCTGTCTGATTTACTGTGCTTTAAGGTGCCTTGGAGACAGCAATGCCCAGACAGATCAGGTGGGGGGGGGGCAGGTGGGGGACACTAAGTGGGGTGGGAGGGGGTGGAGTGAGGATGGTAGGAATAAGCAGGATGATTCAGGACAACAAAGACTTCCTCCTGGAGAGTCCCTGAAGTCATGAGGAGAAGGGAGAGCAGTGGATGTTACCTCATGGTTGCCATGGTTACGGGGACAGGGTGGCCTTTGAGACTTGCAGAATAGAGGACTGTCCAGATGACACAGAGCATCCCTAGCAGTGAGCAAGCTGAGCGCTTGGTGGACTTCCTTCAGATACATTAGTGTGTCCACTGTTCTGGGTGACATCATAGCTGGGTTCTCAGTCTGCCCAACATTCCTCTAGCTACACCGGTCTCACTCCGGTCTAGCTCTTTGTTCTCCGTGGACCTAAGGACTTTATTTTTAATTCAGAAAGTTGTCTGGACTCCTCAGGAGCTTCCGGCTGGAGTGGACGTTCAGGAAAAGGTGTTTGGCGAGCGTGATATTCAAATCGATCTGAGTCTGGGGTGTGCCTTTTCTGCCTGCTCAGCATGCTTGCTCCCTTCTTGTCTGTCTGGGGCTCATGAGTTCCTCACCGTCACCAACATAAGCACTGTGAAGATCTGAAATCCACAGACCAGTGGGAGAGCCACATTTTCATCTCCATTCCCAAGGGTGAAGTCAGTGATAATACTCAGAGCGGAGACGGAGGCTTATATGTGGGATGGGAAGAGCATTTGGAAAAATCTACCGTGTGGATGAGCAAATGGTGACGTTTATATTTCCACTTAAGGTGTGGACACCCATTGCTATCACCGGCCGTGTATCCTTTCCCGCTTCTTCTGCAAATAGCACCTGATTTGAGAGACTGCCATGGTCTGTCATGCCCACGTCCTGCCTACACAAAAAAGCCCAAACCTCAACAGCCTCTGCCCAGACAAGAAAAGTGACAAAGTCTCCTATCAGAGTGGTCTCAGCGGGGTGTGGGGTTCAGGGGCAAGCACAGTCGCTTGTAGAACTTTATAACTATACCTCTATGTAAGGAAGACTCTACACCTGCCTGGAGGTAGGGAAGGCTTATCTGCTAGAGAAAGTCTGATGTTAAGGGGTCACTATGCACTCCCTTCCCAGGATCCCTGACTGAGGACAACGCCAGGCCAAGAGATGAAGAGACTCAGATGCCAAAGACTTGTTGTCATGCTGGCTTGCAAGTATGTGCCGATACCTAAAGCTACCTTAAAATTTCTGTTCAAACCATTTTTAATAGTTTTCTCACTGACAGCCAAAAAAGGCTTGGATGATGCTATTCTTTTGTATTTTTATCCATCTGTCTGTCTGTCTGTCTGTCTGTCTATCTTTCTTTCTATATATCATCTATCTGTCTATCATGTTTCTGTCATCTATCTGTCTATCATCTGTTTTATCTATCATCTGTGTAGATTTATGTTAAGGCAATACATGATTGGACAGGGAGAGAAGGTGGGAAAAAGGAGAGGAAACGGAAGAGGAGGAGTCAGGGAGTGAAAACAGAAGAGGAGGAGTCAAGGGAGAAGAAGGAGGAGAAGGAGCAGGAACAGGACTGGAGAAACGGCAAGTGAGAAGGGATCTCCTAGGAGGGGAATAGAGAGTGTAGTGGTAAATCTGCCTAAAATAGATCACAGCTTGTTTTCCTAATTACTGAGTCATGTTTTCATTGAATGGGTTTATTTGGGTTGAAGAGGATATTGCAACACATTGTCTGTCTTTCTATCATCTGTCTGTCTGTCTATCTATCTTTGAGAGAGGGTCTCACTACATAGGTCAGAATGGCCTCAAACTCAGAGCTCAGCCTGCCTCTGCCTCCTGAGCATTGAGCTCATCCTCTTTTAACATGGACACCAAGGGTTATCTTCTTGAGGGGCGGGGACTGGCATAGTAACCTCATTTCACCTATTCAGTGCTAGAACTGATTAGTTATTACCTCTGAGAGCAGGGTAGAGCAATTTAAGGAGGCAGTACTTGGAGTTCTAAGTGAAGGAAGTTGGACAATATTCCAGCAACTGTCGGGCGAGGGGAAAAGTCAGGCAGAGTTCAAAGGAACACAGTTTTACCTTAGCATAGAGCACTAGGCAATCACTTAACCCTATTAACCCGTTCACCCAACTCCAGAAAGTAAGGCATCCAAGAGAGGCCAATTATCTTCCCATTGGAATTCGGACTACCACCGCCTCCCCATAAGTACAGAGTCTGAGGCTGGCATAGTGGAGCACCCTTTGATCCCAGGACTGGAGAGACAGAGGCAGGGGAAGATGGATCTCTGAGTTCAAGGCCAGCCTTGTCTGAGTGAGTTCCTGGACAGTCAGAACTATATAGTGAGACCCAGTCTTGAAAAAACAAAACAAAACAAAACAAACAAACAAACAAAACACCTCAAAAAGAAAAAGAGATAAGGAAGTAGAGAGCATGCTAGGAGTCCACGCTCGTGCTGGGCTAGAGGCTACACAGAGGCAGAAGGAGACAGGCTGGACACCGAGTGGAACATTGTATCCTGTGCTCTAGAGAACCCTGATGAATACAAACATCATTACCATTCTTCAGATCTCATTTTTTATCTTTATTTGATGTGTGTGTGTGTGTGTGTGTGTGTGTGTGTGTGTGTGTGTGTGTGTGTGTGTATAACTTCGCTGTGCTTACATCTCTGCTATCTGATAACTGAAGCCTCAGACCAGGAAACGAAGAACCCTATCTACTTTTTAAGTTCAGGTGTGACAGCGAGTCATTGTGTGGCCTTTAAAAAGCCTCTTCACCCCTTGGCCTCAGTTTCCCTGTCTGAAAAATAAGGCTCCTAACCCAGAGTCGGGTGCCTCATGGAGCTGCTGTGGTATATTAATTACTGTTTATAGTGCAAGTGGAAGTTGGGATGTGCTAATTATTATTATCATTTCTGATTCTTCCAGCCAAATTCCAGCCAACCTTCACCTTGCTTTTAGCTCCTGAGATCTGACAAGAAGACAGCTCAAGGCCAGGAGGAGGGGACAAATTAAAGAAAGGCAAATGACAGGTGACTCAGCCTCCCCTGGCTGAAAGGCTCAGTCAGCCAACACTTCTGGGCTCTAAAGTTGGGGGGCAGCCCAAGGCTGTTTTAGAACCTCATTGTGACAAAGGGAGACTTCTGAAGTCACAGCCACACTTCTGTCCTTTGCCTCTCTGGGTTCCTGTCCTAAAAAGTCTGGGGATTAATAGGAGGAGCTCACCTTGTTATCAGACAAGCCCTATATGGCGAATTCCAGCAGGAGGAATTCCCAAACAGGTCACTCTAGAGACTCAGGACTCAGCGGTCTATTCTCTGAGTGTGGCAGTTACCAGCTTGCATGCTCCCCGGGCAGTGACAGCCCAGTTTCATCTGGTACTGTGAGTTCCTTCCATCCCAGGGGATTGAACTTAGAGCTTTTGTGCACAGTAGGGAAGCAATTCACCTCGGGTTAGCTCCTCAACCTGGCTCTAGTGTGGTTTCCTAGGTAAGAGGTGACTTGCTCACTTTTAAGGAACTCCTCAGTTTCCCTGAAGTACTACCCCCACTCTCTCAGTAGTTGAAGGCCTCTTGTCCAAGGGCAGACTGTGACCCGGTTTATGTGTTTGGTACCCTCTCTGTGCCCATGCATACATCTATTGGCATCACCCTCTAACTGTCCTGTCCAACACAGTCCTTCATCTGGCCCTCAGCCCTCACTTTCTCTAGCTTTGCCGTGCCCCATTCGTTAGACTGCTCAGCGCTGTAGGCAGATGGATGGTGGTGAGCGCTAGTTAGGTAATTAATGACTGTAAAAGCACTTTGAAAACACAGAACTAGGTAAATGCCAAGTATTGTTGTTATTAACGCTGAGGAGGCCGTTTAGTCATCCTTTGCCCTGAACTCGGCTCCTTGCCCTGACTGTGGCCATTGCTCACTCTCATTCGTGAACTAGGATGAGAACTCTCCTCCTCCTCCTCCTCACAGGCGCTGTTTCACACTGAGTCAGTGACCAAGGTGAAGGGCAGGGGCCAGGAAACCTCCCCTCATCTCCCACCTGCTCTCAGCACTGCCGGCTTTGTGGCTGTCAGGCCAACATTTACCGAAAGCCGCGCCTGACACTGCCCCTGTTTCCCATTCACCTGGTTAGTAAGCTCACTGGTGTCGACGTGAGCTCTTGATTTCGGTGACTTTGCTGCTGGCCCGTCTGAGGACAGGATGGAGCTTGAGGTGAAGCCCCACTTTCCACTCAAGATGGCCCAGCTTACACGCGTGACAGTGGTCTTTTACGTGTTTTGTTTTCTTCTAAATCCTTCTATGAATGTGTGTCCCTTTGGCATAGTAACTTGGAAAAGGACAGCAGGTGTCATTTTTCCCTATTTTACAGATTGGAAATCCAAAGCTCAGGGACGTTATGGGCCTGTGTAAGGCCCCCAAGGCATTTATGATCTGGTGACAGGGCCAGGGTTTACCTCAGCTCTTCTGAACCCAAGCTAAGTAGTGTCCGGTGACACTTGTGGTGGCTGCAACCAAACCCAGAGGGTGCATGAGGACGTGTTAAACATCCTGCACGGGTGGGGACAGAGCAAGTATTTTTAGGGGCAACTCCGTGCCTGGGGTGGGGGACAATGCAGGGCATGCAGAAGTGTGCTTTGTCCGGTGGGGGTTTGGGATCCCAGACTCTGACAATTCATGGTGCATTAGACACAGAGACACTTTAGAATGTACCCCTCGAGACTCACGCCTTCACAGATGACTAAGCAAAGTCCAGAGAAGCCGCTATGCTTACTTGCGGTGCCAGGATATCTTTGTGACTCGCTTCTTTTCCAAAAATGAATATATTTTCAAGATCTCTTCCGAAATAAAGTATGGAAGTAATCCGAAAACCCAGTGCTGTGGCTGTGGATTTCTGTGTGAGTCTCATCCTTTATGTGGGTTTCTGATTCCCGTGGCCAGGCTGCTGGCCCCTGAGGACAGGATCATTCCCGTGGCCAGGCTGCTGGCCCACTGAGGACAGGATGGAGCTCCACTCTCCTCCAGGGGACCGACCAGCTTAATCAGTGACAACAATTTCTTCCAGAGATGTTTCGCTTCATTTTTCTCCTAAATGCAATGCAAACATGCAATCATGGTGTCTTGGATTCTCTCTCTCTCTCTCTCTCTCTCTATCTCTCTCTCTCTCTCTCTCTCTCTCTCTCTCTCTCTCTCGTGGTTAGCATACAAAATAACGATTTTCACTGTGGCATTTCTGTACACATGTGTCACGGTTCTTGGCCTTCAGCTTTTGTACTTCTCTTCCCTGAACCTACAAGTCTCTCCTAGATTTGAAAGACAATCTTCAAAGATTCACATTCTCTCCACTTAATTTAGATCCCAAAGGTGGGGGGGGGGGTGAGCCTCTGGGTAGCTGGATTAAACGTACACTGGGGGATGATGGAAGGAGTGGGGGACAGCCACTATGATGACAAGCCTCTGCCTCAGAACCATGCCAAGGGCTCCTCCATGACCATGAGATGAAGTGGTTCTCACACCTTTACCACATACTGTGTACTCCCTTGACCTAGACTTGTGGCCTACTACCCCGGCCCGAGATACCACGAGGTTTCTTATTTCAAGTAGTAAGTTTATGATGTGGCCAGATGTTTATTGCAACTTGAGAATACATCAGAGCTTGACAATGTATCCATAATGTTGCCTAGGCTGGGGGGGGGGGGACACGGGACACACATGACTTCCAAGACAATAGGCTTGGGCCCAGCCTCTGGTCCTCTGGTTCTGTATCTCTGTCCCTCCCCTCCCTGTTCCTTCTCGGTTCACAGCAGCCCGTGAGTCAACCTCTACCATTGCCCACTCTGAGGACATTGCTCTGCTGGTGGGAGATATGACTCTCCTTAATGAGGAGATGCTTCTGCCTGAGGAATTCTGAGAGTGCCCGCGGAAAGCAGCAGAGACTGTCTATCTAGGGAGGGTGGGCTGACGCAGCAAGAGAGGCATAAGGCTCACTCACCGGTTAAGTAGAAAGGAAGCTAAGAACTCAGGCTTCAGAGCCCTCAACTTTCTGTGGAAGGATATTCTCCGAATACTCAGTTCACAGCTGGAATTCTGTAAACCCCGCCCCACAGTTACCTGGCAACAGCCAGGTATGCTCCGCCCCACAGTTACCTACCTGGCCCTATAAAAGGGGCTGTTTGCCCCCTCCTCACTCTCTTGCTCTTTTCTCTCTTCTCTTGCCCTTACTCCTTTGTCCCTCCTCTCCTCATCCAAGCCCCCCACATGCCCCCCACATGCTCATGGCCGGCCTCCACCCGTCTCCCCCCCCCCACCTCTACTACCTTCTTAACTCCCCTCCCATGGCCTGAATAAACTCTATTCTTCTATACTGTACCATCATGAGGTTGGTCCCTCAGGGGGAAGGGATGTCCCACATGGGTCCCCCACACCTCACCACACTTCCACAGAACACATCCCTCCACTCCCTTTATCTTTTTCCTAACATTGGTGCTGAAACCTGGGACATATCTTTTCTTTATCTTTTTACGAACACACCCCCCATGGCCCGACAATAATGTAGAAAGCTAGCTTCTGGGAGCAAGAATCCACTACTTCTAAGCTTCTCAGCACAGTCGATTTGGAGCAAGAACGTAGTGTGCCAGGCACGCTAATGCTCTCTCATTTCATAATGTCAGCAAAGGTGCTCACTTTATAGCAGAGCCACCCCTACTCAGAGAGGAAAAGAGGCTTGCCTGAGGACATGCAGTTAGTGGGTGGTAGAGCCAAGATTCAGACAGTGCCTTCCTGGCTCCCCATCCCCTGCTTGGTCTGAGAGCTGAATTAAAGTGAAACTTCTTGGCTCTCTGGTAAGTCTACTAGGAAAGTGAATGTGTTGAGGTACCTGCCCTCCAGTCACCCCTCCCCCCTATATTCTGCTACCTGACTGGGAATATCTCCCTGGAAGCGGAGAAGAAACATGGAGGGTCATCAGAAGGTCCAGGGCAGTGCCTACTACTCACAGCACTCATGGTGGGTAGAGGGGTCAAAGGGGGCCAGAGGGGTTCCTTTAGAATCACTTTCCTTGCCTGCTATTTGGACAACCACACCCTGTTTCCTGCCGTCCAGATCCACCGCACCCTGCTTTAGTCAGTCACACTTGACAAGCCCAAGGACATAGATGCCGGAGAAGGGGGTTTGGATGGTTTCCCACACACTCACGAGTCTTGTGCCTCTGTGCTCTCCCTCCCCTGGCTTTACCTCAACCCAGTGTCTCCTCCGTGCCACACTGAATTAGCAAGCACCATGGGCTGAAAACGCAGGGTTGGGTGGTCCAGGTTCTGGGTTACGGACTTAGTCTGAGAGCTAGTCCTGTTTTGCATCCATCTGCCCGTCGGCGTGAGCGCATCCCTCTCCGGGAAGAGTGCTTCGGGTAGAGGCTGAGAGCTGAGGAGGCCTCACTTGCTGTCAACGCTTCTCCACAGACAGCCTTTCATCTGGCTGACTCAAAGCACCCACGAGTGATAATTTACTCCTTGGGACACCTCCCGGGGAGGTAAGTGTGTTGCCTCATTGTTTTTGTTTTTTTGTTTGTTTGTCTGTTTTTTGTGGGTTAGAACAAGGTGACATTGAATAACTAAATAATCCCTCAGTGAGCATATCCCTCTAATAATTGGGATTTGTTTACTGAAGTGGGAACAGAGAACAGAGGTTGGGACAATGGGCAGAAGCCAGGCCCTGCCACCTGGCTGCCTTTGCCAACCCATTGCACGGCTTCCCCGTTAAGTAGTGAGCTGGCCACTAGCCATGGTGCCTCAAGGAGATGCTCACAAAACCAGGAAGTCAAGAGGGAGAGAAGAGAAAGAGAGTACAAATCGAGAAATAGCCCAGGTTAGAGGCTCTCTCTGGCTTCCTGTAAGTGTAATCCTAACCAGCCACATGCGAGGGAAACCAAATGTCATGTGAAGCAGTGAAATTGTCACCCTCAGGAGGGTTGGGCCCCAAGGCAAAAGGTCAGACTGATCCCCTCTCTAGCACGGCTGAGTTCCCTTACACTATTTTTAGCAACTCCTAGAATTTGCCAGCTATTTTTAGAAGCTCCTCGAATTTGTCACCTCACCGAGATACGAGAAGAGCCAAAGAATTACAGTTTGTCACTCAGACAGGCAATGCCAAGCTTCAGCTGATTGACCTCCGAGAATTGTACGCAGGACAGATGTTAATGGTGACTCACACTGGAGCCTCAGACTGTCAAAGGATTTGGGTTGAGGACACAGCAGGTGGCCATTACCCCACCTGCATAGCACAAGGTCAGCCTGGGGCTTAGCAAGGCAGACCTTGAAGCCTTGAGCCCCACATCCCAGCCTTCCTGCACTGGGGAGCATTTGTGACACTTCAGTAGTGTGCTTGGGGTCTCTGGAAACAGAGACATCAAGGAGGAAAGGCACAAAGAGGCAAAAACCCACCACAGAGGAAAAGTCACAAAATGAGAGCTAGACTAGGAAGGCAGACATGCTTCCTTCCTCTCAGCGGAAATGGGCTCTTGGTTTGTTTGTTGCCCGTAAACAACCATAAACCCACAAGTATTCATTTTAGGATCAGAAACCAACTTAAATGAGGAGGTAAATTTTCACGTGTGGAGTCTGTAAGTAAGGACAACAGTATGTTTCCTGGGATCGATAGCCCACGGAAGTTAATCCCGGGGAACAGAAGAAAGAGTTCAGATGTTGTAAACCATGAGAATAAACCCAAAATAGGAATAAACAAAACAGCTTTCTGTAAAGTAATGACCATAATCTTATTTATTTATTTATTTATTTATTTATTTATTTATTTGTTTGTTTGTTTGTTTATTTATTTATAACATGGTCTCATGTCCCAGGCTGGCCTTGAACTCACTATCTAGCTGAAGCCGGCCTTGAACCTCGGATTCTCCTGTCTTCACCACTGGGGTGCTAGGATACAGGTGTGTGTCACCATGCTCTCCAAAAGGTCACCTTTTATCAAGAACTTCTCCCCCCCTTGACATTTTATACCTCTGGATTCTGCTTAAGATCTAGCAATTACAGAGGCGTTAAAAGAAATGAACACATTATAAAATGACTAACACTTCCTGGTGCCTTGTATTCATTTATTTTCTTGTCTTTAGCTGCAAACTTTTATCTTTCTTAAACAAACACGGTTATCAAAAATATTCATTCTCAGAAAAACTATAAGGAAACAGGGGAATTGAAGGAAACAGTAATTGCCTGTGTATGAAGCCTAATTTAGCTCATAACAAATAACACCAAAACAACAACAACAACAAACTCTTTCCATTAGAGCCACATGCCTGAGAATAAAAATTGGTCAGAAGAAAAAATACATAAACTTAGGAGAGATGATGATATTTAACCATTTCTCTGTCATTTCTGTTCTGAAGACTAACTATGGTGACCATGGTGTCTTTCTGCAGACCTTTCATGCCTTACAGACTTCCTTTGTTCTGCACTGAGGCCCGAAGCAGAAGGCTGGGACAGCCACTATGGAAACAGTGCAGGTGACTTGTACACCACAAGGATAGTTCTAAAGAACCCGCTGTTGGGATTCTGTAAACCCCACCCCTCAATTACCTGGCAGTAGTCAGGTATGCTCCGCCCCAGTGACCTGACACTATAAAAAGGGCTGCTTGCCCCCTCCTCTCTCTCTTGTCTCCTGCTCTTGGCTCTCTTGCCTCTCTTGCTCTCCCAACCCTACCCCTCCTCTTCCCCTTCTCTTCCCCCATCTCTCTCCACGTGCTCATGACCAGACTCTACTTCTCTATTCCTCTTCTTCCTCTCTCTCTCTCTCTCTCTCTCTCTCTTTCTCTCTCTCTCTCTCTCTCTCTCTCTCTCCCTCCCTCTCTCTCTCTCTCCTACCCTCTTAACTCTCCTATGACCTGAATAAACTTTATTCTGTACTATACCATTGAGTGGCTGGTCCCTCAGGGGGAAAGGATTCCCAACATGGGCCCCCCAGAGGCATCTCCCTTGCCCCCAGGCCTCGACGCACCTCCACAGGCCATATGCCCCCCACTCTCTTCATCCTTCCCTAACATTGGAGCCAAAACCCAGGATGCCATCTTTTCACAACACCCGGGATCTCATAAAATCTACCAAGCACTGTGATTTTATGAAAAAAGCTGCGGGGGTCTAACTGGAAATTTGCCAGCAAGCATGGAAGGTGGCCTTGAATAAGGCTGGTCAGTTGCAAGTGTGGCCTACAGCCTTGGAACATTCCGTGTACGGTGTCATCCAGATACTCAGTGAAGGCTGGAGTAATCGGACAACTCGGATTTTATTGAACGAATTTTATATACCAGCCAGGGTCCTTCGTGATGAGTACCAAGACAGATCAGACCCAATGTCTAGCTGTCAATCAATGCCTACTTGAAAAGCTGGGGAGAGATCTTTAGTCACCAAAGAAGCCACTGCACGAGTAGATCGAGGGGACAAGACACTGAGCTCTTCTGGGTGCTCTGCCGTGGCTCCAGGGTTGCACTGGCAAACCAGAGAGAGACAGACACTTGATACGCATGGCCATTCAGACAGGTCAGAAGGAAACCTGTGCAGAAAGACATCACACAGAAGAAGCTGGTGCGTTGTGGACAAGATGAAGGATGCCAGGCTTTAGAACAAAGGTCAGCGATGCTGCTACTGTTACTTCCTTAGGAGACACTGCTAATCTAACCAAGCACAACTCTCTGGGTCAGTAGCATTGCTGAAGGAGGTGCTACCAATTAACGTTGTCACCTACTATCAATTTCTTCAGACTTTGAGAGAGTATCAAAGTAACACCACTGAGATTAAGTATTCTGGAAGGCCACCTAGGAAGAGGCGATTCACATGGGTGATGGTTGGGGTTTATGGTGTGTTGGCTCTTTGTTGAGTTTCATTAATTCAAAAGGTGGATGCTATTCCCTTTCAGCAGATAAAACAACTAAACCTCAAAAATGATGCCACGTCCCAAACAGTGAGGGAGGAAGATTGGGAGCCTAAGATTCTATTCCAAAGCCCTAGCCCACTTCATTGTTTAATACTGATATTCCAAGCAAAAGGCAATCAGCATATGAATGAAAGTGGACAGATCAGGCAAAAGCAAGTACATCTTAGAAAACATCCTTTGGGTGGCGTACACCAGGTTCGTTAGCTGCACTGATTTCTGAGGAGTGGGTGTAAACTTATCGGCTTCTGCATTCCCTCCTCGGAAACTTGCATTTTACAATTTAAAGATAAATGTGAACATTTGAATTGTTTTTGTATGGCTAGACGATTGCCACTTGAGAGTCCGGTTGGTAGTGAACTCTCAGTTTTTCAACAGAGAGGTAATGTTAGTGTGTTTGGTTTAAAGGCTTAGAACAAGGCGATGGTGGGAGGGCCCTGTGGCCATGGCTCCCTGGGGTTTAACTCTGATTAGAACTTGCCATAGTTACCAGGGCTGACTCTTCATTTGGGGGATATAATCAATCTAGGCCATGCGATCAGCCTTGTGTCTGTTCCCCATGAACCATGACACGAAGCAAAGAGCTACAAGGTGCCATCGTAACATTAAGTCACCTTGACCAGAGCTGGAGCTGGCTGGCGGGCACGGCTGTGGGCATGTTGCTGTTAGCTCCCAGTGCCCCAGACTGGTCTTGGTGAGAGGATTACCTCTGGTATCCCAGCCCCTCCCCCACCAGGACCATATGTGTATCCATGACCCCTTGGTGCCCCCACAAGCGCATCGCCTGTTTACTTCAGAGCAGTGGCTAATAAAATGGGCTATTTGAAAACTGGCAGTTTCTATAATCTCAACAAAAGCAGTAACGACAACGGCATGTCCGGGAAAACAACGGTGCTCTCATAATTTGAGAGTAGATTCCAAGGGGATGAGGATTAGGATGCACCATAATCTCTTACTCAAGCTCCTCCTCCTCCTCTTTTTTTTAAAATAGAAGGCAATAACCAGAAGTGAAACCACCACCATAAAGAATGCTATGTCATAAAAGGTAATTGCCAGCTCGGCCAGGCTCTCTGGAGCGAGTCTTCCTTGGCCTTGTGTCTTACCAACTACAGACCTCCTTCTCACTGCGGCTGAGGAGTGCCTGGCTTGCAGATCTAAGCTGGGAGTGTAGTAAACGGATACACGCACATGCTGTCCCTGTTTCTGGCTTCCGGCTCCTGAGCTGTGGGGAAGCTTTGAACTTCAGGAATGGACCATTTCCTCTGTGGGAGAGAAGTGCGTAGGGAGACCCAGGACGAACACATGTCTCTCCTGTTTGTTTACCACATGTGTGGTTTCCAGGCAATCTGGCCCTGGATGAGAACTCACTAACACTGCCTGGGTGGGCTTCTGGGCAGGACCCCCAGTACTGCAAGACTCGAGAGCCTTGACGCTGCTCTCAAGCAGCTAGTCAACAGACACACACTACCCCACAGCCTAGTGGTGTGTGATATCCTTGGGGTCCAGCTTAAAAACAGCTCTCTAAATGTACCAGCTGTCTGAATGTCCTCATAGCCCCGCTGGCATTGGGGGAACCAAACAAGGCACATCCTACAGGGCCCCCCAACCGTGTGTCATCTTGGCAGTTTATGGCCTGACATTTGACCCACAGTCTCTGTGTCCCTTTGGTTGCCACCTTATAACCCCAGGTTCCCACTTTCATTTTAAGAGGTGTATAATTCTCAAGCTCCATTCAGCACTTGTGGCCCTCAACGGGAAATTTGCTTCTGAGTAACGGCAGACAAACCCTGTGGTCGCCCAGTGGGGGAAGCGGCACTTTTACCTGTATCAAAGACACAGGGCCAACAGGTGGAACTTGGGAAGGATCCCAAGTTCTCTTTAGGAAACCGTAGCCTGAGTGTGTGGGCCCTACCCCGAATTACTCAGAGTCTCGAAGCTGATTCATTTCAGTGATACAGGGAACTGAGGAAGCCACCCTGTTTCGTATCTCTTTGTCACATTTAATCACTTGGAGTCACCTGGCATGATTTGGATTGTCTTACAAGCTGCTATTCCAAATTTCTTTCTCGAAGGCAGGACAGCCTAGGCCTTCCCTGAGGTCTTGCTGCTTGGGGCACGTGGTCTGTTTGCTTTACCCTGTGGCTTCGTGGTTTTGCAGCCCGCACCATGCCTGCCTCTTGGGTGGTTTGATGGAGTCCTTTTCCTCCTCAGGAATCGCTGGCTGGAGGAGTCGCCCGGTTTTCTTTCCTTGGCAAAGCCCTGTGAGCCTAAGGTAGACCGGATCTTCTAGGAGGAAGCTGTTCAGTCATTAATCCTCACTGCCAGGTCTGGGGCAGCAAATCCCCCCACACCAGCTTCCTCCCTTCGCTCTGCCTGGGCCCTGTTGCTTTTCTTCCTTGACTGTCCCCACTTAGGTTCACAGAGTCTCTGGATAAAGGCCTTTCACTCCGTTTTTGTTCCCTTACACCCCAACACTTCATTCATTGCGGACACCTCTGTGTAAAAGAAGCATCTAAAACTCAGGGGTACACCGCTTCCCATGCAATAGCCCAGTGACCTGACTTAGACCCCTGGAACCTACATAAAGATGGAAGGAGAGAACTGACCCGGTAGGTTGTTTTCTGACCTCCACAGTGACACCATAGCAAGTGTGCTCACATGTACACATCACATGTGTGTGCATGCGCAAGTGCATGTGTACGTGTGGGCACACAAATGAATAATTTAAAAGTAGTAACATCCACTGAACGGAGTAGCATGCTCCTTTAATCTCAGCATTCAAGAGGCAGCGAGTTTGAGGCCAGCCTGGTTAACCTAGCAAGAATCAGGCCACATAGGGCTATGCAACAAAATCTTGTTCTAAAACCAAACTAAAACCCAATCCATTCTACTGAACTGCCTAGAGGGGCCCAGGAAAGGTGGAGACAGACTAGGCCCCTTGTTTGGCTTACTAGTACCAGGTGAGTCCAGTGGTCCCTGGGAGAGACCTTCAGAAGTAGCTGGCCCACAAGTGGCCCCAGATGAGTACCTACTGTGTATATCTCCTTATCCACATTGGGAGCCAAGCGCCATGACCTATGGCTGTTTCAAAGTAAAACGTAAAATGTAAAATATCCACCGTATTGAACTTAGAAGAAATCTCAAAATGTTTATTATATGCATTACAAAATGTTACTTGAGATATCTTGTGTTGAATAAGATGAATTTTTAAATTATTTACCTATTTATTTATGTATTCTTGTTTTCTTTCAAAGACAGGGTTTCTCTGTGTAGCCCAGGCTGTCCTAGAACTCAATTGTAGACCAGGCTGGACTACAACTCAGAGATTCACCTGGCTCTACTTCCTGGGTGCTGGGCTTAAAGGTATGGACCTCTACTGCCTGGTTAAATTAGATATTTTTAAAGATCACTTCACCTATTTTATATATGTATTCTTTTTGTTTGTCATTGCTATTGTTGTTGTTTGAGATAGGATAATTAATTATCCTCGGCCTGCTTGAATTCTTTGTCTTCTCCTACCTCAGCTTCCTAAGTACTAGGATTACAGCTGGGTTTTTGATTTTTCTTAGTGACTGCTAAAAGCTTTGAAGTTATACAGGTGGCTTTCATAGTCCACGGGGCAGCCTTTCCTTTTCAGGCCCCTGGGGCCACAGTGTCACTGGCTAAGGTTTCTGAAGTGGCTTTAAAACTGGTTCTTGAGTGATGATTTTCACAAACACAATACAAGTGGAATTAATTGAAGTTCTTTTTTTCTTTTAAAAATTCTTCCTGGAGTCTGGAGAGGTGGCTCAGTGGTACAAGCAGAGGCTGCGCTTCCAGAGGTCCCGAATTCAGTTGCTAGCACCCACGTGGCAGCTCACACCTGTCTATAGACAGACATCCATGCAAAACATCAGTGCAGCTAAGAAGTAATAATAACAAATCTTTCTAAAAACTTTCTTTCTGACTCCCTGATTAGCTTATATGCCGGGTTACTGGAAGTGATGTTCACTTACAGCCGCCTCAGAGAAACCTGTCTGTGATGGTCGCTTGTATCAGAACCAGTTTTAGAAGAAAGTCTAACACTGAGGTTGTGAGCCAGGGTGGGTAAGATGTGTGCCGACGAACCGGGGCCGTTAATGTGTGATCTGGAAGACCGGCTCTCCTAGAAACTAAAGAACACTGATGCTTTAATGGGGGGTGGGGAGAGGAACTATGGGCAGGAAATGCTCTCCTTCCTTCCATCGGATACGCACCGACACACATGTGGATGTGTGTGGAACTTGCTGTTTAAAGCGCACACCTTTAGTCCCAGCACTTGGGAGGCAGAGGCAGGTATAGCTCTGTGTAGACTGAGCCAGTCTATATAGCAAGGTCTGGGCCGCTCAGTTGTTCTCATGGTGACTGATGAGTTTGGGGGGGGGGGTAGAGAAGCACCACAGAGATTGTACCTTACCCTAAGCATTGAGCTCCCCTTTTAGTGATCCTTCCTGACCATAGACTCTTGTCTTCTCCCCAAGGAGGATCATGATGTGGCTTAGCCACTGTGAGTGTTCAAGGAATTGTTGGCCAAGGTGATGGCACAATGACAAAAACAGGCTGGGCCATGTGGCCAGTGTTCTTTTAAAGCCACATTAGCTCAGAGCTCAGAAGTAATCAGTATGAATGGGAAAAGGACAGTGTTGGGTAGGGTCCTAGGCCACCCTTGCCAAGGCTCCACAAGGCATTTCAATGTGAGGCCCAGTATATGAATGCTGCTCAACACAGTAGAGAACACAATGTCCTCGTCAGGGTCTCTACTGCTGTGATGAAACCCCAGGACCAAAAAGCAAATTGGGGAGTTTATTTGGCTCACACTTCCGTATGTATCACTGTTCATTACTGAAGGAAGTCAGAACAGGAACTCAAACAGGGCAGGAACCTGGAGGCAGGAACTGATGCAGAGGTCGTAGAGGATGTTGCCTACAGACTTGTCCCACATGGCTTGTTCAGCCTGCTTTCTTATAGAGGTAGTCCCATCGACAACAGGCTGGGCCCTCCCCCATCACCCACTAATTTCAAAAAAGGCCTCCACCCTGATCTTATGAAGGGATTTCCTCAATTGAGGCTCCTTCCTTTCTGATGACTCTAGCTTATGTCAAGCAAGTCATAAAACCAGCCAGTACAACCATAGATTCCTAGTCAACCTGCCTGTACCTCCCAAGTGCCAGGAGCCACCATAGATCCGAAGTTTTGGAAAACAATTTTTAAACTAAAGTTGACATAACCTAGTGGCTCTTCGTGGAGAACTACAAGTTTTCTATCTTCTTATCCCGACTCTCCTCTGAGTGGGAGAAGAGAGAACATGCTCCTTCCTGTGGTTCTAGGGACACGTACTAGCTGTCCTGGTGGTAGACATCACCATAATAAGTGTGGCACGTGGACCTTCAAAGTCATGATGTCCCACCCTGGGATTATCAGCCAAGGAGCAAGTGAAGCAGGAACCTGGGTAGCAGCCTCCACCCACGGAGCCAGTGTTACATCACGTTCCTGGGGGCGTTTCTGCGGAACCAGAATGGTTGAGTTTCTTGCTTCTGCTGCCTAGTGTTTCTTAAGCCAAAGTGAGCGCAGACCCTAGGAAATCCTCGGCGTTTCCTTTCTGTAAGTCAGACCAGACTCACTGGGTGCGCAATAAGTAGTTCTTAAAGAGAAGCCTTCAGACAAAGCATTTGGAATTCTTGGGCCTCATCCCAAGTCTTCCCAACCAGGATTTCTGAGAGCAAGGCCCAGAAATCTGTCATCAGCCTAAGCCTGTGCACAAGCTCACCGATGTCTGAGAGCCACTGTTGTCTGTGAGCCATCAGACATGTCCCCTAGGCCACTTCTTTCCTCCCTTGCTGTCAAACCTACCTCTGGACCTGTCTCCCCCATCCCCCAAAGAATGCTGTCTGCCACCAAAAGTGCTACTATCCTGTCACTTCAGGTTTCCTGAAGTGTTGGTTGGGAACTTGAGACAAAGAGGAGTGAGTGGCCAGCGTGACATCAAATTAGGCCACCAAGCTCCTTTGCTTTGTATTTCCTAATTAAAAATTGATATAGCTGTGGGTAGATGGCTCAGCTAGTAAAGTGTCTACCTTGTATGCTTGAGAACCCATATTTTAAAATGCAGCAGTGTATGTCTGTATCCCTGTGTGTGTATTGTGTATGCCCGTATCTCTGTGTGTGACTGTATCTGTGTGTATGTCTGTATTTGTGTATGTGTGTGAATCTGTGTGTGTGTCTGTAACTGTGTGTGTGTTGTGTGTGTCTCTCTGTGTGTGTTGTGTATGCCTGTATCTCTGTGTGTGACTGTATCTGTGTGTATGTCTGTATTTGTGTATGTGTGTGAATCTGTGTGTGTGTCTGTAACTGTGTGTGTGTTGTGTGTGTCTCTCTGTGTGTGTTGTGTATGCCTGTATCTCTGTGTGTGACTGTATCTGTGTGTATGTCTGTATTTGTGTATGTGTGTGTATCTGTGTGTGTGTCTGTAACTGTGTGGTGTGTTGTGTGTGTCTCTCTGTGTGTGTTGTGTATGCCTGTATCTCTGTGTGTGACTGTGTGTATGTCTGTATTTGTGTATGTGTGTGTTTCTGTGTGTGTGTCTGTAACTGTGTGTGTGTTGTGTGTGTCTCTGTGTGTGTGTTGTGTATGCCTGTATCTCTGTGTGTGACTGTGTATATGTCTGTATTTGTGTATGTGTGTGTATCTGTGTGTGTTTCTGTAACTGTGTGTGTTGTGTGTGTCTCTCTCTGTGTGTTGTATATGCCTGTATCTCTGTGTGTGACTGTGTGTATGTCTGTATTTGTGCATATGTGTGTCTCTCTGTGTGTGTTGTGTGTGTTTGTATCTGTGTGTGTTGTATGTGTGTGTCTGTATCTCTGTGTGTGTTGTGTGTGTGTCTATATCTCTCTGTGTGTTGTGTGTGTGTCTTTATCTCTGTTTGTGTACTGTGTGTATTGTATGTGTGTGTGTTGTGTGTATGTGTATGTGTCTGCATCTTTGTGTGTGTTGTGTGTGTCTGTATCTCTGTGTGTTGTGTGTATATCTGTGTGTGTTGTGTGTGTATCTGTGTATGTGTTGTGTGTGTGTATCTGTGTGTGTTGTGTGTGTGTCTGTAACTCTGTGGTGTGTGTGTGTGTGTATTAGCATAGACTTGTGATTCCAATGCTCTTGAGGTAGACACAGGTAGGTAGTTGAGACTCTATGGTCAGCTAACCAACTTTACTTGGCAACAAGTTCCAGATTAGTGAAGACCCTGTGTCAATAACAATGGCCTGTGCCTGAAGAGCAACACTCAAGGCGATCCTTTGACAACCCCACCCCACAGACACACACTGCAGGGGTGCAGGGAGCGCTGGGCAAATGAAAGCCATAGCTCCTCTACCTCTCACTATCCTACATTATGCCAGAGAAGGGAGTTGAGGTCTTACGCTAGGCACAGGCTTCCACCTAGGATAATTGTCTCCCAACAAGGCCAGCTACAGCCTGGATGACCACCGGACTTCCCCATTCATGCTAAGTGCCCATGGCTAGGGTTGGGTATGGGCCATAACCCTAGGATGCCTTTCATGAGCAGCCCTCAGCTTCACGTCTGTTCTTCAGAGGTGTCCTTAAGCTAAGCTTTTGTGACTCGGAGACAGGAGCCCAGTTCATCCAGCAATTCTGACACTGTGTCCTCTCTGTGTTTCAGGGATTTTCTAAGACTCAGGCAGAAGGACCACCTTTGTTAAGCCAAATACAGTTGTGAGGAGTGGGGGCAGGTGGATGAAGCATGGATGAGAGACGAGAAAGGTTATGCTTTTGTTTCTATTAGGGATTTTTGTTTTTGTTGTTTGTTTGTTTTTAGACAGGATGAGTCACTGTGTAACCCTCACTGGTTTGGAATTCACTATGTAGACCAGGCAGACTTTGAACTCACAGACATCTGCCTGTCTCTGTCTTCTGAGAGATGGGACCTAGGCATGGTAAAAAGTTCCACTCAGATAATTCTTCCTAAGGTTCCAAGCCAGTTGTCATTGGTGCTCAGAATAGATGTCAACGCTTCTCAATGAACAAGTGAAAAACAAAGCAAAGCAAAATATTCCCTCCCCCAGCTCTCCCCCCCATGCGAGTGTGTGTCTGTCTGCCATCCTGTCTTTGTTTCTCGACTCTTCCTCCCTTTCACTGTCTCTTCTTCCTGTCTCTCTATGTCTCTTTCTCTCCGAGATTATTTCTTCAGAGAATGTTACTGAAACTTTTAAGCCCCGTTCAAAGTTCACTTCATCAGAATAATCTAGTATCTAGCACATGATTTGTTCCAGAAAGAAGACGAGAGGAGCAGCCATGCATGATATCTCTGCTCATAAGGATGCACAGGACATGGGAAAGAGAAGGAGGACAGACAGACAGACAGACACACACACACACACACACACACACACACACACACACACACAAAGAAAGAGAGAGATGGGGAGAGAGAGAAAAAGATGGAAAGAGAGAGAGAGACAGAGACAGACAGAGAGAGACAGAGACAGAGGCACAGAGAGGATATTACTTACTGCTGCTGACACTCGTTTCCGGTGGAGTAGAGAGTTTCCCATCTTCTAGCCTCACCTGATGCCGCAGCATCACCTGCCTACTGCCTTGCTCTGCTCTGCTCAGAAGCATCCCCAGGACACCTCCAGCCTTTGGATATACTAATGCATATTCCATAAGACTGAACCTAAAACTCAGTCCACTCAAAATCAACAGGGCTTTGTTTGTTTTAGGGATAGGATCTCCCTCTATGTATCCCTTGTTGGCTTGGAATTCACTATGTGGTCCAGGCTGGCCTTGAACTCACAGAGATCCTCTAGTTTCTGACTCCCAAGCAACAGAATTAAGGACATTTGCCACCATGCCTGGTATGGTCTAGTCTATCTGGTTCATTTCAAAGACAAGGAGTACTCCTAAATCATCATGCCTTGATCTGCTTCCTTTCCCTTTAATAAAAAATTTTTATAATCCAGGAAATAAAGTGCTTTTATTCAGAAAGAGAAGAACCTTTGTACACAGTTGAACCCTTCTCGACTTTGCAACTCCCGAAGACCTCGTTTACCAAATTTCATAACCCAGGAGCCTGTCACTTTGTGACGTCAAAGTATGGTCACTGGGCCTGGTTTAAGAGATGAGCGTCTGTCTTATCTCTGGGATAACTCGCATGCAAATATAAAACCTGGCTGTCCAGAGCTTGTGGGGACTGAGTCATCTTCCTCCTACTGCCACTAGCTCCTCAGAAAATAAAACTAGCCATTGCATATAAGAATTCCGTAAGGAAGCTATGAGCCTCTTCACAGTTCTGGAGTTGGTCATGGTGTCTGTTACTATTGGTGACTTTAAGATGGTGATGTCTTTCAGTGTCAGGAGGCTGTGGCTAGGGTCACCGTCTCCCACAGTAGAACTGCCTCTTCTCTTCTCTCTAGCCTTAGGACAGTCAGTGGCTGCCTGCGTCTTTCCTCTGGCTCTGTTCTTTGATCTGTTCCCAGTTGGTCACTGACTGTGAACTGAGCAGATCCTCTAGAATCTCTTCTAAGGAAAACACAGGGTTTAAGAGACTCTAAATGAGCCTCAACCCACATGTTCTGTGCTGGGCTTTCAGCACTGGGTCTCACAAACCCTTCCTGGGTTCCTGAGCTGGAAGAAGTTTTCTATCGATGGGACAGGATTCTTTGAAGATGACCTTGGCGCCACGCCTCATCCCCATGTTGCTTTGTCACTTATCCATACTACAGTGTCGCTCACCTCAGACTTCACCACAGGAAACAAGGGCCAAACTCTGAAGACAGCAAAGTGTGGGAAGAAGTTTCCATCCGTAGATCCAAAGCCCTCACTGGATGATGATGATGATGTGGACGAGACAGTTAAACGACATGACTTCCAGACAATGTGGACTGGGGAGCCAGATACCTTCTTGGAAATGGGGGCAAGGATATGGGTGTCGGGGATTGTGTGAGTTAGCATTCCCAAAGCCCCTGATAAGCAGGAACTCCTATGTGAAGACAGAAGAGTGAGGTCCCAGGATAAGAGTAAATTTCCAGGCTGCAGAGATGGCTCAGGGCACTGGCTGCTCTTCCAGAGGTCCTGAGTTCAAATCCCAGCAACCACATGGTGGCTCACAGCCATCTGTAATGGGATCTGATGCCCTCTATGACAAGCAGGTGTACATGCAGATAGGGCACTAATACACATAAATACATGTGTGAAAAAATAGAGTATATTTCCTTTCTCCTTTTAGTTTACAGAAAAGAAACAAATACTTTAGTAAGGAATGTTTCACAATATAATAAACTATAATTAGATATCTTTTACTTGTATTTGTGTATTCCTTCATATGTGCATGCACACTGTGTGGACACACAACTCCTCGAAAGTCAGAAGAAGGCATCAGATGTGGTAGAGCTGTAGTTATAGAAGAATGTGAGCCACTGTGTGGAGACTGAGCCCGGGTCTCTGCCAGAGCAGGAAGTGCTCTTACCTGCTTTCTTAAACACCTAGACAGACAATAGTTTTTACATATGACAGACTCTAAGAAGCTCATGTTAAGATAACTTTTTAGATTAAATAATCATGATTTACTGTGAAGAATGTTGCTGAATGATAGGATTTGAGAATGGAGAAAGAAAGAAAGAAAGAAAGAAAGAAAGAAAGGAAGGAAGGAAGAAAGGAAGGAAGGAAAGAAGAAAGAAAGGAAGAAAGGAAGGAAGGAAAGAAGAAAGGAAGGAAAAAAGAGAAAGGAAGGAAGAAATAAATAAAGAAAGAAAGCAGCTATAGTGTCTTTTATAAAACAACCATGGCCTAAAGTAAAATCTAATGGGAATACTGATATGTCTTCAGTATTTTGCTAATATCTGTCAAGTAAAAATGCACAGAAACAAACCGGATGGTGAGGACAGTTATGGGAACTGAGCCAATCAAGGAGTACTTCCAGGTTGACAAGGAGCAGGGATAGATTCCTGTCCTTTAGAACTGTGTGTGTGTGTGTGTGTGTGCTCATGTGCGAATGTACACACGTGTAGGTACATGTGCATGTGTGTCCCCAGGCTCTTGCATGCGGAGGGAAGAGGTCAACTCTGTGTTTCTTTCTCAGAACTGCTTTCTGTAGGGACTCAGTGAAACCCTGAATAAATTTATGATGCCAACTTGGGCACAGCCATGTCAAGGAGCTGGTTGCATTAGCCCCACGGGAGTAGTGGGGCTTTCCCTGGTGATTCTCAGAGGGATGGCTCTGCTCTGAGTGTGGATGTTGATAGTGTGTGCTGAAAATGTCCACCATAGGTTTCCCCTCCCAGATGTTTGCAATCTCCTGGTTGCTCCTAGAGATTGGCTAAGCCCACATCCTCAACAGCTGTATGCAATGACCCAACCTTCCTATGTGACTATATATAATAAACATACCAAGCTTCTGGGGTGTCATTTCTCCATCAGAGAGCCCAGGCCACCCAATTTCCCGTCTTTCTGTGTGTCTATGTTTGTCTTTAGTGTCCGTTTTTTTTTTTTTTCTTTTCCCTGCCACTCCAGTTAGGTCAGAACTCGGAGCTGTGTAAGGTTGTACTAGTTGACACTATGTTTTTTGAGACAAGATTTCCTTTCAGTAAACCCCACCCAGTTCAGCTAGCTCGGTTGACCAGAAAGTCCCAAGGATCCTCCCATCTCTGCCTCCCCAGCACTGAGGTTACACGTTCAGGAACATGCTACTACAGTTGGCTTTGACACCAGTGCTGAGGGTCTGAACTCAAGACCTTCTGCTTAGAAGACTGTAACACTTTACCAATCATGCTGCCTCATCAGCCCCTGAGACACTCCCTTAACGTGTTCAAAAAGTTCTTCAGGGAAGCAGAAGGAAATGAGGGTAGGCCACAGTGAGGGCCAGAGACTGCTTGAGAGAGCAGCCAGCCTGCCGATCTTTGCTTCGGTTTTAATGATCTCAGTGAAACACAGGCTTACCAGGCAAGGAAGTGTGGTCTTTGGTTGTTAAACTACAGGTTTGGTAAACGAAAGGACAAGGCTTGAAGGTGTGTCATTAGTGATTTAGAGGTACAGTTTTTCCTCCCCAACTGTTGGTTGACTCATTTCCAAAGACAAGCTGCAGAACTCTTGAGTTGTGGCTAAGAAACAAGGAACAAGGATTAGCTTTCTTAGGTGCCCACACACCTTATTCACCAAGACCCGGGGCACTGGACATAGACTAGGCTTTTCACAGAAGTCAGTAAAAGGCAAACAGAAGGAAGGCCTTTTGCTTTTACAAGGATGGCGAGTCCCTCTTCCTTCTGCCGAGCTTCCAGGCTGTCAAAACAGGAGAAAAAAACATGGTTGGTGGTTTCATTGTCAACACCCAGCTCCAAACAAACAGCTCAGTTCGTTAAGCAGCTGGATGACCTATTTTGACTCATGCATGGAAATTCCACTGCAAACAGCAGCAGGAATTAGATGAGGGCTAAGTCAAGTCAGGTGTCTGCGGACATGGGCGGGGATGGGGGGGGGAAGGCAATGATTCATAGAGGGACTGAGATAAATCTCGTCCTGCTGAACTCCAAATGGTCCAGAGTCCATTTTCTGAAGTCATTATGAAAAAGAAAATTCATTTGGGTAAATAGAAAGTAAACTTCGCCAGAACTGCACAAGTAACATTTCCCACAAGAAGCTGAAGGTCAGAGTCCAGGAGGGAAGAGGCCTTTGTCAGCTCAACTAGTGAACAATATATCTATACACTTCATTATATAGACCAGGTTCACAGGAAGAGTAAAAAGATGAGGGCATTGGACTTCATTACATTAATATATATATAAATGTGTGTGTGTATGTGTGTATGTATGTATGTATGTGTGTATGTGTGTATGTATGTATGTGTATATATGTATGTATGTATGTGTATGTGTGTATGTGTGTATGTATGTATGTGTATGTGTGTATGTATGTATGTGTATGTGTGTATGTATGTGTGTATGTGTGTATGTATGTATGTATGTGTGTATGTATGTATGTGTATGTGTGTATGTATGTGTGTATGTGTGTATGTATGTATGTATGTATGTGTATATGTGTATATGTGTGCATGTATGTATTTATGTATCTATGTATGTGTGTATATGTATGTATGTATGTATGTGTGTATGTATGTATGTGTATGTGTGTATGTATGTGTGTATGTGTGTATGTATGTGTGTATGTGTGTATGTATGTATGTATGTGTGTATGTATGTATGTGTGTATATGTGTATGTATGTATGTGTGTATGTGTGTATGTATGTATGTGTGTATGTATGTATGTGTATGTATGTATGTATGTGTGTATGTGTGTATGTGTGTATGTGTGTATGTATGTATGTGTATGTGTGTATGTATGTGTGTATGTATGTATGTATGTGTGTATGTATGTATGTGTATGTATGTATGTATGTATGTATGTGTGTGTATGTATGTATGTATGTGTGTATGTGTGTATGTGTGTATGTGTGTATGTATGTATGTGTATGTGTGTATGTATGTGTGTATGTATGTATGTATGTGTGTATGTATGTATGTGTATGTATGTATGTATGTATGTGTGTGTATGTATGTATGTATGTATGTATCTATGTATGTGTGTGTATATGTATGTATGTATGTATGTAAGTAAGTATAAAGTTCAGTGCTGGGCCTGGTGGTGTATACCTAGACTCTCAGGACCTGGAAAGAAGGAACAAGACCATCCAGAGTTCAAGGCCAGCTCCAATAAAATAGCAAGTTTGAGGCTAGCTTGGGTATGTGAAATTCAGTCTCTCAAAACAAAAATAACACCACCAACTGAAAACAACAAAGGAAACAAAAAAAACTGAGTTTGAAAAACAACAAAACAAAGCAAAGGTTTCCCCCTCTTCCCTGTATTAAAAAGAGACAGTTGTCAGCTGTCCTTATTGACTTTTCTGTATATTGTTTTAATATGTGAGACAGTAGGAACATCTATCTATCTATCTATCTATCTATCTATCTATCTATCTATCTATCTATCTACCTATCTATCTATAATATGTAACCTATTGTGGATAAAGATTAGTACAAGGTATGTTCTGGGGTAGACATGTTTGATGCTGAAGCTTCTGTGTTGAACTTGACCCATGGTGGGAGGTTTGGGTAGCTTCAAGGGTATCAGTCCATCTGCAGGGAGGTTTGTGCAGGAGGGAGACTCCTGAAAACCTGGCTCAGCCACCTGTGCTTCCGAGGAGTCCTAAGGCTGACCTGTTGGACTGTTGTCAGTCAGTTCTGGCAGATGAGTGTTCTTGCCAACCGTCCCAGGGAGCTGTGAAGAAGTGGGCTGACTGTAAACAGTGTGCCAGGCTCTGACTTAGATGTTCAGGGTGGAGCCCAGCTCCACTCCCGACCCTGATGTGTATGTGTCAAGTCAGTTGGCAGAGCCTGATCAGAGGAAGGAGGTGGGGGAAATCCCCAGGGCCTCTTCAACCTCAGAGATCTTGCAAGGCCAGAAGTGCTACCAGCAGCCGGAGCAAGAGTCTGACTGGCAGGAGAGGTGAGGAATGTCTGTTGTCCATGCAGAAGAAGCAGGAGAATCCATCACTGGACATTTCAGGCCAACCTAGTCTTACTACAGAAGTGAGCTGTAGGCCAGCTAGGACTGCACAGTGAGACTGTCTCCAAGGGAAGTAAAACCAATCCAGGTGTGCTGGCCCATGCCTTGAATCCCAGCACTTGGGAGGCAGAAGTGGACAGATCTCTGTGAGTTCAAAGCCAGTGTGGCCTACAAATCATTTCTCAGGACAGCCAGGGCTGTTACACAACAAAACTCTGTTCAGAAAAAGCAAAACCAAACCAAACAAACAAAAAACTGCAACTAAATAAACAAATTAACAAAACCAACCAACCAATCAGCAACATCAAGAAAGCCCAAGTCTTACAAACTGCCAGACCATCCTAGAGTAAGCTAGCAGGAAGACAGAAGCCAGGGATCAGTTCTCACCTAAAGACAGGACCCAGGGCTATTTAGTACCTCCTGGCCACCCATCTCCAGGCAAGAGATATCGCCTAAAGGGCCGCAGGCAACACCGTTCATAGGGAAGGCTGTTACTGGATTTCCAGTGCTCCCAGATCCTCTCTCTTGTTACAATCAAGTTGAACTGGTAATCTACCTTCTGTGCCATGCAGTATAATGTTACAATACTCCCAGCCCATCCTGCCTTTCATTCCAATAACATCATATTGGAACTGACTTAAAGGAGACAGGGCAGAAAGCACACACCCCACACCACCACTGTTCCCCCATAACCCTCTCACGGTCTCGTGAAGAGAATACTTCATCCTTTAGGCCTCTGTGAAAAAAACATCTGGTTTGTCTTAACCAGTTCCTAGTATTGAGAGCCAGCCAGAGATTGGAGTGCATTTTAGATAACATTTTAGATGTGTGTGTGTGTTTGTGTGTGTGTGTGTGGTGTGTGTATGTGTGTGTGTGTATGGTATAAATGTGTGTGTTGTGTATATATATATGGTATGTATGTGAGTGTGTGTGGTGTGTATATGTGTGTGTATATGTATATGGTGTAAATGTGTGTGTGGTATATGTGTGTGTGTGGTGTGGTGTGTGTGGTGTGGTGGGTGTGGTGTGTGTGGTGTGGTGTGTGTGTGTGTGGTGTTGTGTGTGTGGTGTGGTGTGGTGTGTGTGTGTGTGGTGTGGTGTGTGTGGTGTGGTGTGTGTGGTGTGGTGTGTGTGTGGTGTGGTGTGTGTGTGTGTGGTATGTATGTGAGTGTGTGTATATGTGTATGTGTGTATGTAAACATCTCCCACTGCTCACCCTCTCCTTCCCTCTTGTCTAGAGGCCCTAACATTCTTCTGATTCTTACATATCTGCTCTAAGATCATCAACACAGGGGTTCGGGTAAAGCTCAGATGTAGAGCCCTTGCTTAGCTTGAGCAAGGTCTTGGTTTTGAGTCTCCAGCACTGCAAAAAGAACATATTTAATGTATATGTGTTGTTATTCGAAAATAACCTATCTTTTCCTTCCACTAATGGAAGCAGGGCACAGGCTGATGTACAGTTGCTTTTCTTTACCCTGTAGTGGCCGTATTTGGAAATATTCCATGTTAACAGAGGGAGAATGTATTAACATTTTTGCTAATAGCAGCGTGAAGAAGTTTCACTATGTAGCCAATGATTATTTTATCTAGCCAGCCTTCTAGTTAGTCAGCATTTGAATGGTTTCCAGAATGCAGTGGTAACAAGCTATGAAACAAATGTCCCTTGTATCTAAGACGGTGTCTTGTCAGGCTCTGCCTCTTGCTGCCAGTTTATTGACATGTGTCTGTTCGATGAGACTAAGTGTCAGGAGACCTGGAACAGGCATTGTTGCACCGTGATTGCTAAAGCAGGAAGCAGCAGCCTGCACATAGTTTGTATCTTATATTATTGGGTGAATGAACTAAAAGTCTTCCCAGTTTCACAGAGACCCGGCCAGTTAAAGTAAACACCAATAAAATCAACTAAGTGGGTAACAATAAAGTCAATATTTAGAATTTGTTCCTAAAAGGAGAATATTTTCCCCATATTGTCAGGCACATCAGAAGTGCTACTCTCACTGACTAGTTCAGCAAGGAGAGACAATGACCATTCTGGAAGAATCTGTCATCTTGGGAGGCAGGCAGATGTTCCCAGCTTTTGAAATTCCCTTTTGTATTGCTTCTAGTTCTCAGAACAGTGTCCCAGGGACCAGAAATGCTCCATCCAGTTCAGGGTCACCTGAAGAGCCTGGCTGGCTAGTAGGTCTTTCCTCTGGGCAAGAAACCCAGTGTAAGCCAGAAGACAAAAGGAACAGAGGGTGAAGAAAACAGAACTAGGAGGAGAAAGCACCCTGTGGCCACGTGACCCTGTAACCGCGTGCCAGCTCAGGAGAGAATTAGGAAACCAAGGGAAGGAGTGGGAGCCTCTAATCCTACCACCTCAGCTGCAGTGGGTGATCCATAGAGGGAATGCTCCTTTGTTAACAAACAAGGAGGGTGTTGTTATCACAATACCTAATGAGCACTCATTATAATCGGGTAGGGCAGAGTGTGTGGTCTGATTGGTGGCCCTCAAAACAATTATGTTGACATTTCATAGCTTAAAGATAGGGCTCTGGGTTTCGCAATCCCGCACCCCTAAAAAACAGAAATAGATCTTCATACACACACACCAGAGCTGCTTGAGTCTCTATGACTCCCTTTCATGGATTTCCAAGATCCCCACCTACCCGTGACTCTGTGCTGACACATCCTTCCCTTTTTGTTTTGAGGGAGTAAGTTTCCTTTGCCCTCAAGGGAAAGGGAAGGGGAAAAGGATTTGATAGCTTTTTTCATTCTTTCTTTCCTCTTTTATTCTTCACTCTTTATTGACAGAGAAAACCAGTCCAGTTGGGTTAGGAACATTCTCCCAATTCATTCGCCTTTGTCCTCAGATTCACGGGGCGGAAGAAGGACACTCACATAAAGCACAGGGAAGAGGAAGTCTGGATGCCACACAGTATTGAAACACAAGGGCCGATGGAGGAGTGTAATTATCCAAGGCTGCAGTTTGATCTGGGATGGAGGTTGACATTCCTCAGCTTGAGTGCTGTGCCCTGGAATCCGAGTGGCTATTGAGATAGTCTACACTGCAGGGCTCTGGCTCACCTCAAAGTGCTGACAGCAACCCCATACCAAGGCCCACCTGGGTACTCATGGCCCTGACCCACAGGGCAGAGAGCCGCGTGCTGAGTCATCAATTCCTTCGAAGCTGAGCCAAGAGCTACAGGGCTAGGCCACCCTGTTTTTCTTTCGCTATCTTGACCAAAACGCCACAGAGAGATGGGTGGCTGGACCAGAACATCACAGGCTGATTGATGCTTCAGTGGCACTTTATTAAGATGAGCAGTAAGCTTTTAACGTGTTGGTCTGTAGTAATGGACACAGAGGTCACCTGGTTGACTGGAGGCATTTTTACAGATGTGAAATAGCGACATGTTTGGCTCACGTCATTCAGCTGGTCAAACCAGTGGCAAACCAAATCTGCACTCTGACATCTCCATCTCCTGACACCAGCAACTTTGGACCACTCTCTTTTTCAGAGTACTTTCTTTTGAAGTAAAATGAAGTCTGGTTCCGATGATTTTAGGCATCCTTCTGAGACAGTGGGCTGGTCTGAGAGCAAGCCCAACTCCATTTCAGCAAGGCATGTTCTGTGTGATGCTGGAAAAGACAAAATCAAGCCAGTGTTTTATTTGTGGAAACACAAACTCATGTCTGTGAAGAGTTTCACAGAGATAGCACCGACCAGCCACACACTGTTACGACTCAGACAGAAGACATCGGGAGACACAGACAGTCTTGCCAACGGTTGATGCTACTCTAGTCTTGTCCCACTGGTCTATTATGCTAAGTAGAATCTGGAATTTTCTACTAGACATCTGAACCTAAATACTATCTGAATGTGCATTACTCATAGTCACAGAACCTTTCATGGAGCCCCAGATGGACATATATAACTTTTTAAAATCTGTAAAATTAAAAGCTAAACAGTCAAAGCTGGGCATCAGTCTTTTAAAATAAATTTAATTTTCCCTAGTAGATTAATATTAATGTAACTACTTTATTTAAAAAAAAAATGCCAATGACATGAGTCAACATATAGTCTGCACTCACCCCATCCCCACCCCCAGCAGGCGATTTTTGAGGTCAAGATGCTGGTGTTGTTCATACGCAGCCTTCCACTGAGCCTGGCCCAACACCAAAGTGTAATAGGCAGGTGATAAATGATCCTTGGACCTTAAAAGGCTGGGGTTCTTTTTTGATATTGGGTGACAAACCCATAACTTGAATAAAAATAAAATGAAAGAACCTGAAGATTCACATCTTTCTGTAGCTGATGTGAGGATTTAGGTCTAGGAGGGGAAGTAAGGAAGATTTCCTAAAAGTTTTCTCCTGTGGTAAAATGAGCTCCAAACACATCACACTGTGTCAATTATATGTTGTAGATCCTTCCTAAATGTTCTAACTTTGTAATTCATTATAAAGTGTGGCAGGCTTTAGTATCTATCCCAAGCTTTATCTCATTTCAAAGATCTACTCTCCACCTCTTGACTAAAGCTGATCTTCTCAGACAGACAAAGTGTTGGCCGTAATATACAAAGACTTTGGCCACAGTAAGTGTGACATTAAGTTACTCAAGAATATTTTTAGAGTGTCTGGGAAGATGGCTCAGAGGCTGAGAAGACGTACTGTTGTTGCACAGAACCCACATTGGGTTCCCAGTACCTACACAGAAGTTTCTAAACATCTGTGAGTCCAGTTCCGGAGGATCTAATGTCCTCTTCTGACCTCCATGGACACCAGCCAGGCAGGCAAAACACTCATTCACATAAAATTAAAATACATAAACCTTTCTAATTTTTTTTTTTTTTTTTTTTTTTTTTTTTTTTTTTTTTTGGTGCCAGGCAGTGATAGCACATGCCTTTGAGCTCAGCACTGAGGATTCAGACGGTGGAACGTCTCTGTGAGTTTGAGGCCAGTCTGCTCAACAGAGAGTTAGTTCCAGGACAGCCAGAGGTGCATAAAGAAACCATGTTTCAACTGCCCCCCCCCTTTTGAGCCAGGAAGGTTTGGTGACACACTGGGCTGCTGACACAGATGGATTATAAGTTCAAGCCCAACCTAGGTCAGTTAGCAAGACCCTGTCTCAAAATAAATAAATAAATAAAATAATAAAAATAGATAAAACAGAGAGCTGGGGGTTGTGGCTCATGGTATAGAATTTGTCAAGCATATAGGAGGCTTTATGTATGCGAAATATAATATGATATATATCAATTTATATGCAGTGCTGCTGTTTCCCTAAATGATCTAAGTTATCTACCCGTTTCTGGGCCCCTTTTTCCATACAAGTGAAGTGGACACAGTGAATATGTTTTATTTATCATAAATGTATTAAGGGCATCTGTGAGGCTAGTGATGACAGCAACGTCTCATAGGAGACGAACTTGAGCCACGCTGTTCACCCCTATCGCTGATCACAGAAGCCGTAGTTGAGGTTCATTTTTACTTTCTGTTTCTTCTACTGGAACCGTGCCATTTCAAATGAATGCTACGGAGGAAAAATAGGCATGACTCATAAATCAGATGCTCTTTGGAACCTTCATCTCTCGCTTTCTTCATCTGTCTCGCAAAGGAAACCCAAGAAGGAGAGACCGAGGCTAGAGTGGACACAAAGGCACCCTAAGGACTGCCAGGCTAATTTCTAGAAAGCTCCCCAGTAAGCAGTGTGGTCAGCTAATTCGGTGTACTTTACAGGGTCTGTGACATGCTTGGAGTGTGACTTATAATCTGTTCTTGTAGTTTTTGTCCCTGGCGTTTCTCCTTATGAGTCTTAGAGTAAGATGCATATTGTAAAAACCTCAGAGCTTTGTTCTGTTCTGGGCGGAACTGTGTTCTATTGAAAAAACAAGCCAATTGCATTCTGGGCCTTGAAGCTTGACAGTGTCATTTGCAGCGTGACTATGTCACACTGTAAATGACTAGAAACATTCCAGAGTTCATGACTGTTGTGTAACAACAACCCTTCAAGGGTGGCTGCAGGCAGGAGGCCCAGCACGCCCAGTGTGTAGCGAATGGGGGAGGAACCACTCCCCTGGAATGTGGCCTTGCTCAAAGGCTGTCAGGCCTTCTCTTCATCCCCACCAGCCAGGCGTGCTGGGGGTGGGAACAGGCCAGACTGGAGGGACGACTCTATTTTCAGGGAATGACAGGTTGATGGCCCTGATTGGGTGAGAGTACTTACCTGCCCCTTGCCCTGGTTCCAGGTACAACTTGCAGGGAGGATTTGCTTAGTTGTGACTTTTATGAGGAAGTGCCACCGTGCAACCTGCTACCAAAGAGGGAAGAGGACTTCAACCAAGGGTTGACTAGCAAATTCTCCTCCCCACATCCCTACAGCCACTAGGACCAAGGAGAGGACATTCCATTCCACTGAGAAGAAGAAGGAGACAAGATGGCAACTCTAAATTACATGTGCAATAGCCCAAGAGGCTTATAAACATTTGAGGAGCTGATAGTTATTTTCATTCCTGACTGGCGTGCTGGTGCAAATAACAACTCCATAAACTGCTAAGCTTGACCAGAGTGCTGAGCACATGGATTTTCCATTGCGATCTGCCGTGAATAATGACTATTCACCAGGAGCAAATCTGAAGGGCTTCTCCAGCAGGGCAGGTGGTGCGAGAACTCAGAACAGGCCGTGGTTTGGAAATCAAGCATCTAGACATAGCTGAAGAAAAGTACTCATGACAGGCAGCAGGATCAAGAAGTGTCAGTCCCCGTAGCTGAGGGGGAGGGGTCAAGGAATAGTTTCAGTTTTGCAAGGGGGAAAAGATAAATTGCATAACAAAGTGCATACAGTTGACGACAGTGCACTGAACACTTACAAATATTCACCTTTACATGCTTTTATAACAATGGAGAGAGCCCACAGATGTAGTTCAGTTGGTAGAAGGCTTGCCTAACATGCATTAAGTCTTGGCTTTGATTCCCGGCACTACATAAACGGGCTGTGGGCTGTGGTCACAGATACCTAGATCCCAGCACTTGAAGGTAGCATCAAGGGTTGAAGATCACTCTTGGTTACATTGCTAACAAGTCTGAGGACAACCTGACATACAAGTGACTCTGCCTGTCTTAAAAGAAAAAAAAAAAAAGAGAAAGAAGAGTAAGAAAAGGCAGACAGACAGTCATGGCACCTCAGAGTTTATTCCCAATGGCTAAAACCAAAGATGTACCTGTGTTCCCACCCACTGTTGCCCTTCTAGGTCCCCAAGGGTACCCAAGGCAAAGAGTCAAGCATAGACTATTCTTAGGCTACCCAGAAGTCACTGTGGTCACTCTTTGGGCTTCTCAGAACCACAGAGTTCTTGAAGGTAGCCTTTGTCTGGTGATAGATTTCTCCTCATCCCAAGGTGAGGAGAAATAGCATAGACTCCCCCAAAGGATATGCTGGGCTGAGGATTAAAGTCTGTCTAGTTAGACCCTCCCTGCTCCCCTCTCCCTGTCCTCAACACCCTCTCCCCTCACAGACACCATCAAAGGGACTTTCCCTCTCTAACCACCGGGGTCTCCAGTGGTGAGCAAAGACAGAGGAGGTGATGTGGTTTATGCAGTTAGAAGCACAGAAAAGCTTTCAAACAGCCCTTAGGAGGGAGAAAAACCAAGTGCGGAAGGAAGTCTGCACCTTGAGCAGGCTTTTTTTTTTTTTTTTTTTTCCTTTCTTTCTTTTTCTTCTAAATCTTCCAGAAGAACTTGTTGCTTTGGAGAAGGCTTTCAGCAGAGCTTGGGTAGACTCTCTCCAGCAAAGCCCCTCCACTTTCACACTTGTCTGATAGGAATCAAGATTCAGACCTAGATTTATGAGCTGTTCTTGCCTCTGCATTTTAGACGGCTCAGTCCTTCCTTCCTTCCTTTTCTTTCTTTCCAGCCAACCTTTTTAGGAGCACATAAGTCTTTAGGTTCCAGATGAGGAATCATTTGTTTTGTTACTGCCCTCAAGTTGGAAGAAGGGCTGAGACAGCCGTAACCTATTCAAGATGGGCTGGCTTGCCTCAGATAATGTAAGTCTTAGTCTGGGACCCACGTGTAAGACAAACCCAGAGGAGACAAAAAAACTACCAATTTGAAGCAATACAACTATAAATTTTCTAGGGTTTCTATTGGTTACAAAAGCCGTGTAACAGGTGGCTATGTAAAAACGTCTCTACATAGCACCCCCAAAAGATTTGTCCTGTTGGGATTCCACTGCCTTAGAACTAAAGGTTGACCCAACCATTCCTTCTTAACTTTCGTCTCTGCGTCCAGGCACACTGGTTAACTTCATATGGGGACTATTTAAAACAGGATGTACCACCTTAAATTCAGGAGCAGTGAAGGCCCCGGCTGTGCACCAGAAATAGAAATGTGTCTATTTCTTCCCTGTGCTGTGGAGAACAGCCAGGTTCCATGATCTCAAGTGGAAGGGTCTTTTAAAACTTTTTTTTCTCTAAACAGCATATGCCCACTCAATGTCTGCTACTCAGCATCTAAGGCATCCTTTAAGGGACTCCACTTTCTTCTCTGAAGCAACTGATGTGAGACTGGCACATAAGCCTGCAAATGCAGCAGAAGTACAAACTCCCCATGGCACCTCACAGAGGACCTGCCGTCCCTAGAGTGAGTGACAAGGTGATTCAGAATAACAGCAAACTGGCAGGCTACGCTTCCCCAAGACTCTCTTGTCTGTTGCTTCCTAACAATTTAACAACTAGTTAAGAGTCCGGACCATGCAGCTCAGGATACAGCTCGGTGGGGGAGCATTCACTTACTACACACAAGGGCCAGGGCTCAGTACTCAACAACAACAACAACAACAGAGAGTTAAGCTTCGGACAAAGCAGAAGGTAGTAATTTTGTGCTGTAAGGCTCTCATGTTTGGCGAGCATGCCCTAAGTATGAACAATAGCAGAAACTCCTCTGGGTCTATCCAGCCGTCAAGAAGAGCAATGTCTAATCTGCTAACATAGTGAGAAGAGTCGGTTTCCAGCTCCAGCATGAAGTTGTTAGATGTCTTGGGCTGGAGATACTTCAAGTCCAACACCATCAATCCCTTCGTGGGAAACCCCTGGGAGAAAAGCACATTGTCTTAAAGCTCCCTAGCAGCCAAGGCAAAGGACCTCTACAATCCAAAAGGTGCCAAGGTCCCTGGGGAGGGTTTTGGAAAACATCCACCTCATTGGCCAGTGGAAAGAACTACACTCACAAGATGGTTATTAAATACGAGTCAGGTGCATTAGAAGCCGACTCATCCTTTGGTCATCCCCTTTGTGACATGCATTGGTTAGTAGTTCCTTGGGTCATCTGGGTCAAATGTCCCCTCGGCCTAGTTTGCCTAGTCCCTAGGTCATTAGAGAGGCACCCGCCTCCTTCAGCCTGCCATAAGGGTGTGTTCGTTGAGGGAGGGTGCTGACCAATCACTGGACAGAAAACATATCCATACACCTAAGCTCGGGACATGTGGCCACCTGCTTCCCACCTCCTCGATGTGTGCATTACTGAGTCCGGACTACATTTAGAGATGTAAGCGTGGGGGCAACCCCACAGTGGGGAACCGGCTCTGTCGTCTGGCCATTTTTAACAACACAAGGCCTGGCTGGTGGGTGATATACCTTTCGCATCTCTAGTCATGCAGGCTCACGGGAGGGCAGACTCACACTGGTAGAACCGGTCTACTTCCTGGTGCTGCCCATACTTACTTCCCCAACTATGCAAAGGGGTGGAGGAGCGAAGCCTGCTATGATTGGCATCTTCCTTGCTACACCTGAGCCCAAAGGTGCTCAGAGAAAGGTCATGTGGCGGCTGTCGGCACAGAGGGACTTAGGGCAGGGCCGCCATGGCTTTACTGGGAGCACACTACCTTGTGGGAACATACCACCAGAAATGACAAGGAACATTGGACATGAAGCCATGTCCCTTCCAGCCAGAAAGGAACAGGTCATGGCTCTAGGTCTCATGAGCTCCTTTGTGTCTGCTTTCCAGCTCTGCCCCTCATCCCTTGGCCTGTCCCATCGGGTGCTGCTGGTCTCTCGCTTACCTGTCGTGTCAGCAGGTTGGAGAGATGACCAGGCATGTTTTTGGTGATCAGGTAAAATGGCCCACATTTGTGCTAGAGGCAATCACAACGAAACTGAACAGTCAAGTAGAAAACTGCCCGCCCACAGGCCCCGCCGAGCCCAGTGTTGCAGTGGGGGTTAGGGGGTCGGGGCTGCTCAGGGCAGCCTCTCCGCTGCAGCTTGTGATTCAGAAATAACTGGAATCATGATTGCCTTTTCAGTCATCGTCTTTCGACGGTTTATTCATAAGGCAATTTTTCACTTTTCACTTGTTTCCAACCCCTTTCACATCTATCTACTCATGGTTTCTGTCTTGGCTTTAACCTTTCCCTCCTCCTCCTCTTCCTCTTCTTCCTCCTCCTCCCTCTCTCAGCTCAATTTGTCCTTATTCCCCATTTAAAAAAAGAAAAAACTTTGAACCGTTAAAGTGGTATCAAGACCTCACTGGCCTCACTAACTGAAACCTTTTCTTTTACTGTCCCCTTAGGGGGTCTCCTTATTGTGTTCTCAAGGTCGTCTTCAGTTGTTACTGTTTCTGTACCTTGCTTCTTTGCCTGACAACAAACTCAAAATCTTTTTCATTTGTCTTGTAAATAGGATTTTGCTTAAACAAAACCAAGCAAGCAAACCCCCCCCCCAAAAAAAAAAAAAAAAAACCAACAACAAAACACAAAAGAAGGGAGGAAATGACAAATAAGGAAAAGAAAAAAAAAGGACACTAGAATTCTGGTTTTGGACTTTAGCAAGAGCTTACCCATTATTTTTACTTAAAAGAAAAAAAAATGTAGGTTTCTTTTCTTTCAGGTGAGCATATTAAAGTACTTAGTACTCACACGTCGTCAGGACCTATAAGCTCTGCCCTTCGCCAGAAGAATACACAGTAGCTGGTTCCACCCTAGTTTGCCCCTCATTTCTGGGTCTCTCTTCTCTGAACTATAGCCTCTTACCACAGCAACCAGGCTCCCAAGGACAACGGGCAATAATGAAGTCTTAGAAAAGGTGTGGTACTTCGGAGAGAGCTGGAAACAATCAGGGAATGGCTCCGAGTTGTAAGGATCAGGAAATGGGGGTCCAGGAAGGTGCTAGCATTTTCTGACTGATGGGCAGACCTGAGACTAGCACTCTTTATTGGGTACACAATGTGTCTGTTCCTCAAGTGCCGCATGAACTCAGTTTCTTCCTTGAACGTCTTCCTGTGGTCCGGGGACATGGGGAAGAAAGTGACCTTGTTATTGATCTTCAGCGGGCGGGTGTCCCAGGGCGCCTCCAACAGGTTCTGTCTGTTGAAACTGGGTGACAAAGGTTTACATAGAAGAAGATGTTGCTGTTCCATTCTTCCTTTACCTGTATGAATGGGAAGTTGCACTCAGGGTCACTGTGCTGTTACTGATGGGAGAAGAGAGGACAGAGGTCACCCTTCCTCCCAAGCAACTCCTGCTTTGGTTGGGGCTTTTCCAACAGTGCCAGGTGAACACACTGTTTCATTGCTGTTAATGAGTCTTGGGAACTGCAACATGGGACATCTTTTCTTCCTTCCTTCCTTCCTTCCTTCCTTCCTTCCTTCCTTCCTTTCTTCCTTCCTTCCTTCCTTCTTTCCTTTCCTCCCTCCTTCCCTCCCTCTCTCTCTCCCTCCCTCCCTTCCTTCTGTCCTTCCTCCCTTTCCACAGAATCATGGAGTCAGGCAGGCTTTCTAGTTTGTTTAACCACACATTTCCAAGGAGATCTCTGGAGGTTAAGATGAAAGTTCTCCACCAAAGCCTCATCTGTGTCTCAGTTTAGGTCCTCGGCTACACATTGAGTAGACAGACGCTTGGACTGTTGGCACAGAAGGGCTTGCCAGGGGATCTTGGGGTGAGCTTGTGTTTTCAAGCCAGGTGACTCTTCCTTAAGTCCTGCAAGCTAGGAGACTTTCCCTGCCAGGGGAGAACCCCAGTGTGCCATCAACCTCGGAAATGGTCTCAGTCTAAATCAGTGCCTCTCAGCCATCCCAATGCTATGACACTTTGACACAGTTTCTCATGTTGTGGCGCCCCCCCCACCCCCAACTATACAATTATTTTGTTACTACTTCATAACGGTAATTTTGCTACTGTTGTAAATCGTAATGTAAGTATCTGATGTGTGAACCACCCCCCCGCCCCCACCATGATGGGATTACTGGTTTAAACTTTTTTTGCTCTGAGCTTATTTCCTTTCCTGTGTACAGTTCCTCACGCAGTGGAGAGCAACTGGTTTCCACTGTCCACGGGTGACTTTTCCTGATGGCCACAGATGGGGCGTTTTCCTAAAACATTTTATGAAAACACATTTTATAAGCACATTGAAGAATCTCTTACCAAAATTACCCGGTGGGGCTTGTCTGTCACTTCCTCTTTCTTTCTCGATAGGGCAGAGGAAAAACTCAAAGATGACTGTGTCACACTTGTGCTGAATAACACCTTCTATCTTAAGCACAGAGAGAGGGAAATGTGTACACGGCCAATCCTGACTCAGCACTTGGGCAAGCCTGGTAGGAGCCAACTAGGAGAAGGTTCGTTAAGTTTATAGTATTCTGAGAAGCTGGGCCACAGCAGCGAAGATTTGCATAAATCTGGTTTAAAATAACCTTCTGGAATCTTGCTGCCGTTTTCATCTGAATCACATCGATTAGGGCTGTATTAAAACTGAAACCACTTCCCACTTTTTAAGCACTCTTTGAACACTTGGACTTTGGGGGGGGGTCTCTGAGATTTGGAAAAGGGACGTGGTAGGAGGAGGCTTCTCCATGGGTTCGGACCCTTGATGATCATCACACAGCCGGAAGTGGATTTCAAGAGGTAGCTAATGCCAAGAATGGTCTAACTGAAGATAACTGAGTGGACACACTGTGGTAAAATCGCTCCGCTGTTGCTGACAGGTTCACCGAGCGCCTTGTAACCTTTCTCTCATTGAGCACCTTTTAGCTGCCCCCTCTGTGGTGCTCAGCCCTTCTTTCTGGATAGATCTCCCGGGAGGCCTGGTTTTGTTAGAAATCCTTCCTCCCTCTGTCCTGGTTCTTTCTCTCTCTCTCTCTCTCTCTCTCTGAGACAGGCTCTCTCTATTTAACTCTGATTTGCCTGGAATTCCTTATGTAGAACAGGCTGGCCCTGAACTAAGAGATCTGCCCACTTCCACTTAAGAGTACTGGGATTTGAGGTGTGTGCTACCACACCTGGCATATACACCCTCACCCCCCCCCCAGAGAATAGCTTAATTTATATCAGTCTATGAGATATGAATTATCTCATTTCTCCCAGTGAGAAGCCTTAAAGTGCGCTCAAAGCTTCCGTGATGCAGAGGGTTAGTCTCTATATTGTCATATGGTGGGGAAGATTTCTGCATAGCTTTTATGTAATTAAGAAAGTTCAAATAAGAATTATTGACTTCTCCAGAGTTGCTTTGCCCACTGAGGACTGCGTAAATCTAGGGACTCTGGCAGATGGGCTTGGGCTCCTGGTGGGTGTTACTGTAGCTCCCAGGTCTATGTACAATTGTCCCTGAGATGGGCAACTCTAGAGAAAAAAAACCCTGATATATCAAGGAATGATTATGTTATTGTTACACACTAGATATTGTGGAGGCTCCAGGAAGAAATGTTTCTGAATCCACCGTCCCAGAACTCCTCACCCACCTATGGGCCGTGAGAACACACATGCCATTTCTGAAATAGATCCAGGTCAGTGACATTCACTTGCTTCCTAGGACAGCCCACGGGAAGGGGAGAAACTGGGCACCATCCCATACTGCTGGGAAAAGGGAGACACACAGTTTGAAAATTCTTCACACTGTGTCTCAGTGACCCTATGGTAGCAGGAACAACAGCACGGGACATCTTTCACGACACTAGACAGGCATTGGTAAAGCATGAACTTTTATATTTTAATTTACATTTTGACAGTTTGCTCATAAATAACAATGTAAACCAGTACGTAAACATAAGATAGTTTGTTGTTCTAGCAAAGTAAAAAGCCAATAACTTTGGTCAGTTTTAACTCTGAGGAAAAAAAACAGACAAAACAAACAAACCACTATTCATCGTGAGCTCAACACTCACATGTAAGAGGCCTAAGAGGAAGAAAGATGGCAAGAGAAGCAATTGTCCTTGTAAAAATCCTCACAACACAAGAAAACACAGGAGGAAAACCACCCAAGCTCGCTGGAAAGGAAACGTATTTGGTGTCAATGTCATGCTTTGGTTAACCTACAGTTAAGAAGTGTTTTCTTAACACAGATGCATCCAGAAATGTCAGTCTTGACTGGGCTGCAGCCCAGTGAGAGCTTGCTTGCTAGCATGTGTGGGATCTCTGGTTTTGATCCTTGTAGGTAAAGAGAAACCCATCTGGCTAGTCACAGCAACAGGTCAGTAAGGCTCTTGGGTTTCCCCAGAGGACTTGAAGTTTTCCCTCTTTGTAAGCTGATATATACAAAACGCTAAGGTGAGCAAGCCTCAGACTGGAGAGGGAGTACATGTCAGGGTTCTGGAGGAGGGAGAGGAAGAGCACAGCAGAAATAGAAAAATGGTTTTTATTCAGTGACCCAACTGACACAAGTGTAGCAGGACGATCAAACGAGCCTGGATGATGTGATGTCTTTATTCTTCCCTGGATACTACATGGCCCTTCCCTCTGCACTGGGGTGCTCTGGTTTCTGGTAATAGGCAGGGTGGTGCCCAAGCACCAATGTGATAGACAGTGAGGTCATGGAGTTTTAAGCAAAACTTGAGAGAGATTCTTTTTGCTCTTAGGAGAAGTAGGTTCTTTTACATGGCTTGGCTCACAATTTAAGTGGTTATAAATATATCGTATATACACATGGTATAGTGGTATAAATAGGTTCATAAATATACAGCATTCTTTATTACACCTTGAACACCAACAGGTAACCTTTGGGCTTAGAAGGACACAGGACAGAACCACCCAGCCAACCATTTGGAAGCACATATGCTCAGCTGGGTAGCACTCCTACTGAATCCACTCAGTGAGGTAACTGTTGAACATCATTGCAATGTCCTTTCATCTTCAGTAAAGTTACTTATACAATGCAAAAACACAAATACTGAGAAAAGCTGAGTTTTTTTTTTCCAGATAAAATACAATTGATATGTTGGGGATAGGAATGTTCATTACCCGATTAACCTAAAACGATCAGAATACCCGTTTTTACTTTTACTTATTTATTTATTTCCTGTTCTCCTTGCTTGTTTGTATTTTAATTTCGGCCTGAACCTTGCTACATCAAATCCTTCTTGGTAGGGCACCAACTTTGTGCAATTTGACATTAAAAAAAAAAAAAAAAAACAAAACAAAAACAAGCAAACAGCAAAATGACAGCCAGACTCAAGTTCCCAACCACACACAAACACACACACACACACACACACACACCTGTGCTTTTAGACAGATCTTCTGAACATGCATGGCTTCTTCTTCCCATTTTCAGGTAACAATGGGGATGCCAAAGTCATATGGCCACTCAGAATAGTCACGTGACATTGGAGATAGGAAGACCGTACGTTTTTGGATAGACAGGTTGGTAAAGCCTTCTGTCACCGTTTGCTAAATTTTGACTAGGAGGAGGAAAACCAAACCATCATTCAGAAACATAAAAGTATTTTCTTCTTCCTTCTCCTCAAATCATTCCTGAGCAATTCTGCACATACATCCCCAACCTAGACACTGTCATTCAGATACTGTGATCTTCTGAGTCAACATACCAACCACACAACTTTGGCAAAATCAAAACCTCATTTTAAAGCATTAGCATAGAGAGGCTGCCTGAAAACACAGAGCTGTCTTCTAAGTCTCAGGCATTTAAACAGATGTGCAGGAACTATTTACAAAGGAGGGCCACAGGACAAGGATACAACATTTATACTCAAATTACAAAGAATCTATCCAGTCATTGTAAACTTCTTTAATTATTGCTTTTTGAAAGATAAACTGTATAATAAATTATGAAGGATTATCATTGAAAAAATAATTATGGCTAGGCAATAGTTTTAGTAATAGGAAGGCTATGCAAACATCTCCACACAAATATTCAAAATACACAGGTTCAAATATATAGACATGGCTGTAAATAAGTATATATATATATATATAATATGTATATATGTATATATAGTTGAGTCTTTGCCTCATTTATGCCCTGAGATTTGGGTAACATTGGAGTCCTTCTTTAATTCCAGAGAGGTGCGGGGAGCCACCTGAGGCTGGTAGAGCTTTGCAGGTCTGGAATCATGTATAAGCAATTTGCTACAGGCACCCTGACTCACCAAGCCATATCCTAAGAAGCAAACGAAACACTTATTTTCTGAAAATCTTAAGGATCCATCGGTTCAACTGTTTCTTGTTTGACCTTTACAGGCACCAGAGGTAGTGGGTTGCTAGGAGGCAACTTCATGAGGGACAGGTCTGATGACTCAAAGAGGCTGCACCCTGAGGAGAGGAGTCCGTTCCCCATGTTTCTTTGCAAAGACACTTTAAGACCAGTTTCTTCTTTCTCTTTCCTGACCACAGCTAGAATCTCCTTCTCTACCATGGAGGTCACATCGACGTTATCTTCCATGTCCTCGAGACGGTCAGCGTTGTCACTAAGGTCGAACCTCTCGATTTCTTCATTGATTCGGGTCAGATCTTCCAAAGGTAGCCCGGCGGCTGGGACCACAGGACAGTTGCCCTTCAGGTGGACCTTGAGGCTGCAGAGATGGATGTAGCTCTTGTGGCACTGGGCACACTTGTGAGGCCGTTCCCGGGTGTGCAGCCGCTTGTGCAGTTTCAGGTGCACGAATTGCGTGAACTTGGCAGGGCACACCTTACACTGGTAAGGTTTTTCTCCAGAATGCAGTCGAAGGTGGGTCTTGAGATTGCTAGTGCTGCTAAATCTCTTGTGGCAGACCTGAAGTGTAGACACAAGGGAAGGCAGAGAAAGAAGACAGTGAGGATCAGATTAGTTGTCGCCAGCAGGGGCAGCAAGACCATAGGCCAATATCCAGCAACCTTGGGTGACCAGAAGCCACTCAATAACACTCATGCTGTGGTAAGTGATCGGGTGGGGGGGGGGAGTTGGGCACATTCCCAACAACACTCTGAGGTACTATTTATCCGTGGACATGTCCCCACCCTCTGAAACTTGACTGTCATCCACCCAGCCACCCTCCGTACAGCCTGTTTGGAGTCACAAAGTTCCCAGGAGCTGAGCGGCCCGCAGCAAGACAGTATGTTTTTGTGTTGTTGAAACAACACGGGAAGACAATTCTACTGATATTTTCAACAGAGGTCAACCCCGAGAACGCTGCCCACCTGGCATTCATGTGGCTTCTCTCCCGTGTGCACCAGGTAGTGTTTCTGCAGGTGGGCGAGCTGCGTAAAACCCTTGTTGCAGGTCTGGCATTTGAAAGGCCGCTCTCCACTGTGCACTCTCAAGTGGACCTGGGGAGAGACGGCAGCGGTTAGCTCGGGGTTGTGATGAGGCCTGCCCCCTAAGTTTCTGCTCTCCTAGGGCCAGGTGTGTATAGTGCGGGTGCAAGCATCTTAGGAAAGGCATTGAGATAAACCCCACATTTTCATCATTCAGCAGAACCCCAGCCTAGCAATAGTAGCCCAGGCAGCCGAGGACAAACGGGCATGGGTCTGTGGGCAGACCCCCACGGGGGTCTGGAGGCCTACCTTCAGGTTGGAGAGCTGACCAAACGTCTTGGCACAGACATTACACTCATACTTGATCTTGCCGTTCTGTTTCTTCAGGGGGTAAGGAAGGGTCTTGTAACCAGTCATGTTTCGTTTGTTTTTAATGAGATTCATGGCTCCGTCAGTGCTGGGAGCTGCCATCACTGATGAGGTAGCTTTGGGTTGTACCACGTGTTCTGACGTGGCTGCAGTTCCCGCCGTCGGAGATCCGCTGGGGGGACTACTCTCGTCCTTCATGCTGGCTGCAGCCCCAGTAAGGGAGAAGGCACTGTGGGGCGCTGGGACAAGCACCTCTCTGGGGTGCTCCGGCGGGAGCAGCCTCCGGGCTCCATCGGTAGGCAGGGAACTGGGTAGGGAAGCTGGATTGAGCATGGGGTGAGGCAGGTTGCCCCCACTAAGGAGGTTACTGTAGACAGGATACAACCTGGGGAAGAGGCTGAAGTTGTTGATGCCATTGATGTTGTTCATAGTGCTCAAGCCATTGGAACTTATGCCGTAGGGTGGCAATAGAAACTTGGGGTAGTGAGCATTGTAAGAGGGGATGAAAGCTGGTGGGAGATGGGGTGCAGGTGCATAGCCAGGGTAGGAGCCCAGGCCCTCGGAACCATAGGAAATATTCAAGTAGGGGTCCCGGTGTTCTGGGGGGCCTGGCACCAGGGGTGACACCGTGTTCCCCGGGCTGCCGTGGGGACTGGAGCTCTTGAGGTTCTGCTCTGGGCTGCTGCTTGCAGGGGGACTTGGAGTTGTGGAAGACGGAAGGGGGCTGTGAGTTATATAGGTGGGTCTCTCCATCCCATAGGCCAGGGAAGCTTTCAAAAAGTCTTCTGGCAGAGGTGCCCGGATGGGATAAACAACCCGAGGGTAGAAGGGCATGTCGGGGCTCCCATTTTTCCGAAAACCATCCATGTCCTTTTCTGAAGTGAAGGGTGAAATGTTGGAACGGTAGATGTCCTTCCTTTTGGAGGGATTGGAGTCCAGTTTGAGGATTTCTTTCACGCTGTACTCCCTCTTGGGGACACTCTTTGGGTAGAGTTCATTTTTCTCACTACTGTATTGCTTTGGGTTGCTTTCTGTTTGTGCTAAAATGAAAAAGAAAGGGCGGTTACTTTCAGGGCTGTGGAGAACTGAAGTGAAATCAGAAAGCCATTCTCTCTTCTTGAGAAACCCCGAGCAGCAGCTGGCAGATACCAAGGCTAGACACCTGGTCCCTACGCCTCTCGCTCCAGAGGGCTCTGGGCCATCCACTCAGGAGCACGACTCCCTTTCCTCCGAGGGGTGAAAAGCAGGAACAACATCAAACCTGGGAACAAGGGCAACCCCCACATAGCCCCGGCGCCCAGCGCCATTTGGATGATCTCCTTCCATCAGCGCAAGCTAGGATAGAAAAGTGCTGTTCTAATTGGAACGGGCGGAGCGTTCACTAAGATGAAGTGGAAAAATACAGGGGTGGGGGGTTGTCATGGGTTAATAAGTCATTTGCAGTTTTTCGCAGTTTACTTAAAGGAAATCAGCATGCTGTGCCAACTTAGATGAAAGATTAAGACTAGTTTTAAGTAATGAACCGTCATCAGTTTTCAACGTGGTTCTCTTTACATCGGAACTCCCTAAGCTCTGCTTGAATTGCCTGTACCAAACAGAAGGACATGGATACTACCCCTTCTAGCTATTGCCGGGAAGTGCAAGCATCTCACCAAGGTTCTGGTCTAACCAGACTATCATCTGGGCTGTCTTCTGGAATCATGAGGTGTGACAGTCACCTCTGCCAAACCACAACAGGTACTTCCCGAGCCAGTTCAATTACCAAAGCACCAAAGAAAGCAGAGGAAGCTAAGAGGAAAACATTTACTCCTCTAGAGACAGCACTATATACCCAGGTAAAGCTCAGAAAGGGCAAGTCCTGTCCTGGACTATCTACAGCCACATGGCCCTAATACACAAGGCAGATGAAGCCTACAAGAAAAGCTTCAGCTCAGCCTTCCTGGGCCTAAGATAAAACACATGATACTCAGGCTGAGGTGTGTTTCCGGGATGCTCATTCAAACAGGCCCTCCTGCCCAGGGTGCCAAGAGCACCAGCAGTTGGGGGGTTCAAGTGTTCTGGGTAGGAGGAAGATTCTTGACCTCCACAGTTGAAGATCTGGCAGGTGTGGGATGACACTTAAGACAATGTAAAAAAGTATCCTTTGTGCTCTTATAAAACAGCCCTTTCTGGCTTAACTGAGAAGGAACTCCAAGCTTGCTACCTGATAAGTCTCAAGATGAACTCTGTGGAAGCCCAGCACTAAAGTTTTCAAATCCATTCTCCGGGCTGACAGGCTGGGGGGGATTTGATTCCAGTCGGAAAGCGCTTTACAGGACGTTATCTCCCTCGCCCTGTTATCAGTTACTCCCGGGTAGCCAGAGCTCCAGAATAAACACCCTGGACAACACTATCAGGGGAGATGTTGATGGGGTCAGTGACAGAAAGCTTTCTGAGGGAGAGCAATTTCTCAAGCCTCTCAACCAAAATAAATATCCCCTTATCGGGCCGATATCAGTCCTTCGGGTGAGGCCCCGCAGGCAGGAAGTTCAAATTGTCACTTTTGTTTTTTAAAGCTAAAATGGTAAAGGAAAAGAAAGACAAGTAAGCTGGAAGGCTGATAGGGGAGGCATCCCACAGTCACAGGAAGGGATTTAGGGAGGTTCAAAAAAAAAAAAAAAAAAAAAAAAAAAAAAAAGACAATGATTTTAGAAGTGCCCTCAGGTTAAAAAAAAAAAGTTGTGTGTGGGTGTGTGTGTGTATAGCCTTCCTAACTCTGCTCTTTCTTTTTTTGGTCTGAAACTGGTTACATAGACCAGATTGGCCAAGAATTCAGAGATCCACCAGCTTCTGCCTCTCAGTCGCTGGGATTGAGGGTGTGTCCCACCACACCCCACTTTGTGCCATTTTTTTTTTAATGTGGCAAATCACATCAAAGACTCAATGTTTTTGTAGTAGTCCCACAGTGGAAACTTAGCAAATGAAAGCTGTTAAGTATAAAGAATTGGGCTCTCTCCCAGTGCAGAGCACAGGTTTAATCACACCATATCTGCTCTTGCTAAGCACTTCAGTTCTGAACTGTCATGAAGCTAATGATTGAACCAAGCAACGGAGAAGTCAGAACTTTTCATTTTCTCTGTGACACGCATAATTTAGTGTTTGGTGGCTTGGTCTTCAAAAAGACCAGGTTGAGAGCTTATCCTGAAGGAATATCCGCAGCAAAATGTCAGTGTCTCTAAAATACTTTACAGCTGGAAATGTTAGGCTGTATATGAAGGTACATTTTTAAAAACGCATCCTTCAGCAGCTGACTAATCACAGGAGCAGATACCATTTCTGACTCCTCCACTTAGCAGCTCGAGTTAACATGAAAAAGAAAAATCAAGATCTGTTTTTGTTCTTGAATCTTACAAGACTGTAGGCGGACAGAGTCATTTCAAGAGTGAGCTGCTTCGGAAGGTTCTGAATGGCTTAATTATGCCGACTCACATTTTCGATCTATAATAAGCACCCCCAAGACTACAAGAAAGAACCTAGAAGTTCTGCAGTAGGCAAAACAAAGTCTGTTTTCAACTGAAACCGAGAAAGCAGATTAACATTCAGAAGTCTACAATTTGGTCAACTGATTTCTAGATGGGTTAGTTAGATAGATAGAAAAAAAAATTACCAAAAAGATTGGGAGGACCAGGGGCTAAATTTCATGGTTCTTGTTCATCCACATCCTCCCCTCCCCTTTCTTTCATGTCAGTTTGTGATTTCTGGGAACTTACACTCCTTCATTAGATCTCCATCTCCTCCACCCCATGTGGAAGTCCTTACGGAGACACTGAGAAGACTTCTACTGTGCTGTAAGCATGGAGACCCAGCACAATCCATCTGAACACTCCATCTGCCTATTAGGCCCTGATGAAAGGCTGGAAATTTCCCTGATCAGAGTGTCAGTCATCAGTGGCCACACCTGGGCCAACAAGTTTCACAATGGGGGCAGGAGCCCCATAGTGCAACCTGTGTGGCTAACTCTCTTTCTGTCCTAGCGAGGTCACACAAAGGAGGCACTAATGTGACCCTCAGAAGACTCCCATCAGTCAAAGGGCGAATCTGAAGAGCAAAGACTGCATTTTACAACATACATGAAACATGTGGAGCAGGCATGGTGGGCACAGGCCTAACCCAAACGCCTGGGGAGAGGGCTTGCTGCGGTTGGCCAGGATGAATGGTACCCACCATGCTTAGCTCGAGGGTATACTTTGCTGAGCACAAACCTATGAGCCTACAGGAAAGGTACGGAAGCTAGGATTGTCAGAAAACGGAAAATTCTTGAGAACACAAGCTTCGTAGAATGAACATGACTAGGGAGACGTGTTTGTTATCACTGTCATGGGTCTTAAAGTTAAAATAGTGAAATTAGATGTCTTTCCAGTGTTTCAGCGGTAAAATGGGAAATGTTTTTAGTGCCCAGGGAAAGTAAAGGAAACTGCATGGTAAGACTGGGTAAAGTCTAGCTTAAAATTCTCTGTAGGTTTCTGGAAATGTTTCCTCAAGTTTCAGAAGAGCATAAAAATGCAAACTTTTAAACCTTCAACATTTAGTTTTAATCAAAAGATGGTAATTTTCAAAAGTGCTGTAAAACTCAGCAGTGTAACCCAGAACACACACCCAGAGTTATAACAGAAGTTAATTCTTAAATTGTCCTTAAGGCTCCCTCGAGAGTGAGTAAATTAAAGGAACACTTTGTAGAGGTCACGACAGTAATTTTAGCCAAATTAAAAAAAAAAAAAAAAAAAAAGTAAAAGCTTATAAACCTAAGGAACCAAGAATTTGTCAAGATAAAGTGATAGGTGGTTACCGTAAGACTGATTAGAAGATGAGATTAATTCATTTTACCATAAGGAAGGAAGCTGAGATATGAAATCTTTTAGGGTTATTCGCTTAGACTACTTGAATAATTATGACAGTTTTTTTTTTCTAGAAACAGCCTTTCACATTAGATCATGGCTTTTCAGCCACACGTATCTTCACAAGATTTCAGCGAAAACTTGATGCTCTGACACTCAACAGCAGTAAGGACGTGATCAACTTGCCCACACCAATCTGCACTACTCGACCCGTCACCTGTCTGCATCAATTAGAGCTGGAAATAGATTTCTTCCTGTAACCTTCTGAAAACATCGTCCAGTATTATTTTATGATATATATAATATGTATATATTTGATGATTAGGTTTTATAATAAGGAGTAGGGACATTAAAGAGTGTTTTTCCTCTTCCTAGTCTTAGCTAAAGCCACCTACTTAGTCCAACACACGATGAAGCCATATAATTAGACAACGTGTTATTAGCTCGCAGGGCCAGAGCTGACATTACTGGCGTTTAAAAAAATTTTTTTGTTGTTGTTGTTCTGTAATCCACTTACTGAGATTCATCACTGTGAGCTCTCCAGGATAAGGGTAGTGGAGCCTCTCCGCAAAGTCCCGACAATACCACACAAGAAGTTCCTGGTTGGCAGGGATAGGCTTAATAGTGTAGAAGTAGATGTTCATCCCGTTCTGACAGGCAGCCAGGTTCTGCTCCCGGGCAGAGTGAGCTGGATTCACGTAGCGCATCCAATTGCTTTTCTCCTCATTAAAGCCGTCGATGAAGTGGTGCAACTCCTCTCTGGAATAGATCTGCTCAAGAGAAAGGACAGAGGCGGTGTGAAAGGCAGCCGGCCCGAAGCCACGGAGGAGCTTCCCCAAACTGCTCAGAATGAACACAGCATAGCATCGCTGCCCCCAGGCTCCAGAACTCCTGAGCTGCTGGCACTCAAGCTGGATCAGCAGAAAGGAGGGTATACTGTGTTAGTTACTTACTGTTCCATTTCAATGTTATGGTCTTTTCATGTCGGGAAAGGCAGTGGTAAGCAACAACAACAACAACAACAACAAAATCCCAATTATTGAACAGCCAGGAGCGTGGATGAAGCTACCATAAAGAAGGCACACTCTTGCTACAGCAGCAAATAGCGATCAGGTGACTGCTTGGCACCGAGTTCCAACTATGCTGATTTCTAGTGCTTTGAGTCACTGGGCACACCAGGACTGCGTCAAACTGAGTCTCACTTTTTTTTTTCTATGGCCTCTGTACTTGTGTTTCCTACACCTCCGCCCGGGGCGGCTTAGACTCTGCAAACATCCTCCACCCCCAAGCCTGAGTCCCTCAGTAACACTTGTTCAGTGAATACTTGGAACCCTGCCTTTTTGTGGAAACACTGGGTGGGGCAAAGGTGAACTTCACCTGCCATAACAAAGTGAGCCACTGGCACTTTTTCTCTTGGTAAACATAGGCAGCCGTGTGCCTTCTTCATGACAACGGGAATAGAGATTCACCCATATCTGTGAGGAGGCTGGCATGCACAGCCCACTCGCGCGCGCACGCACGCGCGCGCGCACACACACACACACACACACACACACACAGGAGAGCCATGAGTTCGGGCTTTTGGATAAAGAGGAAGAGAAATGGTTCTCGTAGAGAAGAACTCAGAGTCTGTCCTTTAGCGATGTTATATCTCTGATTCACAGCTGTACTCCTGTATTCCCAATGCTTGGTTAAGGGCATAGTTCAGATTAGGGGGGAAATGCACTCTTACTGAAGCCAAGGGGTAAAAAAAACTCACTCCTTATCTTCTCCAGAAAAGCTCCTTTCTTTGAAGAACCACCGCCTTCCTTCAGACCCGAGAGCTTTCTTTACAGGCAAGACAGTCTCCAAGAGGTACGGTGCTTCCTTGTTCACCCCAGGGATTTTGCTCTATAGGGCGTCAGGCTATTTGTTCTATTCTTAGATACACACTGACTGCGTGCGACCGTTTCTGTATTTCTCTCTCCAACGTTATCAGGAATAAAAAGGAACTCTGTCCCTTTAATACAGGCAGTCAACAGCAGAATCAGTTTTTTTTAAGAGTGACTTCCTGTGAATTGTGAGGGGGGTGTATGTGGCTTCATCAAAGCAGCCTTGTGAGAGCTTCCGCGGTGTGTCTTGTTAAGAGAAAATGTAACAAGACCGGCTGGATTCAGCTATCAAGAGGGGTTTTCAAGTTTGTTTACTCTGACGCGCAAACTTCCAGGAACAAGGGGTTCCATCGCTCTTGCACCAGGGCGGAAACTGCTAGCAGAGGGTGTGTTGATCCCAGTCGGCTTTCCGAGGCTATGGTTTACTGTATCCTCATTTTTTCTTTTTTTTAAAAGGCCTGTGGATGTTATGAAAGTCGCACGCACCCCAAGAAAATCGGATCATGCCTTTGTAGAAGGCACACTGACGCCTGCCTTTCTATCTAGTATCTAGAAGACTGAACACGAGCTGATTCATACTGCAGTGACAAGAAATGTCACTGGTTTCTCAACCTGAGCATCTCTTTGACGGTGTCATTTGCATGACACCCTGTCATCCCTCACAGCAGAGGGATGTTCCTACTCCTGTGTGATAAATTAGGATCTTCCAACCTGCGAAAAGATTTATTCCCGCCTCCGTCACACGTGAACAACCCACTTAAATAATTCCTCCCAAGGGAAGCCTGTTAGTCCTTTAGTCTAATTATTTCTTAAGTCTTTAAATGAAACCGAGCTGGGACAGTAATGGGAGATGCTTTGGTGCTTCTTGGCTATTTTTGAAACGACAGTGTCAGACTGTCTTCATTAAGACCAGTTGAGGCCGAGATTAATCTACCGCTGTGGGTCCCATCTGAGAACAGCAATAAAGCAAAACCGCTCCTATGCTCACAGTGTGAATCTTGGAGCAATAGATTTGAACACCAAGTAAGTATTAAATCAATAAAAACCGGGAACAAAGCCTTTTAAACAAAACTACAGTTGTATAAGTCATAAGTTTCTGGAAATAAACTTCCTAGGTGAAGAAAGACTTGGGAATAGGTACTTTTTTTTTTTTTTTTTTTTTTTTTAAAGCCAAAGTCTTTTTCTTAGGAAAAAAAATCAGGCTGAGTAAGCATAATCCAGTTTTGGAGATTACCATTTCTTTGGGCGGTGTGTATTTCATGTCTGTGTGAGAAAAACAGTTCACTAGATTTGTATAAATAGCTCTTCATTTCTAAACCGAGGAAAATGGAACATGCCAGGGACATTGTGGGGAACCATTTTTACCCATAAATGCCATCATCTCCCAGGTCACCCCAGCGTCCTTACTAACCCTGACATTCTGAAGAAGATGTCATTGGCCAGACCTTTAGAATGGCCATTCTAGCCAAGTCTGCCACCTCATAGGCAGTTTCCTTATGCTTAGCAACTTTAATGATGTCAAATGTAACAGCCAGCCTTAAATAAATCTACCTCCCTGGTCCTTCTCTGTCCCACAAACCCATCTATCTACCTATCCTCTCTTAGTGATATTTCTCTTTCATCCAGGATAACTCTTCCATTCAGATGAAGTTAACTCAGCAAGAAATCAAGAAAGGGTGAAATGAAATCTAAGGCTTGGTGAGTCATTACTACTTCCTCGAAGAGAAATGCAAATGCCCTTGAAGCCAGCAGTAAACTCTTTCCTTTCCTCACAGACCTGTATACAATGAGTTGCAAAAATTGAGATTCACAGGTAGTTCCCACCTCACGAGCTCCAGCCAATGTTTCTAGGTTTAACCTGTCTTGCTGAGCTTGCTCAGAATTCCAATGTTTCCTTGGGTGAGCCCTGCTGTTTCTCATCGAGGGTTGAAAAGGAAGTGAGCCTGTTCTTTAAGCTCCATTTACCCCCTTCATTGAAAACTCTTAAAAAAAATGTTTTCTCACTTACCCGCCAAAAATATTTCCTGTTGGCATTCTTGGGAACGGTGTCATTGGTGTAGACTTCGCCAATCAGGGGGCCAAATCTCGTTCCCTTTGGTATGTACTCCTTACTCACCACACCAATAACCTAAAGGGGAAAAAAATATGAAGTCTTTACTCGGACTCTGAGATGTCAGTCTAGCAACAGTAAGCTTCGTCACAGCCTTTCAAAGTTATCCAAGTGCTGAAATAGTCCAGGGGATTGCTTGCTAATGACACTGACTCTGTTTTATTGCTTCTCATTGTAGAAGATCAGATCAGCGGTCCTTTCTAAGAGAATCAAAGGGCCGAGAGAGATGTCAAGATTATTGCCTTCAGTTCCCTAGTCCCCTCCTTCTCCCTCAAACCATAAACACAGTTTGCTAGAGGGGAATGCAAGAGTTTTAACCTCAGAAACCAAAATAATGCTCTTTAGTTGTTCCACAGAGGCCGAGGGAACCAGAAACCAAACACATTAAGTTTTTTGTTATTTTTTTTTTTTTTTAAATTCCAGATGACTTCTCCCTCCCCCATTCCTTATAGCTTGTAAGGGTTCTTTACTAGAAGAAAGATCTTTCAAGTAACTTTGTTCTTCTCTAACATCTACTCAATGGTGGTAACAAGTCCCTCTTTGAAATGGAATAAGTAATGAGGAGACTGTGGGTTCTAAAAGATGTGGCTTCTAAGATCTGAGGAAATGACCTTTTCAGGCAAGGCCTCATGAATTCTGACTCTGTGGGGTTTGCTAAAGAGACATGTTAACTATGGTGACTCTTCCTTGAGCATAACTTTCTTTTCAGGATGTGTGTGTGTGTGTGTGTATGTGTGTGTGTGTGTGTCAGGAAAACTCAGACACAAAGCAGGAAGCAATTCAAACGAGCTCTGAGTGACTCTGTACACTTCACTTCTCCTCACCCTTCCCAGTGCCGAGTTTACTTTCTCAATTTATAATTTTGGTTCTGGTTCAAAACAGCAAGCAACACCTTACTGAAATGACTAAGGGCAGGGGAAGGCACAGAATTCATTTGTACTTTTCTTTTGTCTTGGTGGCTCTCCTATAGTCACATGACTGAACAGTGGGTGCAAAGAAGCAAACAAATGGCTCTTCAGATATCGTGAGTGGAAATCCAAGACTTAGGCTGCGATACGCCCTGGTATCTGGTCTCATCAAAAGATAAACCTGGGTCTAGTGTGCAATAAACACACCTGAGGAGTGGGGACAGGCCACTCTCATGACAGGTGTCCTTTTATCATCAAATACCATTTTAAAAAAATAATTTAATATTCAAAGCACATGTTAAGGGGCACCCGGAAGACAGGAAAGCGGGAGAGGAGAAATTCTCTATACCCAGCACAACTCGAAACAAACTTGTTGAGTTAAAGGTGTTATTTTTGGTCCTTTATGAATCTGTGGCAAAGGTCTGAAAAAAGCAGATGTTCGTCTCCTCCTCTCTGTTTGTCACATCTGTCCTCGTCACAGCTGCCTATGCTTCCAAGAACACCTCGTCATTGGTGGTGTCTGCTAAGAGCCTAGCTTTGGGGACACAGGAGCATCTCAGAGCAGAGACTCTAGACATAACAAATTTACACAGAAAGCTTGACTAGACTTCCCTGGTCCCAGACTTGTTTAGGATAAATTATTGAACCTACTCTGTAAAACCCATGGACTTGTCTTCTATAATACACAAATTATTAGACATTTACATTTGAATACTTATTCCATAATATTAAAACGCCACACAGGAAAAACAAATAATGCCATTTGTCAGGGAGCCAATAATTAGCAGCTGATAATTTCAACACATCCACTTTAAAGCAGTAATTTTAAGAAAGGCACTCGACTGGTTCATCAACTTTGTTTTAAATTATAGCCTCCTGCACACAGTTTCTTGGGAGTCAGAGCTTGATCACCAACAAGGCACAGTACAATGAGGTCACAGGTTCCTGACTGCCATTCTCTAGACAGAATGTTTTCACCTATTGATTAAAATGCTAACCAAACACATTTTCCTGTGGCCAGAAGGAAGTTAGAATCTTGTCCCTATTTAAAAAAAAAGTTTAAGTCAGTGTTTGGAGCACCTGCCACCTATAAGTTCACAAACACAACTGAACAGACAAGTCATGTGAGTGAGTAAAAAGAGTAGCCAGGAATTCTGGGGTGGCTTCAAGTCCCAGCCACTCTGGAGGCAGAGTTAAGAGATGAGTGAGTTTAAGGTCAGTCTGGGAAATAGAACCAGACCAAAACGCAGCATTAGATGATTTTAATGACTAAAATAGAACTTTAAAAATTAGAAGTCCTACTATACACAGAGCCGAGGAATACGAGAAAATTGACACGGATAAACAAAGTCACACAACTCAGCATTCTGAGACTATAGGATCCTGGTAGCTCCAAAGTCACCTGTCTGTCACTAGGTGTGGTGGTGCATGCCTCTAATCATAGCATGCAGGAAGATCAGCAGCAGCTTGAGGCCTGCGTTCTGACTACAGACATCTCAAGATTCTATCTCAGAAAAGAACATCAAATAAACCACCTATAGCCGTTCCAAGTTCAGCATGCTAACAACACACAATAAACACCTTCATGTCTAATCCATGTCTGATTCCTTAGTCAAAGAAGACATAACACCTGCAGCTCTAAGGTTATGGTGATTGTGGGGTGTCTTTGGATGGGGATAAGAGTCAGGGTTGTCCTTAATGGAAAGAAGCAAACAGATACAGATGAGTGTCTTAGCCCAACCCCATCTTCCACTGTTTACAGTGCACTAGCCTAGGAACAAGCAAAGGGCACAGAGAAGCCTGGCCTGTGCTTTGGATTGTGCAGAGCTAAGGAGACTAAGAGTGTGTTCACTCAGGAAGGAAACTTCACTGGAACTGACCAGGGTCCTAAAGAATTACTGCTGTCTTAGACCTTTCCTAAACCCACCAGTAAGAAAAAGAGGCCTCTGAAGGCCGCTGGAGCCTCTTCTGCCCCCACAGAAGCCCTTCTTGGCTGGCTTTATGCTGAGCCGCGACCCCTCTGCTACCTAGGCACATCCGTCTCTGTCAGTGGCTTTGGCTTTAGGACACAAACTGGAACTCGGAAGACAAAAAGCAGAGCTTCTTAACTTTACAAAATAAAGATTCCTACAGTGCAGGTCGGAGTGAGAGGGGGTGTGGAATAAAAGTCCGGAGATAAGGACAACATAGGTTTGTTTGTTTGCTTAAGAACAAAACAAAAAAAACCCCCAAACCCCCAGCATTTAGAGAGTGTGTGACATGCAAGCCCAGTAGAATGCATGGGGATTTGAAAGGACACACTATTCAGTTCTGAATGTGGCCTGAGCTCCCTTCACTGCCAATTAAGATGGCTTTAATTACTCACTGTCTTTTCTCCTCCCCAAATCTCACCCAACAGTTCGATTTCCTTTCCTGTGTTTTTACTATAAGGGTATAGGCCGAGATGAACTTTGGTTTTCAAAGGGGTTAACAGGTCTTTTTGAAAGGTCTCCTGCTTCCTTATCTTTAGCTGGAGGGAGAAGTCCTGGCTCTCTGGCACACACGACCAAATAGACAAGGCTGGAGGTGGAATTGCATGTTATGCTAAGATTCCGTGCAGATGGCTCAATTTAATGATGGACTTCAATCGGAATGGACATCGAGTCCCTAGATCTGCCTGATGTTTGTCACTCCTCAACTTCAGAGTCACAGAAGAGCCACACAGTGCCCGAGGACAAGCCACCTCAGCTGACAGCAGAAACTTGCTCTAGACACTGCTCCTAAGACTCCAGTGTCAAAATTGTTTTTTAATGCAGTCAAATATTCAGAGATCACTTCAGGAGGCTGACGGGGAAATCCCCACAAAAGAAGAACCCACCCGGGTTAAACGTTCTAAAAGTTTTGAATAGCATGCTTGGACTTGGTTTTAGATCTGGAAATAGGAAGTAAGAATGATCGAACGGCCCCAATAAAAGCACAGAATGATTCTGAGCCAGAGCTAAAAATTGATGTTAAGATCAGAAATACAGTTCGCATGTTTTGTTTTTAAACCAAGGGGGGGGTGGGGTGGTGGGAAGGTGCTGACACATAGCAAACTCATAATGAAAAATGATCTTGTTTAAAAAAAAATCCCCAGGATGTCAGCACACAGTACATAAAGTAACAGCTTTTGCTATTTTAATGAAAACATTTAAAGATGGGCAAGATAAACCAGTCAGATAAAAACTACACGTAGAAAGGCCTTTCCCCTGCCTCCACAGCTTATGGCGCTCACAGAACGAACCGGACAATGAGAACGTAAACATTCCATCTATCCTAGATGCTTCTGGCCTGGAACTGGTTTGCAGCGGTCACGCCCTCCGTGGCTCAATCCCGTCCTCCTCTTTCACCACCGAGGGAGCTGTCCCAAAGTTCAAAACAGAAGGAGACAGAGGGACGGAAAAACAGGCACACATTTTTGGTGTATGCTTAAGGACAGGATGACACTTGAATTTTGTTTCCTGGTTGCGTTCAAGACTGAGGACTGGAGAGGTGCTACCACAACTGTCTGACTGGTTCACTTAAGTAAAGTCTAGAGCAGGATCAAAGAATCCTGGCTTCCTATGTGTTTGTTGTGAAGGTCTCCTCTTCAGAGAACAAGCACTGTTTCTTTCTGGTTGCTTAACATACAGAGATGGAAAGAAATTCAGCAGAAACGAAAAAAAAAAAAAAAAATCAACCGGGCTTAGTGAAAAGATAAGTCTGAACTGTGTTAAGATAAATAAAGCCACAGTGACACCAAGAGGGACCAGAGCAACATGATCTAGAAACACCTGGAGCAATTAGAGAACTTTGCCCCCAGTCTGTGCCTGGCTGAAGCCGTAGCCTTTGGGGAAGTTGACTATCTCTCTGAACCTTGAACTAAATGATCTAATGGCATAAACTCCATTCAGCCATGGTTTTCCTTAGAACCACAAAGATGGAAAAACTTAAAAAAGGGCCGACCTGAGAAGGATGCTGTAGGAACAAGAAGCAGATGACCAAAAACCGGGAGTCTTCACTTCTATCCCAATAGGCTATGGGGACACAGGACATAAATGACCCTTTTTGAACAGACCAATACTTAGGCAAATCTGATGGGGCAAAGAACACACTACACCTTTTAAAGCCACAGCCAGGCCTCAAGTACCCAAACAAACACTACATTCACTTCAAGGGTTACATACTCAGAGGCTTTCTATTGAGAAGAACATTGTTTCCAGAAAGAGGTATAATTAAGGGTGACCTCTGGGGTTACAATTTTTTTGTTGGTATTTATATACAAACTACAATTTAAAATTTGCTTTTCATAAAATACAACACTAGCCTCCCACCAGAAATAAAACAAAGAGTAGAACTTTAGTGAAACTCAAGGCCAGAATTCCTCTCTTTAAGTTTAGAGCTCCATCTCTTCCCCCTCCCTCCTTCCCCCAAAACACTGAACTCAGACACACAGACAGGAAAGAGACAAAGTGTCTCCTGACTTTGTGGATTCTTTCCCATGTTGTGGCTCAGGGGAAGGGGGAAAGTGACTTGCCTAGTCATAATACACACTCCCAGGATCAAATCTGGACTCCTCACAACACAGGATCCCCCCAATCACTGCCCCCCAAAGACAGTAAGTATCAGAAACCACAGCACTGTGGGTGACCGTGATGGAGAGACGACATCTCCTGAGGGCTAGCCTCAGCATCTTAGCCCATCAGGAGAGCAAATGCAACAGCCAGAGTCCCAGAGCAAGAAGTAATTTTGCAAATCACTTTCCAGTCACACATCACGGCTAGCTCTAATTGTTAAATAAAAGGCCAAACACAGATCAGGTGCTCCTCAGGTGCTTGTCCCTTTGATACAAAGAGTGCACCCACTTCAGAAGCCATAAAAAGTGGGTCTGCCAGCTTGGCCAAGGCCACAGGTAAAGGTGGTTAGTGAAGTCATCTCTACAGAGGACACGTTTATGTGACCCTCTTCCCGACTAAGGCCATCGCTTCAGTTCATAAACACGTCAAGGGTTTGAGAATAATTTTAGAAACCCAGCTCATAAAGCTGGCTCGTTAAAAGAATAAAGCCATCTCCTGAGCAAAGGGAAAACCTCTTTTTCTAAGAAAGTTTCTTTCCTTTAAAGCTGTTGTTACAAAAGGGCCAGGGGGTGAAACGCTGAAGCCCCTTTACAGTCCACCTACTGCAAGTCAGATTTCCCAACATACGCCAACTTGCCAGACTGAACTGTTCACTAATCATTAGAGAATGGCTGAAGGGAGGTAGACATCAGCAGGAATTGGCTTGAAGAGAAAGCAATGAACACAGACACTGGAGCGATCAATTATTTGCCAATGCATATAAACTCTCCTGGCTCTCAGAGATAGCAGGGGAGCTGGCCCAGTTGCCAGTCAGACTCCTGTAAGGCAGCGGCTTACCTCTTTGCTGCTGTTGGCGGCATACTTGAAGAGCAGGTTCCTTGGTAAGGATGCCTCAGCTTGTACAGAGGTACCCCCATCGGCGCCAGAATCCCAGGGGTGGTCGTTCACTATGTATGTACACTTCTCTTCAAACTCGGCCTCTGTCCACAGAGTCATATCTGCGCCCTCCATATCCATTTTCATGATCTCAGTCGCCTCTGCCAATCCTTGAAACCTCACGGAGCCGGAGCTACACTTGGGGGCAGCCTGGAAGAGAAGGGAAAGGTTTTTAATCCCCATTGTCCGGCGTTCCCGTGCCTCCCTCTTAGAGGCTATGACTAACGCAGCAGTCTGACTTTAAAAGCTGATGGAGTACTTGGACAGTTGAGTAAGAGTCCAAAGCCGCGTAAAGTAGCCTGCCTTGAAGAAGCACGGTTTTAAAATGCAACCCTTGGCTAAGAAACAAAAACGTGTGTGTGTGCGTGCGTACGTGCGTGTACACAGCTACCTTTGAACAATCCTTGGCTTTACCTCTCAAGGCAGAAATGCGTTGTGGGCACTGCAGCGTCCTGTGTCCCGGGATGCCCGGGGTCATGGCCGCCAGACCCTCAGAGCTGTGGAAAAGTTGCCTCAGAGAAGTGTCACAAACAAGGGGAGGAAGAGGCAGGGGCGCTGTCTGCGTCTGAATGAAGCTAAAAATGGAAAACGCGTGTGGTGCAGGAGCGGAACCCAGTCTGCCTTTTCCAAATGGGGAAAACTGAACTTTCCCACCAGCTTCCTACGCGAAACAACTTTCAAAACAACTGGGTCCCCCTCCCTTTATCGCGCGCGTGAGTTCATTCCCTTTCATCCTCTAGCAGGCAAGCCTGAGAGGGGTTGCATCCTGCCAGCATCTCTGAGCACCAGCCTTCCCGAGCTCCCATGGACCACAGGAAAAGAAAAATTGGGGCAAGGGGGAAACACCCAGCAGCTTTTTGTTTTTTAATCGGTGGGCATCTCGAGCCAGATAGGAAAATTAGAAACAGAACATTAAAAAAATGTCAATAAAATTCCCTGAAGAGAATTCCTTTAGGAGCCCTCAGCCACAAATAGCACTTTCTATTTAAATGTGAAAGTGCACGAATTCCCAGAAGTCACTGGAGTGGCTCAGTTTACTGTAACTAAAGTTATAGGGGACCCTCCTCTTATCTGCCCTCGGAAAAAGTCCTTTCCGAAGAGGAGACGCAAAAAAGATAAAACGGCCTCTGCAACATATTCCCACATAGACGCCAGAGATAAAAATTAGGAATAAGGATATCCGTGTAAGAACGTGCGCTTGTGAAAATGTAAACACAGTCCCGCCGGAGTCCTTGGCGCTGGTGTTTACAATTCCCCACACCTTCCCTAAGTATGATGCTCCTAGGAGGGAAAGATGTTTACTTGTCTTTGTCCCGGTTACAGCTTAAACTATATAATTTTTACTTAGTTCCAACTTATAAGGTCACGAAGGACAAGCGATGTTAAATAAAGCCGAAAACCTAAGCCAACCCGGGATTGTTACTTTACTGGCAGCGGGCGGAGAAGCGGACAAGAACCACGACCAAAATTTCAGTGATCTGACAATTGGGGCTAGAACTGAAAGGGTTAATGATTCATACGGGGGGGGGGGGGGGAGTCTCCTAAAATGTTTGACAGTGCTCCGCCGTAAAGCAGAAGCATTGGTTTCTACTGCGCCTTCATTCTTTAAAAAAAAAAAGGGGGGGTGTGGTGTAGAAAAGAAAAGTAAAAAATGACAAAGAAAGAAAGAAAAAGGGATTAAAAAGTTTTCAAGTCCCGCGAAAGACGGAATCTGGCTCCTTACCGAGGTCGTACCCACAGGTTTTTCCAAGAGAAGATCCAACATCTGAGATAAGCCTCGCTCATGTCCACCCAGTGCACATCCTCCCGCGTCCCTGCCGGGCTGAGCTGTACTGACGCGCACCTCGGCGGTCCCTCCTTTTCTACGGCCGAGCTCGCTCCGGGCGGACAGGTGCTGCGCGCTGCTCTTGCGTCTCGGCGACACTGGAGGGCCGAGTGTCACGGCAGCAGTTGTCTGCTGTGCTAGCCAGCCACTGACTACTCTTCCCCTCCCTGCCCTGCCGGAGACTTCTTTACCAGCGCTGACGAGTCTGATTCACTCCTACCAGCAGCCGCGATGGGGGCGTGGCCGCACCTGGCCAGCCCCGCCGTGCAGCGTGGGGTTCAGGGCTTCCCCCCCACCGACGGCGACCCGCCGCAGCTTCCTCTGTTTGCAAATGGATTTCAACACGGACTGGGAATCTTCTGACTTCCCTTCGCAGGCGCTCCTTGCCTTCCATGTTTACTCACACCGCGATTGTATTCTAAGTCCTCCGGATCGCTGGCTTCCTGTCGCGGCTGAATGGGGCGGGGTGGGGGACTCCTCCTCAAAAGAAAACCCCAGTCACCTAAGCTCCGTGTCTCAATGACAGGATCCGGCGTACTTCGAAGGAAAGAGCTAGAGTATTTTGCCAACACAGGCAACACAAGGTCGTTGTGTAGTCCTGGAGTCATTGCCAAAGAAATAAAGATTCTACGGCGTTTCTCCTCTAGTAATAAACATAGGATTTCATTTCTCCTGCTAACTGAATACATTCAGCTCGGGCAGACCTAACTTCCCCCTTCCGACCATTTGGAAATAGGGAAACAGGAAAAAGTTATAATCATATATACGGGTTGTGTTCCTGCCTCTTACCCCTTAGCTACGGGCAGGCTTCTGGGCTTGTGCGTACGTTGGAGAGTGAATGCTTCCCAGTTAAAAGGGGAATGTTGGGCTGAAGGCAGAGTGGAGGGCTGCTGTTGGCAGTAATTACTGGGCCTCCTTCTGAGCCTGGCCGGCTTTTCCTTCAGCCCCAGTCTGTCTTCTGGAGAAGGAAGGACATCCTGTGATGATGGCATACAATGTCCTGTTTGTTTATTATTAAGAGCGTGGACCTTGCATTCCTGCTTCTCATTACAAAACAAACCAGATGCGGTACTTCCTTCAATGGTCTTTTGCCTTCAGCAGGGATCCTTCAATTTTCACAGAAACAATACTGTCAAGGGCCCATTTATAGCCAGCGTCCCAGCACACTGACTTTTTAGGTCACAGAAATTCAAGTCTTCCCCTTTTCCTGCCTGCCTCATCGCAGGTTACCCTCTCCCCATTAAAAAAAAAAAAAAAAAAACCTCTCCCAAAAGTTTACGTTGTGGTATCTTTTTTAGTATTCTAAACACACTGGGCATACACACCCACCCACATCCAGATCCACACCCACATTCACACACCCAGACCCAACCTAATGATACCAACTTAGTCATACAATGAAGTGGACATTTGAGTATTTGTTTACAGGAAGAAATGAAACACAGCAAAACAAAAGCCCAACTCAATCATAAAGACTGGCCTGTTTATCTGTTTTCCTTTCAAGAAACTTTCCCAGAAATTTTTTTTGGTGGGGGGAGAAGAAAGGTGGGTGGGAGGTAGAAGATCGTATCGCAGAAAATGGTTTGTGCATCTAAAAATTCTCCTACAGTCTGTGTAGTTAAGAACAATCATATTTATACCAGGGGGCAAGAGCAGCGCACATTCGCTCCCCGGGGGCTGTGGGTCCAGCTGTTATTGCATTTTCTGCCAGAGGGGGCGCCAGCACCAAGATGAAACAGGCTGTTCGCTTGCTCCTGTGCCAGGGGGACAAAACTGAATGAACGATTCTGAAAGAGTTCTCAGAAAGGTCCAAGTGATAATTAAACAAAAGAAATCCAGCCTCCTGCAGAGGGTTTATTAACCGATGCTGAGTCAGCACCACCTCGGACAGAAAAACAATGTAGTCATCCCAAGGGCTGGCCTGCTGCTAGCCGGCTTCACTCTACAGACAGCATTTAACACAGTTTTTTTTTTTTTTTAAAAAAAACCCCGCTTCCCTTTCACGATAAACTCTGCTCTTGGGGCACAGATATCGAGCAAGTGTATTTCACCAGTGAGATGTGAAGAAATAAGCAAAGGGTGGCAGTTACCGGGAAGAGGGCTATTTTAAGCCAAATGTTTGCTTTAATGACTGGAAGATGCCTGTGAATGAACTCACTGTTAATTAATCTCAGCCGGTGCTCACCTTCCGAGGTGGTGAAACGGGCTTGAGTCTAGGGAGGACGCAAACATCAAATATCGGTGTGAGGTTTATCCAGGCAACCCTAAAATTAGTTCCAGGTGCTCCGGCCGTGCTGGACACAGCCATAGGTGAAACAACCCGGAAAGAAAACAAAACGAGAAAAAAAAAAAAAAAAAGAAAAAGGGATACCGTATCGGAGTCTCATATCCTTGGAGTGTTTGCTTCTTGTTATAAAGAGATGAGAGAACACAAAACAAATGGCTCAAGGGCAATTTTTGATGATGATAGTGGTAGTTAAGGAGAGAGTGATAAATGAGAGAGTTAAAATGAAGGGCACTGAAGGAGGAGAAAGGAAGTCCGGTCATATTCAGCAATTCACATTCATAGTATTTATAGTACTTAGGTATCGGCCAGAGCAGACACAGCTAAGCACAGCCTGACTGTGCGCCGAGGGTCACATGTGGAAAGCTGGGAGATGGGGAAACGCTGGTACTGGTGCACAGCAGAAAGAACGGAAGTGGCCACAGTCAGGAATCTTAAGTATTAAAATATTTCTTCTAAACAACCACTGGGTACAGCAGGACACCCCGACCTCAGCATATTTACTCATCAGCCGTTCTCTGGCAGAGTTCTCTCACTAAGCGTCTGTGAAATGCTAGCCCATCACGATCCCAATAGCTAGCTCTGTTCTCAGAAAGCTCGGTCCCTTTCTTTTGATGCATCATCAAAACACCAACATTCGTTCAGTTTCAGCTCCTGGGCCAGATCCTCCGCCCCTTTAGTCTTTGGGTGGGTTGGGAATCACTGTGTAGGCGGGCAGATGACTGTAAGGGTAAAACTATCTAGCTATTGCGGCCTGGAGGGAACTCGAGCACCAGCTCTGTAGAGTGGACTCCGCTTGGGTTAAAAAAAAACCCCCCCCCCCCCCCAAGGAAAGTAAGAAAAAAAATGGGATAAAATATGCTCAAGATGAAATGAGTTTTCATTTTCTAATTCAAATCCTGCTCTACCCAAACAAGGTCAATGACAGGCTAACCACATCAACAGATCACCCCCCACCCTCTTCCCCACTCCCTACTTACCCACCCACCCTCAACCTCCCACACCCATTTCCCACTTCCTGTAAGCTAGGCATCTTTATGCTGGTAAACATTTGGGGACCAACTGTAAGCCTGAGCCTTAAAGAGGGGCTCTGTGGCTTTGAAGCCCTCCCACATGTCTCAAAGCCAGGCCGAGAATTGGAGGGGCACTTGGCTTTTAAACTTTAACAGCCTTTTCAACTCAAGTCAACTGCGCTTGGCTTCTCTGGCTGCCTTCCGTTTTTAAAAGCCGGGACAAGAAGAGCAAGTTATGTGTGTGAGTGAGAGAGAATGTATGTATGACACATGCTGTGTTACAATGCAGCGTGTGTGTCATGGGTGTGATATGTGTATGATATGTTTCAGTGATGTGTTAAATCAATTTAAAAATAGCATCAGCTTCCTTTGCATGACACACAGCCTACCTCCCCCAAAACTGGGACAGACACTGTCAGGGCCTAGACTTTGGAATGGTGATCCTAGGGGCCTGTGGGATGTTTTAGAATGATGTCACTGTTTTGACTTCCTAAAGAAGAAAAACAAAGGTTAAGTAAATTGAAGCAGAGCTCTCTTCTCTCTCGAGGAATGCACCAAAGATAAGCACTCTCCCATTAAAAACTTCAAGATGGCCACAATGTCAGGGCTTGTCTACATCATAAAACCTCAATATATTTTGATCCTGTCACAGTTTTAGTTTTATCTCATTATTCACATTTTTTAAAGTTATTCATTCAGTTTAACATTCACCAACTTAACAAATAATGCCAACAGTAATTCATGACCCTGGCATTTGTGGGGCAAACCACTGTGGGTTTCCAGGTTCTGATTGCCTTTCTAACTATGTTTTCATTATGGTGATTCAGACGTGAGAGGGATCTTAACTCCTGAAAAGGCTGTGGGAAAAGCAATCATTTCTGAAGCCAGAAGACATCTAGCCTGAATTTTGTGGGAAAGGGGATGAGCCTGAACTCACAGGAGCCAGGACACAGAGAGACTTAAGGAGAGAGGAGAGACCAGGGCCTCTGGTCATGTACACTTTCCTTGAAAAGTCTCCTCTCAGAGTCTGGGAGAGGAAGAATGGTTTCCACACCCATGAGAGCCTGTGGGGGCAGTGCAAAGAAAAGGACGCTGGTGTACACAAAGCCTTGGGCGCAATTCCTAGCACAGCACAAAGCAAATAAAGTAACAGATGCCAATAATCTCCACATGGGGGTGTTGAGGCAGGAAGATCAAAAATTGAAGGTCATTTTCAACTACAAAGCAGGCTAGCCTAGGATAGAGGCTCTGTCATGGAGGCAAAGGGCGGGGGAGCAGCTGATGAATACTTCTCATCCTTTTAAAGGGAAGATCGAAGATGGTAGAGGATGTATCTGTCTGTGTGTGCGTGCATTTGCTGGGCCGTACGTATGTACACTCAGATTCTCTGGGAGTTCGAAGCAGATAAAAAGAACTGAAGAAGTAATGAGTTTTTGAATCACTGACCCCTGTCCCATGCATAAATTCTGCTCCGAGGGGGTTAGTTCTTTACCTGAGCCTAGTACCAGAGTTAAGGGAAAACCCTCACTTCCCTGCCAGGTAAACTGTGGACCTGCTTTGCAGAAGCTTAGAGAGCACATGCCTCCTTGGGTTCGCTCACAATAACTAGATCTCACCTGCAACCATGACTGTGGGAGACAGCGGCTTATGGGCATGCCTACTGACCAGAAAAACAGCCCTAAAACTTGTGGAACCCAAAACTCAAGGGTTATGAGTATCATAGCAGGCCTAGAAAGCACGTGAAGGAAGCCCGCGGCAGAATCTTTTACATTAAACCTGGAGTCTGGAGACAAGAGACTAGTCCTTCAAAGATTGCCTTTCCCACCTGAGAGGCTGGGGGGTAATAGAGGAAACAGAAAACAATGGCATAACAATAACAGGCCTCATCTAATAGACACCTTATCTTCTGAAAAAAACTCTTACTGTTGACTGAGTAAAAGCCCGATAACCCTTTTAACAGGAAGATTGTGAGGGGGTTCTGACCCATCAGCCCTGACAAAGAGAGTGGGACATTCTGAAGCCATCAGCCTGGAGTTATCTGCTCGCCATCTACAGCCCATTGTTCCCTGAAAGTGCCTACCAGGGAAGGGAGATTCCTATTAAGGTTCAATAGCCATCTTCCTTCCCCCTTAAGGTGCCCCTGTGGGGACCGAGGGGCAGCACCTTTAGAATGGGATCCAGCACAGAGAAAGTAACAGCTCCGTGGTTTTAGGAGAGAGCTCCTCTGGAAAGAGCAAGACACTGTTTTGTAGGAGAGCTAAGCCCACAACGGAGGGCCATTAAAAGTATTAGAGTGTACACCGCCACCAGGATCCTCGGAGGAGAGCTGGGTCCTGACAATAGACAATTAAAGCTGATAAACCCAAGCTACTTGTCGCAGGTCTAATTCCCCCTAATTGTATTCCACTTGTACTCAGGGATGAAGCGAGCTCGTCTAATCTCCCAAGGACCTGACCTATTTCCAAAAGGATCTTCCCAGCCTTCCGCTTCTTCCCATCTGGACCCCAGGGCCCTCTTCTAGGATGTCCCTCGTCCCCCGTGGCTTGAAATGTGAAGGAGAGCAAAGGGTGGCTGGAAGAGGGCAGAGGCTACATTCCAGTCAGCAACTCTGAGGGTCTCAGTCACTGCAGTAATGGATAAGAGGTAAGCATGCGTATAGGCTGCTCTGAGATTACGCTGCACCTTGCAACAAGCGGCACCCCTAGGATCCCAAGTGTGCAGGGCCCTATGATCCCGTGTATGGCTGAAGTCTCGCTGATTGTACTAACACCGGCCGGTCAGGGCAAAAGTTCACTTCATCCAGTGTTCCCAAGAATCCTGCCCAACAATAGCGTTTGGAATGCCAGAGAATCCTACAGGACCCAACTCAGGACTCGGCCTTTGTGCCGACTTTGTATTCCCACGGTGGGAATGAAACTGGAAAGAAGGTACGGTATATACATATGTGACGGCTATCACAATAAAACCCATCGTCCGGTGCAGCCGACACGAACTGATACAGACAAGAAGTGAGAGCTCACCCGAGAAGCCTCCTTCCGACGGGATAAGGTGCTTGCTTTCTTGGTCTGCTGTGTCAGCAAGAACCAAAAGAACTAGCCTCCGGGCTGAGGTTACTTTGCAGAAAAAATTTTTTTTTCAGTGCTTGCAAAACAAGGCACATCCTGTGCCTTTCCTATATGCACCAGTCATGAAACAGGCTAGATTTTGCCCTTTCCATATCAATTCAAAAATTGTGTCTCATTTCTACAGTGCCAGAAAAACACCAAGAGCCCACCTCTGGCTGAGAACACGTGTGCAAAGGGAGGCGAAACTCACAGCAACCTGAATCCGTCTCTGGGGACTCAGGGCAAAATATTGCAGATAACTCAAGTTTGCTCTGCAGTGGTCTGAGCAAGCTTTACAAGTGACAGGCAGCCCCCAGCAGGGGCTCAACTGATAAACTGTGTCAAACTCCAACTATTTGTCAGCACCAGAGAGGGGAGAACAAGCTGAAAGATGGACTCAGGAAACAGATTTATCTGGTGTAACACATTAACTAGTCTAAAAACCGGTAGATAAATGTAAACGCATTTATCCCGCCAAGAGGATTGCTAATCTGCTCGGGGCGCTGCGGAACTGGATGGTCTTCAAGCTTTCGCCGCCTCGGGAGGCTGACATGGTCGCTTCTTGATGTTCTTTGCAGAATATGGTTAAACAAACCAAAGATTTATTTCCCGGTTGGCCACACTTTCATTAGCAATTAGTTTGCACTGATATAAAGAGTTTCTGTCAGACTTGAAGAAAGAGTCCTCTATTCTCTAGAATAGAGGCTTTCCGAAACTGTAAAAATGAACGTGGTTTAAAACAAAACAAAACGTGAACTTATGCCTCAAGCTGTTATGCACAGTAAATGTAGAGTTTGTTCCGTATTATTCCAAACACTTTTGGACGCATTTTTAATTTCAGAAGTACCCATAAAAAGGCAAGTCAGAGGCCACTAAAGTATCCATATTACCGTAAGCCTCCAAAGCTGGCTCAAGTCATGGTCCAAGGTACGGAAGCAAAGACATGCTCACAGGCCAGACTATGCCTCTAGAACACAAAGCTGTCGGTCCCCTTCCCTGTGCTGGCTACTTTCGTTTGGTTCAAGCTTTACCAGTAAAGCCACTAGTAAATGAGATTCTCTGTGCTCGTCTACCTATTGTACAGTCATGGCTATTGAAAACTCAATCCTCAGTTTAGCGCTGTATCCATGCCGGTAGTAACAGGGGTCTGCATGACATCTGCTGAGCAGATTGAAAGTGGATCTCGGATCCTATCTATAAATGGGACACTGAAACTGGCTCTGAAGACACCCATGCTAGAGAAAGTATAGGGCACAACGTCCACAGTCATAGAATTTAGAAAGTATTTCAGGGAAGAACCCATCGACATAAGGGCATACCTCAGACCTCAGCACTTGAAAATAATTTTTTTTTCATTTAAAACAAGGCCTACTGTGTATCTCTAGCTAGCCTGGATCTCAATAGGTAGACCAGGTCTTGAACTCACAGAGATCTGCCTGCGTTTGTCTCGAGACAAACTGTGCTTACAAGTGTGCACCACCATGCCAGACCTAAGGGTGGAAGACCTTGGAGACGCAGATGCTCACCTGCTTCCTGTTGGGTCTGCTCAGCCTGCTCTGTCCTGTGAGCACACCCCCATGCTGGAACTCTTTCAGAAAGCTTTCCTGCCAGTCTTAGACCCTTCCTATCTCCACCCCTGGAAATTAGGTAAAATTAGAGAAACCAGCCAATTAGACTCCTCGATCCTAAGTGGACTGATAATTCTGACTGAAAAATTGTTTTGGATGTGCAGAGACGTTTAAAAGCAAAGTAAGTTACTCATGTGGCTACTTTGAATATATTCTGTTTGTCTATGTGTGTAAATAGTTTGATGAAGGAGACTAAATCTATTCTCTGCTCAGTGTTAGGGTTCCCTTGCATAATACTACCTTTTATCTAGTTTGGATTAGAGCTCAGTTTTAAACTTTTAGGGACATAGGCCTCCTTATTTTTGGCTATTAAGTAAAAAAGCAGCTCTGCAAGTGTTTGTAAGTGGAAGGCTAGGGAAACATAATTGATATGTCCACTTTCCTGAACTGCTTCCACACAAAATAATGCTTCTACACAAAATAAATTTCACGGCTGCCATCTCTGAAAATTCTTGTAGCAATACTTCTATGTTAACCTTTTATTCATTGTCTGTGCAGTGTAATACGTCAGTGCAGTGTGATACATCATCAGTGCAGTGTGATACATCACCAGTGCAGTGTGATACGTCAGTGCAGTGTGATATGTCAGTGCAGTGGGATACATCATCAGTGCAGTGTGATACGTCATCAGTGCAGTGTGATAGTCATCAGTGCAGTGTGATACATCATCAGTGCAGTGTGATACACCAGTGCAGTGTGATACATCATCAGTGCAGTGTGATAGTCATCAGTGCAGTGTGATACGTCATCAGTGCAGTGTGATAGTCATCAGTGCAGTGTGATACGTCATCAGTGCAGTGTGATAGTCATCAGTGCAGTGTGATACATCACCAGTGCAGTGTGATACGTCAGTGCAGTGTGATATGTCAGTGCAGTGTGATACATCATCAGTGCAGTGTGATACATCACCAGAGCAGTGTGATACATCATCAGTGCAGTGTGATACATCACCAGTGCAGTGTGATACGTCAGTGCAGTGTGATATGTCAGTGCAGTGTGATACATCATCAGTGCAGTGTGATACGTCATCAGTGCAGTGTGATAGTCATCAGTGCAGTGTGATACATCATCAGTGCAGTGTGATACACCAGTGCAGTGTGATACATCATCAGTGCAGTGTGATAGTCATCAGTGCAGTGTGATACATCATCAGTGCAGTGTGATAGTCATCAGTGCAGTGTGATACACCAGTGCAGTGTGATACATCATCAGTGCAGTGTGATAGTCATCAGTGCAGTGTGATAGTCATCAGTGCAGTGTGATACGTCATCAGTGCAGTGTGATAGTCATCAGTGCAGTGTGATACATCATCAGTGCAGTGTGATAGTCATCAGTGCAGTGTGATACATCATCAGTGCAGTGTGATACATCATCAGTGCAGTGTGATAGTCATCAGTGCAGTGTGATAGTCATCAGTGCAGTGTGATACACCAGTGCAGTGTGATACATCATCAGTGCAGTGTGATACATCATCAGTGCAGTGTGATAGTCATCAGTGCAGTGTGATACACCAGTGCAGTGTGATAGTCATCAGTGCAGTGTGATACATCATCAGTGCAGTGTGATACATCATCAGTGCGATACGTCAGTGTCCATGTGGAGTCTTATATACGCTTTTCTTGTAGTGCTTCTAATGGCAGTCATATGTCAGCCGGCTTTCTTAACTGTTGGAATTGGGGTGTGGCACAGCAAAGAAAAGGCTCTCTGCATTGCCACTCAAAACAGAACCATCTACATCCAACCTAGAGCAAGGTTCCTCCCTCTGTAAGTCCCGCTGAGCTAAATATTACATTAGTATTTTATCCAGAATACTGGATATATAAGAGCAATTCTTTCAAAACATACACATCTACTGAGGTCAGAGCTGAAACTATGGCAAAAAAATATTATCTCTGCTCCTAGAGATGTAATTTAGTATAAATTTTTGCAAATTATTCTCTTTGGAAACGAAGAGTTAATAATAAACTGTCCTTTAAAATGTGGTTCAATATTTACTTATTCAATATTATTTTACTTTTTCTAGGGTCTTTAGTATGCTCAGTGGGAAAATTACTACAGAGCTACACCAGAGAAGGAGGGAGGGAGAGAGGGAGGAGGGAGAAAGAGAAGGAGAGAGGAAGAGAGGGAGAAGGAGGCGAGCAGAAACTGAAGTCAGGTGTTCTGTGTTTTCCTGGCTTGTTCCCGAACTTAAACATTGAGCTGCTTCTCTCACAAGAGCTGTGGATTTCTCTGGGCATCGTCTGTCTTGATAGGATCACACAGCATTTGCGTAGGTGCTCGGGAACCACATTTTTTGTGCTTTTCACACTTTCCTGGAAGGCACTCTTTCCTGCAGAGCCATTTCCCCAGGGCCAGAGGGGAGTTTCTAATTGAAATGCATTGATCTATTCTGATCATAAAAGTTGGGGGGCTGGGGGCAGGTGGAAGAATCAGGGTGGGTAGCTAAAAGAGAAACTGAAGGAAAATTAAGCTCCACCCTTGAGTGAGGGAGGAAGCTATTGTGGACAGTTGGCTGCTGGGCTCCAGAAAACCCCAGGAGGCCGCTTTCCAGCCTTTGCCTGTAAACATCAGGAGATTATCCAGAGAGTCCTGCCCATACACCTCCACAATAGGCCTCACACAGCCCCAGGGGCAAGCAGGTTAGTTTATTATTCCTTGCTACCAAGTAGGCCTTTTTAAAAAGGCCAGTCATTGTTAGCAATTCTGTATAGATTCTAGCAGTTAAGTGTTACTTCTGAATGGATTTGTATAGCAAATGATGTTTCTGTTTGTTTCTGGTGTTTGGAGACAGAGTCTCACTTAGCCAACTTGAACTCCTGATCCTGTGGAGTCTAGTTCCCAGCGACTACTATGTAGGTTACCACTCTAGGGCACAGCCGTGTTTTGTGACTGGCAGTTCCTCTTACTGCTTTGCCCAAGTCTTCTTCACTCGTAATGGCCACAGAGCACTCCAAAGTGCAACTATGTGTCATCTTTAAAATTTAATTAATGATCAACATATATCAATTGCTTTCAGTGCTGAGGATTAACTCAGGATCTGGCTAAAGTTCATTCTCAGCCCCAATGTATTTTTAAGCTACACAGAATTCTCTAAGAAACTGGAAACTTGAGCCTCATGTTCAGAATTTGAACAATTTTGAATTTTGGAAGTGACATCTAGATTCCTGAGTGTTGTCCTGTGATAGTTTTCTTGGATAGTAACCTGTTCTAGTTCCAACAAACATACTTGCTCAAATTAACTGTGACACGTAAGCCTGTCTACTTTCAAACAAGCTTAAAAATATTAAGTACCTGGGTTTTTGTTGTTGTCCTTTAATTTTGTTGAGATAGGGTCTCACTAAGTGGCAAAAGTTGAACTCATGGGGGTCTTGTCGCGGAGACTTCACCAGTTCTGGGATTACAGGTGTGAGCCATGAGACTCAGCTAAAAGTAACTGTTAAATTATAAAATATTTGCCAGATATTTTCTAAGCAAAACAATAGATGAAAGTAATAAACAGTACTAGGTACAATGCATATAAATAAAACAATTGATTTCTTTTTTCTGAAACAGGATTCTTTGTGTAGCCCTGGCTGTCCTAGAACTCACGCCGTAGACCAGGCTGGCTTCACGCTTCCTCTGCCTCCTGAGTGCTGGGATTAAAGATGTGGTCCACCACTCTCTCGCTAACAATTTTAGTATTTTTTGAAAAAGTAGTCTCTTAATATTATTTAGCTGGACAAAGGGTTCAGACTGTAAAATGGCTTCATCACTTTTTAGGGAGATTTTTTTTATATTGACGAAGCAATAGATCCCCAGGGATGGAGAGATGGCACAGTGGTATAGAGTACTAGCTGCTCTTATGACAGAGCTGGGTTCCCAGCATCCACACAGTGGCTCCCGAGTGTCTTCAACTTCAGTTCCAGGATATTCCTTGTCTTGGACTGACTGGCCTCTCTGGTATCAGGTATGTGTTTAGTATGCAGACATATATGCAGGCAAAATTTCCATACACATTAAATAAATATAATTTAAAAAATAATTTAAAATGAATAAATAAGGCCCCTTAACACTACTGTAATGTTGAAAAGTAGTTTAATCCTCTTACCTTTGGGTTCAGACCATCAAAGTACCTTGCCATACATTCCTTTATCTCCTGGAGTTGTGCCCTATGCCAAGCCTGGAGCTCAGCTGTCTGGTGTTGGAAGCAACAGCCAGGAACCAGGTCTCATCTCTTCTACTCCTTGCTAACTTCATTACTTCCCCTTCTTAAGAGTCAGATCTGGACCCAGCACAGGCTCTGGCTTCTGGGAAGCTTTAAGCCTGCAGGCAGAAAGTTCCTTTCCAAGTACCCCTGGAAGTCTGTGTGGGATGAAGAGGATTGAAACCATCCTGTTTCCAGAGAAGGGCTAAATCTGCCCTACCATGTTTCTGTTCTCTTTTACCAGCAACCCAGAACATAAATGGCCAGAAGGTTGATGCATAGTTCCCCACAGTAGGCAGCAGGAGGCACACACTGAATCCGAGACCAGTTGTCTGGTCTTGAGTTTTATTACAGATGAGTCTTAGAAGAAAACACTACTGTGAGATGGGATTTAAAAAAATCTGTTTATCTATCTATTTATCTATCTGTCTGTCTATTATCTGTCTATCTATCTGTCTATCTATCATCTGTCTATCTGTCTGACTGTCTGTCTGTCTATTATCTATCGATCATCTGTCTATCTGTCTATCATCTATCTGTCTGACTGTCTATCTGTCTGTCTATTATCTATCATCTATCATCTGTCTGTCTGTCTATCTATCTATCTATCTATCTATCTATCTATCTATCTATCTATCTATCTATCCATCTATCTATCTATAACCTGACTCTATATCTCTATATTCCTCTGTTATAGTAAACAATAGGCAAGCTCTGTTTCAGTCTCAGTGACTTTCTGCATTCTCGTGTAGCTGTGACAGGGAAGACCTTGCTTCTCAGAGTGATCTCATTCGAAATCTGAATTCTTGCAGAAGAACTAAACAATCCACCCCTTCCCCTCCCCCCTCCACGGAATAATCTCCAGGTTGATTTCATTATTGCTATCTCTTAGAAGATGAATTTGCTCTTTGCTTCTCCTTCCCAACCACAAAGAAAAAGCTAAGTGCTACAAAGAATACCTTTTAATTCCCTCCCCACACTAGATAAAGAGGCGCATCTGTGGCTTGGTAGGAACATAAATAAAAAAGCCCAGGCAAAGACATATAAAAGTCTAACACATTGACTAAAAAACATTAAAATATGTTCCACAAATGCTTCGGTGAGCAGTAGCCTTCCAACTTTGGGGCACACCAGAATTTTCTGGAAAACCTTAAAATATTATCATTCAGGTTGACTCTCATCTCATACCAATTAAATCAAATGATGACTAGCTAACTTCATCTTTGAAGTTTCTTGGGTGATTGGAATATGCTGAGAAATGGGAGTGTGGTCTTCACTTTACTTAACCAGGTTTCTACCTTTTAAATGTTGTCTCAACACTTCCTGCAAAGTCAATGTCCTGTGCTTGTGAGTTGTGGCTGTTAAGTCTTTTTCATCTAGATTTTAATTACCATACAAGATAATGAATTTCTTTATAGCATTTTTCTACATAAACATTGTATTTTGCTCATGTTGGTTTCCTTATTATCCAGGTCCCTCTCACTCCCATATTTTTGTTTTGGTCATCTATCTATCTATCTATGTATCTATCTCTCTCTATCTATCTATCTATCTATCTATCTATCTATCTATCTATCTACCTACTCATCCATCCATCCATCCATCCATCCATCCATCTATCTATACCTATCTACCGAGATATATATATATATATAAATTTGAATTCTGGATGAGAAAAAAATGTGATATTTGTTTTTCTTCTCTATCTCTCTTTTGCTTTTATCTTTTTTATATTTTCAAGACAGAGTTTCTCTGTGTAACCCTGGCCATCCTGGAAATCACTTTAGATGAGGCTGTCCTCAAACTCACAGAGTCTGTCTCTGCCTCCCGAGTGCTGGGACTAAAGGTGTGTACCGTCATTGCCTGGCTGCTTCATTCTTTCTTGTTCCCCTTTCCCTATGCAGTCTCCTCCTGCTTTTGTGTAATTTACGCCTTGGTACAGAAACATCTCCTAAGTGTATGGCTCAGGGAAGACATAGTCTGCCCTACCTGAATGAAGTTAAGCATGCAAGTTCTGTCCCAGTGGCCCCAGATCATATGCCTATCCCAGTTATGGATGAATTTGTGACTCAAAACAGAAACTACCACCAAGATGTGGATGTATAAATACCAATGCATTCCCAGTGCTGGAAAACTGACTAAAATTATACATTCTGTGGCTGGTTATAGCTTTGCTCAGAGAGTTCTTGTCTCAAATGTATGAGACATTGGGTTGGAGCCCCAACACTCCCAAAATAACACAAATTCTGCATGCTATCAAAAGTGGGTTGGCATTATTATCCTTATACATTAATTCTTTATTCATCATACACACACACAGACACAAACACACACCAGGCCTGTCTCAAACTCACAGATACACCTGCTTCTGTCTCTCAAGTTCTAGGATCAAAGGCATGAACCACCACACCTAGCTTATAAGACACAGTCTTAATACATGGTTTAAACACACCATTACAAATTGTAATTCTTCAAATTCTTCAATGAAACTGTGGAAGATGATCATAAGAATAAACATTTCAAGGCTGCAAAAGCTGCTCTTTGGGGTATGGCTGGTACCTCAAACACAGTTGGAACTTACTATGTTTTTCAAAAAGACAGACAGCTATCCATTAATAATGTTATCAACACTTACATAAAAAAGAAACATCAAAGGATGTTAGTACTTAGTCTTTAGTATAAATCTCTGTTTCTAGGAAATTAACACAACATGCCTTCTCATAATAACTTTCTCTAAATTTTTAAATGACTTATTTATTTACATTATGTGTATGAGTGCTTTGCTTGCATGTGTGAGATATATATACACATGTATTTGCCTGGCGCCTGTGGAGGTCAGAAAAGACATCCGATCCCCTGGGACTGAAAATGGATGGTTGTAAGTCGTCATATAGGTGGTAGGAACTGGATCCTCTATAATAGCAGTCGGTGTTCTTAACTGCCAAGCCGTCTCTCTAGCCCTGATATAACTTTTCTAGAAATAAATTTAACTACACATACCAAGACCCTTGAAGACCCATAACCTTTGACCAAATAATTCATATGCACAGGAAGAGGTCCATGGGAAAAGTGTTTGAGCAGTCATAGTGATATAGGCATATTTAATTAAAATGTCGTATGTAGTCATACTAAGTTAGGAGTGGTCTGAGTATTGAAACTTGTGAGAACATGCTACTTAGATTATGATGTTGGATATTACATGGCTGTCAGCCAGCCACTGAGTAGGTATGAGGTAAAGATAGTAGAGAATTCACACAGTAAGCCACCAGAGAACAATACCAAGGCAAAAAGTCCCATGATTTTATTTGTCTCTTCAGACAACTCCTAGGAGGCCCTTTGATGTAAAGAATAAACATCTAAAGCCATTAGAAAGGCTGTCTGAATGTCACTGTCCCCAGCTCCTCTTCTAATTAGTCCTAATGAAGACAGGATCATAAATTTCAATGAACTATAATCCTCTTCTGGCAGAAACGCACTGGTCCATATGTTAGGTCTGTCAGTTAAGCAACGGGAACAGCTTCAAAAATCGATTTATTTATTTATTTAAAAAAAAACGCAACAGATAGATAATAAATGAAAGATACCTAGGAAATCTGAAAAGATAATAAAAAAACACATCAAAGATTAAGTAGCGGCCAGGAAGAAAGAATTTCACACTCAGTGTATTTTCAAAGTCCTGGCCTTCCTTTTTGCATAAGACCATCTGATCAGAGCCCATAGAAAAGGTTGTATGGTGAAAAATCGACACCAGGGTGCTACAAGCCTGGTCTCTAGTCTCAGCTCACCAAAGGAAAAACCTGTCCCTGGAGTTAGGCCACCAGAGCACCAGAGCACGGTGCCTTTTTTTTCTTTTTTATCGAGCAGAAATATTTAGCTTGGCTGTCTGCCAGAGAATGCTGGAAGGGAGAACCGAATTAGGGGATTTACTGTCCACGTGCTTGGCACGTGTCATTCAGAGTCTCCTAGACTACTCTCAGGTGTCTGCACAGGGCAGGGTACTCTCGGGCTCTGGGCAAGGACATCAGCTTCCTGTTTGAACAAGGCCTGGCATTATTTGAATGGACAAACTGCTAGGCTTTCTCAATTCAGCTCTTTCCACAATTGCTCCAACTGTAAACCTGGGATGTTAGAGGCTGGAGGGATGGCTTACTGTGCATGTATGAGGACCTCGGAGGGCCCAGAACCAATAGAAAACAAAAGAAAACAGGAGATTGTAATTCCAGCTCTGGGGAGGTAGGGTCAGGAGGATCCCTGGGGTGTGCTAGCCATCCAGTGTAGCCCAGAAAGCTCCTGGTTAGTGAGATCTAAAAAGTAAGGCAGGGAGTGATGTTGATGTTTGGCCTCTGGGTATATGTGTGTGTGTGTGTGTGTGTGTGTGTGTGTGTGTGTGTGTGTGCCACACTCCAAAGTGGAGGTCAATCCCACGGAAGTCAGGCCTCTCCTTCCATGGTGTGAGTCCCGAAGTCATCAGCCGTGGCAGCAGGTGAGTTCATCTGCCAAACCATCCCACCATCTCTGAATGTAGTTTTTTCGATGTTCACGAATAATGGCAAAAAGACCTGGCTGGCCTGGGTTAAGATCTTAACTCTCGTGGTTCTGCATGGCCTGGATCCAGGCAACTGCTAACCTTCTTCATTTTCCCTTCCTCATTAACAGATTGAAGACAAGGTCATCTGTAATACCTATGAGCATTGAGAATAAGACCTAGCACACAGACTGTGCTCAATAGCTGACTCAAATTCTTCGCTGTAAACACAGCTTTATAATAAATACCTGCTGGGAGATGGAGAGACGGCTCAGTGGTTAAGAGCACTGGCTGCTCTTTCAGAGGACCAGGTTCGATTCCCATGTGGTGGCTCAGAGCCGATTGTAAGGGATGTGATGCCCTCTAGCTTCGGTGAGCGCTGGGCACACATATGTGCCATAGACACGCATTTAGGCAAAACATCCATAAAAAGTAAAGTTAAATGTAAGAAAAAGATACCGTTTTGCAGAAGATATAGAATGATGAAAATTCCTAGACTCATTGATATCACTGTAATCATTTTTGTTGGAAAATACATGTTTATATCTCTATAGGAGTTAGGTGGTGAATACAAACATAAATTATCTATTCTAAAAATAGGTGGCTAAAATGCTACTTTTATGTCTTTCTGTATTTTTGTCAAAGGTTGAAGATAACTTTATGGGTAAAGTGCCTGCCGGCAGGTTTGAGTTTAACTCCAAGGCCTACGTGGTAGAAAGAGAGCTTACTCTTCCAAGTTGTCCTGACTTCTACATGTGTGCCATGACATGAGTGCACACACACACACACACACACACACAAAAACATGAAATAAAATGTGCTTTTGAAAGAGAAGAGTCTTTATACAACGTAGGTAGGCCAGGAACAGAGGAGGCTGTCTTCCGCTCTCTTTACCGGTTCAGTTTGAATTCCTCAAGTGAACACTTTGCTGCTCTGTCGTTTGAGGTGCTGGCTGTTAAGTTCCAGCCATGAAGCAGAGGATTCTCTCCCACCAAGCTGCCTACTTGTTTAAAATCTCACTTAAAATCTTCACTGAAATCTGCTAATCATCCTCGGCGGACACGGCCCTTCCCTCTTCTCCTCACCCTCCCATCTTGTGGCGTGATCAGTGGGGCTGTCCGCCAGAATGATGAATTAAATGTGTGACCGTTATGACAGGTGAGGAGTACATGGAGGGGCTTAGCCAGCAGGGATAAGATAAAGCCCCCAGTTAAGAACCAAGTCCCTACCAAAGCTGGCCCATTAATGACTACACTGGGAAGCTCCTTATTTGTCCAATTTGGAAGGAGCAGCCGAAACTACAAACAATGGGTGGCCAGGCAGGGTACTGTCCAAGGGCCTCCAAGCAGCTAATTGAAAATCCTTTATATTTTTCTAAACATGTCTGAAAGGCGGGCTCGGCGTCCCGGGAAGAGCACGGCTTCCTTTCAATGTTGCGTTAATACAATAGACTTACATTTACAGCTGGGCTGAGTGGAATTAATGTGTATAAACCATAATATCTATCTGCAGGGATCCAGCTAAGCCCCCGAGAGACTAGACTAGTTCAGCAGGACAAATCCAAGGAATTTCGGAAATCAATCCATTAGGATTACAGGGCAGCCCCCTGGTTTTGGAAGTCATGGCTCAGTCTGTGGAAGCAGCGAAACACCAATCTTCTTTTATCCGCAGACTTGTTGACCCAGTTTCTAAACTACAGACGAGATAGCGATCGTTTTCTATAATGTTTACACAACATTCTTAGACAGGCAGCCTGGTCACGTATTAACTTTGGTGCAGTAATTTCAAATCTACTTTTGGAAATTGTTTGTGTGCCAAAGGTGCGGCTCTTTTAGCACATCATTACAGTAAGTAGACTTGCCATCGTGAATGATACACACTGGCAGCCACACAAGTGTGAACAGTTGGTTATGGCTCTCCATGAAAGGCTCTTCACGACCGTTTGTCTCAGCTTATTAAAAGTAGGCAATGTAGAAGCATACAGTTACAGAAGGCCCTTTCAAAATGGACCATACTCTAGGGGCTAGAGCTTGTGTATAGATATACACAGATAATTATTCAAAAGACATTTATGGATCAATAAGAAGACCACTGATTTAAAAAAAGACAAGACAAAACAAAACAAAACAAAAATCCCCTCAAAGCCACAGACCATCATCCCCAGCCATTAAAGTTACCCCCACGTACTTCAGTTACTGTAATAAATGTGTGGATGAGAGTCCCTCAGTACCACAACAGTCTGGGCTAGTCTCTTGCCAGTGGAGGAAACCAAGCCCAATTAAGAGCAGGGAGATAATTCCTCTCCTATCAGAGGGAGCAATGGCTCAGGTAACCAACTACAGTGATCCGATGACTGAGGTGTGACCCCGACAGCGTAAGGAGGTCTTCTGGGTTGGTTTGTTCGTTTTGTTTTATGTTTTTTTTTTTTTTTTTTTTTTTTTTTCTGGTCCTACCCCAGATGTAACTCAGCCTCCTCCAGAACCCTGGCTCACACTCATTCTCTCTGTCTCTCTAAGGAGAGCACACAGCAGGAACATCTGAAAGAGAAGGTCTCAGCTGATATCTACCGTGTCAGGAAACTTAGAATTTCCCTGTGACTAGTGGCCAAGGCAAACACCGTCCTTGTCTTCGATACCTACTTGCACAGGATTCCATTGAGATTCCAAGGAGAATCAGTCCTAGTTTAGCACATCCAGTTCTAGTGGTGAATGCTCCTCAAGGCTGTGTGTGGGGGGTGTGGCGGAAACAGCCAGTAGAGTTTTAACAGCCTGACAACTTCCCTGTTGGCTCAACAGCTCACCAGCAGTCTGGGCAGTAGCCCTCTCACCTTATGAACAGGCCTGGATCTTGTCTGTCCACAGCTCAACACCAAGAGGGGCCATTTTGCAGAAGAGTCAATAGACGCAGAAGTGGCTGCTTCAGGGCCTTATCTGAATGATATTACTCTCACCACCTGGGCCTTGTTGGGGACCAGCTCCATTCAATCAGTGCCTCTTTTCGAAGGCAATCTCCATTTAATCCCACCTCCAGTTTCAATGAACTGTTGGGAAGGCAATGGTATTTTTAGATAGGGCCATGAGTTCCTTCATCTATGAGAGACTTTCTGAAACTTCCTGATACAGTGGGTTAAGCCCAGGTGTGGGGTTGGAGGTTAAAAAAAAAGTAACACAATGGCAATATTACCCTTTGTACAATGAATTGATTTTGGTCCGTCTGAGACAGTGTTAGATTCAGTTATTTTCTACACTGCAAAAATAACTTCCAGCTAGCGTTACTCCTAACAGGAACCTTGATGGCTTTCTGCCTCCTACCTTTGGAGTTATTTGTCCTTAGCCATCTTTTCAGTTTCAAGTGAATGAATGATTTGCTTCAGATATAGTAGACTTAAAATGGAATTTTCAGAACTGACTAATAGTTCCCGAATAGATCACGATGCCCTTTTCCTCCCCTCCCCCCCCTCCGCCCTGTCCCCCATGGCTGGCACGCTAGAATTGATTGAACTTGTCACTGCTCATTTCTTCACTGAGGTGGGGGTAGAATAGGAGACGTTTCGACGCAACATACAGATTAAGACCAAAAAGTTCTCCATGTAAAGCCGACTTTACGTCGCACTGGCTGGCACCCAATGGTCCGCTCTGCAGCTGAACCGTGAAAAGCTAGCAGTGTGGATGCTTGCTGTACCAGGCAGCCTTTGACAGTCCAAACACATTACTTCCCCGGTGTTTTCTTGCCATTTGGAAGGAGGTGTTGAGTTAGTTTACATTGACCTCTGCCTGACCTGGTAGTAGAGGGCTTTTAAGAGCCAAGCAGCACTCACAGCCAGGAAACCCCAGGAAGACGGCACTCGGAAAGGGCTTCATTTGTAGGGACCCAAAGTCACCCCCGCCATTCTTGTTTCAGACGAAGGGCATCCCCTTCGGCCTTTGTGGGAAGGGAACCCATCCATCTTCATTTAGGCTGTTTTAGGGGGATGGGGCATGATAGGGTGGAAGGGGACAGGGCTGCCATTTCCTCTTGCTCTTAAAAAACAAAAACCCAGCAATGATTATTCATTTCTATCTTCGATGCCACCCCCACCCCCTCCCAGGAACCTTCCAGCCTCACCAGCAACCAGGGAGGAATCGACATTCTCTGACCCACTAGCTTTCCTGCTGGGTGTGCCACAGCAAGCAGAAACTCACCCCTGGAAACGGTGTGTTGGGCATGTGTGTGCACTGAGCACTGATGGTGTAAAGGTTTTGAAAGCTCCTCACTATGTTTTCTATACTGGAACTACTCCAACTGGGGCACTTCATCAGAAAAGACACCTTACTCTTAGAAAGAGCTAAGCTGCTCTTGTATTTTGTGTCCATGCATTACTAAAACCTTAGTGGGAGTCTGCTTCCCCTGCAGGCACCTGGTCCCCTGGGAATAAATCTCACACAGTTCTGTAACATACAGAGCAGCGGAAAGACTACATTCTAGATAGGAATTTCCACATCAGGGTTACCCTTAGAAAGGAATTATGCACCTTCCCTTCCCAAAAGATGATCAGTTTTCTACAGATCAGAGAAATAGCAAATTACTTTTAGTACTTAAGGAAACAAAAAATATTGTATAACACACACACACACACACACACACACACACACACTTGAATCTATAGCCAGGGTCTACTTTTCAGATTCTATAAAAGTTATAAAAACAACATATATAAATATCATGGCAGGAAATAAAAATGGACAATGGGCATTTTTTTAAAAACCGATGATGGTGTGGAACGTAAAGAGTTGCCTTTTCCTTGGTTTTCAGCTACTTTCACTGACGCAGATCCATGAGAAGTGTTGGGACTGTGGAGGTCAGAGCTATCCTGAGCATTTATTTCTCCTAACTGCTTTGAGGCCTGTCTGATTCACTCCAAGTTCTCTTGCAAAGGTCTAAATTCCAAGCCTGTTCCCTAGTGCAGAACTGATCACGGTTGGGTCAGAGCTCAGACTGCCCGGTGGGTATCATTAACAACTCCCAAAGCCTCCGAAATGCATGAAGACCTCTGCCCCTAATTAGCTGAAAGCTTTGAGCCTATCACTCAATGTCTCTGAGCCTAAATTTCCTGATTAAGACATTCAACTCGAACAGGACATAGCGCGTTTTATATACTACATCACACTACTCCGTGGATTCTGAGTCCACATTTCTTGTGGGGAATAGATAAGATGAAGCAGAGGAGCTCAGAATCGACACTAGGAACCATATCTGGAATAGCGTGATGAGACAGAAGTAACTGTAATGCCGTCACGCAGGCAAATTCAACTGGAAGCAAAGGCAGGGAGACGCTGGTGAGCCGGGGAAACTGGTCAATCCTGAACCAGGGGGGGGGGGTTCGAACCTGCTGGAGCACGGAATTCTGGGTGGTGGAGCCGCTTCCAGGGTCTAGACAAATTTTTGAATATTTTGTTGAAAACCAAAGAAGCTTGGACGTTCAGGGGTCTCCTCATTTCCGTGACTACTATTAGACCACACATTTCTTAACTTTAGCACCAACCTCAAACCTTTTGAAGCATGTGACATCAGAGATCTGCTGTATCATGGCTTTCTGCCGATCCCCTCATGAACTGAAGACCTATGTCTTGTCTGCTCTACCTGCCCTTCTTGTTATCTAGAACAACCCTCTTCCCCTGGGTCTCCTTCTCACCCACCTACTGGACATCCACTCAGTCACGGTTGATATCACACCAGGATGACCTGGTACTACCTCCTATACCAGCTCGCTTCTGGCACATTTTCTTCCCAAGCACACCTGTCACTTGAGCTAAACATTCCTGAAACCACACCAGGTCTTCCAACCCAATGGCGAACTGCTTTTCTCCCCAGTTCACGAGTTAAAGTCCTTTTTCCAATGTGACTTTATTAGGAGGGAATCAGAATCATTCCGAAGGTATCAGCTGCCCCCTAAGACGGACAACAGAGAGCTTTCTTATTCCCTTTCTGCCATGAGAACCAATCCTGTACCTGGCAGTCCTCACCAGAACCCAAACTATGCTGACATGAACCTTGGACTTCCTCAGTCTCAGCTCTGGGACAGCCATTCCTGTCACGTGCTGCACTCTCTTGGAGCAGTTCCAACGGATTTAAAGGCTCTTTGGAGACTCACATGAGGCAGGAGGAGAGCGTATGGCAAGTCTTGAAGGAGGAGGTTGCCACAGAGAGAAGACTCACAAAGAGCTCCAAGCCTAACCCTGTACAACCAAGAGTTCCCGCCTGCCCAGGTGGGAACATGAAGAGAGAGGGAAGGCAACTGTAAATAATTTACATTAAGTTCTGACTGCTTTGAACAAAGCATGGGGAATATAACTTTCAGGCTATATCTATCCCAATTTTGTCTTCTCTACATCTGCACAACAAAAAGCAGGCCCACTCCTTAAGCCTCAAGGCTTCTTAGAGTCAGGATACAAGAATAAAAACTGATTTTTATTGGGTTCAATGCCAGCTCCGAAATCCCCAGCCAAAGAGACGAACAGTTTTATAGAGAGGCAGGACTAAATGGTTACTATGCCCACATTAACTTCAAAAGATGAGTTATGGCCCTGCGAGAAATGTTCTGTCATTGCAAATAACTTAAAATGACTCACATGGTTTCCTTTTGGCATTCTCTGCATTGATATCTGAAAAGTAAGTTATTAGAAAGAAAAAAAAATCAATGCTGTACAGGAAGCCAGTATATTTCCTCTTGAATTCAGGAGCTTGAGCACACAGACACAGAGTCAGTCAGACACACAGACATAGACACACAGACACATACATACATACACACACACACACACACACACACACACACACCTTCCTACTGATTTATACTTCATTTACTATGTATCCCAAATCAACAGTTATGGTGAAAAACTAATCCCACTGCGTCCTGTCGGGGACACAGGGAAAGACCAGCACTCGCATGAGCCTGCCTGGCAGGTGTATGGGACAAAATGCGTCTGTATTTTTTTTTTGGTACCAACACAACATGAACAACAGGGGTTGGGCGTGCTTTTCTCTAACTCAGTCATAAAAATTCTTGAGGTTCTTAACCTTACTGGAAAAGAAAACCTCAGATGACTGTAAAGTAAATACGCAGCATATTCCCAATATCATGAACATCTTCAAGCAATTTCTCACACTTATAATGCATTTATTTTTATACGAAGCAGATGCATGTCTTTGGGGCAAACCATGCCTTTTATTCTTATGTTGTGAAAGTCCCTTCTAATTAAAACAGGAAATACAAATTTCCTTGTCTAGTTCTAAGGATAAATCCTACTTAGCACAAGCAGCTGTCTGCAATTTAGGATGAACACTTTCTGGCTATTCTGAATGGGCACCGCTGAATTCCTCTCTCGGAGCACTTTTTGTTATCCCCGTCCATTGTCTTACCCAGCCTTTGCATGCCTCCTTCTCAAGCAGAAGTCACGCTGCAGCTTTACAAACTAGAAATACAGAGGAGGGAGACTGTGTTTTGAAGGAGGCTGTGGTAAGTTAAAAAAAGAAAGAAAGAAAGAAAGAAGCTGAAGTGTAAAGTGAGGAGTCATTTAAGGAAGGCTTGGGGTTGAATGCAGAAGAGAATGACCACGCACTTCTTTTTAAACATAGTTTTTCTGTGGATGCTTCGCATTACAGCTCAAATTGCAATTAGGAAGAATCTGGTCCCACCCTTCTAATTAAAGAGCACAAGTAGTTCCTTTACTGACCACAACAAAGGGCAGGCAGACTCACACCCACTTCCTCCACGGGAGCTTCTCCGGTTGTAGTTTCCAGGCTGCTTGTGTGGCTGATAAACAGGCTACAGGTTCTATCAAACCAAAGCCCAAGAGAGTGGATATCTACTTCAGTGGGCCGGATCAGTGGGGTGGGCTTTACGCTATTATAAAACCTAGATTAGTATTATTACTAACTGTATAGAAATAGCCAGTTAGGAGCATGGGGCAGGACTTAGTGGTACTGTGCTGGCTGGGCATTTATGGGGCCCCAAGTTCTACCCCCACTGGCTGGGTCCCTAGAAAGATGTCCGCTTAGTTCACTTGCGCAGGAGTGACAAGAGGTGGCTAGAAGCAGGCAGGGCAGAGACTGCACTCCTTTTGGACATGGATTTGTATGCACATGTTCCTCTTGTGCTCACATCTACTTCGTGCCCTTCCAAGTCACAGCTGTGGGCTCCCACAGCAGGCCTGTTTCCCAGGTAATAGAGGCTTGTGCCTCATCATGGAGTAAAGCTATTTTCATAGATTCATCTGTAAGGAATTATGAGACGAGAATTTCTAAGTTGAAAGTTCTCTTTTAACCTTAAATACCTCCATTTCTACAATCTGAAGCAATGTGGTGATTTTTCTTTTTTTTTCTTTTCTTTTCTTTTTTTTTTTTTTTTTTTTTTTTTTTTTGTGTGTGTGTGAAGTGCTCCTATAGCTTCCAATGCCTTCCCACAGCTTTTATTTGAAGTCTCCTGCAAAGGTCTCATAACTTCGACTCAGGTTTACTGGAATGGAAGGCGATACATAGAAACAAGTCTTAATGCTGATTCTAGTCTCTAAAAATCCAGTTAAGGGCCAGGACTTGTGACCACCGTTTTCTACAAACAAGAAAGTTAATAAACACTAACTTTTTTTCTTCCCAACTGCAGCAATACATCGTTTACTTGGTGAGATGTCTTCAAGTTCTTCTCAAAACACCTTGGGGACTGTTTAGCTAGCAAACTCTTGCAACACTCAACAAATAGACATTGACGAGTTGAGGAGACACAAGGTCCCCCAAACATTAACTGTGCTGATAATCTAATCCAAAGGCTTTTCAAAGGGACACATAGTCCATTCTTTCTCCCCGGCCCAAGGGGGGATACTCAAAGGATGTCCCAAAAGTAAGTAAAATATAAGAGGAGCTTAGATAATAGTCATAACTGTACATCGTCATCACCAAGATTAATAGCATGTGTCCTATGCAGGACACACATGGGCCTTCCCCAAGCAATGACAGCATTTGCTTCACAGGAAGATAACCCAGAAAAATCTTCTCTAAAAATCTTCCTTTGGCTTCACCAAGCTGCAAGTAGGGCAACATTTCTGATAATTCAGACAGCCATGGTCATACACTCGGTCCCCCACCTTGGATGGTTCAGGTAGTGGTGTGGTGGGCGGGGACTGCTAACTATTGAACAGTCTTCAGGCAGTGTGTTTTGAAGCAGGAAGCGGTGGGTGGGTGCAGTAATGTTTGTCTCCCCAGGGATGACAAAATCGAGGAGAGGGCGAGCCATTTGGGGATGACCAGCCAAGCCTCACTTATTAATTATAGAAGGTCCTGAAGTGGGATGTGCTCTGTAAGAATGGTTCCCCCCGCCCCAGCTCATATAGTCTTGGCTGGGCATATGAGTGAGGACTAGTCAAGGGCTGGAAGCCACGTCCCAGTCACCAAAGAGTTTGTGTCATTTCAAAATGCACCAGTGCCAAGTGAGCCGAGGGAATTAATTGCTTGTGTTTGTGACAACATCTTAAAAGCACCCGAAACTCTTCTCATGATGGATAGAAACAGTGATCTGAAGGAGGGAGTGCTTATAATCTAGTCTCACAAAGACAAGGGAAATCAGGCCTTTTCTTGGCGGGGGGAAAGTTTGAGGTGCATTTAGTAAATAAAGCTCTTCTTTTCCTTCTTGGAAAGCCCAGTTGTGGCTCACCACAATCACTGTAAAATAACCAGGGAAGCTGAATACAGCTGCTCTTAGCTCTACCTGAACAAGCAGATGCAAGGGCTTTCCCTTCCCAAGGCTTCCATGTTAATCTGACAGTCATCTTCTTAGCTTGACACGTCCTGGTGCTTGTGTGTACAGCACAGGAGAAAGCAAACACTGTTGTTTAGTGGGAAAGTGTGTTTTCTTTCTTGTTGTCTGTCTGTCTGTTTGATGTGTTTGTTTTGAAATTCATGCAGGAAGCTTCCAGATTTGGGGACATACTACCGAAAGAAAGTCAGATCTCATCAGAGACGATCCCTGCCTCCTCACCTGCAAATTAAGGGTAGTTTGTTTGTTCCTGAGACATGGCTGCCTGGCAATCCTCAGCCCTTCTGCCTTAGCTTCCAAGCTTGGGGACAGATGTGCGCCACCATACCTGGCTTTGGAATCAGTTTTAAACGAGAGACAGACAGGCATAAGGGAACAAGTAGTAGCTGAAAGTGATAATACACTAAGTAACACATGAAAGATTTTTTTAAAGGTCCTTTTAGGAAGAGTCCACCAGTTTTCTTCAAAGCCTGATCGCATCTTGAAACCCTCTGTAGAGTATGAGTTTGTACCTTCTTTTGCCTTTCTTTATACACAGCTGTGAAAAATTTGTGTCTGTTTTTTTCCCTCCTGTTATCTGCAGGCCTGCTACCATGAAGTAACTGTACTTACTGTATAAAACCTTTAGTCTTTGCTCAGATGCTTAACCCAGAAGTAGCAGACACTGCTGTAGGCAGATGAGCTATGAGCCAAAGCTAGCCTCTGATTTAAAAAAAGAGAAAAAGAAAAAGACCAAGCCAGTGACCATGCTCCGCAATGAAACCCTAATGGGGCTGTCACTCTGAAGCCTTTACGGGGAGTTTATAACCTTTGTCCTCAGACTATCTCGTCACTCTGAAAACGGGGCTGAGGATGCTATAAGACATGAACTTTCTACCCAAACAGTGTGTTGTAAACATCTGGGCAAGGCATGGTGCTACTGCTAAAATACACCATAAAAAGGACATTAATCACAACACTGCTCTTCACGAGGCCTCTCTATTTAGTGAACTCCATTTTGGCTTCTTTGAGAACTGCATCTTACAGCGCTAAGAGGGAAAGTGGACAGAAGCTGCTAACCCAGAAAACTATGTCCAAAGGATAGCTAACCAGTCCACAGAAACATTCATTTTCTCTAGGGGAGCCTCACTAGGTATACAAAACACCCCCAAGGACAGACCCACCCCCAGCTGCAGAGGCCCAACACAAAACATACCCCACAGCACTTTTGGAAGTTCCTTGTTTCATAACACTTTGTCTGGGCATCATTTCTCTTCTTTCTGCTCTTCTGCATATATGGTATGGCTTTGGGTGCCATGCTTTATGCAGGGTTCTCTGTGTGTGTCTCTATCTATAGATGGTTCCTGTGGTTTTCCCTCTGACTCTTTTTCTCCTGGTGGTTCCCTTGCTTTGTCCTATTTTGGTTTGTTTGCTTGTATCTTATCTTATTTTATTGTTTCTTCCAGATGCCTATTTAGATTTCCATGGCAGAGAGAAGGGAAGGGTGTGATTGGGGGGTGCATACAGGGAGGGTCTGGGAAGAACCGGGAGAAGGGGAGCTGGAGCCAGAATGTATCAGATGAAAATAATCAATTCTCAATTCAAAAAAAAATAATCAATTCTCTAAAAAAAAAAAAAAAAAAAAGCCCTGGGTTTGAAAATTAAAGTTTTGTAAGCATTCCTAGGTACTAAAAGATCAGTTTAGAAGAATTTGAACACGCATTTGGTACAACGCACACGTATAGACCACTTTTTCTTTTTTTTAATTGCCAAGAGGCAAAAACACATAAAAGGAAGACTTCTACGTTCAGGCAAGAGCTTGTCACTCAGTATTGCCACTCTGTCATTCGGGTATTTCCAGTTTAATTTTCAACTATGAGGCCTTCTCTCAGAATGTTTGAGTTAGAAATTAAAAACCAGAGGACACACAAGATGGCTCAGTAGGCAAAGGCACTTGCAGCCACGCCTGGCGACCCAGAGCACACACAGTAGAAGGACCAGTTATTCCCTGATTTCCACATCTGTGCTGTGACATGCACACACTCAAGTGTCTGTGTGTGCAGGAATGCAAACATGATTAAAACGTAATAGCTTTTTAAGAAGAAATTAAAATTAAATTATTGACAGTAAGATTTTTTTCTTCTTCTTGGGGAGCGGGACACTAATGCTTTTAAACGTATGTAAAGTTCTATCAATAAAGTCACCAAGTGTCGCAGGAAGCATCCATTTTAATCTACATCACATAAGACAAAAGCATAGACTTAATCTATGATTTAAAACTTAACTAAACCAAAGTTTTATTTAGAAAGTTAGGGAGTAAAGGTGTGAAAAACAATGGCTCAGTCATTTTTCTGCTTTTATAACATCTCTGGTGACTGGATTCTTAGATTATTCATCATTACACATCCAGAGGTATTTGAGGATAAGCTTGCCTTTCTGCCCAGTGCATCCTTAAACCCCGACAATTAAGAGAGATGCCTCAAAGGAGTCAAAATAGCTGGTGAAGTGAGTGCAGTGTCTATTTGGCAATGCTGCAGTCAGATGAGCCAAGAAATAAATCATTAACATCAAGCTGATAATTACCTTTAGAGTTGTTAATTAAATGTGAAATACACGAAACATAAAAGACATAAAAGGCGCAATTAACTGGAAAATTTAAAAGTTTGTGCATTTACCACACAGAACAGGGAAAGTCTTCTATAGAGCATGGAAGGCGGGGGGGGGGGGGGGGGGGGAAGAGGGGAGGGGACGGGAAGGAAGGGGAGGGTCCCATTCTTCACTGTGCTGATCAGTTTCTTCATTAGTTTTCTTGCTTAGTTTCACTGGCTCACATTTTGCAGGTTTGCTTTGGTATATCTCATAATTGGTATGTGTTGGCACCATATTTATAACAGAGGGTCTTATAGTGGTAAAATATATATAACATAAAATTTACTCTTCTTGCCATTCTCAGATGTTCAGTTTAGTGACATTAAGTATAGTCACGCTGTTGTGCAACAACCATCATTATCCATCCCTAGAACTTTGCGTCGCCTCAAACTACTTAATAGTCACCTTGACTTTGTTCCTCCCCACCCCTGCCTGGTCTCTGCTTCCCCACCCTGGTCTCTGCTGACTCCATTTTACTTCCTACTTTTAAGAACTTGACTATTCCAGGGACCTCATATAGAATGGAACCATACAGTATCTATCTTTTTTGTGCCTAGCTTATCAACACAATGCTGATGGTTTAAAATGAAAATCCCAACCAATCTACTTACACATAGAATATGAAAGAAAAAACATGTATTTCTCAGAAAATAAATACGTAGCAGCACCTTTTCTGAAATATAATATAACCAGGGCAATCACTCACCTTTTTTGGAAATAATTTTACTGTCCTCTGGGAAACTCTGGTTTCAGCACCATCTGCCTCTTTAGGGCTGAGACGGCAGCAACTTCTAGCCATGCCATGCTCCGGTCTCCCGTTTGCTCCTCTTTCTTCTAGGCAGAAAAGGAAGCTATGCCTCCTGTCCTAAGAAGTCTCTAGCTGCTCCTCACACCTGTTCTGACCACGGGTCAGCTACACAAGCAAAATAACAGCTGAGCAAGAAGGTCAGCCACCGAGTGATCTTCAGGACGTTTACAGAAATGTCCCCCTCTTTGCTTTCTTTATTTGAAAATAGCAATTTAAGTAACATGAGTCCTTCCCTTTCTGTTTGAAGAGACAGTGAAAGGCCACCTGCTGTGAGTCCACTCTGGGTCTGGGGAAGGGGCTGCTGCAGTCCTTAAGCCTAACCCCTAACACCAAATCTCTGAGCAGAAAGCACCCATCCTACCTTGGCTGTGTTTGCTCAGGGAGCCAGGGGCAATCACAAGCATTACCCATTAACCAGTCCGTTTTTCATCTCACGCTCCCATTGCCGTGACTACTCCTAGGTATAGTTAAAGACACTTCTGACATTTTCTTCACAAGCTTTGGACATCCATGTTCCAAATTCAAAGCAACCCCCTTATCACACACTGGTACACATGCACACACACACACCAAGAAGGATTGGAGTACTGCTCACTGGTACCACGTTTGCTTAGCATGTTTGAGGCCCTAGGATTGACTCTCAGCACAGGGTGGAACATTAAAAAAAGAAATATCCAGTGCTTTATATCAAAAAGTACCATAAGCAATTCTGGCTGAGCACGTGTTCTTCCCCTCCTGTGTGCTATCGTTTTATTAGGCTTTTATTCTAATCTTAGTAACATTTTTCTTATATTCTCTTTGAATCACCCATTTGTTATCTGATTGTGTTTTGTCTAGGGAGGGTGCAGGGGGCGGCTAGAAACTGAATCCAGGAACGTGTGACTCCTGGAAGTGTACTTTACTCCCGAGCTCTCTTCCCAGCCCAAATCACATGGCTTAAGAAATCTGTTAAGGGGGGGCCACAGACAGCACCCCTGACAGCCAGAGAAGAAGAGTAAAGTGCAGTGGGGACCCCTCACCTAAGCAGAAACACCTCTGGTTAGCTTTTGTCCTTTAAGCTTTCGGAAATCTTAGAGTAGCAATGTTGAAGACAGAAGCAGTGAAGGCAACCTAAAGACTTACTCAACCCCTTCACTGGAAACAGAAGCTCAACGGGATCACCTTTTAGTCCGGCATGCTGTTACATCTCGCAATTTCCCCATGTGGGAAGCAGACACAGTAACATCAGGAGTTCAAGACCAGCCTCAGCTTACATAGTAAGACTGATGCCTGGCCTGGGCTATGTGAGACCCTTCTTCAAAATAAAATATTTTAAAAAACCCTCTACTGGGGCTCCTTACTTAGTGCCTTTGTCTATGGACCTTCCCACCGAATGCTGGAGGCCTGAAAATTTACCCAAGTTTTTTTTTGCATTTGGGGGAGAACTACAGTGGTCAGCATACTGGTGTGGATTGGAGAGGTGTGGGCTTGACGTTAGTACTTTCTTTTCTTACACACACACACACACACACACAAACACACACACACACACACACACACACACACACACACACACACACACCCACACACACACACACAGAGAGAGAGAGAGAGAGAGAGAGAGAGAGAGAGAGAGAGAGAGAGAGAGATTAGAGGAACAATTTGTGTAGCTGGTCCCAGGGATAGGAACAGGTGGTCAGGCACAGCAGTGAGGACCTTTACCTGGTGAGCCATCTCACAGGCCCTGAAATTCTCGATCACCTAAATTCAGAGTCAAAAAGACAAGGAATAGAGGGAACCGGAGACTTGGGTGAACAAGGCTCCTGAGCTTAGGAAAAGTCCAGTGGCCACTGTTCTTTTCTACACCTCTTATTCAGGCATGCCGTTTGGGAGACAGGCATTGGCACTTGCTGTACTGTAGTTTCTGGTGTGTGTGTGTTTCTACACATGAGTGTGCACATACCCGTGTGCATGTGTGAAATCCTAACCAGGATGTCCCCCACGTGCTCAGCAGAGCCCAGAGGAAAAGAGAAAAGGATTAGGCAGAGTAACAAACATGGATCATCTAATCAGAGTCTGAGACAGAATCGGATGTGTGGTGGCTAGCTGAGGCTAACACGTCTCTTTCCCACCACACTGGTCAACTCAGAGGCATCTAACAGAAGTGTAGGAGACATGTCTGCAGATGTGGTGGTGGACATGTGCTCCCTAAGAAATGTATGGAAATCATGGCCATATGGATGTAAGATGTATGGCATTAGGTCAGCCACCCAAGGCTTGCTGGGAAAAGGAAGTCATAGATCTCAACATTTGTTGTTAAAACCTTGTACTGTAGGAATAACAGATGTATTGCCATTTGTTTTAAAGGCCTCACACACACACACACACACACACACACGCACACACACACACACACACACACGCACATACACACACCCCTACTTACATATTATATTGCCTTCGAATTGCTAACTATAAAGTTTCAAGTTATCTCTTCACATGTCCTAACTATGCAGGGAAGGAAAAGGTTAAATCTGAAGCAAGGGGGAAAAAGGTAATAATAAAGAAAAAGAAAAGCCCTCTCCTGGCTTTCTGGCCTTCAGTGCTCCATAAAATATACTTCTGCCCTGATAAGCACCTATGCTGAGCAGGCGAGCACACTTTACTGCAGGTTTGCTAATTGAACTCAGCTGTCTTTCTCAAGGCTATCCTTACAAGCAGGAGGGTCATAAAATTGTGAAACTGCAAGAAAGGGGGACAGGGCAAATACAGGCGTGGCTGAGGCTGGCCAGTACAGGTGCAGCTCAGCTCTGAACGAGGGACCACAGTGTGGTCAGCTCAGTGGACCCAACTTCTGCAGCCTTGAACGCAAACTGTTGCTTCTAGATAAGTTGCTTTGGACAGACTTGGGGTCCATGTTGTCAGGTGTGTGTAAAAGAGGGGATTTCCCCCCAATTTCTAGTTATCCATAAAAAATAATGTGTAAATGAAGGCACAGACTCACCTGTTTCCATCCCATTTTACAATTCCCGGCATAAGTTGATTAAGAAGTACTAAATAAGAAACCTCCCCCACCCCACGAAGTCCACTTGTACCTGGAATTTACTCCTTAAAGTAATTTTAGAACTCCGACATTCTAGGCTAGCCTTGACATTTTAGCCTGGAAGAAGTTGAGGGGTGGAGTATAGCATTTGCTCTCACATGACCATTCAACAAGAAGAAACAGGCAGCTTCCTTGGGTTGTAAACTCCCAAACCCTTACTCTCCTAGCTACCAAGACAGCTGGCTTATTTACCTTTGGGCTTTTCGTGAAAACCCTATAATTCACGTTGGTACAACCACTGTGCCTGTTTCTTAGCAAGATGTGACTCTGAGGATGAGGATAACAATGGAACATTGGAAGCACACATAAGGCACACTAAACTTTGGAGACGTAGCCCAGGCTTCCCTTTAACTCACTACATAGTCTAGGTTGGCTGCTTTGCTCACTGAAATTCTGGAACTACCAACAAATGCTACCACATCTCTTTGTAGTGGGGATACTGCCATACCCATTATTCTCTTTGTCGGGTCCCATCATTACAATCCTACAGTAATGATTTTCCTCAGCAGCAACAACAACAACTTATTCTTGTGTGATTGGTTAAGTCACACACAATGAAAAAAGAAGATACGCAACTGTTAGTTTATATTTTGACTACTCATGTCTGTCTACCATTCTTATGGGCATTTTCTTTGAAGATCCATTCTATAGCGGAAAGGCAACTTTTAAAGAGAAACCACATAAGCTGAAATTCCAGAACAAGCAGCGTTTCCAATTGAAGAAGGGCTAAACTACCAAATTCTTCCCTCCTGCGCTCTAGTTTTTACTAGAAGGAAAAAAAAAATCAAACTCGGTACAACATTCCTAACCTGCCATGAGCTAGGAGATCTAGTCTTGCGTTATTGTGGTCTGTTAAGAACAAATGAACAAAAACAAACCAAGCTGAGCATGAAGAGGCTACATCTCTTTAACCCCAGCATTCCGGAGGCAGAGGTGGGTACATCTCTGTGACGTTGAGGCCGGACTGGCCTATATATGGAATTCTGAGCCTTTCAGTGACCCGTCTCAAGAAAAAAAATCAAATTAAAACAAACAAACAAACAAACAAGAAAGGTGATGTAAGGTAATTCATAAGGTTGTCATCAATCTCCTAGGTGAGTGTTGCTTTTTAATATTCTGAATTAGTAGGGAGCTAGTGAGTCCCCGCCATTGCCTTCAGAATAAGCTGTAAAGAAGAAGATTCTACTTTGCAGTCAGCAGGAAGAGGACATTCTCAGGACATTGATTTGAAGGTCAGACAATGTCTTCATCCCGGCCTCATTTGTTCTTTCTTCCATGTGGCTGGAATAAGACTTTCCTATTACTGTTGATGAAATATCCATTTTCTCTACTCACATCAATGGGCATGCATGAAAATCCATCTCTGCACAGAGCCTGCCCTCTCTCCAGTGCGGAGCAGTTTGGACTCTGGCCAGTGGCTGTGTCCAGGTGGATTTGCAGAAGCCTGGTGTATCAGTGGCCATACTGGGAAGGCAACATGACATGGTCTTTGTCTGCTTCCTGCTAGGGAGTCAATGGTCACGGCCAACCACTTCAGTGGGGCCTGTCAGGAGATGAAAGTGTCTCACCTGTAGTCTAGCTGTTCGGGAGGAAAGCAAGCTGCCCCCTGCCCTACTGCCATCCCACCTGTCTCTTTGAGCGTGGTAAAGAGTCAGTGCGTGGCCAGGAGTCCAGTGACCTCACCCAATGACAAGTGGCTTTGATCACTTAAGAGACCATCCATCTCATCCTCCCTAAGCTTTAACTCAACCTTCGGAGGAGCAGCAGCTGCTTCCCCTCCCCCCAGGAGCCTCAGTCCCTCCTCCAGGCTTGAGTATCAGGGTAATCAGTTTGATCTGACAGATTTTAATTACATTAATTAGGGCTTTTCTGAATAGGCCTGATTAGCATCCTTCGAAGGTTTTTTTTTTTTTTTTTTTTTTTTTTTTTATTTTAGGTTTTGTCTTTTGTTTTTGGCTTCCTTTCCCTTCTCTAAGGGGCACCAGGGTTCCGCTTTCCTTTCCTGTGACACTGGTGACACTTCTTATCTTGCTCAGGGTAAACACACACGCAGTGGCACTTTGTGCAGTAGGTGTTTTATAATAGAGCTATCCATGAGGACACGGCATAGGCCTGGGAAGGGGAGAAGACACTGTTATTCAGAACAAGCATGGGTTTGGCTTGGCTGTTGTTGAGGAAACACTACATCCAACTTCACTTCTAAAGACCCAGCTTCTCCCAAATCTCCCTCCAGGTCTCATTGGAGTGAGATGTAGAGATTCTTGCCTCTCTATTACATTAACCATTTCGCTTTCAAGAGAACCAAAGATACACTCCAAAAAGTCAGGGGAGATGTAGTCTTTGACCCACCCTTGCTAGGGTTTTAAGACAACAACAAACCCTGTGAATGGCAACGAGGCTTTTTACTGAAAAACAAAACAAAACAAATGCTTCTGAACTGCTTTCAGCTACTAATAAGAGCGAAGCAACCTCACTGACTTCCCAGGTCTCCGTAGAGAGATTAACATTAGCACATTGCAAATTTGGCCTGTTCTATCATCTGCACTATAATTGCAACTTTAAAATGAGGACATAGTTCCAGAAACCAGGAAGAAAAATCTCAGCTGAAGTTTGTTTGCTTTTAAAAACTCGGAATGTGAAATTTTTTTTTTTGAGCTGTGTATCTTAAGTTAAACAGTAAAAGCATGGACTTGCGACCCGTAATCTAAGTGTCACCTCCCGGGGACATTCCTACCTCCACACACCTTGTGCAATAGCCATTTCTCTGGAGATTAACACTGCTGCTCCCACTGAGCTGAACCGTGTCTCACTGACAATGGCGTCTATGTTGGGACAGTTCCCGTTTGGGACGATAGTAAGAGAGCTGAGAAATCACAATGTTTAGCCATGGGGGTGTACCAGGAAAAGTTATCCCGCCTTAATCACTTTAAAATGCATTATAGTGCACACAGCCGTCTCACCGATAAAGCTTAACTAGGTCTTACCAAGGGAGGGACAGCAAGAAAGTTTACTGTCTGTTCACCTTTTTCCATTGGTGGGCAGGGAATGGTGGGGTATGAACGAGGTTGGGAGTGGGCTCAATGAACTCCAACTTTTTTTTTCCTGTCTTCTGGCTGTTACCCAATTCTCTTTGGCAGTGAGAATGATCCTCTCTTGTCTTTATAGGAGGATGAGATGTGCTTAAAGACCCTAATTTACTGTTGTCTTTGACAAGTACCCCATGCCTATTGGACAAAAAGCTGTCAGGGCTAGGTCTTTGATCCTTGTCAGGTCAAGTAATCCAGAGTTTCTAGCAAGTGTGAACTATCTATGGCAGATAACCCCAGTTACTCAGGATGCTAGGGCTGGGGAATAGTGAGGAGCCCTGTGTCAGATAAACACACGAGTACATCATAAATGCATAAGCATGTTAATATATAAACCTCATGATTTCCAGGAAGTAGGGTGAAAAGACTGGAGAAAAATTTAAACTTAAAAACAGAACTTGTGTATGACGCAGCTATCCCACTGCTACACTAGATCTGAGATATTGTATATTCCCGCTTGTCGCTGCTCTGTTCCTATATGGAACCAACCTAGCTGCCCATCCACAGATGAATGGGAAAAGGAAAATGTGGCACATCCACAAAACAGAATATCATTTCAACTGTAAAGAAAAGTAAGTCGGAGACACGACCGTGGTGGTGCACGTCTTTAATCCCAGTTCTTGGGAGGCAGAAGCAGGTGGATCTCTGCGAGTTTGAGGCTAGCCTGCTCTGTGGAGTGGGTTTCAGGCCAGCCTGAGCTACACAGAGAAACCCTGTCTCAAACCAAACCAAAGCAAAACAAAACCAGTAAAATCATGGAATTTTGAGAAAAAAAAAAGGGCAGATCTGGACAGTACTATGCTAAACGAGGTGACCCAAATTCAGAAAGAACATCCCTTAAATTCTCCTTAATATGTGAATTGTGGTTTATAATGCATACATGTGTATCTGTAAGCAGATTAGCATGGGCATAATATAAAAACTAGAAAGGAGACCAAGAAAGAGCCATATCAGGTGATGAGGAAGGACAGGAGGCAAGCCAAAGGTTCTGTGGATCATGATAGGATATAAAGGGAATTCTTGTTCCCCTGTTTCAGCTCTGTCATAGTTACTGTGTGTTTGCTTTGTGGCGACTACAGGAATAAAATCCCTAAGTGAAGCCCCACAGATTCTGAAAGGACAGAGAACTTGGGACTTGCCAAGTGTTTGCACGGTCTCCTTAACCTAGACATGCGATGTTTTCGTTGATGAACTAATTAAAGAGATTGTATTTTTCTAAAACAGCGTGGAAGAACTTAAGGACAGAAAGATCTATATGTTTGGAGGCAGATACTGGAAGTTTTGCTGTTCCCGAACACTCAGATGTTCACGCAGGATAGTGTTTATTGTACACACCGAGTGGCAGTTCACCTCCTGCTGTTCTAGGGGCTGCAGTCCTTTTACTAGGGGCCAAACACATCCTGGCACACATCCGTGTGCACACACTGTGTGTAAGACATCCTTACTCTAACAATTGCTCACTTCTACTCTCTTCTGTCAGAAGGATCCTAGAAAGAAGGGGACAGCTAAATAACCCGAGGAAATCCCCAGAGTGACAGGATGCTCTGATTTCTTCATTAATGCCACGAAAAGGCGAACAGTGGATCTCAGCCATTACTCCCTGCACAGTGGGCGAGAAGAAGGAGTTAAGCAGACACTAATCAGCTCATTTAGGCTGAGCTTCAAACACTTGGCTGCTTAATCACTTTTTCCTTGATGCACAGCGCCCAGACACACAGGGAATGCTTTGAACGGTCTGGTCTTAGTGATGGAAAGGAAGTGTGGAACATATGAAAGAAAGAAGTATGGAGAGAGAATGTAAAGGGAGTAAGAAGTCTTTCCTAGGAACCTGAAACCGCTTCTTAATTACCATTTGGGAACTAGGCTAACCACAATCTTCCTAAGCCACCGTGGATCCGCTAACTGATTGTGGCAGGGATGTCACCAAGAAATGCTTATTTCTAATGTCCTATGACAATAGATTCGTGACTAACCCACTTAGTACTGTCATCCTGCAGACTAGCTTATTTTAAGTGTTACTTGTATTTCATGGAGCAAATCTAAATTTATAAAAGTCTAAAATTATACACTTGAATATAATGGTTAGTAGATGAAAGGACATCAATTCCAGGTACTTATATTTTGTGTGTCATCACATAAAAATAACAAATTTGTATAATGGGGATTGATTCTTTTTTCTTTTAGGCGAACAAAAAGGTCTACTTCAGAACAGAATTTATGAATGAATGCTCAGATCAAGTAATGTAAATAGTACTTACTCTTAATTTAATAAAAAATGCACATATAAAACAGTTGTTTGCCTGATAAATGTTTAGTCTTAGAAGGCACATCTCAGCTTCTCCCTACCTTCCCAATAAAAAAGCAGAGATGATTATAGGACATTTTAGAGACTACTTATATCATAAATTGTCTATATTTTTTTCCAAGTTTGTGGCCTACCTATAAAGAATGTGAGTTTTAAGAAAGGGTAATTTACTTATTTTCAGAGTATCCAAAACATATGCATATACAGTATCTCATTTGATCATTCTAGCAATGGTCTGTCAAGATTAACCAGCTCAAGTCAGGATAAAGTTGCTGAGAGTACATACAAAAGGATATGAAGAGTTATGCATCTGAAATGATGTGAAGGGGGGAGGGCTTGGGATATGCAGTCTAGAGGTAGACCAGTTGCCCATCCTGTGTCATTCTAGCAATGTAAAATGATGATGATGATGATGATGATGATGATGATGATGATGATGATGATGATGATGGTGATGATGATGATAACAGTGGCAGTTGGGAGAGCTTTGGGAAGGTGGGTCAGGAAAGGGTCAGTGTTTTACATCCACCCAACAACCACACTGACAAACTCTGTCTGATGTAATTATTTGGGGAACATGTCGTCCATTAAGCATATTGTAAGGGTAGGCTTGAATGGTAGGTTGGAGGTTAATGTGGTCAATTTTAGTTTTTAATCTCAACAGTAGCTTATCCACTCCCTTAACCTCTGGGATCATGAGAGGCAGCTATGAGTAGATTCCTGCACAGCTTGCAGCAGCTCGTGAGAGTTCAAACAACCAGTGAGGATTCTGCCTTCAAATTTGGGATCTGCGGTTTGGTCATTGACTACAGACTCTGATCAAGGGTTTGTGCAGGTATAAGATGTCTCCGAGTTTGCTGTGTATTTCTTCTCTTCCTTGTCTCAGGTTCTTTTCTTTCTGGCAGAGCGACCCAGAGAAACTCTGTCTCCCCGCCCCCAAAAAAAAAATCCCAAGGAATTCCAAAGAATTCCAAGAAAACAGTATTGATCTAAAAATAAGCTTGAAGCAATGCCTTGGAAATGTAGTGGCAGACTTACAAAACCAAGTTTTTATAACAGTTTAAAATTCTGAAGACATAAAGGAAGAGGCAAATAAAGTCAACTGATAGAGGAACAGAATTAGAAATATCAATAAAGAGGGGGGAAAATCACAAGAAGACTAAAAAATGTCTAAAGCAAAAATTCTCCTAGGGAATTCTGTCAGATGAGAACAGGAAGAAGAATGAGCAAGATTAAAGGAAAGTCGAGGAAATAACCTGGTCTGTGGGATCGAAAGAAAAGGCCTGACAAAAGCCAAGCCCAAGAGACTGGTGGGACATTTTCTGGTACATCAATATGTCCATCGCAAGAGTTTTATAAGAGAGGGGGTGGAAAATTATTTGAAGAAATAAAGACTGAAAACTGCCACGGTTTGATGAAATACTTTATATATACAAGGATCTAACTTTAAATGGATAAACTCTAAATGCCAAGTTGGATGAGCCCAGGGACTCACATCAATATATATTATATCATGAGATGCCAATTATCACATATTAAAAAACCTATAATAGAGGTAAAAATAGAAAACAAAAATTATCTTTGTATTCTCTTTTGGGACGTGAAGAACCTTTGGCTTGCCTCCTGTCCTTCCTCATCACCTGATAATTTCTCTTTCTTGGTACTATACTGTTCCTACCTGCTTACAGATGCATATGTACCCATTACAAACTAGGATTCACATACAAAGGAGAACCTGGGCACATGCTTTAAAATCCTACCACTCAGGAGGCAGAGGCAAGAGGATCTATATGAATTTGGAGCTTTTGGACACCTCCAGGTAAGGAAAACCCAGCAGAAACGTAGCCCTATGGGAAGAAAAAGAAACCCGAAAGCTGCAGCTCAGCCCTGCCATCTCTATATGCAAAGACACTCAATTAAAAAGAAACCAGGAAAGGAACAACATCATTTCAGGTATTCAGCGTGAATTTGGTGACTGAAAGGGAATGTACACAGGGTCTCCCCCAAAATACTCCCCTCCTCCATGCTGAGTGCTGACCCTGTAGAGAGGAGGTAAGGTAGTCACTCCTACAAACTACTCATGGCTCACGTGTCCTGAGCTCACGGAAGCCTGTGGAAAAGATGTGGGATTCAGTGGTGGGAAATGCTAGTGGATGGTCAATACAACAGTCAGAGGGCATTTCAAATGGGTTAAAATTACCAAAGCTTAAAAACAAACACAAACAAACAAACAAACAAACCCCAAACAGAGAATATTTCCTTCTCTCTCTTTAAAAACAGAGGTATGCTTTCATCTGGAAGGCATTCCTAGACGATGAAATCCAAGTCCCTCTTTTAGACTAGAGTATACACAATGGAGTATTTATCTGGTCCCTTTAAGGAAAAGCCCTTAGCTGCTTTACTCTCTGCCCCTGTGCTGGTCTCCTCACTACCTCTCCTGGCAGTCTGTACTTTACAACCGTTTCTCTCCCTGATGGAGCAGATCTCTCCTTCATGCCCAAAGTGCCCTTTGAAGTCTGCCCTCCCTTTAGGGCTTTGGCGGAGGTATTCACACAACCCCAGCAGAGTTCCTGGACCATCCACGTGCTGTCCAATACAGTTGTTTCATGTGGCCGGTGATTTACTGTCTTAATTAATGCTCAAAAGAAGAAGAGTGTATCTTTGGTGGAGTTTTCCCCCTTCTTTCCACAAAACAGGACTCTTGGGGTTTCTGTGGACATTGTGCAGAATGGTTTTGCCGAATGGAACGAGGCATGGTTAATACTTTTCCTTTATAACCTTTGCCATAAATCAGCCGGCACTCTGTTTGCCCAAGCAGCGATTAATGTCCTGCCCCACCCCCCAGCACTTCCCGAATCTTAAACAAAGTCGGAATAAACTGAGGCTGAGCAGAGCCAGTGGGCCCGGCAAGTCAGTTTAATGAGGTCTGAATAGATCACACGGGACATGCTGTGGCAGACTGAGGTGGGTGGTGGGGGATTCGAAGGCACGGCAAGATGTAGGCTGCGGTAGGCGGTGCTCAAACTCTGACACGCGTCTTTGGGAAAAAGAGCACATCTTAGATTCTCTTTGCCATCTGCTCGAGCTTAACTGCCGGGACACGTTTAGATTTATCGCTGCTTCCTGTCTGTGGTTTCGCTCTTCCATGTTCCCCAACACATGGGAAGTTTATTGTTTGCTGCGCTGTACTCGTTCTTACTCTCCAGCCGCCTGCCCGCAAACACATATCTCCATATGCCAAAAGAATCCCCTACAAAGGAGAAGAAAAATAAAGTTCTGCTTCCCAAAGGCCTGGATGCCTCAGAAATGCCTATCCTTGCTGGGCAGCCAGAGTTCTTTCAATCCACCCTTCCCATAAATCCATGTTCCTCCCTTCCATCGATACCGTCGGAGAAAGGTGTGTTGATCCCTTTCTGCTCCGTACCTCAAATACACGCATAGGATTGTATGAAAACTCTACAGCAAGGCAAAAGGAAAGATGCTTCTTCAAAGGAGTCCTCTCAGCGGGGCTGAGGATTCTGGCAATGCTTGCCCAACCTCAAAGCCCCGGCTCAGGGGGTGAGGTGTTGAGAAGTATCTGATGACTTCTTCCCTCAATGTCAGTCTCAAACTCACAAAGAAAGCAGACCACCCGGAAGAAGTGACTGTTACCAGGGTTATCCTTTATAGACGGCAGGGAGATTGCTGAAGGAAAGAATTTTCAGAACATATAAAGGCGTCTTAAGGTTTCGTTGAATTTGTGAACTCTGCGCAGTCTGCTTTAAAACTCTTCTAGTATGTAAGCTTCTAGTCATGTTTGTTACTTTCGCACACCACATGTCAGAAGTGGTTAGTTTTGTGTGTTACAAGCCTGCTGACTCTGAGGAAACTCAAGCACCAGCACCTAACTCTCCAGAACACTAACTTGAACGTAAAATGCATAACAAGGCTGTCTTCCACCTTTGAGACAGAGAGGACATAGGTCAGGTTTTTTTCTATTCTAGAAGAGAAAGGAAAATTCTTACGCTTGCCTATTCTCTGAATTATTCCTAACCCTCTAATGGCCACCTGGTCTCACTTGACCAGATCAGGCCGGTCTAAGTGGTTTGGCCTTAGAAAACTTAGTCTCATCTGAAGTGTTTTCTTTTAAAAAGGAAATTTAAGACTTGAGTGTTCCACTCAAAAAAAATAACCAGAAATACAACACAGTCCCAAACTTGCACTGCAGAAAGTACTACACACACACACACACACAAAGGGTTATGTGTGGTTTTTGGTTGGTTTGCTTTTGTTTTTCTAAGACCGAGTCTCTCTATGCAGCCCTGTCTGTCCTGAAACTCACTCTGTAGAGCAGGCTGGCCTCAAACTCAGAGATCCGCCTGCCTCTGCTTCCTGATGCTGGGATTAAAGGCGTGCACCACCACCATTCCGACTGAATGTTGTTAAGTCGGACAAATACCCAGCACACCAAACAGTGGCACCAGGCTGAAAGCTGTGGATTCTCTGAGGCAAATTCAAACCTTTTGTGCTTCTGAACCATTCTGTATCATGGATCATACCAAGAACATGGCATAGGTATTAACAGAGTCAAGGGCACAAAGGGGACAGCTGTGGGAAAGCCTAAATTACACAGCAACAGTTCTGTGTTAAGATTTCAGCCTGTAGTGCCTTTTTAAACACAGCATAAAGTCCTCATCACTACTCTTTCTCACTTTTTTCTTAAATATAAAACCCAATCAAGAACATATTTCAGTTTCGGATAGCTGAGACATACTTTAAAGTCCCCATTATATGCAACATTGTTTACTTTTCAAAGTTATTAATTACACACAGACATACATACAGACACAGACAGGCATACACACAGGCATATATACACAGACACACAAACACACACATACAGGGTTCAAAACATAAAGATATTCTGCCTTACAGTGGGAAATTCCTCAGACTGGAGAGCCTTGACTCATTCCTAAGTGCTAGATTTCTGTTACCCAACACATAGCTCGAATGTGCTAGATCCAACAGCTAGGCAGAGAAGTGAGCTCAGTGTGTGCTAAACACAAGTCTATGATAAGTCTATTCACATGTGTGAACCTCCTGAAAGCAGAGAGGCTTGGGAGCATAGCTCAGTCCTGAAATAGTCGACTAGCTTCCAGCTCCAGCACAAACCAACCCAACCCAGCAACCCCACCAGCCCAGCAACCCCCCCAAGCCCAGTGCTTCCATTTATACTCTACTGAATAGATAGAATGAAATTGGGTGAAAAATACTCATTTTCTTTAATTTAGTGTGTGGGTATGTATGTGTGCATGTGTGCATGTGTGTGTGTTTGTGTGTATATATATATATATGTACCTGTGGCTATATGTGTTTGTGTATGTTTGAATATGTTTATGTATGTGTGCATATGTATGTGTAAGTATGTATTTATATGTGTATGTGCACATGTGGCTATATGTGTTTGTATATATATGAATATGTTTATGTATGTGTGCATATGTATGTGTATGTATGTATTTATATGTGCACATGTGCCACTATATATATATATATATATACTCTGGGTAATCAAGAAAATAAATACAATTTAATTGTGGGGGTTTGTAGCTATCCAGAAACCATAACAAGACATGCCTGATAGGGAGGGCTGGCACTCCAACACAGGAGATTCTGGCCCCTGACGTGGACGTGTGGGAACTGGCTTGATTTTTCTGAATCTTTTATTAGAGAGAAAGTAAGGATTTAGGCCATAGTTGAGACATAGTAGGAAAACAACTCGAGTGAACTTCAGCCAACAGGATGTGTAGCTGGAAAGGACCAGGAAAGGATGACGTGGTACAGGATGCAGGTGCGACTCTTGGGAAGGACCTCAGGGATGACACCCTCCACCGTCTGTCTTTACGTCCTTGGAAACGGATTCAGATGTGAAGGGACTTGCCCAGCTAACTAAGAGCCAGCACTCACGACTTGTGAGCGTCATGGGAAAATGGTTGGGTGGACAATGCCAAGACTGTGGCTCTGGGAATCTTGAGTGTGTGGTTGGTTGGTTGTTGGCTTTGGTCCTCCTTATCAAAATTCAGTATGCATCATGGGAACAAAAGGTTGTTGGTGGTCGGGTGCATAGTATAAGAAATAGACAAGTCCAAGGGGTGTTAGACTTAGAGGAGATTGACAGGAGCCTGTGTAAATTTGAGGCACACTGCTTAATTCATGCAGTGGCTTTCTTTCCCTGGACATGGGGTTTTTCTCTTGCACATGCAAAGTATAACCTCCATTCTTGGGAGGGAGGGAAGAGAGAGGGAAGGAGGGAGGAATGAGAGAGAGAGAGGGAGAGGGAGGGAGGGAGAAAGAGAGAGAGAGAGAGAGAGAGAGAGAGAGAGAGAGAGAGAGAGAGATTATATACAGATATCCAAGGAAAATCAACTCTTTTCTCCTGTGTGGGCTCCAGTCAGAATTACTGGCAGCAGCTTTATCTGCTAACTGGTTCATTGGCTTCCAACTGACATTTTTGGTTTCCTCTTAGTGTGGATGAAAGAAATGAAAACGAATCACATTTAACTTTACTTTTAATTTAAATTTGAGACTGGACTCTTCCCGGTGTAGCTCAGGCTGACCCTCCTATCTCAGCCTGCTCTATATCTGGGAATGCACGCATATATTACTGTTCTGGCTTTTTTTTTAATTATAGAGGGAAAAAAAACGTCTTGTCATTTCGAGAAGTGATTTTGCTAATATTCTATAAATCAACAATATATAAACCATCTTTGTGATCTATTACATCTATAGAAGATCCTAAACATTTGATAGAGTATGAAGTCCCTCTTTACCTGGGCATTTATATTGCTTCCCTGCTCAGAGAAGTGCCACATAACTTCCTCTCTCGTGCACTGAATATGGCAGCTTCCAAAATGTGTAGCCAGAGAAGGTCATAACACCAAGAGCAGTCACTTTCCAGAGCTGAAACATGACAAGCATAACTTAAGTTGTGCCATTGAGGTGCCAAGTGTCCCACACTGTCAGTCTGTACCCTTGGCATGACGAGATGGCATTTGGCTTTTGTGGTCTTCCTCCTTACCACCCACAGCTCCAGCCTAACCAACCGCAGTTTCAAACGCATCAGATGACTTACCGCCGAGGGCACAGAGCCAGAGAAACTCTTTCAGGCCAGGAGCCTAAGGGACAGGATCAGCGAGTGGAGAGTGGTTTCTCCTTACTGCCCTGGAACTCACAGATGAATGAAGTTTGAACCTGTTCCTAAAACTGCCAATACTGTGTTATATTAGATTACAACTTACTAACTTGTATACATTAAAAGCAGAGGAGACTGACTGGGTGTGGGACATATAAGGCCTTCTTGTACAATTTCCTCAATTTTTCTGAAAATGTAAGCTGTTCTGATATATATACATATGCATATATATACATATATATATATATATATATATATATACACACACACACTATAAGTCCTTGTATTGATAAAACAATTTTAATAACTGCCTTGAATTACTAACCAAACTCATTTTCCCCCGAGTCAAATATTTGGCTTTATTACTATTTCTTTTTCAAGAAAGGCATTTTTTTAAAAAGAATAGCTATTATTGTTAAAGTCAACTTGCTTGCCAGTAGCTGGGAAGTTCTTAGTACCTGTGTAACAAGCTCTGGCATAGGCTAAACATCCTCAGAATCCCTTCTGCTAAATTTCTCATCCCTCAGTCTCAGAGGCTGGAGTAGATTATCAGTAGCGTTCTTTATATCACCCTTCCCAAAGCCGGAAGTGCCCACTGGAAACCTTGGAGGACCTCCCCAGCCTACTAAAGGCCTCATTTCTCATTCCTAAAGCAGACCTGGCCTTTAAGTGGCCCTGCTTCCATAAGACCATCTTGACTGACAGAGTCAACCGTGAGAGGATGCTACTAAATCAACATGCCTTTAGGGGCTCTTTCCAAAAAGGAAAGAAATCTGGCAGCTGGCCTCAGAACTGAGATTACTTAGCGTGGTCAAAGTTGCTAGACCATCCATCACTAAGAGATGAGGGGACATTTGCCCAGGGTCAGTGGCCAAGCAACTGTATGAACTTGTCCTAAATTGTCGCTGCTCCCTTTGCCCAGTTCTAAACTTGGTTGCTTTATTCTTAACATGGTGCCCTCGGGGAGAGAGAAGGCAAATACTCTCGGGTCACCCTCTCTGGAGGGTGGAGTCATGCACGCAGACTGAGAAACCAGTGTTTCCCATTAGCCCGTGTTCATCAATATTGCTGTCCAGCTGCCGTATCGTGTTTAGAAAATGGTTACATCTCGGCAGCGATTTCCTATGTTCTAAATGTGCTTTCGCTCCACACTGATTCCAGATAAGGAGGACATTGCTTTCAAACGGGCAGGATCAAAAAAAAAAAAAAAAAAATCTCTTTTGCTCTTTATGTAGTAGACTGGAAACTTGTTTTGAACCTCAGACAGCACTTGAAGACTTAAAGTTTATTAAAAATAGCCAGAATGTAGGAACAAGCAAATGAGCCACCAAAATATCAATGGTGAGCCACGTCTGATACACGCACATCACGGAATATTCCTCAGTCATAGAAGGAATGAAGTTCTGACATGCGCTGTACTATACATGATCCGTGCGCTGAGACAAACAGACCAGAATTGTATGACTCCATTTACAAGAGAAAGCCAACAGAAAACAGCCAATAGGAAGCAGAGTCACCGCAAGGCCTCAGGTTCCGTACGATGCGTTGCACAAACCAAGTGGCATTAAAATGGTGGGTTTTGTGGCGTGTATCCACAAAACAAAACCAACAAGCAAACAGACAACAAACAGGACACTGGAAGACTAAAGTCTAAACGGGATTCGAGCTAGGAACTTGGAAGGTTCTGGTTTTCGGCTTTGTTTTGTAATGCTGTTGGTGACTCTGTAGAGACCAAGGGGTCTTGCTGTGCAGCCCTGACTGGGCTGGTGCTCACTCTATAGCTCAGGCTGACTTTGAACTTATTGCCATCCTCTTGCCTCTGCGAGTGCTGAGATTAAAGAGAAGTGAGTGTGTCATCACATCCTGCCTGACTGTGTAATTTATTGGTAGAAATTTATCTACATGGTTCAGAAGTCAGGCTGATGTAAGATGCATGGGGGAGAAAGGAGACTCAGCACAGACATTGTGCCCTCCAATGTACCTGGCCCTTACATTCCCAGCCGACCATCAAGGACTAGGGTTATTTGCATTCCTCTTCATTTTCCTGTTTCTTCAGCAGACATATTCTTATCTTCCCACCTTCTTAACTCAAAAGACAACAGACCATATTCACTGCTAGGCACCTTGCCTAAACTTTAAGGGATTTTGAATTTTAGAAAGTCAACCCCAAACTGTTGATTTTACAGGATTTCAGATGTGTTTTCTTTACTCAAGTAAAAACAGTAGAGAGAAATTCATTTTCTTCATTTTAAATAGACAGAGTAGAGAGAAAGGGGGAGGGAAAGGGGAAAAGAGGAGAAAGAGAAAGGGAGGAAGAGAGAGGGACAGAGGGAGGAAGACAGGAAGAAAGGCAGGGGAAGGGGGAGGGAGAGAAGACTTAAAGGCTCAGGAACATTAGGGCTGGCTGACTGGCCCTGGGGGAAATGTTTAACATAAATATCCTCTTTCAAAGCCCTTTACATCCATAGGCCACTTGGAGATTACCACCTTATAAAAGAAAGGAAGAAAAGCAACTTCCCCACCCTCACAGCCCAGCAAATGAAGAGATGGGGGGGTTGGCCTCTAGTTGACCATGGCTCAAACTGGAAGGGCTAAGTGCTCCTTTTAAATTTAAGGAAGTCCACTTGGCACCCTGCAGGACCCTGTATCTTGAACTCTGAGAACCCATTACCTATGACAGCAGTCAGGCATGGCTCCTGTTTCCAGCACCCACTCACAAAAAGAAATAAGCAGTTTTCAGTGGCTGGGCTAGCCCATCAGCTCCCTAAACTATTTTGGGCACAGCCTTGGCAATTTAAAGAGTCCACCTGTCACCCAAAAGCCAACTGCTGTCTTTAATACAATATATAAACAACAAAAATCTCCAACACTTTCTATTTTTTAAGGCCAAATCTACAATATTGTAATATAATTATAGAAAAGATGTAAATTTAAACTTTTTTCAAAGTCATTTAGTGATTAAAAAAATAATCACTAAAACCAAACCAAACCAACCAAACAAACAAATACTTTTATGTGCCATGAAGTTCTCCAGACAGAAGAGACAGACAAACTGATTCCTTGCCTGGGAGAGCTAGTGTTCTGGTTGACGAGTCCGACAATGGGGAAGTAGATAAACTGGCAAATGCCTTTGGAAAGTGGCAAAGACTACAAAAGAGTTGATTAAATCCAGATAAGATGGGCGGGAGGAAGCACTTTTGATAGAAGCACCAGGAAAGACATCTTCTGTGAGGAGATGATCAAACAGAGAAGGAGAAGCAAACTGAGGATAGAAAAGGGCAGGCAGAAGCCTCAGGAGACAGTGTGGGAAAGGAGGAAAGGGTGGGAAAGGAGGAGAGGGTAGAAATGGCTGCCTAATGGTACAAGAGGGCCCTCAGAGATTCACGGTAGCCCTGACCTTGTGAGTCTTGCAAGCTGACTCTTGCTGAAAATGGTCTTTAAGGAATGAGACAAGAAAGCTCAAGGTCAAAAGGCAATTTATACACAAGGCAAAGATGAGCCCAGTCTAGGCAGGTGCCTGGGACCATGTTTGAGGAGGGTCCGGGAGGGTCCAGGAGAATCCAACTATCCTGGTCAACTGTTCAGAGTAATTGGTAAGAGAAAAACAAGGACCTGGGAAATGTTATACATCTGTCTTTTTGTAGGCATCTAACAAGCCAAGAATCAAAAATAAATAAAAAAAAATTACTGGTTTTATTGGATATATTTTATTTCTATTTCAAATGTTATCCCCTTTCCCGGATTCCCCTTCATATCCCCTATCCCACCCACCCCCCCCCCCCCCGCTTCTATGAGGGTGTTTACCCATCCACCCATCCCTCCTTCCTCCCTGCCCTGACATTCCCCTACACTGGGGCATGAAGCCTTGGCAGAACCAAGGGCTTCTCCTCCCATGATGCCCAACAAGGTCATCCTCTGCTACATGTGCAGCTGGAGCCATGGGTCCATCCATGTGAACTCTGTGGACAGTGGTTTAGTCCCTGGGAGCTCTGGTTGGTTGGTACTGTTGTTCTTATGAGGTTGCAAAACCCTTCAACTCCTTCAATTCTTTCTCTAACTCCCCCATTAAGGAGCCCATTCTCAATTCTATGGCTGGTTGTGAGCGTCTGCCTCTGCCAAATTCTATATTTTAACTTGCATTTTCAAACATCTAGAGGAACAAGTAAACTTGTTCCCGGGACAAAATGCTAAGGGTTAGTACTTCAGAATTGCTGAACTGCCTGAAAGTGCTTCAGAAAACCCTTCTCCTGAATATGTCTGGGGCACGAGCTGGCAGAAGGGAGACTTGTAAACCATCTGAGACACAGTCACTAGTTGACACAAAAGTCTGTGTCGTGCTCATGTAGGGCACATGCACAGCGTGTGGTTGTGGCTGTGTAGCTGGGTGCTGTGTGTGCACACGGTGGGTTGTGTGCTGAGGGGTGTGCAGGGACATGAGAAGACTGCGTGTCTGTGTATGCACATAGATATTTGTGTGAGAACAAGGGACCTGAGCCACAACGATACTGACTTCGTTTAAATTGGATGCTGAAAGAGCCACTCCTTTGGCAACGCCACCAGATGGAATAATAAATAGAAACTTGAGCTCTGACAACACCTCTTGATCTCTTAACACAACGTGAGGTATTTGCTCATCTCCATCTTAAGAACTGAACCAAACCAGCTGATAATTTCATGGACAAACTGAGTGGATGAGGGGAACTAAGTTATAGAGATTAAGTAAGTACTGTGGCTGAAGTAAGGCTGTCACTGTCATGTAAACCCATAGTTTTATTTATTTTTTCTAAGTACCACAGACTGAGCTTTGGTCACCCACAGGAGAAGATCTTGCTAAGTTACTTCAACACCCTGAGTAGCTCAAGTAGGTCTTGAATAAACAAGTGATCCCCCTGCCTCAGGATTTCTCACCAAACCCAGCATCATTAATCATAGATTTCACAGGTGAGTTTCAATTAGCATCTAGTTAACTTACCTTAATAATAAATGTTTTGAATGAAAACACAAAGAGTCTAAGTATGTGATTACGTGTCTTATTTATAGTATTAAATTGTGACATAAAATTTTAGATGAATTTTTAGGCTGGCATGAAAAAACAAGGGGTTTCATCTTGGCTTTACCGTACACATGTGCCATTATATTCTGTTCCCCTTTATCGCCTCCTTCTCCCCTATTCTCTTCCTCCGTGTCCCTCCTTCCATCCTGCTGGTGTCTCGACCCCACCCCCACTTAGTCCTGTCTCTCTTTTCCAATTACTCGTATTCTATTACTGAAGTTGTCTCCTCCCTTAAGATCTAGCTTCTCCTTTCCTCTCATGGTCGCCGTTCTGGTTTAATGCCCCACAAACACAGCCATAAACCCAATTTCCCGCAAATGCCATGACTTCATTTTCTCCACAGCTGCCAAAATTGCACCTTATAACATCTGAGGCTTAACTAGACCAGGTAAACTACATCATAGAGGGCTAAACTAGCCTTACCATGCACCCGAGGAGATGGGAATTGACTGTATCTTGGGACCGCATAGCTCCTAGGGTGGCTCAGTGGACCTCTGTTGTCTCTAACCTGTCCCAGCAGTGCACTTAATATTAAGAAGTGAGAATGTAATCATGGTGCCTCAACTCAGATGCTGCATCTCCTACCCTGGTTACCTCCCTTTCTCTTTGAACTAGACTCCAGCTTCCCTGGCCTGTGCTCTCTGTTTTGATATAACGTTCTCCTCCGTATGTGTACATGCTAATGTGTCCCTTTGTCACCCCTTGTGTAGACAGTCCTGCAGCTGTTTGTATTTTGATATTAATTCCAGTTCCCCAAGAAGGGCTGCCTAGTCACAAGGACTCAGGTGACTTCATCTGAACCTTCCCATTGTAATTAGTAAAATAAAGGTGAGAGCAGGTGATGAGGGTGGGGTCAGAGGTGAGGGGAGGAGAGAGGGAGAAGGACCAAGGCAGAGGTCGAGAAGGGTGAATTGGATCCAGGTGGACTTAATTGGCATTAGGTATCAATGAACATTTTAAGGATTCTATAGGTTTTTATCTCATATAGAAGGGCAGTCTGTATCTCTGTTTATTTGATGTAATCTTACTGTGTAGAGGGTTTGTGGATTGAGAGCTTGATATATAAACCTGTATGAAAAGCTATTGGGCCTTAGAGTCATGTTTGTGCTGAGCAGGGTGGTAATTTTGCCCGGGTTGGAGGCAGTCATTCGGGGAGAGTGAGATGGGGGGTGGCTTGGACCCAGTGACAGAGTCCCTGCCCCGGTTCCATACTAGAAGTGGCGCCCACGGAGGGAGACCGAGGGGGCCGATTGAGGGATGAGCTATTCCATTATTTAATATTTACCGCAGCACCTTGTATTTTGAATGCATGAGGAGTTTGAAGTGAGCAGAGTACTTTCGAATAATTAAAACACAACCACAGAGAAATGATCTGCCCTAAGAACGCTAATGACTCAAATAAATGTACACCTTCCTCAGTTTTTCTCTACTGTGACCCTTCCCTTCCAACAGAAGAGAAAGTGGTCTTTAGAAACCCACACACCAGTGTTTGCCTCCCTGGAAGCTGAAAGTTGAGCGAACCTACTTTGAAGCACCCGAGGAGCTGAAGTCAGATTGTTAGGCAGATGCTTTCGTTGTCTTTGTTCATTTGGAAGTTGTCCAATTTCCCTGTTTCGAATATCTCATGTCAGAGTTAATTTACTTTACAGTGAAAGCAAAACCAAATGCCCAGCGGATGAGTGACCAAGACAGGAGCAGGGGCTAAGACCAAAGGGAAGACAGGACTTATGGGAGAACACCAGCCCAACCACGGGAACTGTGTTCAGCCTCTTTGGTCTTCAGTAGAGAATCGTGATGTCCAGCCACAGACCTGGCCATGGCTGTATAAAGAAGGTGGTCTTTGATCTGGATCTTGAGGAAAAGGTAAAACTCATTCACACAGAGTTAAAGCAAAAGCAATTCCATGTACCAGAAGACAATCAAAAGAGACTCAGTTACCGCCAATAATCGTTTCTTAAAGCCTCAGGATGAGCCCCGTGGGAACTAGGGTGACTACAGATGTAATCTCTGCCTGCCTGCTTTCCTTCCTTCCTTCCTTCCTTCCTTCCTTCCTTCCTTCCTTCCTTCCTTCCTTCCTTCTCCCTCCCTTTCATTCATCCATTCATTTATTCAGGTAAGGTCACCGTCAAACACTCCCATACTCCTCTTACACAAAGATGTCACCTGACTAGACCTACCTTTCCTCCCCTGCCTGTGTGTGTGTGTGTGTGTGTGTGTGTGTGTGTGTGTGTGTGTATTTGTATAATCCCAGAAGACAGCCACTGGGGCTTATAGTGTCTGTGGCAGCCATTAATGCCTGGCCAATGCCCTCATTAATGCTATAAAAGGGAGGACGAACCTAAGAGTGTGCATGGAGAGACTCCTGTGCAGCGAAGGGAGAGACATCAGTCGCTTTCCCAAAGGGACTGGGAAAGGATGGAACATTAAGGTGCTTGAGGTCTGGTCTGTGCATAAATGTAAAATAATTCCTCGTGTTTTGGTGACCTCTGACCATACAAGTATTCTCCTTGCTTCTTCATAACTGTAATTTTGCTACAGTTTTATGAATCATAATGTAATATGAATAATAAGAATAGGTTTAAGGTGACCCTTGTGAAGGGATCGTTTGACCCCCAAGGGGGTCGTGACCCACAAGTCGATAAACACTGAGTTAGAGGGTCTGGAGAGATTTCGTCAGAATGGATAGTCACTGAACTAAACAAGTGTGATGGGAGGAGGCGAGCTTGGACTACATCCTCACAGGATGCTAATGGTTAGGGAGCTTGAGCTGATGATGCTTGGGAGAAAGGATTGGCCCAGGGAAAGACTGGTGCTGGAGAAAATCCTTAGGAGTTGAGTTTAGGAAAATATAAAGACAGACCATTGTAAAGAAGAGATGGGCAGACAGGTAGCCTGGATTGCTAGCCCTCAAGTGAGACGTGAGACTTAGGAGGGAGGGGCAGAAGGCCGGATAGTGTGGGGCGCATACTGTCTCCTGTTTAAAAATCCTAGGATATAAGTAAAAACCATTAAAGAACCAAAGCATGAGTTTTAAAAGCGACTTCTTTAGGAGCTGGAGCGATGATTCAGTGGTTTGAGGACACTTTCTGCTCTTACGGGGAACAAAGGCTCAGTTCCCAGCACCGGGCAGCTCCAACTGTCTGTAGCGCCAGCTCCAGGGGGTCTGTCTGATGCTCTCTTCTGGCTTCCCAGGGCACCTGCACGCATGTGGAACGCATGCACACGCTTATCACATACCAGCCCCCAACCCTTAGTACATGTATGAGATCGAGTGCGTGCAGACACACATACACACACACACACACACACACACACACACACACACACACATGATAAAAACAACAACTTGTTCATTTGCCAACTCATCCGTGAGGTAGTTTGGAGGGTAGCACAGTATGTAATTTTATATGAGCGATCTGCTCCGACAGTGTAACACGCAGACACTGCTTTTCTTTCAAAGAAGTCTTGATTCGCAGCTCTTACACATGCAGAACAGTTAGCAAATAAAGGAGAGAAGTCACTAGGAGTCAGCCTAGATTTCACGGTGACAAATCCCCAGGGGAACAATGGGAACAAGATGCACCGTGAACACTAACCAGAGTCCCATGTGATCTCTGTCATCTGGCACAGGAACGGTTCAAGATGCTGTGGGTACGCCATGGGAGGAACCTTAGGTGTATTTTAAGCATGCTGTGTGACACTCGGAGCCAGGGCCCTCCAGGACAATACTCTGCTGTAAAAGTGGAGGAGCCACTAGGAAGATCCCTTCCTTCCCATCACTGTGGAACACCTGAGCAGCGGGTGTCCTGAAGGAACATGAAGGGCCAGCTTTCACCTCCAACAACCGCAGAGGGTGACCGTTTTCTGAAATGTACATCAGCTAGACAGGTGATACTTTGGTGCTGTCTGGCAAAGGGTTGGCTCTCTTGTTTATTGTTCGTTGTGGGAAGAGGAAGACAGGAGAAGATACTTTATAAGTACGAGTGGACTTATAAAATGAGATCAGGAGCAACTTTTGTACCAAGAGAATGCCAGGGTTCCTTCGGGTGATCCAAGGCCACCCCTCGTGGGGTAAATTTATAAAATTCTCTTGACTACAAAGTCATGAACGTGATCAATGAAGAAGCGAGGCAGATTCTCACCGTGATCTCTTGCCTCATACCTACAAAACTAAAGCTCTAAAGAGATATTCCTACCATGGACACGGGAAGCAAGACCAAGCCGCCCAGGTGTTTTGGCTGTGTCTGCTAGAACAACTCAGTAAGTGTTTGCAGACTGCGTATTTGCCTCAGTGGAAGCAAAGAAACATCCCCTGGATACAGGGCTCGTTCAGTGCTGGCAGGGCTCAACGGCCTTCACCAGAAGCAAGGAGTAGGGATCCATCTGTTCTGCCGGGATTGTTGCTTTGACCAGAAAAGGCTGGACGCGTCTCGCTTCGGAGGGAGAGGGTGTCAGAAACCAGCCTGTAACAGCTCACTCTCAGAAGCTTTGAGGCTAGTGCCCTATCAAGAGCTCTGCAAGAACATGTGGCATGTCATCAAAATTTAAGTCCAAATAGCAACTGCTTTATTGCAAAGAATTTTACAACCGATTTTCCTACAGGAACATTCTTCTCTGACAAAAACAAAACAAACAAACAAAAAAACAAACAAAAAACAAAGCAATCTATCTCCTCTGGCTATTCAGAAATGGAACTAGGGATTCTTTAGCCCCATTCTTAGATTTCCAGACTAAGTAGGCTGAAGAAGATCTTAGTGTAGTCTGAAAACTTGGGTCTGAAGGTCAACTTTTAAAATTCAGAGCCTGTCTTTCTGGTGCTGAAGGTGTGCGGGGGAGGGGCATGGATCAGTGCACTTGCTCAGCTGGCATCAGAAAAGGTTCCTCTTGTGACAGATGGGGACAAATAGAGAGACCCACAGTCAGACATCGGGCAGAGAATGAGAGACCTTGGGACACTCTGCCCAAAGTGGGTTGTCTTCCCCATCTAATTCCTCCCCCACCAGAGCACAGGGAACAGAGAGGAAGAGAGGCAGAAAGAGTGTAAGAGCCAGAGGGGTGGAAGAGAAGGCTGCAAACCACGGGACTGAACTCCCAGAGAATGAGCAGCAAACATGGGTCTGCACCAGGCGGGGTCCTAGATCTGGGGGAGAAGTGGACTCGTACACTCATCCATACCCTAACAGTTATCTTCAACAGATTACCACCCACAAATGAAATGGTAGTTTCTTCTGAGGGAGTCTCACCAGGGGGACAAAGCACCCTTGCGGGTAGGCTGCCTGACCAGCAGCAGATGCCAACACAAACTGAACTCAATGGCCTGACTGGAGGGATTTGTCAGGCCTCTTCCTTTTGGTGTGCTTTAAAATTTTTATCTTATTTTTTATTTTAATATAGTTCTCTGTCTCTACAGGTCTTGTGCTTTATTTCCAGTGTAGTGGGTATTTTTTTCAATGTATTTTGTGTTTTATGGGATTTCTGAGAGCTAGAAGGAGTGGGCCTCCATGTCTGTAATATTTCTCATGCCTCTTCTTGGGCTCTTTTTCTTCTGTTTACTTTGTCCTATTCCAATGTGTTAGTTTTTGTTTTCTCTTATTATGTTTTATTTTATCATTATTCCTTAAAATCCTGTTTGTTTCCTAATGAGAGATAACACGGGAGTGGGTCCAGATGGGGGGGAGGTTGGGAAGAACTGGGAGAAGTAGGGGCATCGGAAACTGGAGTAAGGATATATTATGTGAGGGTAAAATATTCTACTTCTAATTTTTCAATAACAGGATTAAAAAAAAAACCTCAAAATTTAAAATGGAAAGTTTTCTTTCCCGGTATAAATGATTTTACTCAAAAATGAATTGCCAAGGAACGCCTTTGTGGCAAGATGTGACTCCTGAAATTCATTGATTTTGCAACTTACTGCAAGATTTGTACAAAATCAGTGCTCTTGAAACTCAACACCTGACTTGACAGCTTCACTAATTACAGCCCTTCAGAGCAGAGAAAAGCCAAGGCCTGTGGCCAGGCAGACAGATTAACCACAGTTGCTCAGTATGACAACAATGTATCGGAGACAACCCTAGACCAGTAACCAAAGAAGTCCTGTGCATATCCAAACAGGCTGCCTCCCATCACCAAATCCCCTAAAGTCACCCCCGGCTTCATTAGCACATGAAAAAGAAGTAATTGAACATCCGCCAGCTGTCCATCAAGTGCCCAGATCAATCATTCATGGAAATTAAGTTTTGATAAGAGGTGTTTAAATGTTGTCAGACTTTCTGAATATGGCCTTCTTTTTGCCTTAAGACAATTCCAGCCAGCACCCCCTGTCCTAGGCAGCAAAGGTGAAAGAGTTAAAGGTGGAAACCGGATCACTAGACCCATTCGTCAGGAAAAATCCAGCCGGTTTGTTCCCCTTTCTCCACAGATACAGCATTTGGACAGTTAGTTGAGTTAGCCTCATAGAAGAATGTATATTTTTAATTAAACATGTATTCTAAGAAAAGATAAAATGTATGCATGCGTGTACACACACACACACACACACACACACACACACACACACACACACACACACACACAAATTGGAAACAAGGTCCTTCTCGTTCTTTCCAGTGCTGAGATTACAAGCACGTTGGGTTTATGTTGTCAGTAATTTTTAACAATAATGTCAAAAATGTAAATAAGTGAATATGCTTCTTATAATATTTATAGTGTGTGTGTGTGTGTGTGTGTGTGTGTGTGTGTTTCGTGCATGCGAGAATGCGCATATGCATGAGCCATGGTGCATTTGTGGGGTGGTTCTCTTCTTCCACTGTGTGGGTCTCTAGAATTAAACTCGGGTCATGAACTTGACCATAAGTACCCTTGGGTACCTAGTCATCTCTCTAGCCCTTGGAAGCACCTCTTGATGACACTTTAAAATGTTTTAACACATCCCTGTATTGGCCCTCAGCTGTAATATGATGGGAGGCTGAGGCAGGATGGTCCCTGTGAGTTCCAGGCCAGCCTGGGTTATTGAAACACAAACATTAAATGACTGTGTCACACGCTTAGCATTGCCTGTAACCCCCAAATCACCTGAGTTTCTTTCCCCAAATCTGATAGTGGAAAGCAGTAATACTAATAACTCCCCAGAGATAATAAGATTGTGAATTTTGTATGTCTAACAGTCAGCCCCCTGTACTTTCTAAGATACATTATCCTCTAAATCATAGGAAGACCAGAGAATTCACTGCTATGACGTCACTTGGTTATTTTTTTCTAACTATAATTTTGTAGCCTGAAAATATTGGGGATCTGCTTATCTTAGGTGCCCCAAATATCAGTCTTTTAAACAGTATGGGCCAACATTTCCGTTCACCATTGCCTAGCAGGAGCATTCTAAACCAAGTTAACTTGTTAACTCATCAGCAACATGTTTCGGTATTTGTGTGAATAAATGTTACCACTTTTTCTTCAGTCTCCACTTGCTCAGAATTCCCGGGTCCATACACAGACTCACACATTCCACACAGCCCAGAGGCACTAAGGCAGAGCTCCCAATGGCAGCTTTCTCTTCCTCCCTTCCCCTCTCTCTCCCTCTCCCTCTCTCTTGCTTACTTACCCTTACAATGAGAGAGTGAATAGGTCAGGCTGCAGAAAAACACCAGAGCTCCTTTCTCTTTCCAGGTGGTTTAACCCCTGTGGGAACCTTTGATCTGTTGATTAGCAAACACACACTCTATATTTTGTATACCCCAGTGTAGATTTCAGAACTGGGAGGAGGGGCGTGACCCACAAAACCCACTTAAAAATGCCCTTTTACATAAGCAGTCCATACACCCTACTCAAAGAGAGGCAAGCCCTTTCCCAGCAGTCACTCCACAGTTTCATGAACCACCCACTCTCCCGCAGGAGGGAGAAACGAATTAAAGTCACCGAGGCATACAAAGCTGCTGAGGTTTGAGGACCATATGCACTCACATCCAAAAATGAGCAAGTTCTAGACTGGCGTGTAAGGCTTTGCTACCTCTCACGAATCCTCTATTTTTGAGATAGGGTTTCATGTAGACCAGGCTGGCCTAGAACTTGCTATGTAGCCAAGGATAGATACTTTGGGCTTCCTGTTTCCTTCCTCCCTTCCCCTGGTGCTGGTCCTGCTGAGACCATAGAACAGTGCCACCATGCTTGGCTTATGTGTTGTGGGGAGCTATACATATTCTATGCAGACCCTCAGATTCTTTATAACCAACACCTGCATCTTGATTGATCAAGCTGGTTAACACGAGGCCTACAGGAGGACTTCTCCTTTAGTAGCCCTCACCCCCCCCCCAAAGTAAATTAGTTTACCTAGGTGAATACAGTTAAACTATAAAACAAAAACACAAACAAAAATGGAAGAAAGACTAGAGACAGACATGTATTATGAAACTTAGAGAAAAGAATTCAGGGTAATGTTTGAAAATGTCAAGGATATCAGGGAGTTAATAAAGATACAGTTCTCACAACCACTGGGCACATAAATTCAAGGCAACGAATACATGCAGCTCTCTTAACACCCCTCCTCTAACCAGGCAGTCTTTTGTGTGCACACGCATGTGTGCATGAGTGTGTGTGTGTGTGTGTGTGTGTGAGAGAGAGAGAGAGAGAGAGAGAGAGAGAGAGAGAGATTGTTAATAGGTACAGTGCCCACGCAGAAGGCTTTCTCCCTTTTAATCAACACTCGCCCTCCCTTTCTCATCCTGAGAGCTAAGTAAGTTATTTTAAAAACTTTTCTGGCTGTAGGAATCATGACACAGAGACATTCGAGCTTTATGACGCGCCAGGCAGGAAGCCTTCTGGCTTGTGCTTATTATCCTGACTAATTATTCCTAATGCCCCATTTCACTCTCAAAGTGTCCTGCAGTAGCTGATGAGTTATATGATCGCTTTAGTCACAGGATGCACATATACACACAGTGGGTGAATGTATTAGTCAGGGTTCTCGAGAATCAGAACTTATGGAATGTTTCTATATAGTAGGGGATTTATTGTGATGACTTACAGTCTGCAGTCCAACTAACCCAACAATGGGCAGCTGTGGATGGGAAGCCCAAGGGCCCACTAGTTGCTCAGTCCCAAGAGTCTAGCTGTTTCAGCTGGTCTTCTGTAAACATAGGTTCCAACAGAAGTGCTGGTGAGTAAGTGCAAGCAGTCGAAGAAGAGTGAGTCTTCCTTCCTCCAATGTCCCTATAGAGGCCCCCAGCAAATGTGGCCCAGATGAAGGTTTGCACTACCATGCTTGGATCTAGGACGCGCTTTGTTCTAAGCTGACTTTGAACTCAGAGATCTGCTTGCTTCAGTCTCCTGGGATTAAAGGCATGTACTAACTTGCCTGTATGAAAGCTTTTTATGGCCACTGTGTCTCAACATCTCCATGCCAAGATCCAGGTCAGAAACTTGCATTTCTTAGCCTCAAGATCAGGATCACAGGTGAGCCTTCCAATTCTGGATTGTGGTTCATTCCAGATATAGTCAAGCTGACAACCAGGAACAGCCACCACAATGAATGAATGCATGAAATATTATCCTAGGTACTAGGTATCTATCTGTATCTTGGGTGTATCTTGGTCTTTACTCACTTGGAATGTATAAATTAATTTAAACACAAAAGAAGGAAAAAATAGACCCAAACTAATACCATCACCCTGAAATAACCCAGAATCCTGCTGGATGCTGGTTATTTCCTCATTCCTTGATCATAAACTACTAAAAACCTCAGTCTAGAACAGACAAGGAAGATGAAATCAGGCCCGTGGCCCAGTGGTCACAGTTGGCACAGATGCCTCTCAGACCAGAAGTTGGTCCAGTGGGGAACAAACTGCTTTGCATATTGTCACCCCCCCACAAGGGCAAACAACAGTACGTAAGAAAAACCCTCAGCAAATGTATTCCATATGATGGAAATTCACACTCGACGCACTTGGTAAAGATGATCCAAAGATTTTTCTAAATTTGTGTAAAGCAAAATTTATTTTAAAAAATTCAAAGCTCTGGACACCTTAAATTTTAATCTTAAGGCTCATTTCTCTTACCATATTTCTTAAGTATATATAAAAAAAATCCAAACTAAATTTCCAGTTAAGCAAAATCTACGGCAATTCTTCTTTTAATCATTTGTCCCAAATAAGCTTGTTATGAAGAATCTTATCTCTCCCAAGCGGTCACCCTTATCTAACTATTTCCCTGAATCGCCGACAAGGTAAATATTTCTAAGCAATTCTCTCAGAAGATCAGAAGTTAAACATTAAATTAAAAAAAAAAAATCGAGACACCACTAAGAACCTTGCGATGACCTGCAGGCATATTCCAGAGTGACAAAGATTAGGTGTTCTCAAGTAACACCCATTGTGCTGGCCCCCTCTTAAGGACAAAAAGAGAGGAGAAAGCCATTACCTGCAAAGCAAAACAAAACACCTTACTTTCTGCAATCTAATACTCTCCTGCTGAGACAAACTTTCAGATGTTTGTTTATTTTTTAAGTTAAATGCCCTTTCTGACTTTGTTCATGGACCAGAATTCAGGACCAAGACAGCAAGAGAAACAGTAGACTAGAAGTTAATGTTTATTACCCATTGTATGTTTTAATTTCAACGAAGATTCAAAAATCACATGGAGAGCATATTAAATGCTCTCACCCGGGGAAAGCTCTTAGTGGTGATTAGAGTCCACACTTTGGAAGGATATTTTCTTCAGTATGGAGAAGGTACATATGCTAACCTTAAGCTACAAGGAAGAATCAAAGAATATTCTCCACTGAATGCACTACTTACTCATGGGAAGCTCTGCGTTTTGTCCCCAATACTTCACAAACAAACAAACTGGATGAAATTTTATCACTACAGCTGGGGGCTCAGTCTACCAGCCGTTAAAGACAAAGCAGTTTTCTCTGCTGCAGTGATGGAGATGGTGAAAAGGAGAAGGACTGATGGACACACAAGGACAGACATAGAAGACAGGTGAAACAGCTTAAAAAACAAAAACTCTCTTATGTGTAGTGTGTCTCTGAGTGTGTGCCACATGTGTGCAGTGCCCACTGAGACCGGAAGAGGACCTTGGATCTCCTGGAGCTGGGGTTGCAGGGAGTTAGTTGTGAGCCATCTGATGTGGGTGCTCGAAGCCAACTGGAGACCTCTGGAGGGGCAGCATCTGCTCTTAGTGGCTGAGCCACTTTTTAGCCCAAGGACGTAGTGTTTTTTTAAAGTCTAAGGAAAGGACACGTGCTGAAATAAATAGTGCAGAAATAGGTACTCCGATTAAAAAGTTAAAAATATATCTTTGTTTCTATTTGTTTGTTTGTTCTGCAGACTAGGCTGGCCTTGAACTCACCAAGGTCTGCTTGCTTCTGCTTCCTGGGAGCTGGGATTAAAGGCATGGGACATTACCACCCAGCTTTGTACCTTCTTTTTGTATGTATGTATGTTAGGTTATTTCCAGCTCAATTTTTGGGGATGGGAATAGAGGGTGGTTATTTAGAAACAGGTTTGAAACTCACTGTTTAGACCTGAACAGCTCTGAACTTTCAAAGATGTGTCAGCTTCTGCTTCCTGAGGGCTGGGATAAAAGGCATGCACCACCATGCCTGGCCTTTTTAAAACAAACAAACAAACATATATTTTTAGATAACTTAAAGATAATCTCAATATATTTCATTGTGTTAAAATGAAAACGCTTTTGTCTGCATTTGTCTAGACAGGATCTCATGTAATCAGGTGGCCACTGGGACTTGAGGTGGTTCTCCTGCCTCTGCTGTCCTGATGCTTGAATGACAGATTTTCACAAATGTATGCATTTTAAAAATATGTCATGAACAATGCAAAGCTAAGCCACAGATAAGGAAAAATCTTTAGGACTAGGAAAGGAATTTAAATGTAGAGCAGATGGAGAAAAAGATAATCAATAATAAAATCAATCTTCCAATGCCAAATACAAGCTATGGATGAAATCAAGCAAATGAAAGCAGAAGGCATGCAATACCCAGCAGAGGAAGACAATCAAGTTCAACAGTTGTCAGGAAATCAACAACCGAAGTAGGAGGCACTACTGTTCACCTGTCTGCAATGGTAACAGGTCTGAAATCCTGACCTTCGGTGTTAGAAACGACTTGTTTGCTGGACCATATATACTGCCAGTAGGGTGCAAACTGGTGTGAGGACCATATATACTGGCAGTAGGGTGCAAACTGGTGTGAGGACCATATATCCTGCCAATGGGGTGCAAACTGGTGTGACTACTCTGAAAAACTATTTGGTGAGATTTTTTTCAAAGTTGAAAAATATGCATTTTCTATAACCCTGAAATCCCATTTCTGTGTGGTACCTTAAAGAGACAATTATTGCAATGGGTAAGATGACCCATCTGAGGAGGTCTCAAAAACCTCCTTTGTACAGCAAACATTACAATAAAGATAAAGTAATGGAATCTCCAGCAATATCATTAGTAAAGTTGACTTCAGCAGAATAGACAGGCCAAAAAAAAAAAAACCATAATGTTTAGTTAGAAATGTGTAAGTCGGACAAGCAGATCTTTGTGAGTTTGAAGCCAGTCTGATCTACATACTGAGTTCCGGGTCAGCTAAGCTTAATATATTGCGTATACTTCTATATAGGCGAAAATAGATTTGATGTGTCTTGGGAAGTCGGCCTCAGAGGAAAACACTGAGATAAGAACTGGCCGTATTCTGTAAGCTTCTTGGCATTGTTAAAATAAACTGGTTTAAAAAGTCATAGATTTTTTAACATAATTAAAAAGATACGTATGGCTGGAGAAATGGCTCAGTGGTTAAGAGTGCTCACTGTTCTTTCAGAGGCCCTGGGTTCAGTCCCCAGAGCCCACAACAGGCCACTCACAGCTGCTTGTAACTCCAGGTCCAGAGGATCCAATGCCCTCCTGGCTGCATGCACGTGGTTTATATAAACTCATGAGGTCACACATAATTAAAAACTAATCTTGAAAAAAAATGATGTAGGACGAAATGTTTGGAGACTGTTGAATCTTAGTTGGTTGTTTTTAGAATATGTATAACTTTGATACTCTCTGTTGGATGCATAGTAAGACTGGGGAGCTGGAGTAAGAGATCAGCAAAGGCTGCATAAACTTAATAAACATGAAAACTTGATGTGTTTTGCCTGCCTTTGGGAATACCAAACCACCGGGGTGGGGGTGGGGTGGGGGGGGAGAATCCTGCTTCAGTATGCCTTGAGCCCACCATGTGACATTCAAGTCACGCTTCGTTGTGTGTGACCAGCAAAGCTGCGGTGCGTCCCTGATGAGTAAGGAGTGAAAGAGCATTTGGAAGAACATGGTTCCCGAGGTGTACCCAGGGCCTCAGTTCTCTCTGGGCAGAGGTGTAATACTTATGTGATGTTCCAGAAATCAATAACCAGAAAGTGGTGTCTCACTCAGTAAACAGAATTATATGTCACCATTTGGGTAAAAAAGATTCATTATAGTTCATTATAATGTGTCTGCCAAATTTGAATGGAAGAAACACAATTATAAAAAACCAAAAAGATGGATGTTACCAGCCTAGCAGAATCAGGATCATAAATAAGAAGAGCTATTCTCTTGTGATGAGGTGAGGTTCCGTACTTGAGGTTAAAACCCTGGGCCTGGTCATAGCACAGAGGTGCTCTGACAACTGGCAGCCCAAGTCACCGTTTGATACCAGGTGACTAACTACTCTTCAGGCTGATAGCATATGTAACAGAAGAAACAGATATATAGGAAAATTGGATATTGATGCCATGATTTTAAAGTAGGTCTGACACAGGAACAAATTGAGACGGCTAATTCTGGGAGAGGCCATTCTTTAGCGCAGGCTTGTCTGGAACGATGTAGCCACAGTAACTTGACATAATCCTCTTGCTTCTGCCCCTCGAGTGCCAACTTTCAGATAAGTTCTATAGCTTTCGTATTCTGCCCCCACTCTCTTTATTTCCCCCCTTCTCTCCCTCCCTCCCTTCTGTATTTCCTCTTCCCTTTCTCCCACTTGGGCTGAGGATCAGACCCAGGGCCTCACACGTGTTAGGCAAGTGCTTTAGCACAGAGCTAGATCCCCAGCCCCACAAATCTTAACCAAGTTTCTCCCCCAGTCAAATGTTGGCAGGAAAACGTATGTCCATCTGTCTTAGTGGTGTATATGGAATCTGGATTTTCTATCACTAGAGCCTTTCAGGTTTCAGATCGATTTCTGTTAGGTACAGAATACACTTAGTTAAAAGTAGTTTTTCAAAGCTTTTTGTTTTTATGTGTGTGTCATATTTAAAGTAACTGTCTAGCTAACAACAGAAAGAACAGGTTGATATTTAGCCATGCACATCACTTTGATGTACTCAGAATACCATGCTCAGACATTTCAAGTGTGAAATACTGAGAAGCAGCTGTGTTCATTTGTAAGAACAACGTTGTTCGGAGCCTCCACCAGAAAAGAACCAAATTAGTAATAAAGATACTTAAAATTCATAGATTCAAGCTGCTTACAGTCTGCCATTACACAAATTAATGTAAAAGAGAAACTACCTAAGCATACACTTTTCCAGTAGGAAGTTTCTAAACTCTTTAACAACCAGTTTACTTTGAAAGTTCTGTTCCAGCGCACAATATCATATTAATAAGTGAATTAGTTACAAATTGACTATTTGCTGTCAGATCTGAATTAGGCATTTTTTGTCAAGCAATGACTCCCACTGTTACTAAAGTTTAAAGCATCCTTCCTGTTAAAAGAAGCAAAATATTTTTCTTTTATAGTAGAATGTTCGACGCACATGCTTTTGTTCATATATTATCCACATGCTGCATTAGGAGCCATATTTAAATTTTCATTAGGGAAAACCCCTCACATACTCAGCTCAGGCAACTATTGAAAGACGGCTGCTTGCTATACACAGCTTCCCACTGCGATTCTGTTTGTAGAACTTTGTAAGAGCTACAAGTAAATGTGGCTAAATTTGGGGGAGAAAAATCTCCTTCAAATTAAGATTCATTTTGAAGGTCATGAACCATAATATATTTAAGATTTCAGTGTAGAACAAAAAAATTCACCGAAATAGAGGCTGTATAGTTCTTTTAAAAATGATAAACTCAGAAATTTCCACCCAAATACTCATTATAAAGCCCAGAAATCTATTTCCCAATAAATGCTAGTTAAGTTGTAATGCCTCTGATGACTTTCTCATTCCCAACAAGCCAGGAAACAATCCAAATTTATTTTTAAAATGCATGGGCTAGGAACTTTTTGAGGGCAACCTCTCCAACCTACTTCCTCTTAGAAGGGCTTGAGCAGTCCCTGACAGCTAAACTCAGAGGTCACCTACAGCCTGCAAGGAGATCCGCCTGGAGCAATTCCTAAGTATAGATCAACCCAGCAATGCCAGCAGACAGACAGATGAACATTTGTTTATAACTGGCTGAAATCATTTTATCAGTTAAGCGTACATCCTGGTATAAGAGCAAAGAGGAAACAAACAAATAACGTAAGACAAATGTAATGTATGTCATTCTATTCTTGATGCATGGTGGAACTTGACAATAATTAAGATGGTTAAGACTTGCTTTCGAATGACTCACATGTATCAATCAATAAGACTTAGTTCTGAGTACCGAGTTCCTTAACTTTGCTCCCATGTGCAGCACACGTGCCCTTTAGATTAGATTTCCCACCCAGGAAGATCCGATGCTCGGGCCTCTCTCTGTGAGCTGTCAGTGGACAGCATCTTCAGAGTTAAAGAAATCCTGGTCTGAAAACAAGCAGTAGCTTTTGTAGCAGAAGTTTGTTTTCTTGTAACCTAAAGAAGACAAATCCAAACCCTGTGCTGTGACTCCAAGGCAGGAGATAGTCTATTTGGTTAAAATAATGTTTACTTTGTGTCAGAAACAAAGGATTCTAGTTTCTGACTGCCTGAGGGGGTAATTTTAACTCTACCTGTCCCTACCAGACATTGCCACTAGAAAATAAGGAGGAACCAAGAGGCTCCAATGGAGAGGGGCTCTTAAGCCGCAAACAACACAATGTAATGTCTTCTTGGCCTTTAACATTTAAAAACACTGAAAACAGGCACGGAGATCCACAAAAGGGTGATAGGCTATTTTTACACAGAAACTGTTTTTTTTTTTTTTTTTTTTTTTTTTTTTTTTTTTTTGCGAAACGCTTTTTGAAACAGGCCTTTATTAAAAGCCATTCAAGCCATAAGAATTTTTGGCAGTGGATCTGCTGAGTACTGTAGAGAACAGCCTGACTTCCTGCATCTTTCAGAGTCTAGGAGAATAATTCAGACAGATAAATCTGTACCATGCAGCATATCGTCTAAAAGAACATCAAGCTGTAAGAAGAAACACTAGATGCAGAAGAACATCCTCCTTAGTTATGGTGTTGTGTATTTACACTCAAACCAGAAAGGCCCAGTTGCTGGTTTTACCACACGGAGTTAAGCTCGCAAACATTCCACTTTTCCAGGTAACTGCTAGAGAAAAATCTGTCTTTATGCTTGTATTTCAGGGTACAAAAAGTTTGGTGACATTAATCAAATTATGTATATTTAAAAAACTATAACTAGCAAAAAAAAAAAGTTGTTAACTGCCTCTAGGACACCCAGTTTATGATAAAGCAAAAACAAACAAACAAACAAATTTTAACTAATTGGGAGCATGCTGTGTTTTAAGGATCTCACTTCTTTTAATATTTTTAAAAGTTACTTTCCTAGGAGCTGAAAGAAATTTAGAGGTACCAAAGAGAAGGGCCAAGCATCCTACTGAAAACCTCTCTAAGGCAGTACTAGGAAATGCTGCAACTACCAGACCCTGGAACAAATGTGCCCCGTGGTTTTGTACCACAATGTTTAAAAACATCATATTTTAATTTCAGGCCTTATAAACTAAAGATGTCCCCCCCCCCAAACTAATTACACTATTATTTTGGATCAGAGTTGTGGCTGACAACATCTGTTAGAAACTCAATTGTGCTTCCTAATTAAAGAACTAAGTCTAGTTGATGGGGGAAAAAGTTTAATTCAAAAGGAGCTGTAATACTGTGAAAATAACCAAATAATTTTCCTCCACAAATATTCTCCCAGGGAGAAAGAGACTTTCAGTGAGAACAGAGCTTCCCAACGGCCTGTGTCATGTTATCTACTGTATATTTTATTATTTTTCCTATGTGCTGGGTCTTTCCTATTACTTTATTTACAGCTGAGGACTCACTTAACCAATGTTTTTCCCCCCTCCAATTATTCCTCCTCCGCTGTTTTATTCACCAAAGCAGAACAGTTTCAAAGCAAAGCAGTTTCAAGTCAGGCCTTTCCCTTTTGTTCTGTTTACAATTGCCTGTTGCATCAAAATATTTAAAACTTTAAATAGTAATCCTTGAAGGCTCCTTTTAAAAAGAAAAAAGAAAAAGAAGCCCTTGCAGAAAATTCCCAGCCTGCTTGTGAAAGGCAGCGCATGGTTCATTGACCCCAGAGCGAATGTGACCACATAGGTAGTCAGAGCTGGCACCTGCCCAAACCCTCCTCTGCCCGTGCCTAACCAGGAACCGAGAACCTAAAGAGGTGCGGGTCAGATGAGACTTAACCAGGAACTTAAAAGTGTCCTCCGGAGCAAGACTCATCTCCCTAGATTTCAAAATCGGAAAAGGAGGCGCAGCAGCTCCGGGTGCCACTGCCCCCCTCCAGTTCTGCGCCCCCAAGCTCAGCACGAGTCGGTGCTTGCAGGTGGGGAAGGTGCGAAGACTGGGAAGCTCCTGTGGCCCCGACTCTGGTTTAGGCTGCCTGCCCCAGGGAGACTGCCTGACTTGTTCACCAATTACTCTAGATCGTAAGCCCAGCCATCCATGCCACAGATTCTGCTCTGCACTTCGGAAGTGACAGCAGCACCCTAGCCGGTGACAGCAGGAGCCCCCCCCGCCAGGAGTTCTCGAAAAGTTTGTCTCGCACAACCCATTCCTTCGGTACCCCAGAGGGGCGCGACACAGAAAGATCGCACTGGTGTCCTCAGGGTCTCAGTCAGCACCCTTGGATCTCCTCATCTGTTCCGAACGAACGCAATCTCTGGCTCATCCTAAACCTCCCTCCTTCTTTGGGGACGTTAAAGAAAGAGCGCCAGTTCCAAGATGCATGAAGGGTGTGTGTGCTCCCTCTCACCCACTCCAGGGTCTGGCAGCACCAGTGTTCCTGAAGGGTAGCTGTCCGCCCCCCATTCCCCGCCTTTAAAATAATTTGCGCAATCTTGTCCTGCGTAGTCTAATTGTGAGCCGCTAGCTCCGGATTCCTTTTCCAACGTGGGCCAGTCCCGAGGTTCCCTCCTCGGGGTCTTACCTTGTCCCCTCGCCTCCCAAGGAAGAAGTCTCTGTGTCCTAACGCTGGCTTTGGGACGCGCGACAGCCCTCAGCCCCATCCCCAGAGTCGCTCTGCTCCCTGCCTCTCATGCCCGTCTCCCAGCGCCTAAAACTTTTCGGGTGCAGTTTTTGCGCTACCTTTGAAGAGCAAACGTGGTCGCCCCTGTTCGGTTGGGGCAGGCCTTTCAGAAATTCTGACATTCTATTAAGTTTCGATTCCAAAATAAGGTGTATCTGACTCTGAGTTTTATTAACCAAAGGGTGACGCGAAATTCGACGTGTTCTTTAAACAGACTAAAGGGATAGCTCCCAAGGTCTTCCCTTTCATCCCGTTTTAATTTTTTAAATAATGAATGCCGTAGGAGGGATGAAGCAACGGGAGGGAGGTCCCCTCTGGTTTACTGTCCCCAACACTGGGCGTCTGTCTTTCCCCACATAGATATCCTAGTTTAACCGCCCCCTCCCACCCCGGCTCCATTCTTTGAAAACATTTTTCCTAAGGTAGCAAAAGCAACGTTTTAAAGACCTTCCACGGCTCTTCGCAGTCCTAAGCGGCACACCTGAGCAGCCCGGCAGCTCCCGACGACCTCCGGCCGCAGAACCTCCACTCTTCCCAGTGGCAAGTTTTCTGTGCCTCAACAAACTTGGAAAACAAGCAACTTCAATGAATGCAAACTAAGCTTTCCCGAGAGAGAAACGTCAAAGCAGCTACAATCCGTCTCTGATTACACAAACATACCTAAGGGCAGGTTGGAGAGGGACTAGGGCTTTGGGGGTGGGGGTTTGTCTGCTCAGAGGTGGCTGAAACCAGTTTTCCCATTGTTATTTAGCTAAGAAAAGCTAGCTTTTGTTTTGTGGTAGATTTTAGGGGTTAAAAAAAAAACAACAACAACAAAAACGCAGGCGCCACAGTTCCCTGGAGTCTTTGAGATTATGGAAAAAACCTAACTTCAAGTGAGGAGTTTGATTCTTTTAGATTACAGCACCGAGTGAAGTGTTAAGATTTTATGAGGAAAAAAAGTCCAGTCGTTTAAAAATATTCTAAAGAGGGCTGGAGAGGTGGCTCAGTGTGTAAAGGCGCTGGCTGCCAAGTCCGATGAGCAGAGTTCATCCCCACATAGTGGAAGGAGAGAACCGACTTCCACAAGCTCTCATCGTGGAACGCTCCCCACCCAAACATCTAAATACAATTTAAATATTACTAAGAACTGACATTGTATCCTGGCTACCTGCCCTACATTTCAGTTGCTCAGTTTCCCCGCCCCGTAGTTCAGTAACTCAACTCCCCTCTGCTGTCTGTCAAAGTAGAAGTGGCAACACCCGGACTTACTGGATTTTTGCCCTGGAAACTCAAATTTCAGAGTCCCTCTAGTTATCACTGTGCACTTTTGCTTTGATGGAAGGAGGCACACAGTCCTGGTTCCCTCCCTGGCCTGCAGAACAGAGCCAGAAACCCTATCGTTCCTGGGCCCACGTGTGCAAGGGAAATGCGCTTTCCCCACCCCAGCAGCTCCCGCAGCTGATGGAAGGTGGCTTATCCAGCAGTGGAAGTGTGTTTGTGTGAGGGGCTTTTGGGGGTGGCTGGAGCGCACGGGGCTGCAAACCCTCCGAGTTCTGATTCCCTTAGTACCAGCCCGGCTTAACTCGCCTTCAACGGGCCAGAGGGGCTTCGGAGGACCGGGTCCGATCGCTACCAGGGGCTTCCAGGATTGGGCAGCCTCTAGCCACGTGACCAGCACACGCCGCGCTCGCGCCCCGCCCCTTTCCGCCGCGCGCGCGCGTTCCTAGGAACGCTGTGCGAACCTTGTGCTAGCTTTCACTTTCTGTGCTTAGAGGTTCCCGCACGGATGATAACGTTTTGTTTTGTTTTGGCTCTTAGATTTCTTTTTTGAGGCCACCAATCCAAGGGGGGGACATCGGAGGAGTGACGAGTCGCACACGCTCATGGTGGAGGGTTGCGTGGGAGGAGTGGGGAGGTTGCGTGGGGGAACCGTTCTTGGCAGGGAAACCCGATTGATTGCTCGCCTTACAAGAGCACAGCTATCTGAGCTTTTGGGCGCCTGGGAAGTGACACCCGCCGCCAGGGCATAGCGAGCAAAAGTCCAAAACAAGTGGAAGCCACATCCTTCAAACCCTGGTCTAGTCCTTTGTTTTTAAGAAGGAAAACCTGCCAGGTAGTTTGCTAGGTTAGCTAAAGTTAAAGGGTCGCTTGTTAGCCCACGCGGGTGACTTGGAATTAGTAACGCAAAACTGCAAATAGTCTCTGCTAGCGGTGGGATCAAGGGGTAAGGCAGAAGCTATCTAAAATGTTTGCCCAAGCACTCCCCAGCGCTTACCTCTTATCTGTATAAAGTTGACCATTTAAGATGCTCTCCCAAGGTCTGGGGAATCTCATCTCTTGGAAGTCAATAGTCCAGGTCATTCTTTTTATTATACAGAAGCTAGTTTACGTTCTGTACATTTTACCTGTGAAGTTCTGGGACTTTGCATCAAATTGCCTTTTTCCCGTTTCCATTTTCCCTTCCTACACAGCACCTTTATCTTTAACAAGGGAAGTTGTAAGGGTAAGATTGGGTTTTAGAAAGAAAGTTGCTTTTCCTTTCAAAAGATGTCTCCCATTACTCGATGACATTTACCAGGTTCTGAACTGAGCCTTTTGTTTTTGTTTTGTTTGCTTTCCTAAAGAGTAAGAGGAAACTTTACCAAGTGTGGACAATTAATTACCTAGTATTGTTTCTGGCGCAAAATAAATGCTCAATAAATTATTATTGAAATTAGGTTTGCTCTTCTTCCTATGGAGTTCTAAGTGACTGCTAGTGTCCTTTTATTTTTATGGAGAAGTTTGATTAGGGAGAAAACAAAGCCCATAAAGCAATTTGCTTCAATCATATGCTGTGATAAGTAACTTCCACTGACTAATTACATGTCTTCTTGAGGTATTTCCTCAAATTTGTTTTGAATGTATAACACTGCCTTTGAATTTCTTTCATTTCTCCCATGTACTTTTACCAAATGACAGAGTTGGGCGGATGCTGCCAGTTACTTCATAACTAAACATGGTGACTTTTGGAGGAAAGACGTTTTAATTTTCTCCGGTTAGTTAGCAGAAAGTCTATCATAAAGTGCAGTCTAGAATGAGAACTAAATACATACAAAAATCAATTTTTTTTACTATCTGAGCAAAACAATCTCATAAATAGGTACACACACACACACACACACACACATATATGTTTATATAAATTTAAAACAGCTGTGGTTTTGGTCCCTGGTTTGGGGACCAAGCATATGCCAAGACTTGAAATGAAAGTTGTTTTCTCTTTAAAAGTAGTGTAATTACTGCTTGGTAGAAATGAAAACCTCTGGGCGTGGGGATGTGGTTCCATGTTAGAGTGCTTACTAATTAGCATGCATAATGCCTCCCCAAGTTGGACCCTTGGAAGAAGGGGGAGGGAGACCCAAATTTTTTCTTCCACATGTTTGGAGAGATATATTTCTATATACCTATCTTTCTAAACTTAGATAGATAAACATATGTATGTATGTATCTATGCATGTATGTATGTACGTATGTACATATCACCTTATATACATACCCATCACTTCTGACTACTCCCACCCCTACCCCACATTCTATCAATCACTTAGTTTAACCTCCCAGCTACCTATTGGGCAACTCTGGGAATTGTCCTGGGAGTTCTCTTTGTCCTTTCACTGTGGCAGTCACCAAGGCATGCCTAGTTTAACCTATAACCATGGAGTGTCTCTTCCCTTCTTTCCCCACTGCAGCAGCATCTTCACTGAAAGGCTCTGCCATCACCTTTCTCTTCAGTGCCTTTCCTTGAATGATTTATCTAAGAAGCAGATCTGAAAACATCACTTGCCTTCAAAGCTTCCCATTACTTACCAGATTTAAAAAAAAAAAAAAAATCGAGTTCTTTTGCCCCAGCATTCAAATCTTCTTTAGCTCTCTCCAGCTTTACTTCCTGCCCTGACTACATTCTGGCCACACTTCAGCCACTCTGTGCTAGTGTGTATCAGCTGTGTACGTGGCACTCTGGAAACAAAATTGACCTTTGTTCTCAAACTTATAGGGGAGGCAGTAATGAAGGGGTTGTCCACAAACAAACAAACAAAAGACCCTAATAAATCAGTATATCTTATCAGGTGTAGATAGGGTGATTTTAAATGGTCTGATCAGCCTTGGCTTTATTGAAAACACAACATTTTAGCAAAGGCATGAGACAGTGAGCTATGTAGATAAACAGGAAGATCATCTAGGCCCAGGGAAGCCAGAGCAAAGCTCCGAGGTGGGTGAGGGTGGGCTTACCTTAGCAAAAAGAGAAAAAGAGAAGGCCAGGAGAAGCAATAAAGATGAGTAAGCGAATCTCCAGGTAGAAAATCTAAAACTTCAGTGTCAATGAGCGGAAATTCTGAACCCTAGCTAATAATATGTGATAAGTGGTAGTAAGAAGGTAACCAAACCACAACGATAATATAAGGCTATCTTTAGTGTTTTCAGCATTTATGAAATAGAAAAGGATACCATGTTTAAGCCAGGTGTGATGTGTAGGCCTTTAAACCCAGTACTAGGGAGGCAGGAGGAAAAAAAAGATACAGTGTTTAGATTTTACCCAACTCCAACTAGGCATTCCAGTTTTCCCAAACCCAAAGAGCTGCTTATTCCAGAAAAGGGCTATGTGACATGTAAGTAAGAAGTGAAGACTGACAGAACACAGGAGAGGAATCTGCTTTGGGCAGGTTCTCACTAGCTCTGTAGTGCTCGAGTTGGGGTCAACCACGTGTGGTCACTATCTCCCACACAAACCACCATGCTCAGACTCCAGAGTTTTTCATCATCTTACTTTCTATCTGAACTGTATCCCTCTTCCTAGCTTTGTGGCCACCTGCACTGCTCTATTCTGTATTTAGGTAAGAGAAAATGTTTGGATTTATTTATCTTAGCATCCGTGGCGCCTGAAGGTGGTCCTCAAATCCGTTGTGAACTATTGACAATAATGTCCATCTGTAGAGTCGCTATGTGTGTTAGGTGCACGTATTTCACCCTAAAACAACCAAGAAGGGAGGTTTGCTATACCTATTTTACAGGAAAAGAAATGAGCTATGTTTATCTAACATCACACAGCTAACCCTTGAGCTGACGTCAGGTGTTCACTCTGGAGACTCCTTTAAAAGACTGAACAAAAGACAGAATTTGTCTTTGGTTTTGTTTCTTGCTGTTGGTGCTCGTTTGTGCCAAAGGCAAAAGAAGAAACAACAGTCCTATCAATCAATAGTAATATGTCAACTTGTTAATTTAGTAAATATTTAATAAGAATCTAGTGTTTGCCAGGTACGTAGAACATAATGCTGAAAGGAGACTGGGACTTCCCCTTCTGGAATGCAGATGAAGGCAGGGAAAAGCCAGGATCCTAAGCACCCACTATAGCAGCAGCTTCTGACCCAGGCCTTCCTTAAGAGGGGGTTTACCAGGAGAAGATTCTTAGTGGAATGTGCCACTCGCTGTAGAACACTGAAGTTCAGAAAAAGGAAGGACCTAATTGTGAGTGAATGCACCCTCCACACACTTGTAGAAGATACTATGAAAAATAATTTTGTTATAAGTCTTCTCGGTTTAGTTTGTCAGCTTGGGGTAAGATTAGTGCCTCCTTTCCCACCAACTCTGACTGCTGTCTTTGGGTACACAAGTTAAAGCAGGACCTTATAAACCTTTGTTTTTATCTTTTTTTTGGGGGGGGGTAAGTCACGCGACCGGTTTATTTGACTTAATGAAATATGTCTGTTTTGGGAATAAAATTCCCAAACTATAAGGTCTGAGGGTTTATTCAAATTATTTTTGCTCCATTGGAATTTGGTGGCGTATTGCATCATTGGTTGGAATTTCGGGACTGTTACAGAGTGCAGCTTCTAAAACACCGCTGATAGGAATGAAGTCCAATGCTTGCTAATTTGTAATTACCATTTAGCAGAAAAAATAGCTCAGGAAATTGTGCATGGTGGTGTGTCTGAGACAGGAAGAGACCAGACTTGGAAGCCAAAGACCTAACTAAAAATCAGAAAGTAGCATTTTAGTCCTTTCTAGCTGGTGGGAAATTAATAGGTTGTTTTCCATAGATTTCCCCTGGTTTTTTCAAGTAAGGATATTGTATTTGCCACCATAATTGCTCTAATATATGACTTGATTTTCAAAATTAAAAATTTAAGGATGAAAACAGTCACTCAGACAATTTGAACCCGGCGTTGGCTGGCGGCGGCAGTGGCAAGAGAGCAGTTGTTTTTAATAAGAAAATGACGTGGAAGATCAAAGAAGAGCAGGGATCAGGATGTGGGAGTGAGTTCTCTTTATTGTGAACTGCTTTGGAGGGAGGTGAGAGATGAGACAGAGATGAGGAAGCCCCTTCCTTTGGTTTCTCTGATCTAGCTTTGGGTGAGGCGAGTCCCTCTGGACCAGCAGCAAAGAGAAGACATGGTTAACTGGGTAGTAAAAAACTAAAATCAATGGCCCATAAATAGTAAGTGTTTTAAGCGTACGTTTCTCCTAGATTAAAAAAAGAAAAGAACGAAGCCTCTTGCTAATGCAGTCGCTCTCTCCAGCTTGTAAAATACAGGTCTCCTTAATGGAGCAAGTGCAGCGTGCCTTGCTTCCAGAGGTAGACAGACAGTGCTGTGATGATTCAGAGACTTCTGGCAAATGGATGTTTTAAGGTTTTAAAAAAGTTCCCCAGAGGAGGAGAAAATATGCTGGGAAAAAAATAGTCATAAAGTACCTTTTTATGTTAAGTACAAAAAGACAGGAAATGTTCCCCCCTCCAAATATTGTTGTGTTTTCTCCATCTGGTGTAATAAAACAAGACAGATATGTTCTATTCCACTGTTACACAAAACTCCTCCCCCCCTATATATATATATATGATTCGAGAAAGTAACAGCCCCTGGTGCAGTAGACTCATTACTAATGCCCCCTCCCTCCCAACACTGCATGCACCGCTTCTCTGAGGACATTAAAACTTCTAACTTTTCACATAGACTTCTTTTTGGTTAATGGAATTACAGACCTACAGAACTGTCATCATGATGCCTAAGAAGGCCTTCTCTGTTTGCTAACTTCCTTCCAAAACATTTTTTGCCCTAATTACATTTTTGGTTGGTGGTTTGAGGAGCCCAGGACAACCCAGGGGAATAATTTCATCTTTCCTTTCCCAGGAGGTCTGTGTCCCTTTCATAGCTAACAAATTTACTTGATCCCTTGATTAACTCTTGTCCACTTTTTAGTGAAAGGGAAAATCAAGCAAGCAAGCAAGCAACCAAAAGCCAGCTGAATCTGCCTGCTTTCTTTTTGTTTTACTCTTTTCTTGATGAGGTAACAGAGTTTGTATAGACTTTCAGTCACACCTGGGTTCTTATCCAAGGCTCTGAGTGTGATGCAGGAAAGCTGTGTGTGTGTGTGTGTGTGTGTGTGTGTGTGTGTGTGTGTGTGTGAGTGTGTGTTATGTATGTCTCCTGGACTCCAAACTTCGGGTCTCCTTAAGTGTTGGGTGTCTTGAATCTTTAGCTTTGACCCAGACTGGTGATTTCTGAGAGGTGAAAAACCACTGTCCACAACAGCTATGCTAATTTTTCCATTGCAGGGACACCTGGCTTTCTAGGCCCAGGTAGTGGGGATACATTTCTATAGGGACCAGGCCTTTGTTGTGAGCAAAGCCTCAGGCTTTCCTCCTAGCAGAACTGAGCCTCTTCTGTCATTCTCTCTCTCTTTCTGTGTGTCTCTCTGTCTCTCGCTGTCTCTTTGTGTCTCACTCTTTGTGTCTCTCTTCCCTCTTTCAGAAATCTGAGGGAACAGTACAGAGGAACAGGGTCACTCTCCTTTGGGTGGGTGGCTGGAGGAAGGTTCATTCCAGCAGATCTGTACCTTCCTTGCCTGTGAGCCCCTAGGATCCAGCCCACGGGAGACCCAGTCCCTCAGGCTGCTCAGGTCCCAGGGAGAGATTTGAGCAGCCAAGGGCAGAGGCTGGAGAATGCTTGTCCTGTCCTAGCAGGGGGACTGGGTTCCTTAGAAGGCAGGTCAGTCTGTGCCCTCCCCTCACTGGCCTGCAGAGACAGCTGTTTCCCAGGTGTGAACAGTTGCTGTTCCACGTTTCTTAAGCCACACCTCAGTTTCTGTTAGTCAGCTGCCCACTCGGGCTGGACAAGGGGCTCGGCCTTGTAATCCCAGGACTCAGGAGGCTGAGACAGGAGGATGAGGAATTCACAATAGGCCTGAGTTACATTGTGAGATGTTGTCTTAAACAGATGAACAAAAACAACAAAAGAAAGAAAACAAAACCCTAAACCCTTCACTAAACCAGAACCAAACTGCCTACTTGATTGGCCATCTCTGCTTCAATAGCTAAAGAGTTGTTCTTCCCTAGAAAGCATTTTCCCTTCAGATTTTCAGGAGTTGTGCAAATCCAAAATCTTGGCAGGAGGACTTTCTGATAGATTAACTCACACTCCAAATGGTCCCACGTGCCCAAGGTGGACATCCACCTTTACTATAACCATTCTGAGTGTTTCTTAACGTTTCCTGCTGCTACTGCTTGGGGCTTGTCCTGTGTCCTGTCTCACACAGGTGATTATGGCAGCTTCTTAACCCATCTTCCGGGTGGCTTTGCATTGCAGCTTAGAGATGCTGTTAAACATCAGGGATTTTAGGGAGCTCCCAATCCCGACCTTATAGTAAACATCTAAGTCTTTCAGAGCTGAAAACTGGCCTCTCTATTCTGGTCCCTTCCTGCTTATTTGGCCCCTCTTAAGTGTCTAAAACTCAACTTGTTTGAGGGTTTACCTAACCTCATTCTTCTCTACCTACATTGACCTTTCTACATCCCCCGCCTCGGGTTCTAATCACTGCTGCTCTTGCCTAGAGCATCGTTCCTTGGACCGGAAGCTTCAGTTCCACCATCTTATGGGTGAAGTGTACATGGGCTCCCCCCTCTCCCACTTTCTCTGCTCTGTTTTTCTTCATGGTACTTAACTTCTCACATACAAAATTACCCCCCAAACACACACATTTACTGCTTTTGCTCCCAAGAGTGTGAACAATCTGACAGCAGGAAATTTGCTTTTCTTTTTAATGATTTTTGTCTCCCTTTATCCAATGCCTGGAAATAAATACATTTACCTTTTAATGAAATTAGGCAAAGGCGTGGTTTCAGTATATTCCTTGACCTAGGAAGAAAAATTATTTAATTGCCCTAACCTACAGTTTTATCAGCTGTAAAGTTCTGGTATTTTCTATGTTACAGGGTCATCAATAAGAGTTAAATAACATAACATATAACATACTGGGCACATAGGAACATAATACATAGTACTTATATCGATATACAGTATTGATACACACACACACACACACACACACACACATACACGCCTTACTTGTATGATATACTTGATACTGCTTTAGATTTTAATAATATGTGGAAATATATTACCTGCCTATCTTAGTCTTTTCTCTTAGTCTACTGCTGTACATAGAATCTGGCTCAGATTTCCTTTTTATTGATACTTCTTGGTGCCCTGGAATTGTGTCGTTAATATCACTTGTGGACGCTGAGAGGAAACATTCTCTGAGCAGGCCTGGAAAGCCTCCTCTAGCTTGGCCTGTATCATTCGCCTTGGGACGATTCTCATCCCTTTCATGGAAGAAAATTAAAGACTAAAGGAAGGGAAAGAGGAACGTGGTTGCTTGACAGAATTGAGTTTCCCCTTTATCACTCTGTTTAAAAGGAATATAGAATACTTGTTATTTTTATTTTATGGGAGTGTTTCACCTGAATGTACTATATGAATGCTTTTTGTCCATGGAGGGGAGAAGATGGTATTGGCTCTTGTAGAATTGGAATTATAGACAGCTGTGAGCTGCCACGTGGGTGCTGGGAATAGAACCTGGGTCCTCTGGAAGAGCAGTACATGCTGAGCCACTGCCCTACCCTACTTTCCCTGTTGTTGGTTTTCTATCTGGGGTGAGTAGACATTTGCTCACATCTCCCCAGAAATAGTGTCACACCACAGTGAGAGATGGTGACTCTGTCTTGAGCAGAAAAAGAGGACCCGGGCAAGAACCTCGGAGTTACCGAAACTGTCTCCATTGTCCTTCTGTAAGACCTGGTGTCACTGGACCAGACAAGGAAGACACACAGGCCAGGCTGGACACCAAGGTATAGGAACTTTTCCATTTTAAAATTTGGCTCAAAGAACAGAACTTAATTTTCTTTTTATTCTGGAGGCAGGAAGTTCAACACCGAGGTTGACAGGTTTGCTGTCCCCTGAGGCCTTGCTCTGGCTTGCAGATGGTGTCTCACTGTGTCTGATGTTTTTTCCTTTCCTCTCTGTAGTCCCCTTGTCTACTCAGGGGAATTCTTCTGAACACCTAAGGCAAGGGACTACAGGACTTGGAGGAGGAGACACTTGACTTCAGCTTCCTTAAACCGGAACTGTCCTATCCAGGTCCTCATCAGCTTTCTAGCCGGCTTCCTAGGCAAATCTAAAGTAGACTTGGGCTGTGGTAGGTTTGCGTGTGGGAATGTGGCAAGATTTAGCGTGGAACTAGGAAAGTCACTTCCCAGGGTGCCTTTCCTTTTGTCTTTATACCCTTTCCCCTAGCTATGCTCTCTCACCTGGTTTCACTCATTGTGTGACACCCCACCTCTGCCTGAGCCATTCAAGTAGGTCAGCAGTCCCAGGGAAGGGTCTGATGCACTAGGTCACCTTCAAATTCTTGATGTGACCTGAGCTTAATTTGGACAAGCAGTGCTTATAGTAATCAGATAGCGCTATAGGTGTCATCTCATTGACTAAGTAGCCTGTAGAGCCCCTTAATTTCACAAATTAAGAAGAAAAACAGCCAAATCACTTAGGTGGGGTCACAAATAAATGATGGACAGAAATAGAGACTCTATATTCTGGGCTCAGGGTCTCAGATTTCTTTGGAAAGACAGCAATAGACAGGCTCTGGAGCCTGACAGCTCAGGAGTTGAGAGGTCAGAGACTGCATCTGAACCTCCTTCAGGCCTTTTTCTGTGGGTGTGGCCTCCCTCCAGCTCGACAGCCCCCAAACAGGTCTTAAACTAGATTTTAAACACCATCTCTCAGAGTTTCATTGGTACCGGAACAACTCTCCCAACCAGCAGCTAGTGGAGAAGAATTGCCAGCCACAAGGGCCTTGGGGTTCCCCAGCCATGCTTGGATCCCCTCTGAATATCCCCACAGCCCCATCTCATCTGTGAGGAAACTAGAAATCGGGAACTGCGGCTTTGGGAACTGAGAATCTCAAGAGCACTTGGTCACAGGTCTATGGTGTGGGCTACTTCACCCCAGCTTCAGGGAGATATATAGGTCGGTGTAGGATGATCCTGCAGAACCCGTTTGTGAAGCTCCTGGCCCAGGCTGGTGAGGGCCAAGCACTGAGGACCCCTGCATCTCCAGAACTTAGCTTGCAAGCTAGGACTCCTGATCGCTGCCCCCACCTCCTCTGCAGCACTGGTCTGGCAGTCACCCTGACTTCTTGTCGTCACCGCTTTTAAAAAGAAGGAAGCTGGGGGTAGAAAACAGTTTTACTTTGTGGAATCACGAATTCTTAGGAACGGTTGGTTGGTTTATTACAGGGATCCTGAACGTGTAATTGCTCATCTTGTGGACTTCTAGGAAAATGTGAAGGTTAAAAGACTTGAAAATTCTGATTTTTTTTTTTTTTTTTTTACTGTGGTGAGTCAGTTAAAGGTTTGCTTGCTCACTGCTGCCAATACAGCAAAGGGACCAGCCAACGAAGAAGCTTGCTGTCTTTGATGGTTCTGTTTGGAAATCCAAAGGCAAGCAGCCCGTGCTTTTCAGTCACAAATTAGAGTTTCAATTTGAGTTCACTTTAATTACCTTAAAAATGTAAACATTTGTCTCACGCTTAAGTTGTTTCTCAAGCAACACTTTTCTCCTTTAGATATGTTAATTTACTGATTCATTAGAACAAACAAAAATGGGGGTGTTTTAGCAACTCACTCTTTTTATTTTTAATTTTTATTTTATTTTTTGGCTTTTAAAAGAAGGGTTTGTTTTTTTTTTAAATGAATTCTGAAGAAAAGGTAATTAAGATGTTTGGCACCACCGAGGCAGATTTTTAGTTCCCTTCCTCCTCCTCCTCCATTCCTCATTCACTTGATGTGGTTTCTGACAAGGCTTCAGTGCCCTGAGCCTCCGGCCCTCCATCTGTAACAAGGGGCATCATCTTGCCATCTTCATGCCCCCCGGGGGTGTTGTAAGGGTTAATGAGATATGTGATGACTGCTTTGATTCCAGGACAAATGACCCTGTACAAATAAAGTATATATATATATATATATATTATATATGTGTATATATATTTTATATATATGTCTACATTTTATGATTCACTGGTGATTAATCTGAATAAGTGGGGCTCCCCTTATTAACTATCTTCCTGTTAGACTTTCAGAATCGGGCTGTCTGGTTTTAAAATATTCAGTGTGGTGGCTGGCATTCAGTACTTGACATCCTTTGTAGACGTTCTCCACAAGTCATTACCCCTTGAAGGGAGAAGTTCTGTTTGATCGCAGATACTTAGTACATTACTTTTCTCATTAGTCCACCCAATATATTTCTCTATTCAAGTTTAACCAATCATGTTCTTTCCCCAGAGATTTCAGGGGTGCAGAGGGATCCCACAGAGCTGCATGGTGTAACTCTAGCACATCCTCAACTGAATTTCATTGACGCCTTACAACGACTCACTGAGATGTGTACTGTGCATGCTGCCATTTCCCACACGTGCAGAAGGCCAGCAGAGAGATTTCCATTTAATTCACAGGTAAACCATGGAACACAAGGAACCAAAGAAGCAACCTCAGGGTAGCTTAGGCTTCAGGGTCATTTGTAGCGAGAGAGATGCTCCTTTGAAACTTCAGATGGAAATCTTTGATCAAAGACTTTTTTTTTTTTTTTTTTTTTTTTTTTTTTTTTTGCAACACTGTCTAGCAGGTATGGGATTTGACTCTCTGAGTTCTTACCTTCACCAGGCCATCCTAGAACTGAAATGAAGGAGAAATCTTACTTATTGGTCAAACATTTAAAATCCTGACTATTACCTCGTTACTCTAGAAGAACCAAGAAGCTATTGTGGGGGGTCACTACCTGATTTTTCAGACGTTTCCCAAAGGACAAAATCTTAAGGGATATAAAGAACTGACCTAGACTGTTGTCAAGTATCAAACTGATCACTTCCTGTAGGCCCTCCTCGGTGTCCATACTGACATTTTCTAAAATCCTGCAGATTTTAAAGAAGACTGTAGAGAAAAATGCAACACAGCACAATGTAGTCAGTAGAAAATTCATAGGCAAAAATTTGAATAAAGGGGTTTCTATTCTTCACATAATATACTAAAGAGATCATACACCCTTACCAGTGAGGGGGAAGCAGAGATTTGTGGAATTAGGCCTCTTTTCCATGAAACAAACAAACAATACAAAAGAAAGATTCTTTTTTTTTCATCCTTGAGAAATATTATCTTCTAAATTATAACTCTGTTTCCGGACAGAGAGAAAAGGAACAAACCGGAAAAGACAGTCCTGTCTTCAGCTTGAAGACAGACCAGCGGCAACAGACTGCTTTAGAAGTTATGACGCACACACACTGTTATGGCTTCGGACCTGTGATGCATGTTGACAACTTGTTGAATCATCCATGTGTTTAGCGTCAACACTGGTAGGCTGGTTTGTTAATGTCCTGGTTTACAGTTTTAGACGTATAACACTGACATGTACAGCTAGTAACAGAAGCAGATTGAGTGTGCCAAGTGCTGAGTGACTTAGATATCTAGGAACCAGTGTTTTCTATGCATGAGAAACTAGAAAGGGAGAGGTGTATGGTAAGCAAGTCAGTTAGGATTCTTGCCTTGTTTACAGTTACTTAGTTGGGAAAGTATTTTTTAAAAACTGTTTTCTTTGTATTTACACATATGGGAATTTTGCCTTACATGTCTATCTATGTACAGAGTTCACAGAAGTCAGAAAATGGTATCAGATCCTTGGGAAATGGAGTAACAGTTGTTTGTGAGCCTCCATGGATGCTGGGAACCAAAGTCAGGTCCTCTGCAGCAGCAGCAGCACAGTGCTCTTAACTGCTGAGCCATCTCTGCAGCCCAAGGAAAGGATTCTTGATAAGGAACAGATGGGGCTTTCAGAGTAACAGAGTCACAGTCAGAATGAGAACAGTCACTAGGGGTCAAAATGCAACTTCTCATTTTAGGAATGAAGAAAGAGGCCCAGAGTCTATAGCCAAGTCTGTAGCAGATGTGGAAATATATAAAGAAGGTTCTGGTATTTTAATGTCCTTCTGCGCCAATAGACATTTTTGTTTGTTGACTTTTGTAAGTTCTTGTTTTACTTGTTATTATACAAAATTTCAAAGGGACACAGAAAGTAACACAGTGTAATAAACACCTATCTGTCCAACATTTTCTCCATTTATTTTTATGCTACTCAAACTTTATTTCCACATTTCATTTTATTATTATTATTATTATTATTATTATTATTATTATTATTATGGCAGTCTCTAATAGCCAAGGGTAACTGAGTGTCCGATAATCATCCTGTCTCTACCTTTCAAGGATTAGAATTAGAAACATGTCTCATTATGTCTGGCTTATTTTTTTAAATTAACTAACCAACTGGAGTGCTTCTCTTCTACATCCTAATAAATACATTTTAGTTCAATTAAAAATTTTAAGTATGTATAAATTATGAAACCAGTGAATAGATGAAGAAATATTCTAGGTTAGAGAAAGGTAAAGAAATAATTGCTGTGTATTACAAAGTATTATTCTTGATTGGATCTCAAATATAGGAGAAAATATTAAAAAGGACATAATTGGAACAACCTGCAAACTTTGGATCTGGACATTTGCATTAATCCTTTTGGTAGGTGTTCTGTGGTATATTCAGAGTCTTTGTCCCCAGGAAGCATACTTTACACTGATAGAGTTTTGATTAAGGGACACTACTTCTGAAATTACTCTCAAATAAATTGGGGAAAAATACAGAGTAAGTTGAGGATGAAGCAAATGGATTTCTCGGTACCTCTTTCGTTTGTTTGGTTTTGGTTTCTTGGTTTTAGCCTTGATATTAGTGGGCTTGAAACTCACTATGAAGACAAGGCTTGGCCTCTGCCTCCCAAGAGCTAAAGGCACACAGCACCAAACCTGGCCAATGTACTATTCATGAAACTTCTCTATAAGAGTAAAATGGGTACCAATTCCACCATGCGGGGCCACTCCAGTCTAACCATCCGTAGAGGGGATACAGTTACCAGAGGAGCTGGGTAAATCAACGATACAGTATGGCCTTGGTTGGGTGAGTTTAAGGCATCGTGACCTGCATTTTCTCTACTTAAAAGTAATGGAGGACCGACTTCACTAACTGCTGACTCATGATTTCGTGCTTGTCCTCCATCTTCTGTACATTAACATTTGTGAGGTGAACTTGTGGTGATCTGGTGGTGTGAGATCAAGGAACAACTTTTCATCTGTGGCTTGTATTGTAAGTTGGGTCTCTTGTTGGAAGTGTCGGACGTTTAACTCATCGACTATTTGTCAGGTGGCTACAGTGTCACACCCGTTTCATTGGCTTTAGAAACATAGACGACAACCACAATAGCAAAATAGGAAAAAACACCCTCCCTTTTGTCAGCTCCATGTTGTGATTTAAAAACAAAACACATAAGCACAAATACTTAGAGAGGGGCCTAGGGCAGGCGTAGTCTATTGGCTTCACACTGGTGAGCCTGTTGGCAGCTCCGCGCTTAGTTCATTGTCTGTGGGCAGCCAGACTAGCTCTGCTGGTTTCAGTGGAGGTGCCTCACAGACCAGCATAGTTGGTGATGTTTTTATAGAAAAGAAAAGATGATGTCCCGGGTTTGGTCACCAATGTTAGGAAAATGATGAAGGGGGTAGGCATGCTCCATGAAGGTGCAACGAGACCTGGGGGAAAGGGGGATGACCCACATTAGGAATCCCTTCGCCCTGAGGCACCAGCCACAGTATAGTACAGTATAGTACAGAATAGAGTTTATTCAGGACATGGAGAGGGGAGTTAAGAGGGTGGTAGGGGCAGAGAGACATGGGGGGTCGGGGGGAAAAGGGAATGGGGAGAGGAGGGACAAAGAGGGTAAGAGAGGAGGAAGAGAGCAAGAGAGAGGAGGGGCCAAGCAGCCCCCTTTATAGTGTCAGGTAACTGTGGGGCGGAGCATACCTATCTGTTGCCAGGTAACTGTGGGGTGGGGTTTATAGAATTCCAACAGAGCAGGAGATGAGGCTGCAGAGCTGTGGGTCTGTTCCACAAGTTTCAGACCCAACCAACTGGGAGTTGGTATAATTTTAGCATATATAGATGCTGTACTTCAGTTTCCTCCAAGTACTTAGCTTTCAAGGTCTTGCAGCTTTGAAGCCACGAGCCATTTTCCTCTTTATGAGGATAGGCTACTGAAATGGAAGCCTCTTCATGGTTGTCTGCACTGACGTCATAGGGCCCTGGCTGGGGCATCTTCTCAAGAGAGTTCTTCAATTTAGCCTTGTCAAATGAAAGCTCCTGAGAACAAAATAGAGCCAGTTATGTTCATCTCTCCTTGGCCCAAACAAGTGTGTTGGATTTTACTAGTAGCTTATTGTCTGTCTCAGTTACATTCTTCATCTTTAAAAACTAACTTAAGAAATGTTTTCTCTCAGGCCTTGTCTGTTTCAATATTGAGGAAAAAGGGGGAAGTCCCCAGTGAAGTGCTACATTGATTCATCGATTAACTCACTGTTTTGAGATGACACATGTGTCATATTGCATAAGTAAAAAGTAAATTTTCTTTAGTTTAAAAATATAGCAGTTGCTCCCTTTGTAGGCTCTTGGCAAGAAGGAGTCTGATGCGCCACAGATCAGTTAATTCCTGAGCAAAGGGAAGACAGTGCTTTTCACATTAAGAAGAGAAGGTCAATAAATGAGGTAAAGAGTTAAATTATTTTGATGTGGATAATTTTTCTTTCCTTGGTCCAAGGCAGCTACTCTTCATCCAGACCATCCAAGGAGAAGAAAGTAAGGTGATTGGAACATGCAACAGTATAAGATCAACTTCTGTAACTCTTGAGACATGTCCTGGTACAGTAGGCTACAGGCAGATCAGCAGAAACTGAAACACTGTGTTTGTTAAAGAATACAGCTTTGATTCACAGGGATTTATTTCAAGTGTCTTAGGTTAGGACTGTTTGTTTGGTGACTATGGCTGGGCCCTGAAGTTATCAGGTCAAGTGGCCAGGAAGACATGTTAGACATGAAAACTGGGACCCTGTGTCCTCATAACTCTCTTCCATGGTTTCACGATGAGGATAGGATCTCTGCTACTGTCTAATACATCACCAGTGAACCAGGTTAGGCTGCTGCCTGCTCATTGGATTCACTCATCATCAGCTGACAACTTTTTTTTTTTCTTTTAAACAAGAGCACAAATCCACTATTTATTTATTTATCTATTTATTTATTTGCTTTTTATTGGTTTAAATCCAGGAGAGGCAAAGCATTACATGGGTTCTAGGATTCTGTGTCTGATGGTCTTTGCAGGCAGAACGCTTTGGAACTGGACACGAACGATGCCACTGTTTCCATGGGCCCAAGCTGTCTTCCCCAGAGTACTCAAAGGTTTTTTTTCATTGGTTTTGTTTGCTTGTTTGTTTTGTGTGTGTGTGTGTGTGTGTGTGTGTGTGTGTGTGTGTGTGTATCCATCGGTCCCCTAAGGAGAATTCAGTTTCATCTTGGAAATAAACACCTTCAATTTAAAGATGAACTACTTGTGTGATCTTTTTGGCTCTGAAGACCTTGCTTATAGTCACCCAAAATAGCCTCACACCACAGCCTTCCAAACATATTTGGCTTTTAGAAGTCCTGGTCCCAGCAGGTGTCTAAAGGCACTAAGAAGGTGGAGAGAGCCAACAACTCTTTGTCACTCTCATATTTCTTCTTCTTCATCTTCTCCCTTTCTTTCTTAAGTCCTCATAATTTTTGTTAGATTCATGCAATAACTTAAGCATCTTCCTATTTTATCTATTATTTTGTTTTGCTCGAGACAAGGTCTCGTTGTGTAATCCTGGTTGGTCTAAAACTATGTGGATCATCAGGCTGGGCTAGAAACCACAAAGCTTCATGTGCCTTTGCCTCTGACTCTGGGATTACAGGTGTGCACTAGCTACCTCTGCTCTTAATACCTTCAAGAAGCTCATGTCCCTTTCAAAGGGCTGTGCCCATCCCTGCTGTTCTAGGGTCCCTTGGCTGTGCTCCCCTGCATAGTGTGTCTGTCTTGTGCTTATCGTTTTCTTTCTGGGTGATTTCTTTCTTTCTCTGGTCAAGAGTTGTTCTTCATGATCAAATCCAAGTACCATTGCTTTTTGGTATGAAATGGGTGACTTCCCAGAAGTGAAAGGCTTGAGCAAACGAAAGGAAATGATCTTTAGTATTCAGCAGGGGCATTCTTTCTGAATTACCTTCTTTTGCTTTGATTCAGCCCATTAAACGGGTTCTTACTCTTGCTTTAAATGTCAGGACTTTGTGGCAAGTGGAATGTAATCACATCGAGGTAAAATTTGTGGTCAGCACACTTTTATACATCAAAGCATAAGTTTATATTATATAACATCCATCAACCTAGTATTTGGGATGATGCCAGATAATTTCAGCCTCCTTAGCTGGACTATCAGGTGTGTGAGATAGCCCAGGAACAGTAAGTGAGATAGCCCAGGAACAGCATATGCAGGTCATGAGCCTATCCTTCTCCCTCCAGCTTTCCCAGGATGAGATGTCAGGTTTTCTCACACTTCTCATTTCCTTCTACCCCACTGCAGCATGAGGGAGAAGGATCTTAGTTTCCATTAATGAGCAACCACTTCATTCAGGTTGTGTAGAAAGTGGTTGCTGGTTATTTCACAGAAAGTTCAGAGGTCGAACAAGGTCAGGGTTAGCTAACTCACTCTCTCAGAATCGGGGAGGTCTTCATTTTCATTTGGTGCAAGGTGGTGTAAGAAGCAGGGAACAGAAATAGCATCTTATTGTGAGACCCGGTTGACCAGCCTCTTCCTAACTCATCCTTCATTATACTCAACATGAAAGCCACCACCTTAGTTTCCCTGTGCTTCAAAAGAAAATAGGACACAGAAATGGATTAAACAACATTTGATAAAGAAAAAATTGGTTTGTTTATAGTTTAGCCAAACAGGGAAGAGAAAGACTCTAGGTTTTTCTGAAGCCTTTCCCTGGAAAGGTGTTAAAGCTTTATGAAAAGAGGGGTACACAAATAGAGAAATATGCATATGTTGATTTAGCCGTGAGGAGATAAACAGAAAAATGTGACTCTCTGCCAGTGAGGCAAGGTCCTTTGACACCAATCCTAGCTGATTCTTACCCTCAGCATGGAATTCCTAAGGGTCCATTGTTTTACAGTCCTTATTATATAGTTCAAACAATGTCACAGATTAAAGAAAATTACCTTCTTGTCTTTGGGTCAGATTTACCTCAAGTCCTTAGGAATGTAAATCCTTTTGTTTAGTTGGTTTTGTTTGTTTGTTTGTTTTCTTTAGTCCTGGATTATGTTTTCTTAGCCAGAAGAAAGGCTACAGTCAATGCTGTTTCTACAGTTTCCTGCTTAACAACAGCAGCAGCAGCAACAACAATTGCTGCTTTCAGTTGGAAACTGGGTTAGGAAGCTGTCTTGGTTAAGTGTACTGCATTCTTCAGTTTGTTTTAGGATTTCTTTCATTTTGCATATATGAATGCTTTGCCTGTGTGTGACTCTGTACCCCACATGCATCATGCATACCCGGTACACACAGAGGTTGAAGAGAGATTGGCTGTCAGGCTTTTTACCATGATGGTCAAAGACTCTAATCCTTTGTAACTAGGCCCCCTTTTATTTTATTTTTTCCTGTAAGCTGTGTTGTTCATGGTGTTTTAGCACAGGGTTGGGAAAGTAACTAAGACCTCTGTCAAAAACTGTACAGCAGGAACTGGAGCGAAGGCTCGGGAGTCAAGGGCACTGGCTGCTCTTCTAGAGGACCCAGGATTGATTCCCATCAACTACTTGGCAGCTCACAATGGACAGTGATTCGTGGTCCAGAAAATCCAACACCCTCTCTGACCTCCACGGGATCCAGGCACGCATGAGGCACACATGGATTCATAAAGGTAAAATATCCATACAATAAAACAAACCTATTTAAAAATTAAAAAGAAAAGCATACAGCAGGAGATTCGCTATACTTACAACAGAGGGGATTTTGAGTAAAAACAGTGTAGGGCTGGGGTGTAGCTCAGGAGGTCAAGTGCATACCTTGCACGAAGCTGTGAATTCTGTCGACAGCACTAAAATATACTTGGCATGAGGGTACACACTTGTGGTCCGAGAACTCGTGCACTAGAGGGAGGAGGATCTGAAATTTAAGGTCATCTTAGGCTACATGGTGAGTTTGAGGCTACAAGAGACTCTGCCTATGAAACAAACGAAAAGTAAACGAAGCAAGCAACCAATGAACCAAACACAGGAATCCCAGCCGTACCAAAGCAAAGCAAAGCAACTGTTAGGGCTTATTAGGAAGTCTGTTCAGTTGTCTCTGATCTATGAGAATTAGGGTGCTCCGTTTTCTTTCATTTTGTATCATGTAGATAAGACCAATGGAGATGTTTAAAGATAATGAATGAATAATTCATATGTCTGACCAGTTACGTTTTGGGATAAAATAGTATATTATTTCTGAAATCTGGAGCTCATCTGGAGCACATTAGAGCACACTGTTTACAGGGCCAGTGTGTGAAGCAGAAATTATATAACATTTAGGAAATGTGTGGCTCCGAAGAGGGTGCTGCGAGAGCAAGCTGTCATGGACTTACCCTAATCATTTTCTGGAGTCTCGGTTGTGACAGACCTGAGTTCCGAAGTTTGGCTGGTTAGCTTTACCTCCTACGGCAGCAGCCTAGCCAGGATTGGCAGTGGACGAGGGAAGGACATGGCGGCTTTCTTTGCCGCTGCCTTTAGCAAGGACTTCAGTTTTGCATTTCCCACAATGCACCCGAGAAGGCGGCTTGACTCCGTGTTTATGGGCTTATTGTTCAGCACAGAAGGCACAAAAAATGAATAGATAAAACCCAGTCTCTGCCCTCTGTGGAGTTTATAGAGACAGTCACAGACATACAAGAAGACAAGCGTCAGACAATCGTCGAGCTACATTTATGATAGTAAATAGTTTCCTGAGAGAGAGAGAGAAAAAAAAAAAAAAACACTTAAAAATAGATTATTACCCTTTGGTGCCTCTGAAAAGAGTGTCTTAAAGTCAATTTTTAATAAATAAACTACTGATGTTTAAAACAGTTGTAAGAAAAAAATACCAGTGGTGTGATAGTATCAGCGCTTGCGCCCGGACAGACCACACTGGGCCCCTAAGGTCCCACGAGGAAGAGGTTTATTGAGGATGATGGAGACAAAGGGGGTTAAGAGAGAAAGAAGAGAAAAAAGGGAGCGGGAGGGCAGTCTGCCTTTTGTGTAAACCGTGACATAACTGCTTCCAGGTAAAGGTGGGGACCAAATGATGCTGGGAATGTATGGCCATTGCCGTGGCAACAGAGGCACACTTCCCTGTTGCCTATGGATGACATCACTGCTGGGTTCGAAGGCAAAGGTGGTTCCTGAGACCCACAAGTGTGAGAGAGGAACACAACAGCTGTTTGAATTACTTTGTGGGAGATGATGACTCTCTAAAGCAGGCTTCCCAGAAATAGTTGGTTTCTTGTTAAAAGACAAGGAAGGGCCTAATACCCCCGCCCCCAGTCAAACTGCATTTGTGAACGGAACATGGGGCCTGCACTACGTACAGCAGGCACCAGACAATAGCTTCTTAAAGTGTGTGATGATCCTATGTGGGGCTTGAAGTAAATATTTAATATTAATTAGGGATTTCTACCCCACCTTGGTTCATTTAGTTCTCAAATGAAAGACATACAACCTCTGTATTTATGATATTTAAAGCACCGGAGTAGGCAGATAAGTACTGTCTAAGCTAGTTTGCCTACTTTCCTAACTCTGAGATAAAATTTGCCAGGTCCCCCTGGGCCACTCCAATTGGGCAGCCCTCATGGCCATGTTTTCATGACTAACCTACCCCATGACATCTCCTCTCTCCTCTTCTTCTCTCCTCCTCAGACCTCAAGCCTAGGAACTAAAACTCCACCCATCTCTCTTCTGCCTGGCTCTAAGCTGTCAGCATCTTTATTGACCAATCAGGGATAACTTGCAGTCAAGGTTACATAGAATCTCTTGGTATATATGGGATCTCCCCATCCACAGGGTTAACCAGACCTTGGGGCCAGTATTTAGCATTACAATATATAGCAACAGACTACACCCCAACAGGGGCTATGGAACAGTGTGGTTGTTCTGGGAAGCTTGGCCAGAGCACAAGGTTTCTGAAGGCACAGACAATACAATTTGATCCAAACTCAAACATGCACAGAAGCTGAGAAACTCCTGACTGTGCTCACTGGTGCTACCTTCTGTAGCTTCACTGAAGCCCTACTTGTGACTACACCACAGACATTGGGCATCTCTAGAGGCCTTGCTGGGCAGCATCTACAAATGCTTCCAAAAATGGCTCATATTTCAGATGGTTGTACGTAGTATTTTTTTCTGTATGTACAAGGTTTTCAGTTCTTATAGAAGCACAGTGGAAAACATATTTCTAATATTCCCTACAATCATTCCTTCTTCAGTGTGTAATTACTCAATTACTGTGTCTGTGGGCTGTCTTGTGTTGGAGTGTTGGGTTTCTAAAATTACTGTTTTTTGATCCAAGTCTAACAACAACAACAACAACAACAACAAAACCGGTTAGATGAATATATCTTGGGATTGGAACAGAATTTCTGAAATGGCCCTAGGCACCCTTTGCGATTTTGTACTATGGATTTATGCAAAGTGGTGTTTCTCAGAACTGGTGACGATAAAATAAAAATATTGATCAGTTTGGAAAGCATTGACAATGCTTCATATCTGCAGTGTCAAAGACTCTGGCAAGAGTTAATTCTTCCTGAAAAATAGGTAATTTATTTCATTAGAATGTAAATTTTTCTTTAATAAATGACAAAATTATATGTATACCAAAGGATTATCATAAAATAAAATTTCTCATGTTGCACTGTCAATAAATATTTTATTTGTATATCTCTTTATTTTAATTTTAATTTTTGGGTCCCACATAGCCCAGGCTGGACTTGATCTTTCTATGTAACTAAATCTGGTCTTCAATTTTTGTCCTTTCTACTTGTTTTCTGTAAACCCATTTTATGTACCTACGTTTTGGTGGGTCATGTTAATATCTCTTGGGTGAAAAGAAATCACGAGTGGAAAGAATTATGGAAGCCCTATGCTAGATCGTACTAAAGGAAGACACTCAGGACAGACACCACCAGGCTCACCTCCTGGATAAGTTGGCTAGACTCTCACATTTTTTTCTGATTTAGTGATTTAAATTGTTATATTAAATATTGGGTTTTAATACTAAATTTAAATATTAGAATTCATTTTGTTGGTCTTTCTCCTCTTCCTCTTCCACAATCCACTCTCCCATGTCCTCTCCACCCTCATTTGCCTCTTCCCCATGTTCACAGCGCTGTGTACTGTTTTTTCCAGCTCTTCCTTTCATCCCCCTGCGGTCCCTGTCGGGTTATAGGACCCATACCTACATCCACACATATAACAGTTAAAGCTCACTTCTGCGGAGAACAGGGTGTTTTTCTAAATCTCCATTGTCTGCCTCATTTAACGTAACATTTTTTAATGTTTTTCTGCATTTTCCTGGAAGTTTCAGAATTTCATTTTTTCTTTACAGCTGCATAATAAACATTTCTTCTGTGCATGCGCGTCCTTTATTCACATCTTCATGATGGGCATCTTAGTCTGCTTCTTCTGCAAAGAGAGCAGCAGTCAGCATGGCTGTGTCTGTCTTTGGGGCAGGCTGTGGGGCCTTCTGGGTTAATGCCAGCACTGGCCTATCTGGCAGCTCTCTTTGTATTTCATTGAGGAACCTCCAAACTGATTTTTATAATGACAACACTGGCTTAGCAAGCTCTCATCAGCAGCGAGCAGGTTTTCTCTTTCCCCACGTCCTCACCAGTATTCTAGAGGGAGATAAAATATCAACGTAGTTTTAATTTGGATTTAACTTAATTTAATTCCCTGGTTGCTAAACATGTTGAACTTTACTAAGCATTTGTTGGCCCTCTGAGTTTCCGATGACCCTGTGTTCTTTTCATTGCCCCATTGACTGACTGGGGTTTTGTTCTTTGGTGTGTATACGCTTTGCTGTCCATCATTCTAGATGTTAACTCCCTGCCTGGCAAAGATTGTCCCCTATTCCCCGGTCTGTTTGTTCTGCCGGTAGTTCCTTTGCTATGTAGAAAATATTTTTAATTTCTTGTGCTGTTAGAGTCCTGTTCAGATTGTCCTTGCCTATGCCTATAATCTTTTTTTAAAATTTTTCAAAATTGCTTTTTCAAAAAAAAATCTTAAATGTTTAATTTTTATTATTTTTTATATTTTATTTTTATATTTCCATTATTTTATTTTGTATTTATTTTCTTTTAAAAAATTGGATATATTTTATTTACATGTCAAATGTTATCCCCTTTCCTAGATTCTCTTTCATGTCTCCTATCCCATCATCCCTCCCCTGTTTCTATGAGGGTGTTCACCCACTCACCCCTCCCACCTCTCCGCCCTGACATTCCCCTACACTGGGGCATCAAGCCTTGGCAGGACTAAGGACTTCTTTTCCTACTGCTGCCCAATAAGACCATCCTCTGCTACATGTGCAGCTGGAACCATGGGCCTGTCCATCTGGACCCTTTGGATAGTGCTTTAGTCCCTAGGAGCTCTGGTTGGTTGGTATTGTTGTTCTTATGGTGTTATAAACCCTCAACTCCTTCAATTCTTTCTCTAACTCGTCTGTTAAGGATCCTGTTCTTAATTCTATGGTGGGCTGAGAGCATCTGCCTCTCTATTTGTTATGCTTTGCTATGCCTATAATCTTAAAATTAATAATAATAAAAATAACAATTATTATTATTATTGCATATCTATATTGCATGAGAGCATGTGCAGGCCATGGTATAGGTCAGAGAATAACTTGGTGGAGTTGGTGCTTTCCTTTCACGCTGTAGGTCCTGAGAACCAAACTCAAGTCATCAGGCATTACTGGGCCATGCTAATATATCTTGAAGCCTGAGTATCTTTACCTGATAGTTTTCTCTAGGCATTTCAGCATGTTAGGTTTTTACTTAAAAATCACTGATATATTATTGGCTTATGCAGGGTGAGAGATATAAAACTAATTTCATTCTATGAATAAACAGTTTTGTGTGAGCATTTTCTGTTGTCTTGTTTTTCCAGTGAATGTTTTTGACATTTGTCAAATATTGGCTGAGCATATCTTTGTGCATTTATTTCTGAGTTGTCTATTATAATACATTGGTATACTTTTTTCCACTCTCCTCCTCCCCCTCCTTCTCCTTTTCTTCTTTTGCCAGTATCATCTATCTTTGTTACTACAGCTCTGTAGTATATCTTGACATCAGAAATTACGGTGCTTCAAGTGATATTCTATTTGTATTACTTGGACTATTTCTATAGGGTTTCTGGGATTCCCCCACTGCTTAGTGAAGAATGTCGTCAGAATTTTGATTAGTAGTACATTGAGTGTGTAGTTTATGTTCTGTAAAATATAGGTATTTTTATAATATTAATTCTTCTAGTCTGAGAACATGGAGAAAATCTCTATTTTCTTCTTCAATTTCTTTTTTTCCCCCCATTTAGACTCTTGAATTCTTACACAAAAAGTGTTTAAAAGTTTTGAACTGGTGGCATAGCTAAGAGGAAACAAAATTTGCTAAAAAGGCTGAAAGAAATGACTAAAATGTATAATAAATAATACCTGCAGGATATATAATGATATATACCAAATAAAGACAAGTTAGTATCGAGGAATACATTGAACCGTACATTCTCGAGTGAAAGGAAAATTTAAGAATGTTTGATTAAAATGGGAAAGTTTGTTCACCTTTCTAAATTCTAGCACTATGCACCTTTTCAATAGATTTTAAATACTTTCCTATCTATGTGAACATCTAGTATTCAATATCTCCTTTCCCCCTAGAATTGGACTGAGGGTTTTATGCAACTTCTCTACCCCTGTTCCTTGTTCCTAGTCCTCTTTAAAAATTTTTCTTTTGAGATAGAGTCTCACTAAGTATTGGATGTTTCCAAACTTGGGGTCCTCTAACCTCCACTTCCAGAATAGCTTCGAAGCAGTAGTTCAATTATCCCCATCTCTCTACCCTTTTCTATAAAGCTTATCTATATAACTTATCAGTAATATTAAGTAGGTTTCCTTCAGTCTAGATTCCTTTAATTTACCAAATGCTTGGCTTAATTTATATTAATTAATTAATGTACCGAATTAGAATTATTCATTAAGTGTTTATAGTATGACAGGAATTACTATGCTGTATTTTAAGAATATAAATCATATTTTGCTTATAAAATTTTTTAATGCCATCAAATTCAAGGCATGAAAGCAAATGTATTTCTGTCTGATTGGCTAGTTCCCAAAGAAAGGAGATAAGCATGGGCAGAGCTTGCTTTTCTTTTCCTTTCAAACTGACAGGTCCTAAAGACAAGAACCCGGAACCCCATTGTTTGATCAATATATAATACTGTGATGGTTTGAATGAATATGGCCCCAATAGTCTCATAGACAGTAGCACACAGTTAGGACGTGTGGCTTGTTGGAGTGGGTATGGCTTTTTTTGGAGGAAGTGTGTGTCTTAGTCAGAGTTTCTATTCCTGCACAAAGCATCATGACCAAGAAGCAAGTTGGGGAGGAAAGGGTTTATTCAGCTTACACTTCCACATTGCTGTTCATCACCAGAGGAAGTCAGGACTGGAACTCAAGCAGGTCAGGAAGCAGGAGCTGATGCAGAGGCCATGGAGGGATGTCACTTACTGGCTTGCTTCCCCTGGCTTGCTCAGCCTGCTTTCTTATAGAACCCAGGACCACCAGCCCAGGGATGGCACCATTCACAATGGGTCCTTTCCCCTTGAATACTAATTGAGAAAATGCCTTTCAGAGGGTTCTCATAGGAAAATTTCCTTTCTCTGTGGTAGCTCCAGCTTGTGTCAAGTTGACACACAAAACCAGCCAGTAGAGTGTGTCACAAGGTATGGGCTTCAAGTTCTCAGATGTTTAAGCCAGGTCCAGGCTTTTACTTTCTTTCCACTGCATGCTGATTCAAATGTAGAACTCTCAGCTATCTACTTAGTATCATGTCTTTCTGTGTGCCACTATGATTTGTACGATGAGGTTGGTAGGGAAAAAGCACTGAGTTGTAAGCCAGCCTTAATTAAATGCTGTCCTTTAAAAGAGTTGTCACAGTCATGGTGTCTATTCACAGAAGCGAAGTTTTATGTGGGGATCTTTGATTCACTGGGACTCGAGTTTTGTACAAGGAGATAAGAAAGGAGTGATTTGCATTCTTCTGCATGCTGACTGTCAGTTGAAACAAAACCATTTTTGAAAAGGCTGTCCTTTTACCATTGAATATTTTTAGCTCCTTTGTCAAAGATCAAGTGACCATAGGTGTGTGGGCTCATTTCTGGGTCTTCAATTCTGTTCCATTGATTTACCTGCCTATCTCTGTACCAATACCATTTGGTTTTTATCACGATTGATTTGTAATGTAGCTTGAGCTCAGGGATGGTGATTCCCGCAGAAGATTTTATTTTATTTATTTATTTTTTTTGTGAATAGATTTTGCTATCCTAGGTTTTTTGTTATTCCAGATGAATTTGCAAATTGCTCTTTCCAACTCTATGAAGAGTTGAGTTGGAATTCTGATGGGAATTGTATTGAATCTGTAGATTGATTTTGCTAAGATGGACATTTTTATTATGTTGATCCTTTCAATCAATGAGCATGGGAGATCTTTCCATCTTCTGAGATCTGCTTCAATTTCATTCTTCAGATATTTGAAGTTCTTGTCATACAGAGCACTTATTTGCTTAGTTTGAATCACACCAAGGAATTTCATATTGTTTGTGACTAGTGTGAAAGATATCTTTTCCCTAATTTCTTTCTCAGCATGTTTATCCTTTGAGTAGAGGAAGGCTACTGATTTGTTTGAGTTAATTTTATATCCAGCCACTTTGCTGAAGTTGTTTATCAGCTGTAAAAGTTCTCTAATTGAATTTTTGGGGTCATTTAAGTATATTATTATATCATCAGCAAATAGCGATATTTTGACTTCCTATCTGATGTGTAGTTGTCTAGTTGCTCTGGCTAGGAATTCCAGTACTATATTGAATAGGTAGTTGGAGAGTGGGCAGCGTTGTCTAGTTTCTGATTTTAGTGGGATCACTTTAAGTTTCTCGCCATTTATTTTGATGTTGGCTAACAGTTTGCTGTATATTGCTTTTACTATGTTTAGGTATAGACCTTGAATTCCTGATCATTCCAAGACTTTTGACATGGAGAGCTGTTGAATTTTGTCAAATGCTTTCTCGGTATCTAGTAGAATGATCATGTGGTTTTTACATTTTGAATTTCTTTATAAGGTGGATTATGTTGATGGATTTCTGTATATTGAACTATCCCTGTATCTCTGGGATGAAGCTTACTTGATCATGGTGAATGATCCTTTTGATAAGTTCTTGGATTCGGTTTGCAAGAATTTTATTGAGTATTTTTGCATCAGTGTTCATGAGGGAAATTGGTCTGAAGCTCTATTTCTTTGTAGGGTCTTTGTGTGGTTTAGGTATGAGTGTAATTGTGTCTTTGAAGAACAAGCTAGGTAATGTTCTTTCTCTTTCTATTTTGTGGAATCGTTTGGAGAGTAATGGTACTAGGTCTTCTATTAATGTTTGATAGAATTCTGCATTGAACCCATCTGGTCCTGGGTTTTTTTGTTTGTTTGTTTGTTTTTGTTTTTGTTTGGGAGGCTTTTGATGACTGCTTCTATTTCTTTAGATGTTATGAGACTGTTAAATGGTTTATCTGATCCTGATTTGACTTTGCTATCTGGTATCTGTCTAGAAATTCATCCATTTCCTCGAGATTTTCCAGTTTTGTTGAGTATAGGCTTTTGTAGAAAGATCTGATGATTTCTTGAATATCTTCAGTTTCTGTTGTTATGTCTCCCCTTTCATTTCTGATTTTGTTAATTTGGATACTGTCTCTGTGCCCTCTAGTTAGTCTGACTAAGGGTCTATTGATCTTGTTGATTTTCTCAAAGAACCAGCTCCTGGTTTTCTTGATTCTTTGTATAGTTCTTTTTGTTTACTTGGTTGATTTCTGCTAAGAGTTTGATTATTTCCTGGTATATACTGCTCTTGGATGTATCTGCTTCTTTTTGTGCTACAGTTTTCAGCTGTCCTGTTAAGCTGCTAGTGTATGCTCTCTACAGTTGCTTTTTGGAGATATTCAGAGCTATCAGGTTTACTTTTAGTACTGCTTTCATTGCATCCCATAAGTTTGGGTATGTTGTGCTTTCATTTTTGTTCATTTCTAAAAGAATCCTTCATTTCTCTCTTTTTCTTCATTGACCTTGTTATCATTGAGCAGAACATTGTTCAGCTTCCATGTATATGTGGGCTTTTTGTTGTTATTAAAGACCAGCCTTAGTCCATGGTAATCTGATGGGTTGCATGGGAGTGTTTAGATCTTCTTTTATCTTTTGAGTCCTGTTTTGTAATGAGTATATGGCCAGTTTTTGAGAAGTTTGTGAGGTTCTGAGAAGAAGTTATATATTTTTTTGTTTTAGGGTGAAATGTTCTGTAGATGTCTGTTAAATCCAATTGGTTAATAACCTCTGCTAGTTTTGCTGTGTCTTTGTTCAGTTTCTGCTTCCATGATCTGTCCATTGATGAGAGTGAAGTGTTGAAGTCTCCCACTATGATTGTGTGTGGTGCAATATATGCATTGAGCATTAGTATGGTTTCCTTTATGACTGTGTTTGCTCTTGTATTTGGAGCATAGAAGTTTAGGATTGAGAGTTCAGCTTGATAGATTTTTTCCATTGAAGAGTAAAAAGTGTCCTTCCTTATTTTTTTTTGATAACTTTTGGTTGAAAATCTATTTTATTCGATATTAGAATGGCTAATCCAGCTTGTTTCTTAGAGTCATTTGCTTGGAAGGTTTTGTCCCAGCCTTTTATTCTGAGGTAGTGTCTGTCTTTGTCTCTGAGATGAGTTTCCTGTATGCAGCAAAATGCTGGATTCTGTTTACATATCCAGTCTGATAGTCTATGTCTCTTCATTTGGGAATTGAGTTCATTTATGTTAAGAGATATTAAGGAATAGTGATTGTTGTTTCCTGTTATTTTTGTCGTTAGAGGTAGAATTATGTTTGTGTGTTACTCTTCCTTTGGTTTTCTTGCTTAGTTATTTTCTTGCTTTTCCTAGGGTGGAGTTTCTTTTCTTGTGTCAGATTTTCTATTATCCTTTGTAGGGCTGGATTTGTGGTCAGGTATTGCATAAATTTGGTTTTGTCCTGTAATATCTTGGTCTCTCCATCTATGGTAATTGATAATTTTGCTGGATAGAGTAACCTGGGCTTGCATTTGTGTTCTCTTAGAGTCTATCCAGGATCTTCTAGCTTTCATAGTCTCTATTAAGAAGTCTGGTGTGATTCTGATTAGTCTGCCTTTATATGTTACATGTCTCTTTTCCCTTACTGCTTTTAGCATTATTTCTTTGTTTTGAACATTTGGTGTTTTGAGTATTATGTGTCAGGAAGAATCTCTTTCTGGTCCAATCTATTTGGAGTTCTGTAGGCTTTTTGTATGTTCATGGTCATCTCTTTCTTAAGGGTAGGGAAGTTTTCTATGATTTTGTTGAAGATATTTACTGTTCCATTTAGTTGATATTCTTCACCCTCTTCAACACCTATCATTCTTAGGTTTGGTCTTCTCATTGTATCCTGGATCTCATGGACATTTTGAGTTAGGAGCTTTTTGGGTTTTGCATCTTCTCTGATTTTTTTGTCTATGTTTTTTGTTAATGTTGTCTTCGGTCCCTGAGATTATTTCTTCTCTCTATTGTAGTTTGTTGGTGATGCTTGTATCTGCAATTTCTGATTTCATTCTTAGGTTTTCTATTTCCAGGGTTTTCTCTTTTTATAATTTCTTTATTGTTTATATTTCCATTTTCAATTTCTTCACCTGTTTGGTTGTGTTTTCCTGTAGTTCTTTGAGTGATTTCTCTTATAATTTTGTAAAGGGAGTTAGTTATTCATGTGCTTCTTGAAGATTTCCATCATCTTCATGAAGTATGATTTTATAAGTCTAAATCTTGTTTTTCTGGTCTATTGGGAAAACCACTTTATGCTGTGGTAGGAGAACTGGGTTTTGATGTTGCAAGGTTGTCTTGGTTTCCATTGCTTGGTTCCTTGTGCTTTCCTTTCTTTTGCCATCTTGTTGTCTGTGATTATAGTTGATCATTTTGTCTCTGACTTGTGTTCATCTCTCCTGTGGGTCTGAGGGTCCCTGGACTCAGGAGGGTGATTGCTCCTGGGTGTTCAGCTCTTTTTGGGCAGGCAGTGAGTTCTGATGTCAGTGACTTGGATCTGTCCCCAGATAGTCGGTGGGCTTGTGTGTGTCATGCTTACCTTTGGCTCAGTTAAAAAAAATGGTTGTGAGGCTGTTCTGGGAGCTCAGCCTTCTGCGGGCAGATCCTGAGTCCTGATGGTCAAGATCAGGCCCTATCTCTTGGCCAGAAAGGACCCTTTCCCAGAGAGTACCTATCTATCTGTGCCAGAGAGTTTCTGGTGTTCCCTCCCCAGATAGCCGGTGGGCTTATGTGTCATGCTTTCTGAGGGCTCCTGTGGAAGAGCGCTTTTGAGGCTGCTCTGGGTTCTCAGCCTTCTGAGGGCCAATCCTGAGTCTTAATTGTAGAGATCCGGCCCCTCATTCACAATTTCAAATTAATTAGTACATTTTAAAAAAAATGTGTCTTCTTCCTTTTTTACTGTGTGTGTGTGTGTGTGTGTGTGTGTAACTGAGGATTGAACCTAGGGTCTTATGTGTACTAAGCAAATGCTCTACTACAGAGTTGTTATTCCATATTCCTACCCCACCATTCTTTTAATTCTGGAGCATAGTCTCTTAAAATTGCTAAGGCAAGTCTTGAATTTGTTTTTGATCCTCCTGCCTCAGCATCTAAAGCAGTTGGTATTACACATTTATATTATGAGGTGCTTGGATACATCTAATCAATATCAATACATTTAAATGTTTTCACAGTTTCTAGAGTTTTGTTGACGTGAGTATGGCCATGTCAAAGACTACAATGTCCCAGAACTGTAGGAATGAAAAAGGCTTCCTCAGGTCTGGCTCAGGAAAATGACACGGCTTTTCTCTGGTTGTGTAAGGATGTTTGCAGTGTGCGCAGAAAGTATCAGTCACAGCTTCCTCTTCCCAGATGACTGTATCCTGACACTGCTCCCCTACACAGATCCCCTACTGAGATTAGCTGACCTGTCTCCTCATGTAGCTGCACATAAGAAACTCCATGAGTTTCTGTGTGGCTACAGCATCTCCATACGAGTGCATGGCTCACCAGATCCCAGCTCTGCATCATTTGTGACTATTTGTTTCCAGTAGCCCTATTTAGGTTCAGTCCAAAGCCATGCAGGTTGTGGTAATTATTGTCTATTTCTAATTCAGCTGAGTTTAGTGTAAGTTTTGGGTTTGCTGTAAATTGCCTCTGTCAAGGTATGTTTTTTGTATTCCTAGCCTTTACAGGATTCTTATCCTGAAGGGATGTTAGATTTCATCAAAGGCTTTTTTTTTTTTTTGTATCAAATAAGATAATCATAGGGTTTAAATTTTTTTTTTTTTGTCTTTCAATCTGTTTATGTGGTAGGTTACATTTATCCATTTATGTAGGTTGAATCATCCCTGAATGTCTGGGGTGAACCATACTTGATCACGATGAATTATCTTTGTGATGTGTTATTGATTTTTTTGCAAATATTTTATTGAATAATTTTGCCTCTATGTTCATAAGGGATATTGGTCTAACTCCCTCCGCCACCTCTCTCTGTTTTTTGCTGGTCTATGTTGGGATGGTTTTGGTACCAGGGTGATAGTGACTCCATAACAAGATTTAGAAAATGTTCTTTCAGGTTCCTTCTGTTTTAATTTTGTGAGATAGTTTGAGGAGTATTGGCATTAATTCTTCTTTGAAGTTCTGGTAGAATTCTGCATTGAATCCATCTGTCTTTGGGCATTTTCTGATTGGGAGAGTTTTAATTACCATTTCTATTTCACTGCGGGTCATGGGTCTGTATAAATTGCTTGTTTCATCTTGGTTTGGTAGGCCATTTTATACCAATTTCTTTTGGGTTTTCTAGTTTGGTGGAATAGAGACTTTTGTAGTATGTCCTAATAATTATCTGAATTTTCTTGGTGTTCATTGTAATATCCCCTTCTTCAAGTCTAATTTATTAATTTGGTTCTTTTATTTCTGTTTTTTGGTTAATTTGGCAAAGGTTTTTTCAACTCTGTCAATTTTCTCAAAGAATCAATTCTTTGTTTCAATGATTCTTTGTGATTTTTAAAAAATGTTTCTTTATATGTTTGTTTCTATTTCATTGAGCTTTCAGCCTCAAGTTCAATTATTTTTTCCAAATAATCTTTTCTTTGGAATTATTTTTTTATTTCTCATTGTTGTTCAAGAGTTTTTAATTGTGTTATCAAGTTACTAATATGAGCTCTCTCTAGTTTTTTTTTTTTTTTTTTAACGTAGACACTTAATGCTATGACCTTGCCTCTTGGAACCACCTTGGCTCTTAGAATCTTCTTTATTGTATTTCATAGAGCTGAATATGTTGTATTTAATTTTCATTCAGTTCTTAAAACTTTTAATTTTTTTTTCTTGATTTCTGTCTTGACATAGATTTTATTTAGTAGTGAGTTTTTCACTTTCAATGAGTATGTATAATGTCTGCTGTTTCTGTTCTTGTCGAAATCCAACTTTAATCCATGTTGGTCAGGTAGGATGCAGGGTATTATTTCAATTTTCTTATATATATATATTCATATATTTGGAGATGTGCTTTGTATCTTATGTGGTCAGTTTTGGAGAAATCATCACGATCTGTTAAGAAGAGAGTATATTCTTTAATGTTTGAGTGGAATGATCTGTAGATGTTTACAAGGTCCATTTAGTACATGATGTTCTTTAACTCTATAGTTTCTCTGTATTTTTTGTCTGAACAGACATATCAATTTTTTTAATATCAATCTTTAATCTTTAATTATATACATGGTTCTCTGATTTTTTTTAATGAATACTCTTTTTTTTTTCAAAAGTACTGTTTGTCACTCAACATTCCCAAGCTCAAACAAAAACAAAAACAAAAACCAAACTAACTAAATCTGACCAACAGAAATATAAACTGCATAAAAAGTCTATAGGATTTTTTTTTTTAACAAAACATTTGAGCACTGGTTACTACTTTTTCCCTCGAAGTTTTATTATTCTAATTCCTGACCTCAGAGATGCATGCATGATCCCGACTGAGTGTGGGTTTATGTGTCTAGGAGCATGTGTGCATACATTGGATAGTCCTTGGAAAGCATGATGTTCACAAGCCACTAAACACACAGCACATAATGAAACAAATGACCTTTCATAAGGTTTAACCAGAAAGTGAACATGTATGGATCGTTTTGTTTCTAAAGAGCCATCGAGTTGTAATAAAAAGGGATCCTGAGATTCTAAAAACCATCTGGGGTCCAGCTCGACTAGGAGCTGTTGTGGGAGTTTTCTGCAGAAGTCTCCTCTTCAGGCCTCGGTGAACCCCCAGACAAAGTTAAAAGCTAGAACCAAGGATCCATCAAGATCACTCTAGCCCTGAGTGTCTCTCCCATCTGATGAGCATTCAGCTGGATATAACCTCACACAACAGAGCACCACCACAGCATTTACCTGGATATAACCTCACACAACAGAGCACCACCACAGCATTCAGCTGGATATAACCTCACACAGCAGAGCACCACCACAGCCCCAGTAAAAAGTTTGCTCTGGTCTTCTCTATTAGAAGAAAATGAAGATTACTTCTCCATATTTCTTGCTCAGAAACCCTTCCTAGAGTTCTCCCCCATTCCTGGAAAATGGTTGATTCTCTGGTAGTTCTGGAGGTCTGTGATCTTCTTCTGCTGAACAGCAGCATCACACCAGATTGCTTGTCTCATCTTCATCAGGAGTTTTCATAAATCCCATCTCATCTATCACTAAACAAATAATTTCAAACTTTGTTCCAGCAACATTTGCTGTGATAAGTCCTTTCTTTTTCTTTTTTCTGACTTTCCTTTTCATTGTGCATTGATAAGGTAGTTCTGATTTCAGATCCAGGGGAGATGATCCCTGAATAACCTCGTCTTGAGGCAGAGATGGCATGGTAACCTAGAGCAAGCAAGCAAGAACCCTGTGTGTAGAACCAATTGCTCACTCAAGCTGGAAGTCCTGAGTTCCTCTAAGAAGGATATGGCCCCAAATCACAGGAGGTCCTATCACATTATCTGGGTCACAGTCTTGGGTTTCACAACACACGTTTTGGACTGGGATGCTACAGTTGAGGGACCTCTCTGGCTGGATTCAGTGGCCGGTCCCTCGGTGGCCCACACTCCCTGCCAGCGGCTGGCATTTCTCCGGTCGGTCCACCCCACAGGTCATCCTGGGATGACCTCAGCTTGCCCACCGCCGGGAATAGCCAGGGTTCAGAGCTCAAAAGCTCGACCCGACCAGGAGCAGCTGGAGCAGCTGTCATGCCCCCAGGCATATCTATTTTAAAGATTGAGGTATTGGAGTCACTCACTATCAGTGCATGAGGGTCAATAATTTTTTAGTTACAGTAGTATTTCTTTTTATCAACTTGAGAGCCCTTGTGTTTGGTGTATAAATATGAATTACAGTATCTGCTTAGTGAACATTTTCTTTAATGAGCATATATTTTTCTACCTCATTCTTTCGAATTAGTTTTGATTTGAAGTTTGTTTTATCAGATATTAAAATAACTATATATGCTTGAGTCTTGAATCTATTTGTGTGAAATACCTTTTCTCATCCTTTATCTTAAGGTAATGTTTATCTTTGATGATGAGGTGTGTTTCTTGACTGCAGCAGAAATCTGATATGTTGGTTCATGTCTTTTTATTGAGGCTTAGAAACCTTTAATATTGAGAGGTATTAATGAACAGTATTTGTTATTTTGTGGTTGTGAAATAGTTGTTTTTAGTCACTTTTGATTTATTATTCTTGGAGTATGGATTGTCTTCTGTCCTCTTTGATATAGTTAACTTTAGATTGAAGGTTTTTTCTAGTGCCTTTTGTAAAGCTAGATTTGTAGATAGAGGTTGCTTTAATTTGGTTTTATTGCAGAATGTTTCTCTTCCTCTGTTAGTATTGACTGATCATTTTGCTGGATATAGTAGTCTAAGCTGGAAACTATGGTTCCTTAGAATTTGTAGAACTCCCATTCAGGCCTTTTGGCTTTTAGTCTCTATTGAAGAGTTAGGGGTTATTCAATGGGCCTGCCTTCATATGTGACTTGCTTTATTTCACTTATAACCTTTAATATCATTTTTTGTTTTGATTATTTAGTGTTTTGATTATTACATGTTGTAGAGAATTCCTTTTCTGGTCTTGTCTGTTTGGTGTTCTGTATGCTTTGTGCATACTGATAGGCAGCTCTTTCTTCAACTGGACAATTTCCTTCTTTGACTTTGTTAAATATATTTTCTGTTACCAGAGTTTCTTCTTCCTCTATCCTAGCAGTTCTTATAACCTGTGGGTCTCATAGGGGTCTCATATCAGATACCTACATATCAGATATTTACATTATGATTCATTGCTATAGCAAAATTACAGTTATGCAGTAACAATAAAATCCTATTATGATTGGGGGTCACCACACATGCATTAAAGGATTGCAGCATCAGGAAGGTTGAGTACCACCGTTCTACACCTCCTATTTGTTTGTAGATTTTATCCTTACATAGTGTTTCAGATTTCCTTCATGTTTTGTGCCTGGATTTTTAAAAAAATACTTAACATTGTCTTTAAATTTTTCTGCCTTGTCTTCAAGACCTGAAATTCTCCCTTCCATGTCTTTTCATTTGTTGGTGAAGCTTACATATGATTTTTTTGTTTGGCATCCTAAGTTTTTCAGTTTCAGTTATATTTCAGTTTGAGTTTTTTTCTTTAGTGATCCTACTTTTTTCCTAAATCCTGCTTTCTTGTCTTACAATATTTTGTTTCATTCAACTGTTTGTATTTTCACAGGCTTTATTAAGACACGTTTTCATATCTTCTTTAAGGCTCTTGAACATCTTCATACTTGCTATTTTGAGGTTCTTTTCTTGTGCTTCAGCTAAATAAATTGCTTTTCTCAGACATATTGAAATAGGGCTGCTAGATTCTAGAAGACATTTATCTTGGTTGTTCGTATTTTCATTTTTTTTGTTCAGGGATTCAGGCATCTGGACTCATGATGCTGAGGGGGCCTCTGGTTCTGTACCAAGAGGTAAGTAGAAGCTCCAGAAAATGGTGTTGGGGTACCAGGAGGGCTCTTGAAGGCAGGCCATAGCAGGACTCAGCTCCAATGTTTTTTTCTCAAGTTGAAGCATTATGAAATTTATTTCTTCCTTTTTAACAGTCTTTCTTGAAATTTGTGTTTTCACATTCAGAACTGAAGCCCATGTCCTTTAAAAATCTACTTCTTCCATGATGTATTGCCTACCTGTATGATCCAGTATCTATAATGCTTCCTTTCAAAGCTTTCCTGTATTCTCACGTCTTACTTCAGTATATTGTAATTAAGTTTATCTCACCAATTAATTTTTCTGCAATTGAGGTAAAGATGGATCTAGAATTATTATAAAAGCAATAATATCGAAACAAAATATAATGAACATAATTATAGTAGTTTCTAAATATTTCTTTTAATGTCACAATAACACTTAAATTCCACTTCATAATAAAGTTCTTCTTTATCCCCATTATAATAGTAAAGAGACAGTAAAGACTGAGGGTCTAATGTCACTTAAACCTCTTGGGATGTCACTTCAACATTTTGGTAGTCATATATATTTGTTGAGTTGGCTACTGGCTGGTTTGACTGAGCATGGCCTTCATAGGCTCATATATTTGAATATTTGTTCTTTCACCACTGGCTCTTTGGGCAAGGTTAGGAAGTGTTTGTGACCTAGCTGGCAGAAATATGTCATTGATGGTAGACTTTGAGGTTTTAAAAGACTTATGGCATTTGGAGTTGGCTTTCTCTACCTTCCACTTGCAGATCAACATGTGAGCTCTCAGTGTTTTCTTCCTTTGCACTGACGTCATGGACACCAACCCTCTGAAACTATAAGCCTAATTAAAAGTTTAATACGTTGCTTTGTTCATGGTGTTTTGTCATAGCAATAGAAAAGCAACAAGGATAATAATATTTCTAGATTTTTAGGTCTTGTCTTATTTTAGAAAAAGAGGCTGTCTTCAATCCCAGGATTTGGGCGGCAGAGGCTTTTAGCTCTCTGAGTTTGAGGTCAGTCTGGTTGACAAATCGAGTTCCAGGACAGCCAGTGCTACACAGCAAAGCCCAGTCTTGAAAAACAACGTCAAAGCAAAGCAAAACAAAAAAGAAAACAAGCGAGTTTTAATAAACTTATTAATGGTTTTTGAGACAGGGATTCTCTGTGTGGTCCAATCTGTCCTGAGACTCACAGATATCCCATCTCTGCCTCCCTAGTGCTAGGACTAAAGGCATGCGTTGTGACACCTGGCTTTCAAAAGGAATTTTAATCAGATATTTTTACTACATCATTGTCAGTTTCCCATGATGTCTCTTTAGACTTATCCCCTATCATCAAAATAGTTTAATATGTGAAGACTTTTTTCTTTCCAGGAAGCTTATAATTTTAGTTACTTATATTGTGCAATTGCCAGTCTAGACAACTATTTTTGTTTCCAACTGACAGGGCATAGCCCAGCCGGGGAGAAAAGAAATAAATATTTACTTGACACTTATAGGAAGAAAGTTCTAGAAGGAAAGAATGCTAGCCAGGGTGTTCTCTAGAACCAGTAACAGTGCTGTGGCTTTCCCCCTTCTCTTTCCTCCCTCAACATCTCTGCACGCAATTGAGCCTCTATGCTGGGGGTTAGAATGAGAAGACAGTCTCTTGATAGAACATGTAGTTCCAATTCCTGTGGTAAAAGAATGATGTCAGTCATTTCTTTGTGTGTATGTGTGTGTGTGTGGTTTGGTGAAAGAAATAAATGATATTTCTCACCTCGAATTTCAGAAAGCAAAAGAAATCGTCCTCAAGAAAAACTTGTCATTTCCTTGGAGTGATTATGAAACCTGTCTGTGGTTGTGAACCTTTTATTTTTTATTTTTTTTCCTTCTTTAGAGTAAATTTATGAAAACCCAGAATTTTCCAGACTTGAGAAATAATAGTTTATTAATAAAAATTAGAGGCTCTTTGTTTGATTAGTCCAGCTTTTTGATATGGTTCAAAGTTTACAACATGCCTGTGGTGCAGATGGGAGGTATATAAAACCAACAGCAGCACTTAAGCATAAATTCATTACATTTATATATCTATTTGTGTGTGTGTGTGTGTGTGTGTGTGTGTGTGTGTGTGTGTGTGTGTGTGATAGTGGCAGGGGATGAGTGCTATTGTATGAAAATCAGAGGACGTGTGTGGAAGCCAGATCTACCACGTGGATACCAGGGAACCAAACAATGGTCATCAGACTTGGTGGCAAAGTCTCTACCCATTGAACATACCTACCATTTCTTACCCTCATCATTCTGAATAATGCCAGTATACCACACATGGCTGTTCCTCATTTTTGGAAGCAGAAAGATGGAGAAGAGAGAACAGCACATTCGTTTGACATGTATGTATGCCAAAACTTTGCAGGCATTTACAAATTACGAACTTTTATTTAATGAATGTAATACTAGAGTTGAAAACATAAAGAAGATGCATTAGGGTTGTTGGGAAGAAGGCCTACTCAGTAAAAGCAGTTGAAAGGTATGAAGAACTGCATTCAAATCCTCAGCAATGATGTAAGAAGTTATATGTGCCCACCCATATACCTATAATCTCAGCACTGTAGAAAAGGATGCCAGGGGTATTGCTAGGACTTGTTGGCTTCCAGTTCAGCTCCAGTTTTTGTGATAGGCCCTGTGTCAAGATAATAAGGTAGAAAGTGACAATGCAGAACACCTAACGTTTGTGTCTGGCTTCTTTCTCTCTCTAGACACAAACCAGTGCACATACCTCGTGGTCATAGGTCACACACACCATCAAACCCACACACAAAAAAGAAAGAAACATATTAAACATCTTCACTGAGTGCCTTACAGTGTTTTGAAATTTTTTCTTTAAGACACACACACACACACACACACACACACAGAGAGAGAGAGAGAGAGAGAGAGAGAGAGTCTATTAGATTGGATTCTGTGTAAGGATTAGGTAGTCCTGGCCATCTGCATTCTGGGGAGGAATAGAACACAGCAGTAGCTGCTCAGTTCACAAACCCAGATACCTTGACATTGCAATTTGGTTCTGAAAGCCTCCTGGAAGTTCACTGGTACTGTGCCCATGTTGGAAGGTTGGAGAGGCTGGTATGCTGAGGGGTGGTAAGGCTACAGCCATAAGGCTTGCTTTTGCAGAAGAGGTACCTCTGGAAAGTGCCGCCCAATTTGAGAAAAGTCCTCTGTTCTCTGTTAGGCCTTTGTTGGAAAGCGGAGGTCTCCCAGGTAACTCTAAATCTGATTAAGTTGGCGATAAAGACCTGCCTTAATAGGTTGTTCGGAATCTAGACGGAACAAATTGACAGACCTTTTAGTATTTGATGCCTTCCTTCTTCAAACAGGTCAGTGTTTTAAGCACAACTTTTAACATTGTCAGGAGATATTAAAGGTGAAAATGAAATCAAGAAGCAAACACCAAAACCACTTTCTGAGATGTCTTGAAGGAGACCCTGTGGTAGCACCAGGCTCCTGATCAGCGAGTGCAGACAACTGTTTCACTTGTTCCATTCAGACTGGTAACTTGTCATCTCCAAGATGACAAATCACTAGATTGTAGAATCACTCAGAAAAAGGTTGCTTTTCTAATGTCAAGTGTAAATGTGACTTCTGTTGAAGTGGTGAGATGAAAAGGCATATTCAGGCTTTTAAATACATGGCTCGGGCTGAGCCCAGGACATTTCTATTTATGTTCCAACTATCCCTAGGCCTAGTCCTGGGGCTTCCAGCCTTTGTATAATTTGCCTGCTTACCTAGGCCTAGAATGTTTTCAGCTCTCCACTCTCTATGCTAGGATTTTGTGTGGCCTGGGTTTGCTCAAGTCTTTGTATGAATATGACACATGAACTGATCTCTAGGTCTACCAAGACATTACCAGGAGTCACTTTAATCCTGTGTCTATTTAGCAAAATAATAGTAATAGGTGCTTCTCTAGTAGCTGCTTTAACCGCAGCCTCTTGGTTTTATTAACAGTGCCAGAAATGGGTTATATCTCATGGAGTGGGCCTTAAATTTAATCATAAAGCAGTTGGTTACTCTCATAATATCCATGCCAATATTGCACCAACTGGTATATCTTGTTAGGGCAGTTGTTATTGTAGGGTTCACAGTTGGGTAAGAATGATGAGTACTTTTCTCTGGTAGCATATATAGCACCTTAAAGCATTTTGAAGGCTCCATTTAATCCTTCCAGTTCCATCACTTCCCTTTCCTTCTTTACATCGATGTATTCTATGTGCCCTACCTTGAAAGATCTTCTTGGTCATGGCTCCTAATTAGCTCACCAACCTCCATGGGAATTCCAAATGGCACACACACATCTAAAGAGTCAACGCCAACATCTACATGTGAGAGAAAACAGCTGATATTTGTCTTTTTGTGTCTGGATTGCCTTATTCCGAATGATTATTTCCATCCACTTGTCAAGTTTACAGTTTCATTTTTAAAGACAGCTCAATAATTTATATAAATGTACTACATTTTCATTATTTTTATTACATAATGAGCATCCAGGCTGTTTTCCTTTCCTGGCTATTGTGAATAGAGCACCGATGTCATGGGTGGCAGGCATCTCTATAGTAGGACACGGAGCCCTCTGGGTATATGCCTAAGTGTGTGGATGGATTGTGTGGTAGATCTACTTTTAGCTTTCTTTCAGAGTCCCCATGCTGATTTTCATAGTGGTTGCATTAATTTACCCTCCCAGGAGTAGTGAGTAAGCCTTCCTCTTTTCCCACATCCATAAGAGCATCTGCTGACAATTCTTATGATTTTGTTTGTTTGTTTTGTTCTTTTGTATTTATTCATTTACTTAAAAAGTCTTAGCCATTCTCACTGGAATAGAATAAAATCTCAAAGTAGTTTTACTTTACATTTCTCTGATGGGTAAAAATGTTGAATAGTTTGAAATATGTTTCCCAGACATGTCTATTATATCTTTTGAGAATTCTCTATTTAGTGCCATGTTCCATGTTTTAATTGGGTTATTTGTTTTCTTGATGTTAATTTTTGAGTTCTTTGTACATTCTAGATATCAGTCTTCTGTCAGGTGCAGATGTGGTAAAAATTTTGTCTTATTCTATTTGCTTTTTCATCACTCCCAAGATGATCTTTTTTGCACAGAAGCTTCTAAGTTTTATATGGCCCCTTGTCAATTGGTCTTACTGAATATGTTATTGGAGTCCTGTTGAGAAAGTCATTTTCTGTGCCTATAAGTTCAAGCACATTCCTTAATTTGTCTTCTAGCAGTCTCAAGGCATCAATCAGGTCATTTGTCAAGGTCCTTTATACATTTAGAGTTTAGTTGATTGCAGAATGAGAGATAAGGATCTGGCTTTATTTATCCATACTTAGCTATCCTGTTTGACCACTTGTTAAAGATGCTGCCTTTTCTCCAGTGTGTCTTTTTGGTTTCTTCATAAAAAAATCAGGCAGCAGTAGGTGTGTAGACTTATGGTACTCAGATCATCAATTCTATTCTACTGACCAATGAGCACGTTGCATACCATGCTGCTTTCATGTAGGCTCAGATTTTTCAAAACCTTCTTTAATAAGGGTTCTCAAGCTCTTTGTTCTACCCCTATTTCCCAGTGTAATGTCCAAACATGGGGGAGGAGAGGGTAATAGGACACATACACCTGTTCAGAAGGAGCTCTTTGAGGTGATACTAATCAGTAGTGTCACGATATCAAAAGTATCACCAAACAGGAATCAGCATCGGTGGCATGATCCAGCATAAACAGCCAGGCTCCACTGAATTGGTGCAAGGCAGCAGAAGTGATCAGAATCAGCTGGAAAGCCGGGAATTCTCTGCAGTGCTTTTCTCAATAAAGATCAATGAAGACCGAAGACCAACAAAGGCTTGCATGGTTAGCTATGCACATGAGCAGTTACTGACTGTTGGGTCTTACTTATACCTTCTTCAAACATCATGTGTCCTCTCATGGGTCTGCTTCAGCAAAACTTCACATGATACATCCAAACATTTCCACATCACTTTTATTACTATGTAGTATAACTTAAAATCAGGGATGACCTTAACGCCAGGAGTTCTTTATTGCCAACCTCTCTGATGAACATAGATGCAAAACTTCCAATACTGAACAGGAAAGGAGAATGGTACTCTTTTCTTCTTCTTGATGGTAGTCGAAGTGTTCTGAGTTTTTCTCCCTGTAGCATGATGTTGGCTGTGGACTTGTACTTTGCCTTTGTTATCGTGAGGAATGTTTACCATGAAGGGATATTAGATTTTGTTAAAGGCATTTCCTGTGCTTGCTTTATGTCCACGTTTTGGGCAGTTTTGGAGAAAGTTCCATCAGTTGCTGAAAAAAAACAAAAGTACTCTTTAGTGTTTGGGTAGAATGTTCTTTAATCAAATTAGAGCCATTTGATTTATAATGTCATTTAGCTTCAGAATTTCTCCTTTTAGTTTTTATTCTGGATGAACTGTCTGTTAGTAAGAAATGATATTGGGTTCACCCACTACTACTGTCTTGTGGCTAATCTGTAATTTTTAGTTGAATATTGTTTCTTTAATGAAATTGGGTACCCTTGTGTTTAGTGTATAAATGTTTGTAATTGTAATATTATCTTGGTAGACTTTTTCTTTAATAAGTGTCTTTTTTTTGTTACTTTTGTATCATTCTGACAAAACACTATAGCCCACACTACTTATAAAAGAAAGTGTTTAATTGGGGTTATGGTTTCAAGAGGTTAAAATCCATGATGGCAGAGCAAAGGCATGGTGGTAGAAAAAAAATGAGAGCTCACATTTGTATATAAGTAGAAGGTAGAGAAGAAGCATACTAGAAATGATGTGAATCTTTTGAAACCCCAAAATCCTCCCTAGTGATATATCTCCTTGTACAAGGCCACACCTCCTAATCCTTTCAAAATAGTTCCACTATTTGGTGTCCAAGCCCTCAAAAATATAAACCTATGGGGGCCATTTTCATTCAATCTATCACAATGAATAATATGTAGTGTTCTTGGTTTGAAATTTATTTTGTCAGCTATTAAAATAGCCATTTCTGTTTCTTAATTCTATTTGCTTGGGGTACCTACCTTTTCTCTTCACTTAACTCTGAGGTGAAGTCTGTTGTTGATGGTGATGTTTGTTTCTTGAGGGGGGGCAAAGAGATTAATTGTTATCTAATTGAATCTGTTAATTTGTGTCTTTTTTATTGAGAAATTTGTAGTATTAATATTGAGAGATACACTGAACAATGTTAATTTCTGTTATTTTGTTGTTGTGAGGTTGTTTTCTTAGATCTCTTTTAGTTGATTTTCCTCAGATTATTACATACTGTTGGACATATTAAATTTCTTTTTATTGTGTAGAATGTTTTTCTTTTTTGGTTATGACTAATTGTATTATTGTGTAACATAATCTGAGTTGGCATCTGTGGTCATTTCAAACTTGTAGTGCATCCGTATAGGACTTTCTGGGTTTTAAAGTCTCCATTGAGAATTCAGGCTACATTCTGATGGGCTTGTTTTTATATGTGACTTAGTTTTCCTCTCTTGAGATGCTCAATACCTTTTCTTTGTTCTGTAGACTTAGTGTTTTGGTTATTATATGAAATGGGAAGTTACTTCTATGGTTTTGCCTTTTTGATGTTCTGTATACCTCTTGTATCTTGATAGCTTTATATTCCCTTAGTGTCTTAGTTAGGGTTTTATTGCTGTGGACAGATAGCATAACCAAGGCAAGACTAATGAAGGGCAACATTTATTTGAGCTGGCTGACAAGTTCAGAGGTTCAGTCCATCATCATTAAGGTAGGAGCAGGGTAGCATCCAGGCAGGAATGGTACAGGTAGAGCTAAGAGTTCTACATCTTCATCTGAAGGCTGCTAGTGGAAGACTGACTTCTAGGTAGCTAGGATGAGGGTCTTATAGCACACATCCACAGTGACACACCTACTCCAACAAGGCCACACCTCCTAATAGTGCCACTCCTTGGGCCAAGCATATACAAACCATTTTAGATTTGGAAAATGTTTTCTGTTTTATAAAAAAATATTTTTTATGTTTTTAATCTAGGTTTCTTTCTTTCCTTCCTTCCTTCCTTCTTTCCTTCCTTCCCTCCCTCCCTCCCTCCCTCCTTCTCCTCTTACTCCCTCTTCTTCCTTCTCTAGACAGGGTTCCCTCACTGTCCAGGAGCTCACTCTGTATAACAAGCTGACATTGAATTAAAAGATCTACCTGCCTCTGCCTTCAAGTGCTGTGTTTGAAAGTGTGCATCAACACTACCCAGTGTTTTATCTAGGTTTCTTCTCCATCTTCTATGCCCATTTTTCATAGATTTGAACCTTTTTATAGTGTCCTGAATGCCTGTATGGGGCCTTCCTGGTTTTTGTTTGTTTCTTAGTGTTAGCACTTTCTTTTACTGAGTAATCGGTTTTCTCTATTTCCTCTACCTTACCTCTGAGACCTTTAATATTCTCTCTTTCACATGATCTGCTATGTTGGTGAAACTTTCTTTTGAGGGTTTTCTTTGACTTTATGAGTTTTTAATTTTGAGTTTTATTTTATTTAGGTTTTTATTCAGAGATTCTCTCATTAGATGAATGTGGAATCTGGGTCTGGGGTGGGGTCCCTAGGTTCTGGGTCAGAATCCATGATTAGGTGGTGGGTTGGTTGCCTGATTGATAGGCAGATAGACAGGTTGACTGGGTTTGTGAGTTCTCACTAGTGGTTCTAAGTTGGATTCTATGTGCTGTTGGAGAGGCATTGTGGCTGGGTGGCAGACAGTCACTGTTTCCCTTCATACATGTTTTGCCTTGGCACATGTCTCAGCATGTTTGTCTGTCACAGCTGACATCACTCTGCCAATCAGCTAGAGTCCAAAAAAGGGACAAGAAACTGCAGCATACCACCAGAAGTTGTTTTTTTTTTTTTTTTTTTTTTTTTTTTGGCAAGTTTCTCCCTATGGATTCCTGCCAAATGGAGTTCAACTACTCACTGTAAGGCAGACAAGTACATGGGTGCCATTAGCAAAGAATCCCTCATCACATGTCCTTTCATGTGCCTGCTTTAGCAGAACATCCTCTTTCCTGTGTCTGTTTCAGCCAAACATCTCCTCATGAGTATGACTTAGTCTTTCACCTATGTCCACTTCAGGAAAACATTCCTTCACTTCTTTGCCCCAGGAAAACACCATCCAACACAATTGACTTTCCAAAGAGCCTATACATTTCCACTTTAAAAGTCACATCAGTACACGGACAGTACTTATAAGGTCATTCCTTAGTTTGTAATTTCAGATGGTTTCCTCTTTGAAGGCTTTATGTGATCAAGTTACGGTAATGAAACTCACAAAATATAGATGTGTAATCTAATGTTAACATCATGCTGGTGAATATTCATTTCTGGTGCCTAAGAAACTCTGCTCACTAATTTGGGTTTCAGAGAATTGGGATTCCTAAGCAGATTAATTTCCAGGGTTTGGTGTAATTGGAGAAAGGTTAATGTGAACAGTCTCTGGTACATTGTACATTTGTTGTTATAAAATCTAACAGACTTACCTTCTCCAACAATAGATTATATCTCCAGAATAAAGAGAAAAGAGGTGCTCAACAATCCAGCATGCTTTTGTTCTTTGTACAATGATGAAATATAAGAACATAGCCTCACTTTTACTGATGTATGTCTTCTAAACAGTGATACAATGATTGAACTTTTAGGAATATTATGAAGATTGGTGAGTTAGCGATTTCCAACACCATTCTAGGTCCATGTACAAACATGTGACCAGTCCCCGGACCTTCAGCCTCTGACCTACACTTGTGTAACACCTCCAGCTTCTGGTAGGCCAGGGATCTCTGGACTCTGAATTGTGTGCATACTTCTGCCTCTTTTCCTGATGGAAACCAGTAAGAGGTCCCAGAACCCTGTTCTTCCAGTGCATACTTTGAGCACTCACTGTAGTCATGCAGGTGAGAGGTAGAGATTTCTAGATAAACCTTCTCTATTATGATAGTTCTTGCTAGTGAGTAGTAAGTCTAGTAAAGCCAGAGGAATAGATACCCTCACCTGTTTCAGTACTCTTCTTTGGCACTTGGTACACTCACAAACTACAGAAGTGAGTATATGATTCACCCACATCTGGAACCCCCCCTCCACAACTCTGAATATATACCAATATATTAAGTTAGAGATCTCTGAATTCAAAAAACACTCCTAGAGCACCCTTTGACCAGGCTCTGATGATCAGACAATATATTGAATAGCTGCTTAGGGTAATACTACCAATGCCTACATTGACTCTGGTTTAAGAGGACAGAGGCTATGCCTCAGGTCCCCACTCTCACCAGGCCAAGATCAACTTCAGCTACTCCATTCATGAACCAATAGCAAATCTCTCTACAACTGAACTTCAATCAACCCTGAGCCCAGCCAAGATTTTTGAGTAGTGAAAATACCAAGCACTGGAAGAACTGAATTTGGATGTACCAAAAACTCTCAGCAAATTAACTCAAGATGGGCAGATTTTAATGTAAAAATATCAATAACATGAAATGTCAAGGAATGGTGGTCAACAACAACAATTTAAACAGATAACCCAAAAGAACAATTTAAAATATGTTCCAAGATTTTTAAGGAGGATACAAATAAACGTATGAACAAGCAGCTAAATAAAACAAGAAAGTTGATTTAAGTATGAAAATTGAAGTCAACAATGAGATGGAAATACTAAAGGAAAAGCAAGCCAAAACAATACCAGAAACTATAATCTAAATAAGACAAATAAGAAATCTCCATGGAAAGACATCCATAGAACAGATCACATAATTATCAGGGCTTGAGGACAAAGTAGAGGAATTAGATCATTCAATTAAGCTTAATGACAAGTTTAAAAAAAGCAAGAAATGCATGAACACCAATACAAGATCTGTAAGAGTGTGAAAAGATCAAACCTATAAACTCATAGAAAATATGAGTTGAGTCAAATCATAGAAGAATAGCCCTCAAATCTAGGGAAAGAAATACTCATCCAAACTCAAGAGGTAGAGAGAAGACCAAATATACAGGTCTAGAAAATAAGGTCTTAATACTATATTAGAATCAGAATACCAGACACATACATTAAGTGGTACTGAAATCTTAAAGGCAGAAGGTCTACATTACACATAATATCAGGCCCATCACAATAACTATTGATTTCTTGATGGAAAATTGAAAGCTGAAAGAGCTTAGAGTAATGCATTTTCAGTCCTTAAAGACCACCGGATAGTTATTCACACTACTATACCCAGAAAAACTATCCATTGCAGAAATCAAAGTATCAACCTAGAGGCTTCCTCCCTACTGTCTAGCTTTCCTAGTATGGAAGGGGCTGTGTAGTCTGATGAGGGAGAAAATTGATCAACAATCTTCCTCAGCTGTGAATCCTGCAAGCTTCAACCTTGAAAGATGAGTCTATTGGTAAAATAGGGGCATGAATATTATAGGGATAATCATGCGCTTTCTAATTGGATTTAAGGCTTACTCCACAGGAGGAAACTCATGTCTAGTAATGCAAACTTGGCCAAGAATCCAAGGAAGTCATAGAACCTATGGAAAAACCTACTACTGTAATTTTGGTAAATAGACTTGATATCAAAGTACCTTCTAAATATATGTCTTTCTCCATATAAATGAATATAGCTGTCCATTCTCATGAGAGAAACTTTTTTTGTAGGAACAATGCAGAGACTCTTAGCTGTCTGAATGAAGAGTATGTGGAATGGCAGATGCTGAGCCCTAAAGGGAACAGTGATATCACACCTCCTTTCCACAGGCACAGAGAACACTGTGTAAGAAGAGACAGAAAGATTGTAAGAGCCAAACGTTGGGACAGACTGCCCCAACTATTAGGAAAGTATCTCCTTCACTCATAAACTCTCATTGGCTGTGGCTGCCTATACAAAATTTACATAAGAGTAAGCCTGTCAAAATTCCAAGCACAGATTTGGGATTGGCTTATGAAGTCCAACTTTAAGGGAAGGAACTTTAGATGTTGATGGTTGCTGGGATAGAAGAGTCAGTTTTCTTTGGGGATGTGGTTTTTGGCAGGTTGTCTGTGCTATAGTGGAATGCCCTAGAGCCATGCATAAAAGGACAGTATTGCTTTTATATGATGTGTTATTAAAATGAAAAGAGAGAACATAAAGTTGGGAGGAGGACATGATGATGGGGGTCTGGGAGGAGTTGGAAAAGGTTGATAATGATTAAAATACATTGTCTACTTACAAAACATTTACAGAGCATGAATAAATTAAGATTAGTGTATTAATATATGCTTTGTTGTTGGAGTAATGCCTGCTGCATCAGGAACACTCAAGTGATTGTTACTGTTTCTGTCATTGTTTTCCCCAGTTATTCAGACAAATTTCCTCTTGCTGGAGGCTCTCTCAATACAGTTATTTAGATTTCAAATGTCTTCATTGTATTCTCCTTCTGAGCACATTTCCCTGAGATGATGTAATCCCCTTGCGCATGTATCTCAGAATTCTTTAATCATGCATTTACTGCTTGTTACCCATGTCTGCAGCCTCTGTTCTTACAACACAGTCCCCATTCTTATTTTCTACTCGAATTCTCCAGGGAATTCCTAGGTAGGTGAACAATCTCGTGCACACAGCTTTGAATTCCCAGACTGAGACATCCTTAGTCTAGCTTCATTTCAGGAACATAAATAAAGCCCAAAGCATCCTGAGAAGATTTATATCACATTCTTGTCTTAGCCACGAGTGGTTCTATACCCAGTCTTTGTTCTATGGCACAGTGCTGGGCATGAGATAGTATTCACCCCCATCTCTGGTTGTCAGTTGCATCTCCACTCCTCTTGCCAATGAGCACTGTTGCCCTTAAATTGGTGTCCTGGTTACTCATGGCAACACTTCTGTTATTGGTCTATCTCAATCTCTTCCTTTTCAGCACACTTGCCTACCCTAACTTACCCAGCCCGACTCTCCCTGTCTCCCCTGTCAACTAGGACCTAGACAGTTGTAGTGTGTGTAGTGTGTCATCTGAGCAAACTAACACACATCTGTGTACATAAAACTGCTCTCCCTCCCAGTACTCCTAGGTGGTTTGGAAGAGGAACGGCTGGAGGATCTGGGAGGGTAAGGCATTCAGGACGAATTAGCATACTGACACCAGTCATTGTGTATCAACATAGCAACTATTGGGTGTGAGGACGATTAGGAGGGAAAAAACCCCATCGACAATGATTAATAAATTGCACACACTAATGGCAGGGAGAAGAATACTCAGTGTGACACTGCCTTATGGAATTTCCGGTTTCAGAAACAGTCTGGTATTATTTCCACAGAACCGACAAAACCTGTTTGTTCATCTGACTATGACTTTATTATCAAACCGAATATACTTAAAATGATGAAGTCTACTTAGCATTTCTAAAAATAGTTCTGTTACCAGGTAATCTGGTGTGGATGTCTTGTGCAGGAATGGTTTCTCTGTTATTTTTCTTAATTCTATAAAAAGACTTATCCTTGTTTTAAAAGAAACCAGTACTTCTAAAATTCCTACAGTCCAAGTAATAGCCCTGAAGAAGATGCAGAAGTATATACCGAATGTACGCTGCAAAACTGACATGCCTAAGTGTGTCTTTCAGACTTGCCTTTGGTAGAGGTTTCAACTGCATGATACAAATGAATTTCAAAATAATGGCTTTTTATTCCTGTTCTATTAGATAACTGTTAATGAAAAGCTGGTCTCATTGTCTCTGGAACTTGGCACATTATCTTTTATTCCATCCCATTCTGTCCTCCTACCAGGAGCTGTCCACCTTCAAACCTTGCCACCTAATTTAAACCCTGAAATCCTGGCCCCAGTCACAGTGCCAGCAGTGTTCCTTTGGGGGGAAAAAGATTATATTTTGCAAAGTGTTATAATTCAAAAGAAGTGTGTTTTCTTCAGATGTGGAATATTTTCATCAATTCACCACCAACTCGATGTTTGTCTTAAGCAAATGCGAAGTTTGCTATTGAAAAGTGGTTGTTTTTCTGGGCAGTGGTGGCACATGGCTTTGATCCCAGCACTCTTTGCCATCTCGGATTTGGGGCCAGCCTGGTCTAAAGAGCGAGACCGAGTTCCAGGATAGCCAGTGAAACTCTCAAACAACAACAACAACAACAAAAAGAAAAAAGAAAAAAAAAGCCGTTTTAATTTTAATCACAGCACCATGTTTGAAATAGCTTGTTTTTCCTAAGTGTTAATGATATCAAAATGTTTAATTCATCCTAAATATTGTAGTATTAAATGACTGGATAGAGTTGATGTCTCTGAGTTGATAATCTGATGTATATTTCCTTATTGTATAATGCTCCAAAAATCCAAAATGTGAAAATGTTTGTATTTTAAAAATAAAGCTAACAGTTAAAACGTTAAAAAAAAAAAACAAACTATTATTTAGAGACAGGGAGAATTTGGGAGTTTGATGAGTATGAAGTTTTACTCTGGAAAGATGAAGGAAGTTCTGGAGTTGGGTATCCGTGATGTCTGCTTTGCAATGTGAATGCCTTCCATGCCATAAACGCTACACCCCAAAATGGCTGAAACGCCCTGACTATGCTCACACAGGGCTATGTTACATTTCTTGGAGCACATAGTGTTTGGGGCATCTTGCCTTTATTACTCAATATACTTGAACACAATCATATGTATGTGTAGAAAGTGTTTTCTTTGTATCACTGTCTCCTAAAGATGGATATTGGCTTCTCCTGCAAGTTAAAATGCTATGTTTTGGTTAAAGTGAACACACTTGTTCTTTTTATGATGTCTGATTTCACTGTCTCTGTACAATTATTCATTCATAGAATATTTGATGTGGTTCCACTGTCATATATATAATAATCCTGGATAATCCTAAGTAAACAATTGTCCTCTGGTACAACATGGAGTTTGCCAGAAAATACAGCATGTTAGGTTTCCCCATTTCCCCAAATCCTGGCAGCAAGACAAAAACCAACATTTTTAGGAGCTTGTGAAGCTGGTTCCCCTTTCCCAAGAGGAGTCATTTCCCTTGTCACAGTCAGAGGAACAAAATGTTCCCTGTGATGGCTACTAGCAATCTAAAGTCTACCCGATACACACTTGAATGCCTTTGCTAGCTCCTAGCTCTTAGCCCCTCTCCTACCCTAAACTCCCTGAAGCTCATGTTCCCCTCCCCCAAGTTACTGATTCACCTTGTAACCCCGTTCTTTCAGCTGTGCTTCTTTTTTTGCCCCCACTCTCCCTGTCTTCCTCTCTCAGTCTCCCCCTCCTCCTGCCTTTGTCCTTGGCAAGTTTAGACTGCTGGCCATGCTCAGTCTACTCTCTCTCTCTCTCTCTCTCTCTCTCTCTCTCTCTCTCTCTCTCTCTCTCTCTCTCTTTCTTTCTCTCTCTCTCTCCTTCCTAGATGTCTCTGGCTCTTCTCTCTTTATGTACAAGAAAAACCTTCCCCTTAACCATACCAAAAAGTGATCAGGCATGTCCTCAGTTTATACACAACATGGGATTGATTCAAGGGTACTTTGAGCATCTAAAGTATCTGTTAAATTAGAAGAGGAGCACTGTCTGTGAGCCCGCGTTAGGGTATATGCTGTAGGCTGGCAGTTCTGCATAGCAGTGGCTCTCAGTCTTCATCATATTCCCTGGACAAAGAATCCTAAGAACTCCTTTTGTAGCCCTTTCCTCCTGAGTTCACTAGTCTACTCCTCTCTCCTGTTGCTGAGCCTATCACGATTCACCCCTTTGTCCTCAGACTGCCCTAAGAGATGAAAGTCATGCCTGTTACAGAGAGGCATGTACTAAAAGTGCCCTTGCCCTTGAAACAGGATTCCTACTCTCTCCTACCCATGATGGAACATAGATATATCTCCCTGTTTCAGCACAAGGCAACTACCTGTGTTCTAGGACATCATTAGCTCTGTAGTTGACATTAGGCTAGACTGCGTGCCAGCAAACCCACCTGCTGTTTATTACCATTGCTCCTCCAGGAAAATGGGCTCCAAGCTTTGGTAATGGACTTGTCAAATAACTTTTGAAATACAGTTCTTTATAAGTTGCAAACAACTAATTTTCCCCTCTATATATATCCTCTCTCTTTCTTCTCACATAATCTATAAAATGGGTATTTTAATGATATTCATGTTTTATAGTTGAGGAATCAGAGGCATATATATCGAACGACTTCTATATGGTTACAAGAAATACTGAGTGGTTGAATCAATAAATTCATTTTTTTCCCTAGTGAGTAGCCAGTGAGTTACATACAATGTAACATGGTTTAATCAATTATTTTGTGTGCAGACACTGAGCCTCACTTTGGCCAAATGTTGTAATATGTATTGGGTAGTGTTTAGAACTGTTACAGAGAGAAAGAAGTAGAAAGGCCCCAAAGAAATGGCTTCATTTCCTTTCTCTCCACTTCTCTTAACTATTTGTATGACAAACTTACTCTGTGCTGCTCTTCCAACTAGATCTGCCCACACGGACAACATCTAAAGCTACAGAAAAGATAATATAGGGAGGAAAACCCAACTGGGAAAATTCACAATGAGGAATATTAAACAGAAAACCAAGGGCTGGGCTATGGTGGTGTGTGCCTTTGATCCCAGCACTCAGGAGGCAGAGTCAGGTGGATCTCTGAGTTTGAGGCCAGCCTGGTCTACAGAGTGAGTTCCAGGACAGCTAAGGCTACACAGAGAAACCCAGTCTCAAAAACCAGCTAACCAACCAAACAAAACATAATAAAAATTATTCTAAAGAGTGAAAAGCAGGAGCTGAAGAGACCGCTCAACAATGAATACTTGTTGCCCTCGGAGAAGACCTGAGTTCAGTTTCCACACACAGTGAGTCAGACACTACCTGTTACTCTAGTCCTAGGCTTTCCAGATCTTCTGGCTCTCTGAGTACCACATACTCATACATACATATGGTACACAAGAAAAACATTACGAATAAAACAAAACCAAACAGAAAAAACAAACTCTTCCCCCAAAGGCAGGAAAACTAGGGAAAGCCTTATGTGGTAGATAAGGGCTTGCGAATGGGAGTAGGTTTGGTTTTGTTTTAGTTTTTTTGAGGTAGGGGTTTACTCTGTAACCTAGCTGCTCCCCAGTTTCTCTGTGTAACCCAGGCTGCACTCAAAGCTCTGCTCATCATCCTGTCTGAGGTATGAGCTACAGAACCATCACCCTGACAGGACTTTGTGAGATGTGGAGTTTAAGGCTGTCAGACGTGCTGCCTTAGCTTGTAACTTTTTCAAGAAGCTGCTCCATCTCTTTGCCTCCATCCTCAACCATTTTGAAAGCAAGGCAATAGGAACTTTAAAAAGGCTTCAGTTGGTAAGTTTTGTGTTGTGGTAACTCTTGTTACTAAAGCATTAGGGACTTCAGCTGTCAAAAACAGTTTATGTAACATAATTTTCTACTTTACATATCAATAGTTTGATAGTTGATACATTCTATTCTGACTTTGGGTAAAGTATTATTTTAGACTAAATTGTGGGTTATTTCACAATCTATGTATTTAAATCTTAACCTCTATTCCTAAGAATGTGACTTTAGTTGGGGACAGCATCTTTTAAGATTAACAGTCTATCCTCAGGGCAGTTTCTAACACAATGCAGCTGATGCTTATTATTGTAAGAGGACATTTGGAGAGAGACACAGACCGAAGCTTCTGTGAGAAGTCGCAGGGGAGAAGGCGGCCGTGGTCCAGACAAGGATCTGGCAGAAGGACTTGCAGACACCTTGGTCTTGGACTTAGAGACTCAGAATCGTGAGATAAGCAGTGCCACCTTTGTACAGTGACGTTAACTACCACACCGCTGAGAAGTAAATCCTCAGAGTTGGGGAGAAATGAATTAGGACACAAACTTTTCAGAGGGCTGAAGTGGAGCAGATAGAAAGAGGTGCATATAATCGTACCCCCAAACAACAACACCAACAACAAGGAATCTCAGTGGATTTATAGCTTTAAGACCAAACTAGCCATCAGAAGAACTGCCTGATGGCCATTATTTGAGTTTGATATACCAATGTCCTGAAGGTCAGGAAAAGACTATTACCTCTAGGTGAGACAATTCAATCCAATTTTAGCTCCGTTTGGAATTGAAATTTTATAAACTGCCCTTCTGTGAAATACACTGCTTCGGCTTCTGGGGGAAGAAGTTTATAACTATAACATCCTGGGGAGGTCTTTGTCCTATTCACTGCTGCATACCTGAAATCTCAAAAGGATACGGAAGCAGTAGGTAAAACTGCATTGGGCAAGCATTACTTTCTCTTTGTGAACCCAAGGAATTACAGAATAAATGCTGTGTGGCCCTGAGCACGGTCACCAGTACTTTATCAAAAGACGACAATAGGGCTTTATGGAAGGGACTGGACTTGGGACCTTTACAGGGAGTGGAGAGAGCAGAATTTGAGGCCAAGGAGATGTTCCGCTTAGAGCACAAAATGGCATATAAGCATCTCCCAACCCCCAGCAACAGGAGGGTAACCTTGAAGGTTTAAAGGGAAATAGAAGCATTTTGCTGGCTTATTGGAGGGTTCTCTTGGTGTTATTTTTAAAACTGCTACCTTGAACATCAGCTTTTTCCATCCATTGGTTCGGCCTGTTTTCAGATGCAGCTGGTTGGATCCTAGGTGTTAGAAGAAACCTACCTGTGCTGGAATCTAACTTGGTGCCAGTTTTGTGGGGTTGACATGAGAGACTTTGTGCATTTGGAGGAGGAGACATCAGTTGAGACAATGTTGTCATCAGATGGGGCGTTAGGCAATTTTATGGGGGCAGTTTCTTGATTATCAGCTAAATGTGGGAGGGCTCAGCCCATTTTGCACAGTGCTACCTTGGTCAGGTGGTCCTGGATAATAGCTAAAAGCTGGTCTGTTCAGATGTTCTAGGACTTAACACTGACCCCTGCTCCTCTGTGTTAAGCCTTGGCTTCTCTCCATTTGAGAACAAAGTGGCTCCAGGGCATTTGCTACCAGTGGCTTCTGAGATCACTATTAAGATAAGGGTACACCTAAGAGTTACAAACATCTTTAATAAATATGGCTGCTAAAATACAATGCCATTTTGACGTGAGCCATCTCCCCACCCCCATTTCTATACGCATTATATCACACTGCTTTGCATTGTAATAGTATTAATATTGTAAGGTATTAAGGAGGACAGTGGGTAGGTTGTTTGTCTTCATCCTTGAGTTGTCTAACTCTCAGTGACTACTCTTTAGGGTCTCAGGGTCTTGCAACTTGAAATGAGCAAGAGCTCCCCACATTTTGGCCATGTATTTGCTCAGAATTCTTGAAGACAGTGGTCAGTGTCCTTTGACTGAAGTGAACAAGGTGTGTGTTCTGAGAGTAAGGCTTCCCTATGGGTGTGGTCAATCTCGAGAGTCCCAGTCTCTATGAAACTGATCACATGTGGAAGCAAGGGTGTGAGTAATCTGTTCTGCCTGTCTTTCTGAGTTTCCTCTCCATGACTGTATCTTCTATTAGAGGTATAGAAGGACTGTAGTTTTTATTGTGGTTGCTTGATACTGATTGGTGATAGAGTTTTGAAGGTGTCAAAGATTTCTAGATGCATATGCATTAGATACAGACAGTTGTTTTTTTTTTTTTTTTTTTTTTTTTTTTTTTTTTTTTTTTTTTTTTTGGATAGATGAACAAAGAAAACACATTCATCCCCTCTCTGTTGTTTGTGGTCTGTTTGTCAAATCCCTTGTATTTTTTCTTTTTTTATATTGAGTTTCTAAAGCTCACAGGCAGAGTACCCTGGTCTGTGTACAAAGAGACACTGTTTGAACTTCTTCTGATAAGTTGTGAAACCACCGATGGGTAAATGAGGTGTGACTGGGGTGCTGGCGCAGGCTGTCAGCCGTCCTGAGGCCTCAATAACCGGGCTGGTGGCAGAGTCTGGGAAAAGGCCGCGCTGTCTCTGTCGCTTTCAGGGCCATATTCTTAATCTTATGACAGTTTATTCATTGCTGTTTAGCTCAGTGTTTCCCTGTCTTATCCATGTGTTAATAGTTAGATAATTTTCTCTTAATAAGAGTGAATTAATTGCATTTATTTTATAACAGATATGATGTTTAAAGGACCAGGGTCTGGCACATAACTGATGTTCAAGAAGTAATTTTTTGTTTTGTTTTGTTTTGTTTTTTATGCATTCAATTTACATCCTGTTCACTGCCCCATCTTGGTCACTTCCTTCCACAAACCATATCCCATACTCCCTTCTCTTCTTCTCCTGGGGTATCCCTCCACCCTGGCCCATCAAGTTTTTGTGAGGCTAGGTGCATCCTCTCCCACTGACGCCAGACAGCATAGCCCAGCTAGAAGAGATATTTAAGAAATGCTTTTTAAAAAGAGGTTCAGAAAAAAGTGGAGAGGAGAAAGAATTTAGAGTTAATTAACTTTATAAAGATATAAATCTTTGCCCCTCTCTTAATAACTTTTATGGGCAATCAAACAGCAAGGAGACAAAGGGAAACAGCACAGCAGGTCCTGCTGAGCCCATCCCGATGGGATAGAAGCACCGCATGCCTGGAACGTCTACCTGCTGCTCCTTCTCCGTCTTCCTGCTCGCCCTGTTCTCATTTCTCATGGTTCCAAGTGCTCCTTAGATTTCCAAGATCACAGCAGTAATGACCTTATTTTGGCATCAAGCAGACTTATGTCTCAACATTGGCTGCAAGGTTTACCTGGGTGAAATTACTTCTAAATTCCTGCTTCTTCATCTATGAAGTGGACATAACAATAGCTTTTGTTCTATGGGACTTTGCTGATAATATAGATAAAAGAGGTTAATACTTTGCTTAATATTAACGATCTATACTCGTTATCTCTTTTTAAGAATGACAAGCTGTGAGTCTCTGTACACACTGGGCCATTTTCTTCTTTTCCAATATTTTATTTACATATTTACATAAAATGAATATTACACCTTGGTTGTAGCCCCTCCCTCCTCCCGGTAACCCCACTCTTGGCCTTCCCCTATCCTCCCTGAATATTATTCAATCCTGGAACATCAAGCCACTGCAGGACAAGGTATGTCCTCTCCCACTGGGCCAAGATGAGGTAGTTCACTTAAGGGAATGGGATTCACAAGTAGGTAACAGATTCAGGGCCACCCCCTGCTTCAGTTGTTGGGGGAATTGTATGAAGACCAAGATGAACATTTACTACATATCTGTGTGTTGGGAGATGGCCTAGGTCCAGCCCATACTTGCTCTTTGGTTGATAGTTCACTCTTTGGGAACCTCAAGGGTCCAGGTTGGTATAATCTGTTAGTCTTCTTGTTGAGTCTCTATCCCCTTCAGGTCCCTTAATCCCCCAACTCTCCCACAAAACTTCCTGAGCTCCAATCGATATCTAATGTCTAATGCTGTGAGTCCCTGAATCTGTTTCCATTGGTGGCTGGGAGGAGCCTCTCAGAGGACAGTTATGATAGGCTCCTGTCTGCAAGCATAGCAAAGTATCAATTATGGTGTCAGGGATTGGTTCTTGCTCATGGGATGGGTCCCAATTTGGACCAGTCATTGACTGGCCATTCTCCCCATCTTTGTTACTGAATATCTTGTAGGCAGAACACATTTTGGGTGGAAGGTTCTGTGGGTGGGTTGCTGTTCCTATCCCTCCTAGGATAGGAGGCCTGGCCCTCCTAGTTACAGGAGGTGGCCCAATCAAACTCCATATTCGTCACTGCTAGGAGTCTCAGCTAGAGTCACCCCCATAGACTTCCTGGAGCCTCCCTCTGTCCCAAATGTCTGGGACATCCTAGAGGTGCCCCTCACCTCTGTCCCCCACTGATTTCTGTCTGTCCCTCCCTATGCTTGATTTCCACTAACCCATTCCTTTCACCATCCCCTCTCCCATTCAGTTCCCTCCCTCCACCCACCTCCAATGTCTATGTTATTGAGTGAGATTCAAGTATTCTCCCTTGGGCACTCCTCTTTGGTTTCTTTTGGTCTGCGGATCGGAGCATAGTTATTCTGTGCTTTATGGCTGACGTCCACTTTCAGTGTCTACATACCATGCATGTCCTTTTGAGTCTGACTTACTTCACTCAGGATTGTATTTTCTAGTTCCACCCATTTGTCTGCAGATTGTATGATGTTCTTGTTTTTCATAGCTGAGTAGTATGTCATTGTATAGATGTACTACATATTCTATATCCATTCTTCTGTTGAGGGGTATCCGGGTTATTTCCAGTTTGCAGTCCCACCAGCAATGGAGGAGTGTTCCCCTTGCTCCACATCCTCACCAGCATCTGTTGCTTCTTGAGTTTTTACTCTTAGACATTCTGATGGGCTGAAGGCGGAAACTCGGAGTAGTTTTCATTTGCATTTCCCTGATAACTAAGAATATCAAACATTTCCTTAAGTGTTTCTCAGCAATTAGAGATTCCCCTTTTGAGAATTTGTTTTTAGGTCGTCACCCCATTTTTAAATTAGGTTATTTGGGTTGTTGGCGTCTAACTTCTTGAGTTCTTTATATATTTTGAATATTAGTCCTCTGTCAGATGTAGGGTTAGTGTTTCCCCAATCTGTAGGCTGCTGTTTTGTCCTATTGACAGCATTCTTTGTCTTACAGAAGCTTTTCAGTTTGATGAGGTTCCATTTATTAATTGTTGATCTTAGTGCCTGAGTCACTGATGTTCTCAACTGGCCAGGAAGTTGTCTCCTGTACCAAAGTGATCCCTACTTTCTCTTCTATTTGATTTATCGCACCTGATTTACCTTGAGATCTTTGATCCACTTGGATTTGAGATTTGTGCAGGGTGATAATTATGGTTCAATTTGCATTCTTCTACGTGCAGACATCCAGTTAGACCAGTGCCATTTGTTGAAGATGTTTTCTTTTTCCTATTGTATGGTTTTGGCTTTTTTTGTCAAAAATCAAGTGTTGGTAGATGTGTGGCTTTATCTCTGGGTCTTTGATTTGATTCTATTGATCAATTTGGCTGTTTCTATACAAATCCAATGCCACCTTTATTACTTTTTCTCTGTAGTACAGCTTGAGATCAGGGATAGTGACTAGAAGGTCTCTTATTATACAAGATTATTTTAGATATTTTGTTTTTTTTTTTTTTTGGTTGGTTTTTTCATATGAAATTGAGAATTGTTCTTTCAAGGTCTGGAAAGAATTGTGTTAGAATTTTGATGGAGACTACATTGATGCTATAGATTTTGGTACGGGGGTGTCAGTTTTACTCTGTTAATCCTACTGATCCATGAGCAGGGGAGATTTTTCCATCTTCTGATGTTTCAATTTCTTTCTTCAGGGACTTGGAGTTCTTGTCATACAGGTCTTTCACACAGTTTTAATATCAACAATTTCTGTACTCATTTTAAAATTTGTCTTTCAGAATGAGAAGCTTTGTGGGTCAATATTTGTGTGTGTGTGTTTGTGTGTGTGTGTGTGTGTGTAATTGTTTTCTTCTTTGAATTCAAATACAGTTGAGGCTTTTCCCTAAGCTTTTGTTAAGAACATTCTTTCTTAGATAAAATCAAGTTTGTAAAATGTTGAGTCAGATGCAGAACAGTTTAGCAAAATATAAGCAAGTGTTGCTGCAGGATTCTAACTCAGGCCCACGTTCTTCACATGGCCTAATGTCTGCTCCTGCAGTGGTTCAGTGTGATAACTCCATGCTTCTGGGTTAGAGTTTACAATCTCAGGAATGAACATTGCCTCACTGTCTGAAAGTGTGTTAGTCCCAACAACTTGTTCTTTTCCTAGTATTCTACAGCAATTTTGGTATTATCCTAGGGAGCTTTTCTTTTTATTTTACATCTTTGAAAATAGGAAAGGACCCTTGGGGACTAGCGATCTGCTGCCAAGGCTCCAAACTAGCATCCTTGCCTGCAGTTCTTCAGTGGATTTTCCAATTTTTGCTTTTCTTAGAATGCAGATCCCCGAGAACAGACCCAATATGACTACCATGACCATCTCAACACTTGAGTGTGATATTGATCTGGGCAGCAAACCAAAATGTTATCACCTTATCCATATCCATGTGCTAATAAGGAAGGAGAAAGAAACCTCAACAGCAAGGTTCCTAGTGATGTCCCTCAGGCTGAGTTCAGTTTAATTGCCTTTTTTAAAAAGGTGAAAGTTACTTTTAATGACCCAGATGACTCTTTTTTCCATCCAGTAGCATTTTCAGAGTCCAACAGAACATCTCTATCAGGAAATTCTATTTTAGTTTTTAGTGTGTCGATGAAAAAGAAAAAAAAAAAACCACACAATTCTTTCAGATGCGTTTCTGTTTACACAGCCTTTAAAAGTTTTACTTGCATACGGCTTGTTCCACTGGCAGTACTTTGAGTTCTGTTTTCAAGGCTTGAAGCCCTCAATACTGTTTATAGAACAGGAAGAGAAGTGACCCTTTTAGTAAGGAAAAGAAGCTACAAAAACTCCCCTTACTTCAAAGAGTTTGTTTGGAAGCACAGTAAGCCATACTGTTGGGGCTGGGCATGGGGGTACGTGTCTGAAACTCCTGTACTTGGAAGGTGGAGGTGGGGAGATTTGGAGTTCAAGGCTGTTTTGTGACTATGTACCAAGTTTATAACCAGCCCATGCTACATGAGACCCTGTCGCAAACACAAGAGCATAAGAAGTTGTATTGGTGTCTTGACAACAGTATTTTAGGCATATTATCATAAAAAGTTGCAGGATTAAATATTAAATAACTTTGTATTCATCCTCTCTATCAGATTATTTGCTATATTTACCACCTAACCTAGCTAAACCCCTATATTTGTATTTCTGTTAATATATCAGTCTTATACATTTTTTGGGTGCATTTCAAAGCTACCAGAAGTAATGAGATTCTGTCAAATCATGAGGACACCACAGGCCATCTAGCCAATGGTGAGATTTACCAGTGGGATTAGATTCTATGGCAGTTTAGCAACAGAGTATCTTTCACGTGATTTAAATAAAAATATTATGTATTCTTTTCTGTGAGAGTGTTGATGATTGAACCCAAGAATTCATACATGGTCAGCACATGCCATCTCATGTTCTGGTCTCCTCCAACCTTTAACGTGCTTAAACAGCTCATTTTCTCTGCTAGAAGAACATTGACGGTAGGTGCTGATATAATTCATGCTTTAAGCACTTTGTTTCTGATTCATATCCCAAGCTGTGGTGTTCATATATGAGGGCTGTGCTGCTCTAAAATCGCTGCTAGAGCTCCAGCCATCTCATTTTCTAATACCAAGAGGAGCAGGAAGGGTAGGCGAACTGCTGACCTAGAAGGGCCAATACTTTATGACTAATTTTTTTAAAGCTTCAGGACAACAAAACAAAAGCAATAAACAAATCCAAATAAGCAGTAGTTGAAATTTTGTGGGATCACATTACATTTATAGCTGTATTTAGCAAAAAAGGGCATTATAAAGAGGGTGTTTATGTTTTATATTTTATTAGCTATAACATAGACATACTTGAATCTGAGAAATACAGTATTGTTTACTTTTGATTATTCAAGGAGCTGATTTATTTCAAACATTTCTCTTTGTTGGAACATTCAGTTGAGCTGAAAGCTTCTAGCTCAGCTCTGTGAGTCCTAGGTTACCATTAGAGGCATTTGCAGGGGCACAAAAGGTGACTTCTGAACAGAGCTGTTTTCCCAGTGTATTCACTGAGCCCTATGTTGTAGTGATATCAAAGTAATATCCCTTTTCCTTTGTTCATCCCAGTGAACTTAGAAAAATTTAGTGGTTGAGGACAAAAGGACCACGCAGTCAATTTGAGCTATCATTTCTCAGAAATGTATGAGTTAAGAATCTGGCCTGCTGATGACAAAAATTCTTGAGGAATATTTTTAAAGCAGATTTATCTCAGAAGAAGCAGCTTTGTTTTTCTACATGAAGAGTTCTTGGGTCAAAGTAGATGAGAGTTTAAACTCCTTGGTGCTGGGTCCTGGCATTCCTGGTATACATAAGGTCTTTCGCAGCAAAGAAGGAAGGAAACGGTTTTGAACTGTGTATGTGCATGCCTGTGTGTATATGTGTGCATGCCCATGTGGGAGAATGTGTGCCCATGCAGGTGTGTGTGTGTGTGTGTGTGTGTGTGTGTGCGTGTGTGTGTGTGTGTGTATTTACAGTTTGGGAAACTCCAGGGATTCTGACTCCTCCATCTTATCAGAGCTAGGATTACAAGTGTATATCTTAACTTAAGCATTAACATTCTTTTGAGACAAGATCTCACTGTGTATCTTTAGGTGTCCTAAAACTCACCAATCTCTGCTTCCTGATTGTTGGGATTAAAGGCATGCTCCAAGTTCCTGGAACACATTTATAGTTTTAAATTGACTGAGTGACCAGTATTCCAACATGGCTGCTCGAGAATTTGAGGCATAGGCAGCTTATCAGAATCAGCTATAACAGTAGCTCCAGCATGTGTGCGTGCTTGTTTGTGTTTTGTTGTTGTTGTTAATCTAAGCAGGTATTCATGTCCAAATCAGGAGGGAGAATTCCTAGATTATTAGTTTTTTAATCAGAAGATAGTAAAATTCAACTCACAACGCTTTTGTAAATGAAGCTTTATTAAGACATAGTCGTGCATGCCTATCCTGTGTTGCTAATGGCTCTTTTTGAGCTAGCACAGCAGAGGTAAGGAGTTGTAACAGGGAGTGTGTACCTGCAAAACCTAACATTTTGATTGTCCCTTTGCAGAAAACATCTGCTGACCCCTGGGTTTGTATAGCCCTCTTCAAAACTCTTGGCCGGTTTAGGGAAGCTTTGGTTTTGAAACCCAGTGGTAAGCAACATCAGCTTACTTTTGCAGATATGAAACTTAGATCCTAATACTTTCTTCAGCCCTCTCTCAACCCTCCTCCTCCAACTTGGAAAGTGGCCCAATAAGTGAAATGAAACTTGGCCTGATCAGTGCTGTTGAGAAAGTGGAAGGTGAAAGTGTTGACATATGCTTGTCTTCTGTAGCCCCAACCTCTCTAGCAGCATTTGACATGGTGAAAGTATTCTGGCCAGCTAGTTAGCTCCCAGTCTGCAGAAGCCTCTCTGCTGCTATCTGACTTTGTTTGGTGTTGTGTCCATGAAGTAATGCAGCTCGATAAAAGATCTACATCTTTTCCTGAATAATGGCTCTTTAGAGGAATACCTCTTTTTATTTTACTAATTGCAGTAAGTTTGTGTCTTTCTGTATTTAATATTGACATATATTTAACAGTCATTATATAAAACATATGTGTATTTTTAGTCATTTGTTTAAAGTTGGACAAAATGCATGTAAAATAAAACTTACCATTCTATCTATTTAATCGTAATTCATTAACGCTAAGTGAATTCTAAGTACACTTCTTAGGTTGCAAGACAAACCTCATCTCTCCAGTGCAGTTTCCTATCAGCCCTCCCTGCATGCCCTGGATTCACAATTTTGCATCCACCTCTTTAAGTCTTTACTCAGTACCTTGTGTACGTGGAGTTAAGTTGCATCTGTCTTTTTAAGTTCAGTTGATTGCTTGTTTTGAGAATTTTATACATGAGTACTGTATTGACATAGTTTTACCCACCTCTCTCCTCCACTCACCTCTTCTAGTCTTCCTCTATTCCCACTCAAGTTCATGTCCTCTACTTGAATTATTGTGATATCTGTACATGAACTACACATACAAACATATATGTGTATATATATATATATATATATATATATATATATATATATATACACACATACATACAAAACATACATCCACATATATGTAAAACTTACTAAGTCCCATTTGTGTTGCTGTTATATATACATGTGTTTAAGGATGACCGTTTGGGATTGGATAACCTATCAGAAGGTTCATCCTGGAGACAAAATGATTATTCCTTTCTCAGCAGCCATTAATTATGTGTGGCTTTTCATCTAGGAGTGGGACCTTTTAAGATTTCTTCTCTCATGGCATACTGACTGTTGTGATCAATCAGCATCTGTCATTTTGTGAATGACTTATTTCATTTAGCATGTTTCCAAGTTTTATCCATATCCATATCAGAATGTCATTTTCTTTTTTTTCCTTTCTTCCTTTCTTTCCTCCCTCCCCCTCCCTCTCCCTCTTTCCTTTTCCTTCTCCTCCTCCTTCTTCTTTCTTCAACATTTTTTGACAGACTTACTGTGACTGTATGGCCTCAGTTCCCCTGGAACTTACTATGTAGGTAAAGCAGGTCTTGAACTCACAGAGCTCTATATGCTGGAATAAAAGGTATGTGCCACTACAACTGGCCTCGCTTTCTTTTCTTGAAGTACTGAGAAGTAGATCCAGGGCCTTTCCTAGGCCAAACAATCATTCTACCACTGAGATACTCCCTTAGCCCTAGAATTTTTTTTAATGATTTAATAGTATAAATCTTGCTTTCATTCACCAGAAGTAATTATTGTCTCAGAGGCTACTGCTGAATAAACTCAGTCTTTCTCATTTTTTCTGAACTCTTGCTGGTTGGTTCAACTCAGCTATTTTGGCTTAAACTCTTCTCCAAGCTGACTGACTCAAACTGTCTTCTCTTGGCTTTCCACTGAATTGCTCTGCTTGAAAAAAACTGCCTCTGAATTCCATAAACTGAAAGGAACTGCACCAACTCAACTGAACTCCCTTGAACTATACTCACTGAACGGTCCTCTTCTCCCAACTTACTCTGTGCTGCTTTTAAGTAGCCTCTCTTTTCTGCCTGTTCTTGTGAGAGTTGGGTGTACTTTATCTCTGACTTGTTCTGTTGAACCTTTCTCTGATTTGTCAATTTGTATGCCTCTGAAATCAATGTCACTTTCAAACAAGGCTGCTAACTTCTACAAACTAACCTTACCTTCATTATTTGGGATTAAAGGTGTGTACTAAGGGCACGTCTGTAGCCCAGCCAGAGGGGTTTAATGTGTGTCATTTCATCTGGATCACAGGGACCAAGAAAGTCTTTGCAATCCCTTGCCAAAGCAGCCATGTTGCTAGATTAAAATTCCTCTACAGAATAGTATCCCCCTTCTCTCTCCCTCTCCCTTTTCCTCCCTCTCCCTCTTCCTATCCCTTTCTCTAACTCCCACTCCCTCTCCCTCCCCCGCCTCTCTGCATCTCTGTCTCTCTGTTTCTCTGTCTGTCTGTCTGTCTGTCTGTCTGTCTCTCTCTCTCTCTCTCTCTCTCTCTCTCTCTCTCTCTCTCTGTGTGTGTGTGTGTGTCTGTAAATGCTGTATTTTGTTGTTTAAATTTTCATCTGATGATGGTCACTTGTGTCCTTTCTGTGAATGACGTCACTATGAACACTGTTTAAGTCCCTATTTTCAGTGTTTTCAGGAGTAATTAGAGAAGTGAAGTTGCTGGGTTATGTCGTAATTCTAGTTTTAATTTTTTGAGGAAAGGGTTATGTGCACTTTGATCAGATGTGCTCCTCTTTCCCTTACCTCCTGCTGGTCTATTCTCCCACTCTGCAGTTGGCTCTGTCCTCAGAGAAGCTGCTCCCATGAAACGTTGAGAAGTACAAGAATGTGTTAGGAAAGGGGAAATTGCTGTGAAGGACAAAGAAGAGAAACAGAAGTAGTTAGGAAACTCTGTATTACATTGAAGATTGGGTCAGGGAAAAGAAAGAGGGCTGCATAGGCAGCCGTAGATTTTAAGCACAGCTTTGGTCAGATTGTAGGTAGGCTGGTAGAAGTTCGAGTCACACTTGGAGGTTTCAGGAGGTCACATGCTGGGGAACAGACCTGCTGTGTGAGGGGAAGAGCTGAGGCAGGGGGCTGACATTCCTGTCTCACCTCATCCTGCTTTAATTCTGAGAAGGGAAAATTGCTCTCTTCCATCCGACTCACCTTTTCTACCTCTCTCACTGTTTCCCCTTCCATTCTCTGTGCCTCGCGCAAGCAGAGAGACCAAACGAATGATCAATATCCAGGGCCCACTAGAGAGTAAGAGCAGAATGCAGAGATGTGTGCGCATGGAGAATCTCTTGTAGGTGACATAAGGTGAGATCATGGAAAAACAACTGCAAAAGAGAAGCTACTTTCTTGTTTCGTTTTATGGATCAGTTTTGCTGTAAGCCTCATGATGAGAAGAGCTGAGGCTCTACACGCCATTCTTTCCACAGTGAGGAGAGGTTGGGGAAGAATACCTCCATCATGTGGAGCTGTCTGGAGAAGATTTTTCTCCCCCTCTAGAGAAGACAGTTGGCATCCAGGAAGTGATCAGGACTGAGAAGCAGGAGAGATTGCTTCAGATCATGCTCACCCACCATTTGTGTGGCCTGTGGACTAGATTCTTGATCCTAAGTTTCTTCTCTGGTGAAGGAAACACCCTGCCATTTATTCTGCCAGAGAAAGTGACTGTGTTTAGATTAGGGAAACTGGAAATAGCTGACAAAAATCCCAGTACCTCTTGTTTTTCTCTACCAAAAATCACCGTGAACCTTCCAGTTTGCTGTTCGCAAACCGAAGAAGGAAGGGAACTGGAAGGGAAAGGACACGCCCTCCCCGTTTCTCTTTGGGAGGCATCAAGATATCTCTGCCTCTAATAATCGCCTGGGTAGAATTTTCCATTTTAGCCCAAAGCAGCTGAACCTGGTTTTAACTAATCCCCCTTTTGTGTATACCTCTAAGTCAACAAGAGGAACTGGACGAGTCAGACACTGTGTGGGAAGACTGGGGAAAAGAAAGAAGGTATAGAAACCACTAGAGATAGAGATAAGTTTGACATTCTGGCCAGTTGTCACGGTGTATTGCTCATGCAGAAGGTAGGCAGCTGGGAAGGCCGTTTGCAGACTGGTTTTAAATGCTTCATCTAATTGCAAGCAGCTGCCGATTAGCAGGGCTCGCCCGGCTGTTTTCAATTCAGCTCTGATAGAGAGAAGGAACCTTGTAAGGGAAGCTGGCAGGGCGGAGTGTGTGCACAGAGCCGCTTACACTTTTCCCAGAGGTCACAGAGTGCAGTAACTACCAAGGGGCGCTCTCTAAAGCCATTGCAGGCCTTCGGGATAATGATTTTCCTGAACTTCACCAGCATTTCTCAAGTTTGGCTGGAGACAGGCTTCCCCATTAGCCATATCCCAGAATGATTTTGGGGAAGATTCATCAGCCAACGGTGAACAGCTAGATGCTTCACGCCAGTTCAGAAGCAATTGTTTTCCAATGGGGCAGTAAATCAGAATGAGAGATAATAATATCTTTTAAGAGTCTTCTTGGATAGTTTCATTCTTAAAATTAAAAAAAATAGGAAAGTAGAAACATTTTCATGAGTCCTCTGTAATTATGAGACGTGCTACACATGCCTCAAATTTACGAATTCCCCGGAAGATAGTTTGGAGCATCCAAGTTCATTGAGCTTAATACCTTGTTATATAACTTTGTGTTATTTGTTTTCTCCCTTTCAAAAAGATTCTTAATCTCTCCTACTCAGTTGTTTTACTGGACTTCATTTCCTGGCATACATTTTCGACAGTCACTTTAGTGTTTTTGTACTGCTAATCGAAGAAACAGTTAATGGAAAAGCAACTTCTACAAAACTAGGAAGGCCTGCACCATTTCAGTGTCTGCCTAACCAGCCAGAAGTGTGTGAAACAATTCCCACTGAGCACAAAGATTCATCAACAAGAATCTTCACGCATATTTTTGATAATATTGGAAACTTAGATATACCATAACAGCTACAACTGGGAGCGGCTAAATATTTTCTGGTGTCCGTTTAGTATGGTGTTAGGTAGACACAGCAATGTTGGATATGTTGATGTGGGAAAAGGCTATAATAATGTGCTAGGTAGAAATGGGACAAAAATAACCATTTTTAATAGAGATATCTTTGCCTGTCCATCTACTCCTCTAGACCTAGATCTGATAGGCTTCAAGTATGTGACTGTGTGTCTTTGTGTGTGTGTGTCTGTATGTATGTACATGTATGTGTGAGTGTGTATGTGTGTATATGTGTGTGTGTTTGGATGTATGTCTATGTATGTACACACTTGTGCATGTACGTGTGTGTCAGTGTGTGTGTATGTACATGTAAGTGTGAGTGTATATGTGTGTATATGTGTGTGTTTGGATGTGTGTCTATGTATGTACACACATGTGCATGTATGTGTGTGTCAGTGTGTGTATGTACATGTATGTGTGAGTGTGTATGTGTGTATATGTGTGTGTGTTTGGGTGTGTGTCTATGTATGTACACACTTGTGCATGTACGTGTGTGTCAGTGTGTGTGTATGTACATGTAAGTGTGAGTGTGTATGTGTGTATATGTGTTTCTGACATCAAAGGACCTGCCCTGGAAGGACAAACAGCAACAGCACAGACAGCCAGATGGCACTGCCTTTTCCAGTCCCTGTGGATGTCAGCAGATTAGTGTCCTGCCTCTGAGTCTGCCTCGGAGACTTTCTTTACCACGGGTCCTGTACCAGCTCACGGGATAGGCGGCGAAGTTCACTAAAACAAAACATAACCTCAAACATCCAAAGCAGCCGGTGGAAACTGTGAGTGTTTCCAAGGGGCTGACTTATCGAGATGAGTCAGGTAAGTGTGAGTGCTTCGAACAGACACGAGATCAGAGACAGAACTGGGTGTTTATTGAGAGCCGTCGCTCTTGATTCCTTTTCTCCTCACTAGACATGAATCTCCTCCTTACCTTTATCCTGACAAAAAACCAGTGATAGAAATCTGACTTTCTGGGAGCTCCATTATAAACTACGTTTATTTTCCTAATAGGAAAGTCATATATGTGCTTCACAAGACATTTAGAAAAAATGACAAATCATAAAATAAAGGTCTTATAACTTCAGCACTATTGCCTCTATGTTGTTCTTCACACACACACACTGACACACATGTACATGCACATGTGTGTGCATACACAGGCACACATCCAAACACACACACATATGCACACATACACACTCACACATACATGTACATACACACACACTGACACACACATAGATGCTATATGCACATGTGTGTACATACATAGACACACATCCAAACACACACATATACACACATACACACTCACACATACATGTACATACACACACTGACACACACATACATACACATGTGTGTACACACATAGACACACATCCAAACAGAAAGATGCCCCCTCTTAGGTCCAGCTGTTAGATGGACATCCAGTGGCTGCAGCTGCATCTTGTAAGTCTGATAGACTCGAGGAAACAGCAGGATGAAGATTGGAGTGATAAACTGTGTTAAATCCAACTTACAAATCTTTTCTGGGTTTTGCTTCCCAAGTAGGAATTCTTTTCCATGGATTAAGCATTTGGGAGTCTTCTAGCAGGAAGCTCCTTGTCATTGAAAGCCACCAAAGAGGGGCTGCTTATGGCTTTGCCTAAGACTTCTATACTGTCCTTAGAGTTAGAACCAGGGGGTTCTCCTTGCATGATGTGGCAGAGTTTCTGGAAATTAATTTGGGGAAGAGGAAACTGACTGATGTGAGAGTCATCGCCCCAGCCGTCATTCTTTGGTACCCCCCTGCTTCGTACTGATTTCTCACAGAAAAGAGAAATGGCAAAACTTCTCGTGCAAATTAGGGTCTGGTCAGAAGTCCTCACTGTAGAGCTGTGTGGTTTGCTTGACTCCGAGGGCGACTACTGGTTAGTTTTTGTGTGCTTTGACCCCCCCCCCGCCTTTCTTTTTAAAACTCTCTTATTTTGGGGTAATACACCAATGAGGCTAATTTTTGATACTTTTTAAAAACGGTGATTACTTGGAGTCACTGATGAGCTAGCTACTGCGCATGCCTGGAGGGAAGCTATTTCAAAGAGGATGTTCAGGGAAATCACACAGGAGGAAAAGAGGGCAAGCGACAGGCAGGAGGTGCAAAAGAAAGTACTATAATACGTCAATAAATGACGGTAGCACAAACTTTAATTGCTGGAATTGGGGTGCACCTAGAAGGTGTGCCCATCTGAAGAGAAATTTCTAGAAGAGTTACTTAGTCATCTTAGATTAGAGCCATGCATGCTTTGGTTAGCAGCATTCTCTCTAATTTCAGTCAAGATTTCCAGTAGCGAGACACAAACCCATATGAAGGTTTGGTGTCTTAACTTCAGAGACCCTGTTGACTATAGGTGATGACAGCTTCTCCAGTATTGGTGCCATTCCCTGACACACATGTCTTGTGATGAAAGTGGCAGCTAAAACCCCCAGCATTTAATCTCTTTGCTTTGGCAATCCCAGAGGAAATGGGGAGTTCTAGTCTCAAGGGGCTCTGTAGCATCTAGGGCTGGTTCTCGCTGGGTTAATGTACATTGCGTGGCAGTTCTAGTCTCAACTAGTACCTAGGACAAATTCTCATTGAGTTAGTCTGTGTCACATGTCAGTTCTGCACCAATCATTGTGGACTGAGTGTGGCACACGCTTACTCAGCAGATCTAAGTTTGGGTAAGGGTCGGAGCAGGAGCTTGGTACCCAAGGGTGAAATGGAAAACTGTTGATGGAAGAAGGAAGATGCTGTACTTGTACGCTGGGACCCATGGTGTCCTTTCCACGCAGAGCTGCATCAGTTGGATGCTTCTACTGATGCAGTTGCTCTGGTAGTCTTCAGCCTCCACACAGGGGGATTGCTAACAGTCTTCTGTCTTCTTGTTTCACGGAGGTTCTTTGATCCCTGCACAAGGTTCCCGGATGTGAATTTTCCTGCTCAGTGCTGAGTCTTTTGTCTCCCAGCATCAGAGAGCTGCCCTACCCCAGCGTGCTTTCTGTTTGCTTGAACAATGAGTCAGACGCTCATTCAGTACAGTGGTTCTCATGGTTGTGATGCCTTGATCATCGTTGTTAGCAGCAGCACCTGGAAGTTTGCTAGAAATGCAAATTCTGCAGTCTTGTCCCAGACAGACTGAGTCAGAAAACCCTGGGGTCAGGTCTAGACATCTGTGCTTCCAAAGACAGTCCAGATGATTCCCATATATGCTCAAGTTTTGAAAATACTGAATCAGGGAGTAGTCTGATATGGGCTATTTCATGGATACTTAACTTTTAACTTTTATGTTCTGCTTCCCCATGCTCTTAGACACCAATAGAGGGATTCATTAATCCCCTTTTTCTAACAATGGATTTTTATTTATTTTTTTTATATCTATGAGTATTTGCCTGCATGTATAATATGCTCTGGTGCTTGGTGTCCCCAGAGGCCAGAAGGGGGCCTTAAATTCCCTGGAAGCAGAGTCACAGTAGGCCACAGTGTGGGTGCTGGGAACTGAACCCAGGTAATGTGCAAGAGGAGCAAGTACTCTTAACCACTGAGCCACCCCTCCAGCCAAAATTCATTAATTCTTCATGCTCCTTATTTGGAGTACTGCTCCCAGGAAAAGAACATTGCTGAGATACTGCAGCTGTCGTGGTAATCTAAAATGATAGAGCTTTGGAAGTCTTCCTAATTCTCCAAGGAGATGGCATTTTGACAGAGACAGAATTTGATGAGTTTTACTGCTGAGCACAGATCTGCAACTCACCACTATTAATCATCTCTTCGACACATAACAATACCAGGCTGGGTATTAGAACTACGTTTACTGACAGAGCAGACACTGCTTTCTATTATGGAGTTTAAGGCCCAGTGGAAGATAAAGAAGAATTAAGAGTGGGGTGTGATTTGGGAGAACCCAGGTACTTGGAGAGAGTACCCAATGAAAAGGTGGCTAAGCAATGCCAGGCTGAATGGAGGTGAACTCGTGGATGGCAGTGTTAGAGGCATGAGTCGGGAGGAGAAAACAACAGTTCAATCTTACATAAGCTGGGCTAGTAAATCACCCAAGAGGTGATGTAATAGGCATGCACCTCTGAGCTCAGGGCGGAGGTTGATGAGAGAGAGAGAAATCTTTCACAGCCCTGAACATGTGAGCGAGTCACATCAGAGGTCACCCGGAGAGAGTGCTTGAGAGGAGGTCTGGGAGCCCAGAGATGTTCCTGTAGACAGCAGAGGAAGGAAAACCTGTGCAGTCCCCTGGCTGGTGGCAGGGAGGAAGAGAACCTGCACATGGAATGTGACAGAAAGCACGGAGGCCAACAGACGCAAGCTTCACTACCTTCTGGAAGTGACTCTGGTGGTAGTCACAGTTCTGTGCCTGAAGGAAGTCAGGCCAGGTCATAAAGGGGAGTCACATGGTAGCCCCCCTCCACCTCACCTGCCAGAAATCCCTGATCCTCTTCCAAACAGTCCCTTGTCAGGAAATATCTCTTCAGAGACACATGCAGTGGTGCTTGCTGTTGTGGTTTTCTTAGGGAGAACCCTGCCCGATTCCACACTTGATTTTCAGTTTGCTATTACTTTCTGGGCAGAACCCACCAGTGCCTTTCCACAATTTCCTTATCTCTTCCCATTTTCCTCTGCCTCTGGCCCAGCTTGTTCTTAGCTCTAGTGAGGGACAGCTGTGTGGGCCTTCCCTGGCCCCAGCTGTGATGGCATATTGCGTCTAGATTTTCTCTTTAGCCTCGGCTAACTTCCTTGTCTTCCCTTTTCTCTTTCTCTCTCTCCATCGAGAGACTCTAGGGAGTTACTCTGTTCAAAATTAGATACACAGATGATCACACCAACTGCAAAGTGTTCGGGTTTCCTTGTCTCTACAAACGTTCTTGGTGTTTCGAAAATTCATTCAGGGACAATGGTCCACCTAGGATAGTATCCAAACGCATTAAAGGTGGTTCTACAATTCTGTGGCCAGTCTCGTCCGCTGGTGTGAGTGGGATCAATATGTAACAATATATAAGTGAGACCCCAAATAAAAATATCTAACACTAGCAATTTCTGTTTCATTTTTAATTATCATCCTACCAGTAAAATGGATACACCAGGGTACTATCAGCCAGTCAGACCAAGTCATGAAAACAATTTAGTAGATTTTAAAGGACTCATCCTGAACACAGCATGAAGGCTGAGGATTATGGTAACATGGGAGCACACAGGATGTACTCATGGCTCCAGGTATTCCTCTAGGCTGATGACCTTCAATCCTCTTCCCTTAGCCACCTTCCTTCCTAAAGTGTAACCCAAGGTCTCCAGTCATCTGGTGGCTCTTTTCAGTTGACATTTGGATAATAGCTTTTATATTTTTCTTTCTCTATCAAATTGTGTCTCCTACTTTTGTTACATCTCTAAATTGTCCTGGGCACTTTACTCAAAAGGTCTCACATTTCCCCTTTCTCCTGCTCTTCATACTCAGACTGTTGTTCAAGCCTTACTGATGCAGCAACCACATTTTATTACCATAGAATGGTTAACATTTCTTAAGTGCTAAACTGCCTCTCTTTCTTCTATTCATTCTCCCTTGAATATACCACATAGAGATAGCCAGTTAGAAGTTACAACAATGACCAACCTAGCCAGATAAGCCCATGGGTGCAATATTAGCATGTTAACAGGGTGACTAACTGTTTCTGATTGGGCTTCAGGCCCACTTTTCAAATGAAAAAACATGTGATAGTGTAAAAATGGCCAAATTTCTGGGGAGCTTATAGGCCACAGGAGAGAGCCTGGTACAAAGATTTTACTAAACAAACATTGTTTCATCCTGGCTTCTAAGTACAAATCTCTATACTTGCAGATCAGTACAAGTCTTGGACCTAAACAGAGAACACATTGTTTAGTTCATGCTGAAAGTCAGAACCCGTCAAAGTGTAGAGGATAAGTTTCTGTCATGCACAGGACATATAGACCATAGCCCCTCATGCTCTGAAGCTTAAGGGACATCTTGGGAAAAGGAGTAGAATGGTCACAGTAGCCAGAGGCTAGGGAGGACTGGAGCAAACCAGCATCTTCTCCACATGGCAAGGCTGTTATTAACTTCTTGGAAATGACTCACGAGCTCGGAGCAGCTGTAGTGGACTGCACAAGATCTGTAGAAGACTGAGCCAGTCAATCTCCCAGAACGGATGGGAGGGGCCCATGAGTCCTCACCCCAGCTGAGAGGTTATTGTCAGTTGATGGCTGCTGGGGTAGGAAGAAGCAGTCTTCCTCAGGGGAGTTGGGCCCTGGTAGGTTGCCCTTGCTGATGAATGCATCTATACATTTGCATATATAGGTAACACTAATTGGACTCCGTGGGTCATAAAAAGCAAATGTGAAGTTGGGTGGGGAAATGAAGAACAGATCTGGACAAGCTGGAGGGGGGAGTAGGGAAGAATATGGCTGAAGTATACTGTGTGCATGTGTGAGGTTCTCAAAGAATAAGTAGAAAATTAACTCAGAAAAATAAATGCATGTGCTAAGACTATGTCTCTGTGTTTCCCCTGTTTTAATAGCCTAGCACTGGTGTTTAGGACCCCAGAAAGTTGCTTCACAGAGTTCCAGCACTTGGCAGCTGGTAACATGTGGGAAATGTTATTACATAAACCCCAGTTTGGTGTAAGAGACAGGTGGTATTTTTGAAGTCAGTGTCAACATGAGGATGTAGCCGCAATGACCGTCTTTAGCCCATCTGCAGGGACATTTCTGTCTCCAGTAAGTACATCCCCTCTCTCCGCTTGCTTTGACTGCCTCTCCAGGTTCCCCTTTTCTAACCCCGAGTTTCAACCTGATGAGTCATCAAAAGGACCGGGTCACCAAATTCTACCTGGCAAGAACTTCTGAAGTGGTGGCTGTTTTCTGGCCTTATCTTGTCTTGCTGACATTCATGAAACAAATACTGGGAGACTTTCATGCTCCAAGCACTATGCCAAGAAATAGAATTAAATAAATAAATAAATAAAAGCCCAACAATATACATATATGTTCCTGCCTTCATGGGACTTCCAGGCTGAAACACTCGAGCTGTGACTTGCCCAGTTTATGCAGGAGAACCGTGGCAGAGCTTGAACGGTACTGCTGAGTGAGTTTAAGCTGAGATCCTGAGAAGGTTCCCTGAGGAAGCAAGCCAAGCTAGGAGCTCAGGGAGGAATGGAAGGAGAGTGATCCAGATTAGTGTTTGATTAAGGAAACTGGTGATCAGCCTAGGAAAGTGACACAGGAAATGAACTATCACATGTGTAAGCAATGAGTCTTGATCCTGAGAGCAATGGAAAAGTCTGAAGGCTGTTCAGAGGGCCGCTGGGATTAGACCCTTGTTTCTCAGTTGTACTTGGCACCAGTAGATGATGTTCAGTGAGTATTACTTTTTCTCTGGAGGTTCTCGGATGATAGGACACATTGAGGTATTCTTCCTTTCTGAGGGCTCTCTTTCCTTTTCAGGGGCTTTCTCTGTCTCACATGGATTTGTCTCTTAGGTACGTAGCTGTAATCTTGAAAGGACTTCTTACAATCGCATATCACTCTGTGTCTTATTTTGAGTTACTGTATCTTTTCCCAACCATATTGGAAGGGTTTTTTTTTGGAGACAGGAACTGTATCTGTTTGTCCAGTGCATCCACAGCCCCTTGAACAGTCCCTGGCACGTGACCCACATCCAGTAACGATCTACAGTTGATCACTTGAGTTCTGTGCCTTAAGAACTAACCATGGGGGTTGGTGAGGTAGGTCAGTGAAAACCTGACAGTCTTAGTTTATTCCTTAGAATCCATGTGAGAAGTCAGGTGCATGTCTGTAAACCCAACACACCCACAATGAAACGGGAGTCAGAGACCCAAGAATCTCCTGCAATCTGATTCATTGGCTAACTAGGACCATACAGTGCAAGAGATACTGTTCCTTAACAAAGTGAAGGAAGGAAGGAAGAAAACTGCCTCCCAAGAGTGGTCCTCTGGCCTCCACATCTAGGGTATGGTGCACACACACGTACACACACTCGTCCCTCAAAAGCCAGATAAAAGTAAAATTGAATTAAAAATAGGAATCATTTCAGAAAACATATTGTGTGTTATGTCTTACATCAAGTTTTCAGTGGCCTGGTGAGAGTTTCTCTTTTATGTATTCGGCATAGATGGTCTATTCTTGAATATAACTATTTCCTGTGTGAGCCTCAGATTTTGGAACAAGTTTATATTTACAGAAAAGTTGCAGAAAGTGCAGGAAGTTGCTGTATGCCAGGTCTCCGATGCCAACATCTGGCATTGCTGCAATATAGTCTAAAGACAAAGAAATTAACAAAGGGATGTTACTGCTAAGTAAAGTACAGATTATATTTTTCCTCCACATTTTCCTGCTTTGGGAGCATTGAGCCAAATTGTGTTTGGTGATCAGATCCTTCCAGTGTTCTGCAGCCTGTGACAATGTTATCGATATCTGGTCACCCTGACCTCGTGACAGTCTTGATCTGGACTGAGTGAATATCCTGTAAAATGTCCCGCATTCTGGGGTTATCTGCTGTTTTCTTATGAAGAGACCACACAGTTGCGGGCTTTTGGGGAAAACCCACAGAATCGGAACGTGCTTCTTGCTGTTCAGATGACAGTCATGCACAGTCACTTGTACAGTCACTGGCGGTAACTGTATCATTCAGGGGATGTAGCCTTTGTCAGGCATTTTTCACAACTGTAAAGCCATCATCTTTTCGGTTCCCCGTTGTGTTCTTTGAAAGTGAGTCACTAAGTTTAACCCATTCCTGAACAAAGTGAAAGAAAAGATTAGTTCTAACTCCTAAGGTGAAACACACATCTGTGTGCATGTATAACTATATAATGTACAATGTGTGCTACATAATTTAGGATTCCATTATAGGAAAGATTTATCTTAATGTGCTTTTGTATTTATTTCTTTATACTAGTATGGGCTTTTGTATGATTGTACTGTACTTTGGCTAATAGTTCCCTAGTTATTGTTTATTTAGTGCTTAAATTTTTAAGAGCCTTGATCATTAGCAGTTCTTTCAGATTGATTCATGTATATATATATATATATATATATATATATATATATATATATATATATATGTATGTATGTATATGTATAGGCATGGCCTCATCCTTTTTTTCTAAGTACTTCTTTATTTTCTGGCACAGTACAATTGTTCACATGTATATTATACCTTTCTTGCCCCAGTCCTAGATCAATTACCTTCTTGAGGTATTTAGTAACTGGGTATCTAGAGATCAGGATCCAGGTGGGATGTGTACCCATTGCTTTAAGAGGTTTCATTGTCTCTGAGCTTGGTCATAGGTGTTGTAATTGTATGTGGGTTGTCATTAAAATACATCTTATAATTATTTCCATACAACCTCTCTTTGAATACATACATTCTGTTTGAATATACATATGTGTGTATATTAAGCAAAACATTGAGCTAATCACTATTGTATTGAATTTTAACCCCATGGATTTTATTGTAAGCATTCTTGCTCATTTTTACAGAGTTAGAGCAGATTCCACACTATTTACCTACAGGCTCATCAAGGAAAGAGAAGCCACATGGAGTACAGTGTTTATATGTTGTTTCTTCCTTTTTGATGTAACATTTATTTTTTGAGACAGGGCTTCAGATATCCTGGGTTAGCCTTGAACTCCCTGTGTAACTGGGGTGACCTTGAACTTTTGATCCTTTTGACTCCAGTTCCCCAGTCCAGGATTACGGTGTGTGCCATCACTCCTGCTTTTTGAGGTGCTGGCAACAGAACCCAAGACTTGGTACATGTTAGGTACCCACCACCCATGATATTGCCTAAGCCTAGTGTGGTTATTTCATAACAAAGCGGTCAATACCATAGTTGACCAAGTGGTATCTAAAGCCAGATCCTCTGGATTGAAATCCTGGTTCCCTCAACTCTTAGCTGAACAGTGTTCGATATAATGCTATTCTCCCAGTTTCTTCATCCATAAAGTGGGCAGAGTAACACAACCCTGGCATTATTTATGGACTCACAATCCATATATGTGAAGTATGAGAATGCTGTGTGTGGTGTAGTAACTTCCTTTCCATGTTATCGATTACTGCTAGGGAAGAGCTGAAGTCATTTAGCCTTTGGTCTTTTGAGGCAGAGGGGCATCATGGAGCCCTGGTTGGCCTTGTGCTTGCTGTGAAACCCGGCTGACCTTCATCTTTCGATCCTTCTTGACTCTTCCCAGGTGCTGGGGTCGTAGGATGCGCTACTGTGACAAACATAGTGGTATCTATTTTCATTTCTAAGAGAGTGATGCCAGTAAACCGGAACACCATGGATATATAAATATATATTAATATATATTAATGATAACATTACCTTTTTATGCTGCTTCCCCTGTTCATTTTGTTTTATTTTTTATATTTTCTCAAGGGTTTTTTGTTGTTGTTGTTGTTGTTTTGTTTTTGTAATTCAGAAATATGTTAAAATTAAAATCCAAGATTCTTAATGCATCACTGCAGTGGACATTACCCTCCTTGGTGGTGTGGAACATAACCATATCTAATTTTTCAACTCCAGATAGAATCCATGAGAGCTGCCGGAAAAGGCTGAGTTGACTTAAGAGGTGTTATCCTTATTTGAGAGTCTCATGTTATTTCCTGGTTTCTGAATTTTTTCCCTGTTATTAAGCCTGGCTTCCCTATTGATTTTTTTTTTTTGGGGGAAGCCCATAGACTTTTTATACTTTAAAATAGAGTTCTGTTGCTTCACCCACTTATGACAGTGTCCTGCCAGTTGTCGTTACTAATACAGCACAGGGAGAATAGGCAGAGCCCCTGTGGTGTCAGCACTTCTGGGCAGACCGTGCTTTGCTTCTGCTTTAAGGAGGCGTCAGTGAACCCAGCTGCGGCTGTGCCAGCAGTGTCTGGTAAAATACATTATGTCTTCCCCTAACCATTTTCCATTCGTATGAAGAAAGAACAATAGCAAAAATATCAACTAAAAACCAAAACCAACCCCTGCCACACACATAACCCCAGGCCACATATAGTCAAAGACCAGGTGTTTTTAGATGCAAGTTCATTTATATAAAGTTGCTAATTTTGTGAAATCTGGAAGGCCTGATGGTTTAGTGGGTAAAAGCCTTTGCTCTCAAGTTTGACCTGAGTTTATCAGCAAATCTCTTATCTTACACACATACACACACACACACACACACACACACACACACACACACACACACCCCACATGCACAGATGCACACACATATACGAACACCACTATACACACACATACCACATGTAAACACACAACACACATATTGTACACAGATATATACACAACACACACTGCAGACACATAACATACACACTCTGTACACATACAAACATCACACTGCATACACATTTTACATGCATACGTAACACACACTGCACAAACATGTAGGATGATGTCATTATACAACAAGGCAGGTCCAGCCTATCATTGGATGAGAAGGAAAGGTAGGCGGGGAAAGTCTAGGAAGGAGGAAGAGGAGGAGAAGATTCAAGAGGAGGCAACGTGGAAGTAGATGTGGATGTTTCTCTCGGTGCATCTTTATGGATAAGGTTGTTATGAATATTTTATAAGGAATGAAATTGTACATGATCATTTGACTCTTCTAGGTGGAAAAATTTTATCATACTAGTAGGATCAGAGTATTCTGGTGTGTTCTTTGATGTGGCAACTTCATTGAGTTCGAAGTGGCTGGATGCACAAAGCCTGCCACGGAGTTGGGAAGTGTAAAGTTTGGCAACAACACACCAAGGGAAAGTGAGTGAAAACAACACACTGGGGCAGTTATGAATCACCCGGGACAGAAGCAGCCGGTGTGGGCAGAGTGGACCGTGCTCAGGTCAGAAGAATCCAGGAGTCTGTGAGTACACAGAAGCGGCATGGAGCCGCTAAGATAGATACCCCACAGTGCCATGTGGTCCTACAGTTCTCAGCACTAGCGTGGGATAAAAGGTTATCACTTTTTATTTTTGTCACAATACAAACATACACACACAATATACACACATAGCATACACTGTACACACATGCACACATACACACAAAACACACACTATATATACATATACACCATATACACACACATTACATACACTGTACATACATATACACACACCACACATGGAGCACACAATGTATATACACTCACTTCATACATTGCACATACATACCACCCACATACACTGTACACACACCACACATATACATGTATTATTACACACATGTACTCACACATACACATGTGCAGACACAATTGGACCATGAACTGAGATATAATTGGTTAAGAAAACTTAAGCTTTTTCTGTGAAAAAGCCCTACCTATTTAACACAGCACAAGTTTTTTTTTTTTTTTTTTTTTTTTTTTTTTTTTTTTTTAAGGCTGCAAGGTTTCATTGCTGCACACTTAATGACAGAGAACATATCTGGTCATATGAGACAAGACCATGTTCTACTGAAGGACTTTTAAAGTCTTGCATTTCATTTTCTCTTGGTGTGGTCATTTAACATTAGTTAGCTTTGCTGGATGCTTCCAGCAAATCTTTGGCTTCATCTATTTTGGATGCTAAGTAGGAGATCCACCTCTGCCTGGATGGTTTAAAACCATAATTCTCTTGTGTACTGTTCTAATCTTGGCCTTGCCAGCAGTTGGGTTTACACCTAAAATAAGACTAGCTTCTTGCCTCATTTTCTGCTCGAATCCTCCTTTATAGGAGGAGGAAAAGCCTGGAGAGGAAATCTTCCTTGCTGTTGTGGTGATCACTTGTTCTGGAGGTTACCACATTTGAAATGCATCTTGACCTGCAAATGCAGCAGCTGAAACACCCGGTCGACATCTATCAACCTTCTTGCACTGTGTGGTCCATGTTGGCGTCCGGTCTTTGGGCAGATGTTTGGCATAGAGCAGCCCATCCCTGGAGGTCACACCACCACTGGTAGTCATAACAGTACAGGGCCTCTGAGGACACCCCCCCCCCCAATGTTTTATTTGGTCAGAAATATCTGAAAGAAAAAATCCTCTGAAAATTCCCAAAGTTCAAAATGACCTTTTCTATCTTTTAATTATCTGTAGGCAATGTAGATTTCAGTACTCATGCTTGTAACTGAAGCTGAAGCCAAATTTAATCAGCCCCAAATGGATGAAAGTCTTCAGGTCTTGGGAACCCTGTGAGTGTGGACAGACAGACAAAATGGCTTATTGAAGTCACGGGCTGAATGACCAAGGTCTAAGAAGCCGAGAATACTATTCAGCAACGACCACTGAGTTGCTGTTATCGATTGCTGAGGTCTTTACACTTGACCACTATCAGATAATCTTCTTGTACTTTCTTCTGAATGGACTGTTTTAAGAATTATTTCTATCTTCAACAGGCCTGGTTTCCTCTTGTTTAACCAAGATAGGCAATGTGTTTCCTGGAGACACTTTTCTGTTTGTACATTGCTTTTATGAAGAAAATGATCACAGACATTTTCTTGGGTGTCCCACCTGCCTTTGAAGTTCAATTTTTTACCTATTCTTGGTTTATCTTAGGAGCCTAGGAAGTGTTGGCCAACTCATAACTGACTACCAAGTATGATCCAGGCAGCAAGGTCTGAAGATCAGAGGCTCAGGGGAAGGACTTTGGGTTGTGATTTATGTAAATGAAGAAGAACCCATGTGTAAGTGGTATTCATCACTGATAAACAGCCCAGACTGCAACTGTGCACAACACAGTTGAACTGAGTACCCCTACAGGGCTCTGTCTTTGGTGTAGAAGCCACAGGACTTGTACACAGCTGTGTTCGCCACAGTGGTTAACCTACCATAGGGGAATTGGTATGTAGTGGGCAACATTTAGTCACCATGGGAAATGATTTGGCCCTTTCTGGGCAGGGGGAATTTGTTGAAAAAAAAAAAATAGAGTTTTCTATAGAATACCACTTACTGAGTTGCTCAACACACTTCACAGAACAAGAAACTTTCTTGCACCAAGAGCCATGGCTCCAGATCTCAGCAGTGGGATGAGACACTGTGTTTGCTTTAGTGTGTGCAGCCATTCAGAACTCTCCAGAGCTTGTCAGTTTCATGTTTGCTGATTGGGCTATACTTTGTAGCCACTCATGAACTGGCCAACTTGTCCACTTAAAGGGCTGTCAGCACCAGACTTCTGTCCAGCTTATATGAACTTCTTACTTACTGGCATAGATTCTGGCTTTTTCCTGGTTTATCTGTCTTTAGGCTCCTTGGAGACTCCAAGACACCTCCTGCACTTTGCATTTAGGATTACCAGGATTACTATAATGCCTTCAGGGAAAAGGACTGGTTATCTTGGCTTATTTTCTATAAGTTGAATCAGTGGTTTCTAGGAAGGCTGGTCTCTTTCAAGGTCCATAACAACACCATTGATTTTTATATGAGAATTACTCTGTAAAAACAGTCATACTTCAAGTCAGAGGTAACCAACATAGCGGGTAGTTGAATTCAGTTTGTACCTCAGGGCAAGAAAGAACAAGTTAGCCCATCTTGACAATTAGTTTCTACCTTAGTCAAGGCCAGAAACCTGAGCTGTATGAATCAGGACTGTACCTAAAAATCCAGAACATAGTCAGAGATGCAAAGTCCAATTGACTTTTTTCTAGGCACTGGTGCCCAGTGCCTGTTCTCTGTTTTACAAAGTCAGTGCTGAAGAGCAGATGGACTGGGCAAATAAATTAGAAGTGATCAAGTTTATTAAGTCCTCAGAGCTTTTTTATGTCACCAATAGCATAAGAATTATAAATGTGCTCTGTTAGAAATATCGTGCACACTGACTAGCTCATGTTGGGTATCTGTCGAGAATGCCTGAGAAGCATCGATCAGCACAACCCCAGAGAGCACCAAGATCAATGACGGCACAGTGCTTTAGAGCAGACTTTCATTAATTCAGCTCTTCTCCCATAAATTTCACTAAGAAAGGTTTCTTAAAGGTGGTATTTCTTTTTTTAAAAACCAATGTTTGTACAGGGTTCAGTTGTGAAAGTGGAGACTTGACCCTACAGTCAGCATTTCATGCACTCTCCTCTGATACATAGATCAAATAAATTAGTTAATAAACTATTAGATGAACTACTTGTGTTTCCCATCCAGTGTTTATCCAAGGCTGGGGCTTTTTGTCTGGCTCCCTTCATGCAGCATTATAATATGAAATCAATTGATTTTAGGCTTCTTAGTTTATGAACGAGAAAAATTTAAATATGCTCTCTTTGATGAAACTAAGTCAAATATATGTGTTTACCCAACACAAAAAAGCCAATGCTGAGAAAAATGTAAAAAGTTTTTGCTAAATGTTCTGTTTTATAACTGTGTTGACTTTACCTGGACACAAACTAGAGTTAACTACATGGAGAAATCCTTAATTGGGAAAATGCCATCATAAAATCCAGCTATAGGGCATTTTCTCAATTAGTGATCAGTAAGGGATGGCCAAATCTATTGTGGGAGCAACTGTCCCTAGGGTGATGGTCCTCAGTTCTAAAAGAAAGCAGACTGAGCAAGCTAGGGGAAGCAAGCTTGTAAGCAGCATCCCTCCATGGCCTCTGCATCATCTTCTGCCCCCAGGTTCTTGTCCTGTTTGAATTCCTGTCCATACTACTCTTGATTGTGTGTGTTGCTAGTCATGGTGTTTCAATGCACGCATCAATAGCGACCCTGATTAAGACAATAACTAAAATTCCAGAAGCCAAGAGCATCTGGTAAAGTCAGCAGATGGAGTGTGACTCTGACCATTCACATGGGCTCATGGAACAGAGTATACTTTGTCATATGAGAAGTCATAAGCATAACATATGTGGAGCAGATGATTGTGGATCCCTGGGCTCAGAGCCTACCAATTGTAGTTGGTTCCATAGACAGTTTGATGTTTCTTTTCTGTCTTCCCTAAAGGACATACTGGTGTAAATTTGGTCTTTACTTGTTGGGTTAAAAAAAGAAACAAAACAAAGAAGCCAAGAAAAAAAAGAAGTCAAGGAAGATATGCACATAGGGCTCCACTGATAGGTCAAAGACTCATGAGAGAGTGGAGGCATGTAGTTGAGGTTATATATCTGGATCTGCAGATAGAAGGAAGAGAAAGGCACTGGGCCTGAAACCCCAAACCCACTTTCAGTGACACAGTTTCTAACAAGGCCACACCTTTTAATCCCTATCAAGTAGTGCCTTGCCACTCCCTTATGAGCACACACTTAAGTATATGAGCCTATGGGGGACATTCCTCTCTAAACAACTACAACTATCATTGTGGAAAGCATGGAGCAGGCAGGCAGGCAGGCAGGCAGGCAGGCAGGCAGGCAGGCGGGCAGGCAGGCAGGCAGGCAGGCGGGCGGGCAGGCGGGCAGGCAGGCAGGCAGGCAGGCAGGCGGGCAGTCAAGCATTATACTAGAGCTGTGGCTGAGAGCTTACATCTAACCCACAAGAATGAGATGGGAAAAGAGACTGCACTTGGTATGGGATTTTGAAACATCTCTGTGGCCTGCTCTCAGTGACACATTTTCTCTACAAAGACCACACCTCTTCCATCCAGGCTACATCTCAATCCTTTCCAAAGAGTTCCACCAACTAGGGACCAAGCATTCAAATATGTGAGCCTACAGAGACCATTGTTGATGAAGAAGAAATTCAAAGTAATAGAACTAATGTTGCCAAAAAAGTGTAAATTAGATTTGCTTAGGAGACACAAAGTAAAATTTAGCTAAGGGAACTAAGTTCCCAAATATCCTAAAGATGAAGTATGAGCCAGGCTGTTAGAGATAAGCGCAATTCAAGATGGATGTTGGAATGTAAATGTTTATTCATCAGAATCAATCAACTATTAAATACAACCCCAAAGACATGCCTCTATGCAATGGTTCTCAACCTGTGGGTCAATATGCCTTTGAGGGTCTAACAACCTTTTTACAGGGCTTGGTTAAGACCATCAGAAAACACAGACACTTATATTACAGTTCAAAACAGTAGCAATACTACAGTTACGGAGTAACAACAAAAGTAATTTTATGGTTGGGAATCACCACAACCTGAAGGTCACAGCTTTAGAAAGGTTAAGAACCACTGCTCAAATGGGTGATTCGAGGTGGTGGGGACATAGGGTGCAACCATCAGTAAGTCCAGGTCTGCCATGAGGTCCCCTACAGTTTTATCAGTAAAGACGTATTTTGTAATTCAACTGTGTTGGCCAGCTGACTGTGGGTAACAATCATTCATTAAAAGAACAATACTAATGTACTTAAAATATATTTAATACATATGCTGTGTAAATCTCCCATCTGCCCAAGTGGTCAGACGTGAGTGTCCTGTCTTCGCTGTTAGAAGTTGAGCCCACTCTGAACTGAGTGTTTGTTGATCTCTTTAATACACTCAGCTGCTGAGGCTTGTAAAACCAAGCAACTCAAAATAACAAAACAAAATGAAGACAATACCTTTTTTCCTGGATTGGTTTTGGTTGGCTCATGAATTCCTAAACAAGGGTACTTGTTGCCCCAAGATGTTTTACAGAGCCAAAAAACTCAGGGTGGCAGCTTCTAGTGAAAGAGCCAATGAGCCTTTCCCTACATAGCAAAAATGTTCATGAGCTTTACTTTGGTTGGAATGTCTGTAGAGGGAAGATAGTTTGTAGCCTTAATGGTCCAGATCAGCTTTGGAATTGGAGGGAAGGTATGGCGCATGTGCAAGGGAGTGTTTTATTAGTGTACCTTTACACTTAGTGTAAAATCTTAGTGTAATATTTCTAACAATGTCATATAAATTCTATATAATCATCGTGGGGGTTGCTTCATACTACTTTTTAATTTGCAAAGGACACCCCTCATAGTCAGATTCTCTCCTAGCTCTGACTCCGTGTTCATTGCTACAGCACCAGCTGGACTGCACCTCAAGAAAAGCCAAAGTGAACTCTTATGTTTGCCTGTCTATCCATCCATCTGTCTGTCTGTCCATGGTGTCATGTCCCTCCTTCCCCCACCCCTGAGCAATCAGCTTGTGACATCTGCCCTGTTCAGTTGACAACGTTTTCTGCCTCAGAACAACAACAAAGACATATTGGGTTGGACACAGCTTCTTCATGTCCAAATTCTGCCAAAGCCTTAAAGTTCTCTGGCACAAACAGATCCTATTTACTAGAAATGCACTGAACTCTGGGGTGTCTGCAGGGACTGCTTTGAAGTTTCCCCTTCTAAGACAAGGGTGTCCTTTTATATATCACCCTGGTTCATACTAGGTCCTTGCAGTCTTTTAAAACAAACCTACAAAAGGACTTTTGCTAATAGGTCACATGCACCAAGAAGTTGAAAGAAAGCGTGCTCGTTTGGCCTAAAAACATTGTGTGTGAAAATTACCTGTGGGAGGCAGAGGCAGAGAAAGAAACAAGCATTGCAGGCTTCTGTCCATATTAGATCCTGCTCTTTCTGTGGTGTCAGCCTTAGGAGTCAGACAGATCAAACACATGAGGAGCGTTAGGAAGCCTGGAATGTGTGAGCATCCAGCCCGGGAAGATTGAGGAACTCGGTCTCTCTCCATCAGGAGCTGTGGTAAGATCCTCACGCCCAAACCCTGCCTGTCAGCACTCTTGGTTTTCAATAATTGTGAAAGTTCCTCTTTTGTTCAAGGATTTACATCTTGGCCTTGTAAAAAAAAAAAGACCATCCTGAATTTAAGCTGTAACTATAAAAAGTCCCTAGCAAACAAGAAGCGGACTTTCTGATCTAAGTTATGGGAAAGTGGGCTTTTCGTTTCTGTTCAAAGAATTGTGATTTTTTTTCCCTTTGGGTAATGCATTAGTAATTCTAGTGAAAAAAAAAAGTTTAATAGGGAGGACTTGATTTCCTTAAAAGATCATAATCTTTGAAACCACCCATTTTGGCTCTGATACATCACTTTCACATCTTCTGAAGAGTAACATGATTTTGGAGTTGGAAATGAGGTCACACATGATGCAGCAATTCTCATGTAACGTTTCAGGGAAAAGAAGACGGTGAAAGCAGAAAAGATTCACTAACTTTATGAGCCAGGGTGGGTTAAAACTTTGGTTTTATAAAAACTTTGGTTATTTATAGTCAAATCCAGTATAATTTCGCCAAATTTTACTGTGTTTATTCTGATGCGATTTTAATATGTAAACTATTCCTTTGATAGTTTCATTCCTAATTCCCACTAGCCATTTTTTTTTTAAAAAAAACTAAAAACTGTATCTAGTGTGGCTCAGAAGAAACTATGACTTTCCTCCTCTCACCATCCAACTCTTTATACGCTTCTCTTTCCACGTGTCCCTCCTGGCTGACGTATTCCTTCTCCCCCTGTTGTGAGTCTGATATGTACTTCTCCTCCATCACGATCTTTCCCACACCTGAAACTTGCTCAAACATGTAGCCAGTTGGGCTGTTTTCTTCTTCTTCTTCTTCTTCTTCTTCTTCTTCTTCTTCTTCTTCTTCTTCTTCTTCTTCTTCTTCTTCTTCTTCTTCTTCTTCTTCTTCTTCTTCTTCTTCTTCTCCTCCTCCTCCTCCTCCTCCCCACCCCCCTCTCACCATTCACTTTCAGGGAATGACACACAGATCTTCAGATTCGTGTAACTGAAGAATTGGAAGTTCACACTCCTACAGGGTAGTTTTCAAGGACTCACCTGCTTTTTTTCCTGCATATTGAATGTCAAAGTTATTAGGCTGGCATAAAAATTACGTTGCCTTGAAAATTCTTTCTCAGTCTATCCACAAAGACTGACTGTTGCCATGGGTAGTTGCCTGGCATGACTAAGAAGGTGCTATGGTCTAAACACTTGTCTAGACCACCCCAAATCCTTTATTTTTATTTATTTTAGGTTTGCTCTGACTAGCCTGGAGTTTATTTGATTTTAGATTCATGTATTTTTTCTTATGGGTGTGAGTGTTTTGTTTAGTGTCCACGGGGATGCCCCTAGAACTGGAATTATGAATGGTTGTGGGCCACTGTGTGGGTGTTGGAAACTGAACCCAGGTTCTCTGCAAAGCAGCGGGTGCTCTTAACAACTGAGCTAACTCTCCTCCCAGATTTTTATGTTGGAATCCCAATTCCCAAGGTGATGCTATCAGACACTAAGCTGGTCATGAAGGTGCAGTCTTCACACACGGGATTGGTATTCTAGTAAGGCCAGAGAGACAACCTTACCCCTTCTGTGGTGCTAAGGTGTGAAGGCACTGTCTACATTGGAAGTCATGCATTGGCATAGGCACCCTTATGTTAAACTTCCTGGCTGCTGGAGTGGTGATGAGTGAACTACTATTGTTTGTCAGCTACCCAGTTGGTGGTAATTTGATATCTCGGCCTAGAGTTAGTAAACCAGAAAGAGTCTTTGGCTTAAACAAAAATATTTTGTGATTTAAATGAAGATTGCTATCCCTACAGAAGTTAAAAGCAACACTAGCATGTGACATAGGATCAGAATATATATGTATGTATGTATGTATGTATGTATATGTGTGTATGTGTTCTATGACATGATAGCTTACCAGAGGCTTACACATACACGGTTTTATCCAACATAATCACTGTTTTCCTGAGATTGGCTTGGACTCACTGTCCCCAGCTGACTTTGGCTGGGACTGTTCTGTCTTTCTTCAGCCCAGGGCCCTGCACCAAGTGAAGGCTTGTAACCCACGCAGGAACCAAATGTAAGATCAAGGCCCACAGTGACCCAGCCTTAACCAAAGGCACAGAATGCACCACTAGTCTCTGGAGAAAAACAAAGACGTTAATCAGTTTCCTCTGAAAATTTGAACTCTGCCTTTTCTGAAGCATTTTAAGAACTGCATCTGACATTTTGGACAGCTTGTAGTGGAAGTTGCATGTGACCACCTCCCGACGTGAGGCTGCTATTTTTCTGAAAGTCTATTTTGACCAAAGGAAATCCTGTTTCACCAGCAGCACGGGCAGTGGCCCCAAGATGCAGTCTCAGGAGTGTTGTGAGGATACAGGCTCTCTTTAATCTCAGATTAAAATATTTGATGTTTACAAGGTGTATTAGCGTAATTGGAATGCGTCTGCCTGTCTGCCAGCCTTCCTTCCACGATAGGACCTCATAATTAAAGAGCATCGTGTTCATGTGGCTGCCTGCTTATCCTTTCATGGCTTCTTGTGAGCAGTTATGGTCAAGACCGTTACCCTAGGCCCTTGGAGAGCTCATTCAGACACAGCTGTAACCAGAACAAAGGGAGAGGCCACATTCCCCTTAGAATCCTACCTAGTGCTCTCGGCAAAGTGGGAAATGAGACAAGTAAAACAGAGTATGAGAGGCACATGGTTTCCAAGAAACTGCTCCTGTGTGTGCATATGTATGCACATGTATCTGTGCACATGTATGTGTGTGTGTGCATGGGTATACATGTGTGTGTGTGTGCATTTGTTGGGGGATCATTAGTTTAAATATATTATTAAGCAAATACGAATGCCTATATTTGTACACACACACACACACACACACACACACACACACACACACACACACATATGCCTGTATAAACCCAACATCTGTAAAAGCAAACAAGTTATTTCTCCTTTCTTCCTGTTGTGGAAAAGAAATAGCATTTTTTAAATCTCTTTGTATGTATCTATTCTATGTTGTTTATAAACACACAGGTATGTCATTTACCTGAAAACACGAATCAGAAGGGAAGACATGGTTAGTGCCCTACGGAAGGTCTGGATTAAGTCTTCCGGGAGTTCAGAGAAAAGGTAGAACCTGCCAGGAAGACAAGAGGAGCAAAATTCAAACTGGAGAATAAAATTCTACAGCCCACTAACTGCAATATCATATGTGTGTCCCCTGCACACATCCTCAAACATCCAGACATTCAAAACCAAAACAAACCATAATGGCTGAGGTGAACAGATGCAGTGTTGTTCCTGGCCTCTGGCTCAGGGGTATTAAAGTGGCTTTATGAATGTCTACTAGGGAAGTGAGGCCGAGCGTTTGTTGTCTTCAATGTTTCAATCACTTCAGCCCTGAGAACAGAACTATATACACAGTTTATGGAACTGAAACAGATCAAAATAACTTGTCAGCTGACCTCTCCACATCACATCGTGAAAGGCGCAGGAGAATCAGCTTCTGGACAATTAGAATCTTTTGTCTGAAAGTTGTTTCTTTAACAGTGGCAGATCCGAAGTATGTCCAAAGCACAGTTTTGTAATTCCTTTGGCTTATACTCTTTCCTGGAGTGAAAATATTTCTTTTTGTATAGATATTGAAAAAGGAGTGTGCCCTTATTTTGAACTTAAAATCGATACAGCTTTACAAACAAGAACTCTCACCAGGGAGGTGTTTCCTCATCTGCTGTCTGGGAGGAAGAGGCCTACTGCAGGAAATGGACCATCTTGACCACTACACAAACAAAAAGTTTCCTTAGAGGCAACTCACCCTGTTCCTGGACACTCACTACTCCAGGATTTAGTTCTGCAGATTTATTTAGATTACTGCCACTTGAACAGGACACAGGAGCCCGCCTATCTTTTATGGGTATTGCTTAAAGCTTTATTAAATTGCTTCATATATATCAAGTTATGAGCAATCTTGGTTTCATTAATAAGAAGGGTGTGATACAACCAGTTACTCTGCCTTCATTATAGACGTTCAAGAGCCAGTCAAGCTCTCTTTGATTTAGAGTTATTTATTTATGTATTTGATGCTTTCTCTCTGTTCTCTATTACATAACACACACACACACACACACACACACACATAACACATAGTACTGCTTTTTGTGTTGTGTAGCTTGCTGTAAATTCTGTAATAGCCATCAAATGATCAGAAAACTAAGAACCTAGATTCATTAATAATATTTGGCATCAGTAAAAATGTGAAAGAAACAAAGGGGGAAAAAAGGTTGTAAATTCCAGACAGCGCAGGTCCTTGTCATACTCTTTTTTTGCCTTGCTTCTGTCTCATTATGTTTTCTCGTGAGGATGTGAGGCACTGTTTGACATCTGTGTGAAGCTTAAGTCAGTGACAAGATCATAACACAGACTTTCAGTTGAAGGACACACTTGGAAACATAGTTTATGGTTTACTTGCATTTTTCCCTTGAAAAGGAGTGATGCATTCATTCCCTTTCCCCTTTTTAGAAGTGAGGTTTTGTTGAATAATTGAAGCCTTAAGAAAAGTTACAACACACTGTCCTTAACCATCCACAAGACTGTCTTTGCACGCAGACACTCTGTTGACGTCAGCAGATCTCGTGTGAACTTCTTTTTTTCCCTCCTGGCTCTGGGAGCTGGGCTATGGGGGTGGGAAGGTCTGAAGCATATGGATTGGACCTGGGTTCTATGGGTGAGTTGACTCTGACGCCATTTGGAATGTTACAGTTTTCTAATAAAGTTTAGGTTTCTATTATTTTCATATAGGGCAAGAAAAAAAAAATGTACCCAGGATGGCATTTATTCCAAGAACTTTTAAAATTCTGCTATTATATTTGATAGAGCAGCAGCTATTTTCTGGTTTATGAGAACTGGCCAGTGTTAAAAGATTTAGCATTTAACCGAGCTGAGCTATTAGAGTTTCTAAGGCTGATCTGTAAGTGGAGATAACATGCTTCTTATGAGTTCATGGCTCAGTGTAGCTGACCGCATGTTCATAAACATCTACATCTTCAATTACAGTGTTTTCACGGATAGTGGGATAGGTTGGTGGGCTCTCCATCAAAACTGTATGACCTGAGTTTGCTCTTCATGACCCCACATGGGAGAGAGAGAGCTTTGACACTAACCTCTGACCAAATGTTGTCACCCCCCCCCCCACACACACACCAAAATGAAATAAAAGTAGTTTAAAGAAAAATCTGTAGGCTTAAACATTTTTGGTTCTATTATTTGGTATTTTTAACTTAATGTTCCTCAACCGGTCACCTTTCTTGGGAAGGACATGGATTCACTTTTACTAACACTGAGCAAGAGAACCATCTTTTATAGCAACTAGAATTATTCCACTTGATTGTCAGGCTTTCCCTGCTTGTGTGTTAGCTTGGGAGCAGGATAGCAATAAGTTTAACCTAGTGGAGAAGATAAGGCACCAACACAGAGCTGTGATGAAACCAGATATCCTCTGATACGGTTACAAGTGTCACTTTAATTACAGTTTATAGAGAATCGGAGAGGTGGTTCTCTGTAGATGTAGAGGCAAGAAGGAATTTGTAGTGGCTTTTGAAGGCAGGATAACATTTAGAAAATATCAAGACAACAACAGAAGGTGGGAAATTTTACAGTTCATTTTGGGCTTCCTGAGGGTTCAGGCACCGAGTTATGGGTAGACTCGGTTTCAAACTGAGCTTCTTAGAGAACAGACATGTGCCTGTGAATTCTTGTTAGACCATGTGGCCTTTATTTATAGATCCCATTTGATTGTGCTCAGTAGATTGTTACTAATAATGATAAATTCTGTGGGTTCAGAAACACCCTGTGAAGAACCTTTCATGTGTTTTTAGCCCTTCAGCTAATTGGAAGGGGGAAACTGAACTACAAAAAAAAGTGTAACCAAATATTGTGAAACCCCCCACACTTCTGTGCTTAGGCCAGGTGTCTGGTAAACCTTATCAATTCTAATCATTTTTAGCCTTATTTAAATTAAGTAACGAGGACTTTTTTTTAAAAATAATCTCTGTTATTCAACCTGACAGAGACTAGTTTTCAATAGCCGGCCAAGTAACAAGCCTGTGCTGAGTAGCTACTCTGTGATCAGGACTTTCTTCTGGATGCACAGTGTAGGTTTTCTTTCCAGAGATTAAGGTAATGGTGAAATGAAGGAGTGTGTGCACCACAGAGGTGAGAAAGGGATGCTCTGTGCCTGTCCTGGTAGCAGTTGTCAAGGAGCAAGGATAGCACACCTGGGATGGCTGGGGATCTGGAGGGACAGAGATTGAGAAGACCTGACAGGTGATGGGAAATGCAGGGACAGAGCCCTGAGGGTGCAGCGTGGAGGGCGGAAGTTGTGAGCAGATTAGAGTCATAGTGCTTTGCAAACAGTCCTCACCTCACTATGCGTCCAGCAGAAACGGTGAAATACTTTAACGGAACGTCCAACACACTCCTCCTTTCCACGCACAGTCGATGTGTCCTATGCACAAGTGTGCACGAACAAGTATAAAATCTTGGGTTCTCCTGGGTTTCTTTGAAGCTAACAGTAGGAATTACATATTTTTACTCTCAGAGGTGGACAAGTTTTGTGACAGTTACATTAAGATTGAAGCTGACATTTGATTGGTGAACGATTAGATTTGTGATTTCATTTAAAAAATATTAAGTATTCCAAGTAACTGAGTTGCACAATCGAAGGTTTTATAACATTCCTAGAAAATCCAAAGCAATCAAAGCCTTTTCCCTTTTCAATAGGCCGTTAGGAAGTAAAAGTTAAAAACTAAGTATGAGAAATGCAGAAGTTATAAAGGGAACTTGAAAACTTATAATTAGGTTATTAGCCAGACACACTTTTCTTGGCCAGCTCTTGAAATAAGCACTTATCCAGAAAAACTAATCAAATCCAAATTATTTCCTACAATATATAATATATTTGCATGTTTGTGCTCATGCATAGAACATAGCTATTTCTCTTAATATTTAGATTATTTTTCTTGAAAAAATGATGCTTTTCAAATGCTAGTGGTATGTGGCTAGATGCATGTCTGGGGCCTGGATTCTGCATTTCTTAGGCTATGTGAAAGGCTTTGCTATTCCTGATGGAATGTGAGCTACACCCTTGACAGAGAGGTTCAGAGAACGTGCTGACTTCTTCCCAAGGCTTTAGGTACAGCTGTCTATTTTATTTTATTTTATTTTATTTTTAAATGAGTGCTGGACCAGGGTAGTGATGATCTCTTATAGTTCCAGCATGCTCCAACAATTGGGCAGTTCCTTCCATCACTAGACGGTAGAAAACTTCCTGTAGGCAGATACTGTGCCGGTTCTGTTCTCTATAGTACCCGAGTGACAAGCACAGAAGATGTTCTCAGTAAGCTGCTGTCACGTCTGCATTTACTGTTGGCCTGGGATGTCACCTCACCATATGCCTTTTCTCATCAGACCGATGGAAGGTAGCTTCCTCTGGCCTGAGGAAGTCACTTTAGGAGCTGTAACTCAAGCTCGGCCGGTGTTAAGTGTGCCTTAGAACCAAACACCAGGGTTGAAGAGGCTGAGGAGATGGAGAACCAAGGTCTATCTTACCATTCTTAAAACATTCACAGGAAGACAATTTTGGCACTATTAATGGCATGCATATGCGAGACCCTGAACATTCAGCCATGGCCCAACAGCACCTTTGCTGGTCTCTCAACCTTTTCCCCCCTGCTTGCCTTACTTTGTAACCCAAGTTATCCCCTGGGGCCTTTCTAACCAAGCCTCTTACTGAATGAAGCAGGATGTAATTTTTTCTTCCAGGCTGTCATCTTAGTATCACTGTAGGCCTCCTTTACTATCTGAAGTATCAGATGCATGGCCACTTAGTGTACTTCAACAGCGTCTTGGTACTCTGGGATTACTGGAGTACATAGGAGTACTTCTCTGGTAACCTTACTTTTGAAGGATGTTACTTTCTGGTTTCCCCACATCATCAGGCCCTAACAACAAGGTCGTACTTGCTACAAATGGGAATTAGAGGCAGCACTGACTTCATAGGGTGGGGATGGACTCCGTGGAACCAGGAAGACAATTCCAAGTCTGAATTGACTTCATGGTATCAATGAAGTAGAGACACCATATTAAACCTCTTGTGGAGAACTTGAGGACCTCTAAGAATAGTCTTCAGATCCCAGAGATTTTAGCAGCCCAGTAGGGAAACTGTTAGAGCTCAGGGAGCCATTCTGAGGAGTTTTCTCTACAGCATACTTTACCAGGAAAAAGCATTAGATGGTTGTGGGGAGGCGTGTTTATCTGGTTTGGTTTTCTCCCCAACACCTCCTAGTTAGCTTCTTGGGAGGTCATTCTGGTTCATAATGCTTAGCTCAGAGGCCTGGTCACATTGAGCGGAACCATTGCTGGTGCAAGGAGAGCAGCTTCCTGGAGGCTGCAGTGAGTTCTCCAGTTGGCTGAAGAGGATCCAGACTTTCCAGGTCTCGTCCCGCCATTCAACAGGAAGCAGCTGTGATCACCTCTAAGGTATCTCTGAGGCAGCTGGCTACCGTCTACTGTCTAAGTCTTCACACACAGGCATGACAGCTTTCTCAGCCCGTCAGCCTTCCTTGTCATAAAGGACACTGTGGCTACTCTAGGCTCACAGCTGTTTTGGATTCTTACCCTTCTAGGACTTCCCACTCAGTGATAGACATCAGCACTAACCATTTGGTTTTATTCAACTTCCTTTAGCTTTCTGGCCAGCCAGGAGGCTCTATTTCTTAGTTTCACCAATATGTCAGCTTTCTCTCTAGCGTCCTCTTCTCGGACTAATGAGCTACTGAGTCTAACTTTCTGGTAACTTTCTCCTCAGATAAGATGACTTCCCCCACTACCTGAAACTGGTCCACAGCTCTGCCAGCATTAGTAGCTTTGTAGTTGTAGATTAGCAAAATTCAGTCTCCCAGGAAACAAATAAACGTGTCTCTCTTGACTCAGAAGTGTCGTTATCATGCATCATGAATTTTAGTATTCACTTCTGAATACTCATCTGGAAACCAAAGCGTCATCTTTCAGCTCTCATTCTGTTCTATTCTTCCTAAATACAATACTTTTTATTAACTTTTCGTATGCATATGCTCACCTATATCTCTCCCAAATGTCTCTGTGTATGTGTGTATATATGTATGTGTATGTGTGTATGTGTGTATGTATGTGTGTATATGTATGTATGTATGTGTATGTATGTATATGTATGTATGTGTGTGTATGTGTGTGTATGTGTATGTGTGTATTGTGTGTATATATGTGTGTATGTGTGTATGTGTGTATATGTATGTATGTATGTGTATGTGTGTATATGTATGTATGTTTGTATGTGTGTGTATATGTATGTGTGTATTGTGTGTATATATGTGTGTGTATGTGTATGTATGTGTGTATGTGTGTATATATGTGTGTGTATATGTGTATGTATGTGTGTATATGTACATGTGTATGTATGTGTGTACACGTGTATGTATGTGTGTATATATGTATGTATGTGTATGTGTGTATATGCATGTATGTATGTATGTGTGTGTATGTGTGTGTATGCGTATGTGTGTATTGTGTGTATATATGTGTGTATGTGTGTGTATGTGTGTGTATGTGTGTGTATGTATGTGTGTGTATGTGTATATGTATGTGTGTATGTGTGTGCATGTATGTATGTGTGTGTGTATGTGTGTATATATGTGTGTGTGTATATGTGTAGGTATGTGTGTATGTGTGTATGTATGTGTGTATGTGTGTATGTATGTGTATGTGTCTATGTATATGTGTGTGTATATGTATGTGTGTATATGTGTGGTATGTGTGTGGTATGTATATATGTGTGTGTATTTGATTAACCCAATGATTCCAAATTTGCTGTACATGTGTCCATCTATTGTAGTACGGTCAACCTACCTGGGCCACACCCTTAAAGAAAACTGACCCTGTTTCCCCAGAAGCCAGCAACTCTCACTAGCTTCTCAACTGCAGCTGAGGCCTCAGGAGTCCCTCCATGTTCTCCCCGCTGGCCTGTTGCCTCACTTGGAATCGTGTAGCTCGTTGGGCAGGCACGCTCAAATGCCGTAAGTTCATAATGGGAGTTCAGGACTGCAGTTTTGTCCCGTCTAGAAGACAGTATTTCTTCCTGATCCTCTCTGATCTCTGGCTCTTCCAATACTCTACCCCAAGATGGTCTCTGAGCCTTGGAGGGACAAGGTGTGATCTAGATGTCCCATCCTTGTCAGAGAACTCCACAGGTACTTATTCACTGCATCGAGACCAAGTGTGAATTCTGCATTATTTGATGTCCCCTGCACAAAGAAACTTCTCTGATGGGGTCGGAGAGCTGCACTAATCTATGGTATAGGAACACAGGTTTAGAAGGCAGTTTGTTGGTATGTCTATCTTGTAATGTAACAGTAGTAGGTGCTCCCATTTTGGTCAAATATTCAGTAGCAGACATGTGTTTAGAAGCTGGTTCCTTCCATAACACTCCTGCTACTATTGCGCCCGTGGGTATATCTTGTCATAGTGGGAATTATTGTAGCTCTCAAGGTTCATAGCTGGGCAAGGCTATTGAGAATCTAACTCTACCCTGCCAGTAGCCTGCACTGCATGTTCTGCTGTTGAGAAAGCTTGTCAATGGGAAGGAACTTTTCCGGTCAGTACCAACTTGATTTCTCCTTTTCCTGTGGCTAAAATGTGTTCTATCTTCAGTAGTAGGGCCATGCCATAAAATCCTGGTAGGTAACCAAGAGCAGTGGCAATAGATTTTATTGTGGGCTGCAGAGGTGGGTGTGGCTGGGGGTGTAGATATTCCTTACTAACAGCTCAAAGGAGAGAGCCCACAACTGGAACTGGGCTTTTTGTATGACATTCAATGGCTTCTTAGAGGATTATTATTTCCAGTGTAGAATAACATTGTCCTCCATTCTTTTCTACTGTCTCTCATTCGACCTATGGTACCATCACCGTGGTTTCTGTGTACCCATACCTACTTTCAACTATACCCATAAAAGGTTATCTTTATAAGCATAATATGACCACGATTGCATTGTTCAGTGACACCCTATGTCTGAACTGGTCTGTGTGGCTTACAGATGTCACAGGCACTTGTTGACAACAAGTCTTGCTGCAATATTCACATACACTTTCTGCTCTGGCCAGTGCTGAATTACTTTCAGTTCCCCTAATGAACACCATTCTTTCCCACAGTTGCTTGTTACCATGTGCTGGTCTTCCTCTGCATAAGAAGCTTCTTTCCAACCCTTCTTCCTTCAAGGACTCAGTTTGAGCATCATTTCTCTGGACACGGCCACTATTCCATACCATTTCCTATTTAACTTGGAATTCTGGACTGAATTTGTCTATCTGTCTTCCCCACATAGGAAGGCAAACACCTCGGAGCCAAGCACTGTATTTTATATTCAATTTGTATCTCCTGAGATTCTTGAGGATATCATTATCCTACAAACCAACAGTAGCCATTGTTCTGGCAATGGAATGTTATCAGGAACAAGAAGAAATAGTCATTTTCATTTCCCTAATAAGATAAATTTATTCTCTTTACCAAGTAAGCATTAACATACTGGTTGGCACATACTAAAATTTATTATATATTTTTATTGGAATTGTATGTATATATGTAAATTATGCAACTATCCTTAATCAATGGGTTACCAGGTACTGTTATTTAGTAGTTAATTTTCATTTAAGTCTACTCCTGGGGTATCCTTTCTAGAGTGCTTATTTCATTGGACTTACCCTAATCCTTAATGTGTCTAACACTGCTATGCACAAAGGCAAAGAAGAAAACTTAAGAGATAAGAGTGTCTTGTGGGACACACTTCTTGACTCCTTAGGTTGCCTGAATTTAAAGGCCCATGGAGAAGTTTTCATCAGTAACTAGGCAAACCCAACTTTTTGTCTAGATTCATTTTTGTCTAGAAAAAGCAAGCTATTTACACTATCATGAAAAATTAAAGACTAGCAAAGAGTTAAAAAGCAAAACAAGACACTTTTAACTTGATGCAATTGAAATACTGTGTGAAATTAGCCCTTCATACAACGTATACCAAGCATTACATTTATATAGTCACCCCTCCCCCAAGGAAGTTCTGTAGACAACAATGAATATTCATTTCTTCACTATGGATACTTACTGTGGTGAAAAAGATACTGTCCTCACTAGGGTCTCAAGAGTTAAATGTGTGTCAGAGGGGGACCAATGGAGTTCTTGATGCAGTCAGAAAATCCCTTTGAGAAAGTAACAAGGAGCCAGGCATGTTGGGAAGGAGCTGTCTAGTCAAAGGGAAGTTAGTTGAGGTCTCATGTTGGGACCTTGCTAAAAGAAGAGATTTATATATTTATCTAAAGAAATGTTTATATTTACACATATATATTTATATTTCTATATGAATATAAAATAAGTATATAAAACATGTTTGCCTTCCTTAGTCATCGGGGAATATAAAACAGCTACCATTATATAATGTTTGTGCATATATATGTATATATGTATATATGTATATATGTGTGTATATATATGTTTGTGTGTGTGTAATGATACAATATCAGAATGTTTAAAATAAAGAAAAATTATTTTTGAGACAGAGTCTCATTATGTAGCTCTGGTTTTTCTGGAACTCACTATGTAGACTAGGTTGGTCTGAAGTCAGAGAGATCTGTCTGCCTCTGCCCATCAAGTGCTGTGATTATAGGCGTGTACCACTATGCCAGGCTAAAATAATGATTTTTTTTCTTACCAAAGGTGGGGAAAGATGTAAGAGCAACTAGAACATGATATGTTGCTGGTGTGAGCATACATTAGTAAAACTAGTTTGAGGATGTTATTTTCTATTGTCTGCTAATCTTGAATTCAGCCTGTCATGTGACTCAAACATTTCTATTTCTAAATCCAACATAAATTTGTTGCATGTGCCTCCAAACAGATGCTAAGCTTTACTTCTTATAGTAGCACTTTTTGTAAAAGACAAAATTTAAAAACCAACAAATGGTCAGCAAATGGCAAATAAGTAAATAGCAGTGCATTTCTACAGTGGAAAACCATGCTGTGATAATAACTAGTAAGCCTTTGTTACACATCCCAGAAGAGAAATATTATCGAAAGAAAGCAGCAGAAACATGCACAGTGACCAAATGCTCCCATTCCTGTGGAAGCCAAGCAGGGATGAAGAAATCTGTGGTGTTGAAATCAGGTTTCTATGGGGAGAAGATGGAGCCGTGGCTGAGGTGTGTCCTGAAGGGACTGAGATGCTCGCTATAGCGTTTTTGTCTTTTCAATGTAGGTGATGTAGGCGGTATTTTGTGCTGTTACATTAAGCTGTGTGCTTAGAACCTCTATATTTTTTTTTGTTTGCATGATTTTGTTTCAGCAAAACATTAAAATCTGAGACTACTTATTACAGACACCGTTAAAGTCATAAATGGTTGCTTGGATAATATGTTTCCCCTGGGATCAAGTTTCCAAGTCACTTTGATCTTTCTCTTACCTACATAGGTCAGTGGAGACTGGCTGTTTGCTGGTTCTGTGTACTGAGAAACTTGCTTAGTCTATACAAATGGGGGGTTGCTTTTTCTGCACACATTTTCCTACTATCTGAACGAGGGAGCTGCCATGCTATCTTCCTGGTTCTCTTCAAAAAAACTTGATTTTTTTTTTTTTTTTTTTTTTTTAGCAAAAAACCCCATGGTTTTGTTGTGGGGAACTTGGAAGAAATGCACTGTGCCTGTCAGTGTAGGAGCACGGGTGGAGATTGGGATGCAGAAGAGAGACCAGGGACTCTCTTAGATCTCAGACCTTCTGGCCTAACATCCCCTGTTAGACTGTTTCCTCCTCCCAACCTGTGACAATGCTGCCTACCTACGGTGCTCTGGCTCCTCCTCATTGGTCCTAGATTGAGGTATCACTTAGTCTGGTTTATTAGTTACTTTTCTATCAATCTTTCAGAAACCTTTTGGAATATGTTTTATTGAACTATAGGAGAAAAAGCCAGCTGTGTTCTCTTGTGGCCATTTTGATTTAAAAACTGCATTATTTTGTTCCAGACATTCACTCTACGACATGGTCCTGTTTTGTCTCATTCTAGACCATGAACCTCATGAGGAATCTCAAGCCTCATGTCACCTCTCACTTCCCTTTTGTGCTTCAACTTCTCATCTTTATCATTTCTGAATTGTCTAGGTTTATGCAATTTGCATTTTTCTTTATTAAAATTAAACTCTTTTATTGTCACTCTATAGGTGTGTTCTAAAAATCAAAATCTTCCAAACATAAAGTCACTTGACTGGACCCGTTTGAAAGCAATGCTGTGTTACTGAAAACCCTGTCATTCAGGATTGGTGGCCTCCATTGTCAAGGTCTGATGGTTCATGGTTCCTTTCGGTTGTCCTCAGCCTTTTCTGTTCCTTCTGGGTCATACATAATAAGATGCGACTGTTCTTAGATTCTCATGTCATCCTCATTGTTCAAAATTATTATTATTATTTTATGCATGAGGAGGAGTGCAGTGAGTTTGGGGCCACCCTCGGCTACACAGCTAGGCTCAGACAACCCTTGCCTTCATAGTAAAACTTTACTTCAAACAAAGCAAAACAAAACCAATGAGAAAACAGAAGGAAGGAAAAGGAAGAAAAAAAGGGGGGGAAATTGCAATGAATTTGAGGATCTCATTTAAAGGAGACTTCTCTGGGTTTGGTTTTGTTGTTGTTGTTAAGACCAGCTAGGACTCTGGTTTGGAATAGCCTCTCTTGCCCTCTCTTCCTTCCCACCTCCAAGTGTATTCTGATGTTTGTTAACAGATGTAGGCTGCCCATAGTTCTCATTAACGTATAGGTGCTTCTAACAGTTGTTATGGCTATGTGGCCACGCCCATTTTCATTAATAGAAAGATCAGTTTGAAGCCCGAGATCAAGGTACTGTTTGTATCATCCACATGACTCAAATGACCAGGAGAAGCGTTGAGTAGGGCAGGAGGAAAGAAACTGGCTGTCTTAGGAACTCCCAGGGCTACTATTGGTGGAGAAGTTTTTTCTCCTTGGGGTCAGGGTCTGTCTTGCTCTGTTTTCCCCTCCCAGCCCTGCTACATGGGCATGGATTGCTGAGTACACTCTGCTCCTTCTGCTCCCTCTGTCTTCAAAAGCCAGGCCAAGTCCTTACTCTTACCCCGTGACGATTACTTTGTTGGGAAAAAGAGGGTTTTTGACATTTCTATTAAGAATGCTGTTTTATAAAAGTTACTACAATTGTTGAGTAATGAGTAATGTTTATTTGGTATCTCAGCATATGAAATGTAAATGTCTTCAAGATATCAATAAAGGGCCTAGCCATATTAATTACGTGCTTGATAATCAATTCTTTTCCTTTCTAGTGAAGCATTGCTTTGAATCATGGTCTTACTATGTAGCTTAAGCTGACCCAGGCTGGCTTTCCACTCACACACCCACATGGTTCTTTCTTCTAAGTGCTGGGATTGAAGTTATGTGCCACCATGGCTAGACACAAAGTTTGTTTTTGATAATATTAAATTCATCTATAATAAGCCTGTCTCTGTTATTGTCTTAACATTCGTGAAACTAGATCGAATGAAGAACTTTGTATGACATCTGTGCTACCACATCCGGTGGCTAGATTCCTTTACAGACAGACAGCTCACCAAGAATGGTAGAGAATCTCCAGTCTTCGGTCCTTTCAGATCTGATTGGTCTTATGTGTAACAGGTCATCCAAGGATCCCCCGATCATAAATATCCAGCAAGAAGAACACTTTCTTTATCTTAGGTCCACTGATAGAAAAGAACTGGAGTTGTGGTTTTCAGGCATTGATAACCTCAGACGGGATATCATTCTATCAGCACAGGTCCTGGGAATTTCAGACCAACCTAGATGTCTGCAAATGCCTCAGCTGAGGCCTGCAGATGTGCACAGCCATGTGCCCCATGGCACTGGCTAGCCTCTTCAATGGTGCAATAATCCACCAGCAGGTTGGTTTGGGGAAGTGTCCCTCAGTACAGCTGGCCAGATGAGGACGGAAAATTGAAGCAAACAAAGTCTCAAGCCAGCATCATGTCTCTTTGATTGTTTGCTGTATAGAGAGCAGACCACCTACTGGCCAAGCCGCAGGAGTTCACAGGGTTTCTCATGCGCCCAGTGTGCCTCTATGTCCTTGATTTAGCACAGAGGCTGTTTCTGATTTCTGGGCATGGCTCCTCAGAATCTGTTCCAGGCTGCAGCCGCTATTGTTTTATTTTGTTAGAGGACTTATTACTATTGTTGATTCATCAGTACATATGTTTTATTTATATATACAAAACACAATATCATGTTGCTGCTCTATTGAATAGATGGCAAGTTCGTGGGGCAGTGCCCTGGAGAGGGATGCTCAGAGTTAGGGTAAGGGAGCAGGGATTATTCAGCTTGACCTGTAAGAAGGGAAGTGGAATGGCTGTATCCAGATTTATTGTAAGTCTCCTTAAAGATAAGTTATATTGAGAATTTGAAGAACATCTGGAAAATGTATGTAAGAGAAACTCAGATTGCATTTGAGAGTGTTCACATATATAGGGTATGCCATACTGGGTGAAGAGTTTCTCAACCCAATCAGTCTGTTCCTTTCTTTGGACATGATGGCACCCTGGAAGGGACTGTTCAGCAAGCCTTTCAGCACGTGTATTTTCAAGGACAATGGAGGGAGGTATTTTGTCTCCATATTGTCTTCATTTTTGCCCAATCTCCCTTTAAAATATGTAGTTATTAAAAGCCCCTAGTACACTGTATACATGTTAGCACGTATACAAAGAACTGCTATAGTACCATGTCAGGGTTGGGGAGACATTTAAGTACTTACATAATTGACAAGAGCCTTTACTAGAGAGCAACAGTCAACACGGGAATTGAATATTCAATGTGAAAATGGAGGTCAATGGAGGAGCCTCCTTTTAGGATTTCCTTTCTGGCGAAGAGATTTGAATGCCACACCCGTAGCCAGGTGACATCTAGGTTCAGATTGTGGAGATGCAGTCAAAGCTGTGCTGAAGTTTGAAAGGTGCTGTTTCACAACGTGCCAAGCCAGCCGACAGTGGACATTGTAATTGCACATAGGTGTGAATCTGAGGTTGGGTGGATGGCTGGTTCGAATCACAAAAATTCTGAAGGTTGGAGGGAACGTGGGGACACTATGTGTAACAGACCCAGTGACCAGTGACTTCACACCTACGTGTGGTATACTTTTAAACAGAAACAACCACTACTCTCTATATTATCTCTTCAAGGACAAAATTGTCCTTTACTGGGGGGAAAAGGCTCACATTTTGACTAAATATAAGAGTTTTGATAAAAAGTGTCTATCATATGGCAGATGCTGGGTGAGTGCTCCATATATTAGCTTTAATTCCCACAGTGAACCCTAGAGCAAAAATATGCCCTCTCTCCATCTCAGAATGATGAGGCAAAATTCAGATATACCCAGCTGTTGGCAGGCTCGCAACATATCTTGATGGACACCCTAGAAACAGAACCTCATCTAGGTCTGAAGAAAAAAAGCCCGGTATCTTCTTGATATTATCTAGTTCCTATCCTTACGCTGATTTTAACAGCTGAGCCAGGAAGTTCAAACTTCTTTTACAATAGTCTAAAATAAGAGAAGAGTTGAACCATCTTAATATGAGAAAAACCAAAGATGCAAACAAAAAGAGCAATCCTCGGCAAGTCAGAGAGGTGTTTGGATTTAAAGTTAAACACAATGTGTTTGCTTCCGTAGGATACAAGACACAGTATCTCGGCCAGCAAGATGGCTTCAGCAGGGAGAGGTACCTGCCATCAAACTTGATGGCCTGAGTTTGATTGGCTGAATCATGCAATTCAGCAGACCGTGGCACACTCCCCACCTAACAAATCAACCAATTAAGCCATTCAATCAAAGTTTAAACAAACAAACAAACAAACAAACAAGCAAACAAACAAAAAATAAAAGAATCTGGGGGACCCCAGAATGTTCAGTGGTGGTATCTGGGAAGCCCTGGGCTTGACCTTTAGAGAGAGTGTGTGCTGGAGAGATCACTCAGGAATATTTGCTGCTCTCATACAGGACGTGGTTCTGGTTCTCAGCACACAACAGGGAGGCTCAGAACTTCATGTAACTCCAGCTCTGGAGGTGGCAGCTCTCTCTTCCGGTTTCCACGGATACCCAGAACCCATGAGATGGGAATACATGACCACTGAACATTCATTTGCAGAAAATAAAAATTAAACTCTTGTTTCTAAAAAAGGCTGAGAAGGAAGCAGGGCTCGGTGCTCAGACCGGGAATACAAATGGTCGGAAATGAGGCAGACTTGATGTCAAACTGTCCTGGGCTTTGTAGGATGGTCTCATGAGAATGTACTTCTGAGCGTGTATGCCGATGGACTTCTGGCAGGCTTGCGTATTAAGGTCCCATCCTTGCCTCTGGGTACACTGGATGACATAGCTAGATAACTGTAGTACACGGAGGACCGAGGAGGAAACATGAAATTCATACAGGCCATGGGCGTGACCTACTTCTTTCTAGTACAGATCAAAGGTGAATGTGCCTGATGGGTGACGGGGACTTGAGTGCAGCACCCAGCTGTGGAGGACAAAGAAGAAAGTAGACACATCACCGATGTCACTGGAACATCAGAATCTTCCAGGCTCTGCCCAGAACGTGGGAGCACTGGTCAGTAAGGAGTATGGCTTGCTAAGACAATGGCTACATTTCTGGGCTCATGATGGGTTTGCAATAGCTAGTAGATTTTTCCACTATTACACTTACACACTACACACACACACACACACACACACACACACACACACACACTTCATAGTTTTCCTATGAACGTTCTTTCGTAAACTAGTTTTTAACCATGTTCCCAGTGCATGTCCCGTCACTCAGGATCCAACCTGTGTTGCTTCTGGGCCAGCCAAAGCATCCCCCCCTTGCTTTTCAGAGTTGCCTGCAGATGTGGCCAGCAGAGAGAGGTTAAGGAACTAGCAATGCAGGACAGCTGGGGATCGTTAGCAACAATCAAGGAGCAGCATTAAAAGGCAGCAGGGGCGAGGTCTTGGTTCTTGCGTTGGCCTGCCTGAGGAAGCCATCTGGACGGAGGAAATTCGCCTTAAACCTTGGCAAGAGAACTTTGTTCTGTTTGAACTTTGTTTAAAGCCCCAGAGTGGGTGATCATTTTGTTTAAACTTTCCTTAAAACAAAGAGTGGGAGATCCCCCGCAATTAATAACAGGAACCTTCTCCCCTCTTAGCCGACTTGATAGGAAAAAACTCAAGGGCTGTTCTGACATCCATTAACATGCCTCAGCTAGCAGGATGGAGAACAAGATGCAAGGGGGGGGGGTGTTTTGAAGTCTCAGGAGCGTTAGGGTAATATAATAAAGGAATAATCACATTATGTATCATCTTTACTTGGACTTCTCATGTGGAGACTTACCCATCCCTACCGAGGGCCCCAGCTTGTCGCTACTTAATAGTAGCAATTTGTTTTTCACTAGAATTTCCTCAGTTCACTGTCTGTCTTTGCACACATATTCAGCCAGTGCTCACAAGCAGTGGGGCTCGCCAGTCTGTGTTAAAGCGATCCTATAGGAAGCTTAGCTGTGAGGCAGAGCCATGAAAACAGCAGCTTCTTTCCTTCCTTCTACCCTTGACCTCAGTGCCGTCCCAAGAGCAAACTTCAGCCTACTTCATCCTAACAGCAGCTCATGAAGTCAACTCCTTCTTTTCAAAGGTTGCCATTGTATTTATAATTTTGTCTAAATTAGTATTATCTATAACACCCAGGGTGGGGCTCGTTTGTTTGTGTTGATTTTGATCACAGCAGCCTGTTTGCAAGTGTCTATCACTATAGGGTTGTTGGCCATTAGCACGTCCTTATAGGGAATATAAGGGAATTACGTCAGACCCTCACCTGAGATTCTAGGTGCTCTTCAAAGCCATTTGTGTACAATTGTGTCCCTAATTGCCTGTTGAAGGTGTTGGGGGCATACATAGGAGGGAGGAGGTGACCTGAAGGGCCACCCCATCTCTGCTGCTATTGAGAAGCCATCATCCACGTTGGGTGAAGCCCTCCCAGTGCTGCTGTTCATGCTCACGAAGGCAGCATCTTACCCAGGCTCTCTTTGTTAGTTTGCCCCTTAAACTCATGGGTTCCTTGGGTTGACTTTTCTTTGAATAATACTTTGGTTTGTTGTTGGGACCCTACCTTATGAGAAAGGAAGGGGTAGACATTATTTACCTCTTTCAATGGAAGGAATTCTCAAAACAGATTATGTAATTTTTGAGGACCCCACCAGGATCAATCATCAACCTTCCAGAACAAGCTTCCTCTCTGTTTGCCTAGGCTTTTCTCCCTGACTCTGACACCCTGCCTCTCCATTTCCACTTGATCAACTTGGTTGTCTAGCATCTATGTCAAACATATGGCTCTTCCTTAGTGTTGTACAGCCATTGCTTGTTTGGTTCTTTACCTTTTCCATCTTCTCTACTGATGACTCCACGTTTGGCCCAGAAGATCCCACCTGCTGGTAGATAGGATTTGATGCTAGTAGATATTCTTTAAACATAGAAAACAAATATCTTGAGAAATAAATGCACGGAGTAAAGAAAGGAATGGACAAGTTAGTTTCTCATTCACAAGCATCCCGAGGCACGGTTAGGAAATCACGACACAAAAGATCACTGCTCCTCCTCAAGGTAGCTGCTGACCTTGCACAGAACTTGAACCAGCATTTAATAATATCCACACAATTATCTCATCACATACCAAATGCAAGAGGAGCAGGGCTTGTGTGGACAGCGGTGAGAGCTGCAAGGGTATTCCTGAAGTGGGTATTATGTGTGGTATTAGGAACCAGAAGCTTCTTTCCTCTAGCAGAAGAGGGCCTGTGAGGCAGAAGTGTTTTCAGCACATCCCAGAGGCGAGGAGGTGGGAAACCCCCATGCTTCCCCATCTAGAGGCCGCCTTCCGTGTAGAGAGAATTATCTTGTATATTCTCTTGTGCCCATCTGTGAAGACATTTAACATACTAGGAACCAGGGGGGAAGAAACTGGTTCACCAGTATGGATATCAGAATACTATATGGGGAGAACCATATGATAAGGTAATAATAGAAAATATGAACAAGATACACGAATATCTAGAGTTTGAAAACGGTAGTTTGCAAAGCTGTGGACGAGTTATGCCTGGGTAGAGGTGGGTTACCCGTGATGGGAGCATTGACAACAGCGTCCTTCTGTGCCCCGTCATTCCCCTTGCTCTCATCACCATTCTGATCTGCTTCATTTTTTAATTCTCCCTCAGCCCCAGACATAACATCAGGCCTTCATCTATCATCCATATTAATTAATTATACTAGTCTATGTTGTTGAAGAAATATCTAAAATCATTTATGTGCTTATATCTTTATTTCATATGGAATTAGAATTTAATTTTAAATGTATATATTTTTTGCTAAGTTCAGGCAAATATAATCTATCAACTACAACATAGAACAAGTATAAGGCTATATGTATATTACATGCAAATGTTCATTAGGTGTTCATAGTGTGCTCAATAATTTAGCACCAGGGATTTGTTTGATGGAAAAGATTAAAATGAAATATATGCATAAAATGTTCAACATATCACTGTTTATAGTATCAAAAGCAAAACACCAGAAAATGAAGAGAAGCCTAAATGTCCACCTCAGGAGAATTAGGAAATGGTAGTACAACCCGGCTCCAAGTGATGCTTTCCAGTAGACTAGATGATTGTTAATGGCCATCAGTGCTGATAATATCTATAAATTATAAAAAGCATTGTGTTGCATGCTGGTTAACCTACCATTTTTGTCAGTATGTAAACATAGGAAAACACGCTAACCTTTCACAGTAACTCTGTGATGGGATTGTGAATTTTTAGTCTGCTTGCTAGGCAGTGTCAAAGCATTATCATTTGAGTGTCTATTTTAAGAAAGAAATGATTATAAACATCATAGCAGATAATACTGCGCCATTGGGCTGTTCACTGGTCTTTCTTGCACTTTACTAAATTTTTGTTGGGCTGTGAATCAAACCTAGGACTGTGTACAATCAAAGGCAAGCACTCTACCACTGAACACTATTAATGGAAATACGTCATGTCTTTAAATTACCTCAAAGTTGCCAAAAACACCAATTTTTTTTAAATGTTCAGTAAATATAAACAATACAAAATTGCTTGTTAAAAAGGCTTTATTGAGCTGGAGAGATGGCTCAGTGGTTAAGGACACTAACTGTTCTTTCAGAGGTCCCAAGTTCAATTCCCAGCAACCACATGGTTGCACACAACCATTTGTAATGGGATCTGATGCCCTCTTTTGGTGTGTCTGAAGACAGCTATAGTGTACTCATATAATTAAATAAATAAATTTATCTTTTTAAGAAAGGCCTTATTATTGTATAATTCTTGCTAGAATTTTAGAATGAATTGTGCTTTATAAGACTTGACTTGAAATCAATACTCTATAAATGCCATTAGATTAGGAGTAACTGGTGGGTAGCTAGTTACTAGGATGTCCTGTGGAAAGCATGCAGTCTTTATCAAAGAGAGTATATTATAGATGTCATAATGTCTCACAATGGAATCAAGGTGATTCATGTCTTGGCTAGTTACTTGGTAGAATTAAGTGGCACAGAACTTGGTCATTATGACTGACCCTGTTTGGGATCATCCTGTTCTCTTGCTTGTGTAGCAGTAGCCAGATGATTTTAAATTAGTGACCACCTCCTTCAGGATGGTGAAGCTGTAATTAAAGGGTTAGGTTCCAGCACATACTCAGTTTGATGCAATATTCTCTTTCCTCTGAAGATGCTGGGTTGAACACGAAGTCAGCTCATGTGTGGACATGACTGGGATCTCTGCATCTCACTTTATGCAGATTTCAAAACTACCTGTGGCGAGCCCCAATGGAAACCTCTTCCCAAATGGCAGAGATCTCAGCAAGGAAAGGGCTTACACCCCACTCGCACTGGATAGGAAGGGCCCTTCTCTTCCTGTACAAGTGGGATAAACACAGTTGGGTTTTTTTTGTTTGTTTGTTTCTTTTGTTTTGTTTTTACCACTGCCAACCTACCTCCCACCCCCTTACTAGCTTCCCTTAACGTTGGCCAGTAAAGACCCTCACCACTTTCAGTAGAATGACCGACGTTTAAGAGCAGTCAGGATAGAACGAGAAGGCTATGTGTGGTCTGAAAATTAAATATAGGAAAAAAAGTAAGAAAAGGCAAAACAAAGCCCACCCCTGCCTTCTGAATGATTCTTATATTGTGTCCTGCAACTCACAGGTAGTATTCAGCTGTCCTGGGAGGAGACTGAATGCAACGAATCCTATCGAAGGCTTCAGAGCATCTTCTTCAATCACAGAAGCCATTATTAGTTCACAGATGAGGGAAAGAAAACACAGAATAACCAAAGTATAGAGTATTTTATGCCTTCTGGGACATGATATTGATTGAAGAATTTTCCCAAAGGAGTGGGCACTGTGAGGAGTCATTTGAGACTCACTGTTCTGGACATTGAATCCTAAGCACTGTGGTTCCCAAACTGCCTCTGCTTACCTTGTGTTTTGAGTCACCACAGTCTTCAGAGTGTTCTTTCTCAGGGAGTGTTCAACAATGGAGACAAGTCTGGTGAAATTTGGACTAGAAAGACTTCTTCACCTTTATTTCTCAGCTGCTTAGGCTAAGTCAAACAGTGACCAAGGAGGAGACAGTTCTCTGGAGCAGTCACTCCTGCTGATGAAGGCGTTTCCTCTATGTTCCCCAGAAACATTGGGCAGCCGGAAGCTGATCATTACCAGCCATGTTAGCACTGCCCCTCCTGTGACTGGGACCTTAATCATTTTCGTGTGAACTTGAGGCATAGTGACTATAGATTATTTCGATGAAAGTTTCTAGTTCCAGTGGGTCTCATAGGCTTTGTGTCAAGATTAGAGTGTGTGAGAGGACACAAGAAAACGTTGTAGGCAAAACCCTCCCATGTTAGGTAACAGTGGGGTTTTGGAACCAAAATATAAACATGAAGGAAATGATGAGCAACCTGAAACCATCTGTTACCAAGTCACTCAGCCTCCAGTCTGTAGCAAAAATTAAAAGAGAGCCATTCAGAGAGAAAACAGTTGTTTGATGGCTTTCGGATATTATCGGTCTTTACAAAAGTTGAAGTTTCTCTCACTCAGGGGGAGGTTCCCAGTTGCCATAGATGTGAAGCTCCTGCTGGGATGTGTGGCATTTTGGGGGTGGGGGAGGGAAAGAGAAACCTGGCAAAGGGTCCTGCTTTCAGTCACATTTAAAATGTTCTTACTGAGTCCTTGTCTCCTAATTTAATTCAAAAAGAATATTGTGTGTAAGTGAATTATCCTCAATATAGTTATGAAGGATGAGTTAATAAGGTGGCTGTGTTTCTTTACCTTGTTCTATTCCCCAATAACCACACAGAAGAAATAAGATTTATTCAAAACTGCACCTCCACAGCCGAGCAGTTGATGATCTACATCTATCCCCATTAAGACCTTCTTGCTCGGCTTTCAAAATAATTTCTCCCTACTGCCTTTGCAAGTCAATAATATGTTTAGCTTACTATTCCATAACAAACTTGAAATAAAGTAATTAGCAAATGAAACTGTGATGCGTCACCTCACCCCTCTGCCTAGGTAGTAGTTCTAGCTTATTGTTTACCTTTCCTAATTCTCTTAGAGATGTGAAGTCCAGTTCATTGGCCACAATGATGATGGCCCTGTCAACCTTAAGGAACCCCTTCTTTGACTAAAGCATTCCCCAAGAAGCATGTACACATAACTCCAAATCAAACTCACCAGATTTCAAGAAGGATGGCGTGTTTACTCCAAGGATCAAAACCCATGGCAAAATGAACAGCTTCTTTTCTCCAATGTAGGAGAGCTGACTGAGGTAACCGCAGCCATATATTGGTCCCCATATAAGTTGAAAAGTTCTTTCTTCATCTTCAGTAGCATTTTATGAATGAAATTTGACTTTACAACACAGTGTAATTCTGCCTGATTTATTTACATTTTAATTCACATTTCCTTGCATGTAATTCAATTTAGTCTCAATAGTTTTATTTTCCCTCATCATTTTTTTTTTAAAACTGTGCTTGTTTAGTTTTGTTTTGACTTCTGTGGTTCAACTTGTCTCATTCTCAAAATGTGATTTCCTCTTTCATTGCCTGAATAAATATGGCTTCTATCTTTTGCATTCTTCTTTAGACTGGCCCCCATCATCCAATACTGAAAATGCTCCTGCCTATTGGGAGCCCAGGCAACCTTAACTATCCTCTTTCTACTATGTTCTGGCCACAGCCACTGCTGAGGTAGGATGCTTCACTCAAGGCGTAGACAGCTTCCATGGGCATGCCTGTTTCAAGTTTCCCAAAGGATGAATCTCCTTGCTTCCATTGTCAAATACATCATTAACTCTTGTGTCGCAAACTGAGCTCCTGGCACACGTGAATTTCTTTGTTTGTTTTCACTTGCAAGAATTGTAGCTCATTTCACCCTCCATCTCTCCCTGGATTGAGTCATCACATGGTCCATGAATTCTTATCTTTAAATCCTGCCTTGTAACATCCTCCCTGGCTGCTTACAAGCATTCAAAGTCTTTCTCCCTTTCCATCCAAAGAGGCAAATTCCATTTGTCTTTCAACTTCCTCTTCAAAACCTCTTCAAAGTCTTCAATTGATACTGTCCTTGAGTAAAGGGTGTAAACAGGGCCACGGATGTCCACTAATGTTAGTGGATGTGTGTGGGCTGCTCTGGTCTTCCTGCCTGGGTCTTAGCTCTGACTATTGACCATGAGGTGGCTTCTCTGAGATGAAAACAGAAAGGCTCTGGGATGTCTGCCAGCATGCATCTTGTCTCCTGGCTGTCTGTTGGTGGTCTCCAGGAACCCAGACAGAACTTGGCTCACTCAGTCCTACTTGTAGAGCTCTGCTGATTTAAGGCAGCTAATTGCCTGTGTACATATATGTGAAGATTGCTTTCTAGGGCAGGTCTCTAAACTCACCGGGGAAAACCATGTCAGTCAACGAACATGTGCTTTCACTTCTGAACACTTATTACAGCGAAAATACACCAGAATACGATACATTCAATAGAACATTCATAATAAAAACATTTAAAGATATAAAGTAAGGTTGTAATAAATGATGCTTTAAGCACAATTAAAAAAATTAAATGCTGCAAATGACCATTTATTTCACTGATATATTATTGATGATATTTTTAATGGGGGAAGATGATTGATTAGTATGTCAGTTATAGAAGATTACCGTACTTTATATTATAATACAGGTAAAGAAAGATGTTTTACTTGTAGTATGTACTAATTTTGACAGTTTCTTGCTGTTTGTTTATTTTTATGTCATTAGCATGTTTTTTCCCCAGTGTTTGTCCCCCTTAGGAAGTATTTTGGATTACCTGACTATTTTGAAAAGAATAGATTAGTTAAAAATGCTGTTGTATGAGCTATAAGCCCCCATAAAACTTTGTCTGCAGGCTGTAGTGTTTGTCTGTTGTCACTGCTTTCTGAGTGATGTGTTCAGAGTCATGGCGAGGCTATGAACTCCTGGTTTACAGATAGGATGGAGAGGCCAGTGACAGTCTACATAGTAATACTGGTGAAGCTGTATTTATAAAATGATTTTTTTCATGTCAAAGCCTTGTTAAATTTTATTTTAATCACTTAGTTAGTTAAGGCTAGATATTCTATTCATTTCTTTCCAAACCCCAGGAAGACATGTATGCATGTTAAAGACCATTGGCCTTACAGCTGCTCTCTGACAGATTCTGTCTGGGTTTGACATCGTTTAGGGCAATGTACCTTTGTCTCCAGCTCCCTGTGAATAGTCTCGGTAGTGACTTTTAGGTATAGACATTCTCAAGAAAAGGTTGGCAATGGCTTTCTTTGAGTCAGCCATCCTCTTTTAGTATCCGGGACCTCACCTGGGGAAAACACAAGTAAGACTTAATTGTTTGGAAGTGATCTGTTTGCTCTCAGCTTACCTGGCTTGAATTTATCTTAGAAAGTGGTTGGGTGTTTAGAGTTATGCCTGATGCTTTTTGCAACCCATGTTATGCCATTCCATCTTCAAGCCTGACGAGTCCCCACTTGCAGCTCAGAGGTGTTACAAGGATGGCTAGTGAAATACAGGGAATAAACAGATCAGGAATCTCAACACTGGTCCTTTTAAATAACAAAAGTCTCTGTGTGTTACCTTGTACAGGAGATATATATTAGAAGCATCGAAGTAAGAATCTGTGAAACCAGAGCTTCAGATCATGAGTTATTCCAGGTAAATTTGACTATTCATCTACCCCCAACATCCATCCATCCATCCATCCATCCATCCATCCATCACCCATCCATCCATCCATCCATCCATCCATCACCCATCCATCCATCCATCCATCCATTCATCACCCATCCATCCATCCATCCATCCATCACCCATCCATCCATCCATCCATCATCCATCCATCTATCCAACCATCCATCCATTCATCCATCCATCCACTTATCCATCCATCCATCCATCCATCCATCCATCCAACCATCCATCCATCCATCCATCCATCTATCCACTTATCCATCCATCCATCCATCACCCATCCATCCAAGCATCCATCCATCCATCCATCCATCCATCCATCCACTTATCCATCCATCCATCCATCCATCCATCACCCATCCATTCATCTATCATCCATCCATCCATCCATCCACCCATCCATCCATCCAACATCTTATCATTATAACCAAGGCATTGGGGGTAGACACTGGGAATATCACAGTGGGAAAGCAATTGAGTGGCTGTGACAAAGATGCCAAGAATGAGGGACTAAAGCTACCACTTGGGTAGGGAGTTGTGAAGCCACAGGAAAGGCTGTACAATGAGGAAGATGTGGTCTGGATTCAGAGTTTAGAGTAACAGGTTACTCAGTTGGACTGCATTACTTAAGGTACAAGTTATGGATAGTTTAGAACTTCCTCCCAATGTCTTTTTACTTACATGGTGCACAGGCTTCCCAAGGCATCTAAATCCTGGGCCTAAAATGGCTTCTTCTCTGTCCCTCATGATGCCTCTCTTGAGTTGGAACTGTATGAAACAATATCCGAATTACTATTGCATTGATTTGTATTTTATTAAAGGTGGAGTGTCACTGTGTCAGTTGTGGCTGATTGAAATGAGACACCATAATTTTCTCCTATAGCAGCTGCTTCTTGAAGATCAGATCAATTTACACATTTTTTCCCATATCCTCTTTGCTAAAAATGTAACCCAATTAAGCTAGAGGCCTACCTCACACAGCATCTAGTTGATGCTCTCTGGGATATTTTATTCTGCTCTCTTCCTCAGATGTTTAGGAGCCTCGCAAACTCCATTATCCAAATGACTAAATCAAGATGTTTGACAATAACTAAAGAAATTTTCTTGTAATATTAATGTAACAAAATTTTCTGTTATGATATGATTCATAAATATTGATTCATTTCTGTCTCATGTACCACTGAATTCCCTGAGCCTAGAACAACATCCTGGAATATACTAGGTGTTTGATAAATATTGAACAAATGAACAACATTTCTGTGTTAAAGATAGGGAATAATGTATTATATTTTGAAAAGAAAATAAACTGTTTTTTATTTTTCACTTAAAAATTTTCCTTGAAATTTGGTCTCTCTATGTAATCCCTACTGTCTTAGAACTTGCTCTGTGGACAAGACTGGCCTTAAACTCACAAAAATTTACCTGTGTCTGCGTCTGAGTGCTGGGATTAAAGGCATCTACCACAGTGCCCAAGTCTGTTTTTCATTATAATTTGACTAAGAGTGTGTGTTTTTGTGTTTCAGTTGGGTTTAGTCCTGGGAGATAGGTCCCTTGAAGATAGACACACTGGGCTGGGAACAGCTGAGAAACATACCCATACTCTCAGATCTGGTTAGTCAAATCCCTTTTGTGTGTTTTCTAAGTACTTAATTATTTTCTTTTAAGCATCAGTGAACAATATGCCAACTTTATTGTGTTAGGATTTTTTCCCATTCATTTCTTCTCAAAATTACATGTGTGTTCTTAGAGAAATATGAATCACAAGTTTTTGATTCATTTACACGTAACTCGTCATGATGTGGTTTTGACACTCTGATGACTATGAAGCCTTTATACTGCATCAAATCTTTTTACTGTACTTCTCCATCTTAGCAACCGGAAGTTGCTTTGGGGCAAGAATAGAAGCATACTATCGTGTACCCAAATACTTAAGATGGATTGGAAAGCTGATGTTTGAGCAGGCTTCAAACTTGAGAAAAATGTAGCCTCAACTCAGTACCTTTTCCCTGGTGCTCAGAATCCCAGGGACGACAATGGGACAGCACACTGGCTATGTCCTGGGAAGCTGTGGCTCACTGAAGAGTTCCTGGAAACTGTTTTTTAAGGAAGTAAATGCATGTGGCTGCTAAGAGCTGTCAGCTACAGGCTGCACAACCAAACAGCAGACTGTCTTTCTGAAATAAAATGTTACTCCCCCCACCCACTGAAGGCAAATAGTAAGATGATAAAAACACATGAACTTGAACATTTTTTAGGATTTAATGTTTGAAAACAACTCAAGCAGCATATACTCTCTCTTCACTAACTGGACAGAATTTCTAGTCTACAAAATAAGCACGCAGGATTTCCTGTGTACCCATAAATCTCACAGTTCCTGTACATACAGGCAAAACCTGTTTTTTTTAATGTACATATAAGTAATACAAAAGTACGGTCTTCAGTATTTCAGAATAACATGGCATCTGCCTTCCCAAACCAAACCAAAATAAAGTAACAAATGTGGGAGACCAAGATATCTCAAAAGGAAGTGTTCTGGACCTCAAGTTCTGATGCTGTAATACAGAAAGCTAATGAAAGTCTCACATGTCTAACTTGGTCACGTATAATCCGCACTTGGGCCTCATAGTAATCCTGAGATCTTGGTAAACATGTGTTCACCTCATTTTCTGTAACAAATTAGTCTGATGCTGAGCTGGCAAACCGTTGCCATGGGGTGCATGAGAAAAAGAACTCAAGAAATGAGAAACTGTTATTGGTTCCTTAAATCCTGGAGGTCAGGACTTTGAGAAGACAGAAACAAAAGTCTTTTTGGCTTTGGGGTGTTGCCAGAAGGCCTCATCAGACTCAGCTGTGGATAAAGGCCTCATCTAACCCCGGGTTTTTCCTGGGCTCCTGTGCAAGTCATCATGGAGAGATTAAAAAACAAACAAACAAACAAACAAACAAACAAAAACAGCACATGTTGCCTGTAGTTAGCTGGTTTTCCTAGCCTACGTTCCATTAGTTACTAAGGGTCAGCCTTCAGATCCAGAGTAAAGAGGGCCCACAGGAAGATAAAAGGAAGCTATTTTCTGACTTGCTTCTGTGACAGGGAGTGTGCTTTTAACTGAGAGCTGTTTGTGAAAGGGACACTCAAGATATGGAACGGCTGTATCTCATTCAAAGGGGCAGATGCCACAAGCTCAGAATAATGAGATTAGTATTTTTTTTGAAGATTGGTAAAGCATCTTAGCTAAGCAATGTTGTGTAGACTTTAACAAAAAGAGGTATTTTATCTGTGTTCAGAGAAGGCATTTTTTTTTTCTGGCTCTTTTCCCTGTTATTTCTATGTGAAAGCACATTACCTCTAAGCTTTTGGAATGTATTGAAGTCTCAGTTGTCAAGTCAAATTCATTGATAGATAATTCTTAGAAATTTGGAGACATCATCAATTTTATTTGCCTTCGTTCTACGTACCCTTCGCACCTCTAGTTCTCAATAGCTTGGACTGAAACGCAGTGAATGTGTTCCTATTGATGTGACCATTTAGGAAATGCTGGCTCCTTCGGGAACTCAGTAGTTAAATACAGTCACGATGTCATTAGTTGTTTCTTGGAAATTAAGGATTTGTATTTTTACAAATCATGAGTGTTTTCATAAGTGAAATGTCTAACTAGAAAACGTATCCCTTACCGTTCTCTTTCCTTCTCTTTCCCTCCTGTCCCGCAGTACCAAGTCAGTCTCTACAGCTTAGACTATGGAAAGAGAAGTTGACTTCTAAGGCACAGTTGATGTTCGGGTTTCTCCTCTATGGAGCAAATGTGATTCATGTCTTTTCCACTGTCACACTGTCAGCATCTGCTAATCATAGTCCCATGATCACAGGATCTGTGCACATCAACAATTTCCAGGAGGTATTGAGCAGCCCAGGGACCACTCAGGAATAAACAGCATTTACTCTGTAACTCATTACAGCCTCTTTCCCAGAGTTTGACATGTGCTTGAAATACTAACTTCCTGCACAGTGTTCAAGCAGGCTAGCAACCCAGATCCACCGTCTCCCATTCTTACGTTTTAAATATGAATCTGGCTTTTCTAACCAAGCTCAGTAGCTTTCCTTCCTGAAAGAGGAAGATACCGTGATCTTGAAGCTCATGTCTATTTCTCTTGTTTCTTGTTAATACATTTTCGGAGGATCAGGGAGGGAGGCCATTTAATTCTGTTGTGAAGCAAACTCCATGCATTGCTATTTAAGTTTGTAAATTTTTTTTCCCCAGAAGTTATGTCATCTAACTTCTATTTCCCTTCAGATGGGTGCTTATCTTAGGCTTGGTCTATTACTTCTAGTAATTCTAATAGCGCTTCTTTATTGTAATTGGATCTTCTCTGTATTTACAATTTCTAATAGAGTTTCTACACTGAGTCTAAATACGTTCACTGAATGCCCATTGTAGATGGGCCTTGGAGACGTAGCTAGCAGTAGTTGTAAAAGTTTCTGCTCCCATGGGGATTTTGAGTCAAAAAGCAACATTTACAATTTGAAACCAGTCATACAGTATCTGTAGTTTTCAGATAGGTTATTTCTACTGGGGGAGGAATTTTATGTTTTCCTAATAATATTGGTCCAGTTTTTATTTCTCTGAACTATACATCTTCAGTGATTATAAAACAAGAGGGTGATATCCACCACTGGCAGGTCTATCAGCAGGTGGTACTTTCCTGTTGAAGCATGCCTTCTTGGGTTGTGTTTCAGAAACTAAGCTAAAGTTAACCATCTATCGACTCTTACTAAAGATTGGGTCTTCCCAACAGTTTTGCATAGGGGTTAGCAGTAGTATTTAGTTTTGTAAATGAAAGACCCAGGCTTAGCACATTTATTTAATTGACCAGAATGAGTTCATTCAGTTGCTAGGTTGGGTTAGGGTTTGATCCTATAAAACCTTTGTCCTTTCTCTGCTAATTAGCAAGAGTCCCAGGTAAGCTTAAAGAGAGTAAACATGTGTTAGCTGGGGGTCATTTATGAACACAGGCATGATTACTCTTTTTCTGCATTCAGGTTCATGAATCAGCCTCTGATCACGATGTATAAGAGGAGTACCAAAAGACTTTCCAAATTACTGAAACATGGCCTTTGACGGTTGGTTCTTTCCCTTTGCTTTCTGGAAACGCTAGTTGCAACAGTCCTCTCTATATTAACCGCACAATTATCACGGAAGATGGTTCCCAAGAACATCTGAGACTTCTAAATGTGTTCATTCACTTGTAATCGGCAATTGAAATGCAATCGAAAAATAATAGAACAGCAAACAACTGTATAGCAAAACCTGAGATTCTATAGTTCTCCTAGTGAAATACTTTTCCTGTTTTGCTAGCGGATGTTTATAGTAGGTTTGGTCCTCAGTGGCCTAAAATATGTAAAAGACAATGCCTAGAAAAAAAGCAGGAAGAACACAAATAATATGCAACAAGGTCATGATGCACCATTTTTTTTCTTATTTGCTTCTTACAGTCAATGCCATTCAAAGTAGTGATAAGGTAAAGGGGCTTAGGACAGAGTCAACTGAAAATACAAAATGACAATGTGGACAAACCTGCCACTTGATCTCAGGTAGGAGGGAGCAGATGTTCAGAGGGTGGGTTGGCGGGTGGGTGGGTAGAGGAAACTTGACCTAATAACAGAGATTGAGATCATGGGATGTCATGTTATGGTGCTATTTTCCAAACGTTCAGTGATATTTATGTGGTCTTTATTCAAATTACCAATAAAAATATATCCATTTGAGTCGTCCTCCACAGCTGTGTAGAAACCTGATGATGGGTTTGGGAGTGAGTGGGAGGAAAAGAGGGGGTGGAAGCAGAGCAAACAAACAGACCATAGCACACAAGCCCTCCATGAAGTCACCCACCAGGGGGACAGTCACTGAGGGGAGAAATCTGAATATACTTTACCTTTATTTGTCAGAAATAGAGAATGGTTGTCTTGCTTCCCTGTTGTGACGTGTCAGTAAAATTGAGATAGCACACAGTTAAGAACTTCCTGCTCACAGTTGACCAGTAGTATTTTATTTAACAGTGATGTTTATCTTATTGTTTTTGAGGTGTCATGGATTGAGCTCAGGGCTTTGCAAATGCTGGCTTCTGTGAATCTCCATTCTTTTATACTAACAGCCCTAACTGTCATTTTAATTCTGTCTGCTTTACGGGATTACTGTCAAGTTGAAATGAAATAATGCATGTAAATGAGTTTTGTTGACTCAAGTGTTATAGAAATGAATGAAAGCAGCTTTTTTTTTTTTTTTTTTTTTAACATCACACCTGTTTCCCAATATATTGTGGATTTTCCCATGAGCCGAGGTCTAACTTTACAAAATGGTACCTGTTTCAAATCTCTGGGTTTTTCCTCTGCTTTGTCCAGAGTGCAAAGAAAGACAATTTCGGAAAAGTCTTTTCTTCTGTTTCCTGCTGGGCAAAGTGGATATCTGTTTATGTCAATGAAGTAACTTTTGAAGCAGATGCATTTTTACCATGAAAAATAAATGCTGTTAAGACAATTTGTATCTGTATGAATAAACCATCAGAGGACAAAGAGTTCAGTTTCACAGGCCAGCGAAGGAACATAGCAACTTCTGGAAATAAGAGAGCAACCACTGCTAGTGTTGAAAGCTGTGAAGCATGAGGAAGGAATACTTAGCTGTGGTTCTAAGACATGATAAGACTCAATCAGAAGTCTAAACTTTCAATGGGAGGAGAAAATCAGCTTTAAATAAATGTCCTTTAAATGAATCATGCCCTGTTGATTTCTCTCCAGGTAAAACTATGATTTTTAACAGAGACCCCTCAAAAGTTCTTGAGACTGTATATGTAGTGGGTCAGGAAGAAACTTTAGAAGAAAGGTTGGGAGCAATCAAGGCTTTGCTGTTGTGCATTGTTTCTTCCCAAACTGAGAGCTCACACCAGGAGTTATGCCTGTAAGAAAAACATGTTAAAGGCCTGTGGTTAGATGGTTAAAGTTCACTTGTGGGCTTAAAACAGAAAAAAAATGACTATTGGGGTTGGACCATTTGAAGTTTTTGCTTTTGCGGGATGACAGAGACTCTCTTAATGGTTGCTTCAAATGAAAGGAATCAGAGACAGATCCCTTGTTGTTTCCTATAAAATGAAAACAACACCTATAAATGCTTATTTAACAAAAGAGTGCAGACGTCACTTTGGCTTCAGGGTCGGGAGGGGGAGTGTAGACGTTCCGGTTGGGCATGAGCACTCAGTCATCACTTACTCCCAGTGCTCTGGTTAATAGAAATCTTCTAAATTGAGACTGTGGTGATATCTGTGCACTGAATGTTTAATAATATATTTACATGTATATGCTTAAAAACACAGACATGGAGAGCCGGGTCACCACCGTTATGACTCAGGACCTGCCAGGAACTCTAGGGGTGCAGGTAGCAAGGTGCTCTCTGTTAATGGGTCTTTTTCAGCCCAGAGAGAGCGGGGTGACCTCCATCAGGACTCAGGACCTGCCCACAGATGGCTTAGTACGCAGAAGAGCCTCACAAGCCTTCTCCCACCCAAGCCCACAGAGACAAAACCTAGTGACTGCCATCAGAACTCACTGCCTGCTCACAATGAGCCAACACCCAGGAGAAATCTCCCTTCTGAGCCCATTGGCCCTCAGACCCACAGGAAAGGCAAGCTCCAGTCAGAGACAACAAGATAACCTAGAATCACAGATAACAAAATGGCAAGAGGAAATGGCAAGAACCTAAGCAATGGAAGCCAAGACAACCTAGCAACATCAGAACCCAGTTTTTTCACCACAGCAAGTAGTGGATTTCCCAACACACCAGAAAAACGAGATTTAGACTTAAAATCATACTTCAAAATTTTTCTTTTTGATTTCTCAAAATTCACTTTGAGAAGTGAATGAATAACTTTTAAAACAATTATAGTAGAACCAGGAGAACACACATAAACAAGTAGAAGCCCTTAAAGAGGAAACACAAAAATTACTCAAAGAGCTATAGAAAAACACAATCATACAGGTGAAGGAATGTAAAATAGAAATAAAAACAATAAAGTCATATCAAAAGAGACAACCCTGGATATAGAAAATCTAGGAAAGACATCAGAAGTCATAGATGCAAGCATTACCAATAGACTAAAAAAGATGGAAGGGAAGATGTGAGGAGCAGAAGACAACATAGAAAACATTGACACAACAGTCAGAGAAAATGCAAAAATCAAAAAGCTCTTAACCCAATACCTCTAGGACACAATGAGAAGACCACGGTTAAGGAGAATAGGTGTAGAAGAGGGTAAATTCCCAACTAAAAGGCCCAGTTTTCTTCAACAAAATCATCGAAGAAAACTTCCCGAACCTTAAGAATGAGATGATCATGAATATACAAGAAATCTACAGAACTTAAAATCAGACCAGAAAATAAACTCCTCCTGACACATAATAGTCAAAGTGCCGAATGTTCAAAACTAAGAAAGAATACTAAAAGCAGTAAGGAAAAAGGACAAGTAACATATAAAGGCAGACCAATCAGAATTACACCAGCATTCTCATCAGAGTCTATGAAAGCTAGAAGATCCTGGACAGACATCATTCACACACTAAGAGAACACAAATGCCAGCCCAGGTTACTATAACCAGCAAAACTCTCAATTACAATAGATGGATAGACCAAGATATTCCAGGACAAAACCAGATTTACACAATATCTGACCACAAATCCATCCCTAAAAAGGATAATAAATGGAAAAATCTAACAAAGGAGGGAAACTACACTCTAGGAAAAGAAAGAAAATAATTATGCTAGAAAACAAAAAGAAGAAAAGTATACAAACATAATTCTACCTCTAACAACAAGAACAACAGAAAACAACAATCACTATTCCTTAATATCTCTTAACATCAAGGGACTTGATTCTCTAATAAAAAGACTGGATATATAAACAGGATTCAGCATTTTGCTGCATATTGGAAACTCACCTCAGAGACAAAGACAGACACTATCTCAGAGTAAAAGGCTGGGAAAAAACCTTCAAGCAAATGATCTCAAGAAACAAGCTGGGGTAGCCATTCCAATATCAAATAAAATAGATTTTCAATCAAAAGTTATCAAAAAAGATAAGGAACAACACTTTTTACACATAACAGGAAAAAATTACCAAGGTGAACTCTCAATCCTTAATATCTATGCTCCAAATACAATGGTGCCCACCTTCATAAAAGAAATCCTATTAAAGCTCAAAGCATATATTGCACCACACACAATAATAGTGGGAGACTTCAACACCTCACTCGCATCAACGGACAGATCATGGAAGCAGAAACTGAACAGAGACACAGCAAAACAAACACAAGTTATAAACCAATTGGAATTAGTAGATATCTACAGAACATTTTATCCTAAAACAAAAGAATACACCTTCTCAGAACCTCATGGTACCTTCTCCAAAACTGACCATATAGTCAGTCACAAAACAGGCCTCAACAGATATAAGAAGATCTAGGGGGATGCCAAGGTACTGAGGTAAAAAGGTTGATCAGAAGTGAGTGCACCTTCGTAGAGACAAGTGGGGGAGGAATGGAAGAATGGTGCGGGAAGAGGATAACATTTCAAATGTAAATGCAGAGAGTAATAAAAAAGAGTACAGTGTGGAGTCGTGGGTCATCTCACTCATATATGAGCACCTGCTGGAGTGGACCGCCGCCTCCTCAAGACCATCAAATAGGATTATGTATTTAGTTAAAAAGCTCTTTGACACTCCAGTTTGACCAACAAATGAACAAACAACAAAAAGAAACAAGCCAAACTACCACCATCCGAAAAATCAAAACAAAAAATACAAACAAGCAAGCAAGCAAACAAACAAACAAAAAACACGTCTCCAAGAAGCCTCAAATGACCCATTAGAGAGAACAATCACAAGAGAAAACCATTTAAATTGAGAGTTTGGAAGGTGAGGAGCAGAAAAGAACTAAAAGCTCCTTTTCTTTCCATATAAAAATGTATCCTAAGACTTGCATACACTAGTCCTGTATTTACTTCATTTTCTTCTTCCCTTCTTCCCTTTCTAATTCTTTCCATGATCTTCTAACTCCCCTTGAGTTCATTACCTCTTATAAATATTGTTACATATATGTATAAATACACAACCTACCTACTCAGTTTGGTGTTGTTAATAGATACATGTGTTTGGGGCTGAGCACTTTCGATTTGTGTTCTCTTAGTGTGTAAATGATGTCTGTTCAGGATCTTCTAGCTTTCATAGACTCTGTTGAGAATGCTGGTATAATTCTGATTGGTCTGCCTTTATATGTTACTTGTCCTTTTTTCCTTACTGCTTTTAGTATTCTTTCTTAGTTTTGAACATTCGGCATTTTGACTATTATGTGTCGGGAGGAGTTTATATTCTGGTCCAATCTATTTTAAGTTCTGTAGGCTTCTTGTATAGTCATGATCATCTCACTCTTCAGGGGCTTATCCTTGGAGAAAACGGATTCGCCATCTCTCATCAGTCTTTAATTGGCTACAGCTTTTCCTCTAAGAGGGAGGCTGTGTGAGAATGTCCCCTCCATGTTGGCGCTGTAGGTTGTATGGTCATTATGCAGGTCTTGTTTAGACAAGCATGTTGTTGGGATTTCACTGTTGAAACATTGTCTCTGTCATGTCTAGAAGACACTATACTGAAGAAGGGTTCTCAGTCTCTCAATTTTACAATTTTTTTTTTTTTTTGCCTCTACTTCTATGAAGCTTCATGACTGTAGGGGTTGTTTTGCAGATGTACCAACTGGAAGTGGGCACCTAAAGTTACTTATTCTTTGCATTTGATCAATTGTGGGTACCTGTAATGACATCTATATGCTTCAAAAAAGTTTTGATGGGAGGTGAGAGCTATACTTAAGTGCAGCTACAAGCATAATTATTTTGAATACAGTTATAAACTATATTGATATAGGAAAATCATAGTAAGTTCACCTTTAGAATCTATGATTCCTCCAGCCATGGGCTATGTTTACAGCCATGCATGAATTACTTCATACTGAGAAGGCTTTAAGTCCAATTGGTTAACTGTTGGTTGCCCCCAAGACATCAGTGCCAGTGTTGCATTGCTGGGCCAGTCATTGTGATTTGCAGGCTCTTCTCTCTTGGCATCCTCTATAGCACCTTTCAATACTGTGAGAGCAAGTCCACAGGGGGCGGGGAGGTTTCCAGATCAGTTTCAGCTAATCTCTGTAAGTATGTGGGGTCCTCAGGGCTTTACTTTCACCATCTGGACGGTTGGGCAAGGGCAATAACCTGTATTGTTTTGGGAGTCTCTTGAGAATTCCCTGATAAACAGCAGGAATGGAGGTCTTACTTGCTTGGCACGACGGTTTTAGTCATAGTCAGTGAATCATTTCCCAGTGTAGAAGTGGTATAGCATTATAGCCCCATGTAGTGTAACTCCATTAATGTCTGTACACGTGTATCTTTATACATTACATATGCATTTAAATTAGCTCATAAAGTTTCCCTATGACCTTTTCAAGCAGCCTTAGTGCCATTTAACTCCTTCCTCCCTCTGTATTTCCCTCCTTCTCCCCTTCCCAGTTAAGTTCCCCAGCCTTGTTTTTTCCTCCTCCTTCACAGGACCTGTGTCCTGCTATCCCCCTCTTGAAAGCCCCTCCTTGTCCCATCCCCATCCACCAAGATCTTTTTCTGCCTTCTTGGCTCCTGTAATTGCTTCAGGTAAACACTCAAGTCCTAGAATTTGAAGTGAGGATCCAGAAACAGGCAGCGTTCATGGTCTGAGCTTTCTCACTCTCTGTGAAATTATCCAGCTCCACCCATTTTCTTTCATTTTTATCTTTACAGCTGAACAGGAGTTCGTGTGTGTGTGTGTGTGTGTGTGTGTGTGTGTGTGTGTGTGTGTGTCCATATGTGTGTGTTTCCTTATCCATTCTGCCGCTGAGGCACATCTAGGCTGCTACCATTTCCTGGCTATTGTAAAAGCAGCATCAATGGACATGGGCAGGTGACTAGATTTTAAGGAGTGACTATACAAAACTAGTTCTCTTTTTTTGTGATAAAATCAGGATTTATTTAGAAGAGAATTCTATAAAGAAAGAAAAGCAAACAAAACAAGCACACAAAAACAACAAGAAGATACAAATGTTCCCTTCACTGCACAGAGAGAGACCAGTCCCACAGGGTTCCAGCGCCTTAGGCGGAAGCTCACTCCCCTGTGCTTTAAGCAGAGTTTATGGCGCTAGTCCATATTTTTCTCATGTCTAAATTCCAGGTTGCTGAAGGTTAAGTTTTATATTTTCTGTGAAATTTCCAGAAATCAGTGTGAGTGTTAGATCTTAGCCACCTGATTTGTGCACACTACCGACATCACATTCAAATATTTTGAAGGATGAGAATGGTGGGGTAATAGGCTTTTTTTTTTTTTTTGGATTCAGTATGAAAACAATCTCTTTTACACATCTCCTTATGATCTTACGATAATTCTATTTACCTCTTTCTTTTTGTTTTCTCTGGTTTTTCAAGACAGGGTTTTCCTGGGTAGCCCCGGCCATCCTGGAACCTGATCTGTGTAGCCCAGGCTGGGATTAAAGGTGTGTGTCATCTTTAGAAGTTACCTTTCCATAATGGCTTGTAAACCAGGGTTTGGTCTTACCATCATAGTTCCGTTAGAGTAAAAGAATTTTCACTTTATGTTTCTTGTGCACCATAAGTTACCATTGTGTTTTATAGTTTATTTTGTGTTAGGAGGCTGGTGAAGCCTGGGAAGCTTAATCAGTGAGAGTGAGGTAGCGGCGGAACATTCCAGTCTTAGACTCAGTTTGTGTTGCTAACAGTGTTCTTAAGAGCTCTTTGTAACTACTCCGAGCCTGTGAAGAATAGATCTCCCCCCATCCTTTCCCCCCTGGCTCCTTTCCCCCCTCTCTCTCCCTCTCCCTTTGTCTCCATCTCCCTCTGTCTCCCTCCCCCTCTCCCTTCCCCTCTCTCTGCCTCCTGCTCTCTCAGAGAACTTCAATGTTGGCTTCAGATAATTTCCCAGGAAAATTCCCTCTTAATTTTCCTACAACAAGTAATCTAAAAACGAGTTTCCCCCTCTTCAATGAAAACCCCAGTGGAAAGAAGGAAGTTGACAAAGGCAACCAGCTGAGCTTAGTGACTCAGTGTCTTCTGTAGATTATAGCTCTGAAGTGGATTTGAGCTAGTGCTGGCATTTCTTCCAGCCTGCCTTGGCACCTCAGGGTATAAAATAGCTACAGAGAGAGGCAATTAGCTTTAGAAAAACAGGATTATTAAGTGCATGAACCCTTAAGTTATATAGGAGCTCAGAAGTGTGTCTTTAAAAGGGAATTGTCAAAGGGCCAACGGTACATTGGGAAATCCTTCCCCTGAGCAGCGGGGGAAAGTGTGTGGTATAAGGGAAGAACAGATCTTGCCTCTTCACCTTTTGGAACCTAGGCTCATGAGTTCATGAAGCCAGTGTGGAATGTTTGGATATAAGCTTTTCTCAGATGAAAGAGCCTGCCTGGTGGGTCCAAATATCCATTCCTTTTGGTGTTGTTCTTTAACTTTCTAAAAGACTTTGAGAAACTCTTACTTGAGTGGGTGATTTTTTAAAACATTGATCCAGGCTCTTCTATATACTGGGCACATGTTCTACTCTTGAGCTGCACCCCAGACCCAAATAAACGTCATTGAGAGTGAAGAGACTTGTAAGAGAGGCCAAATGCTGGCCTAGAGGATCCCTTGGCTCCTGCCCTGACAGGACCGTTAGTATGTATAGACACAAGGTCCCACAGACACAACAATCGTACAAACTCTCTTCTCACTCTGGTTGTATCTTTTACACTATCGCTTATTGAACCACTCCATCAGAGTCCAGAGAACTCTGTTGGTTTCACTCTTTCTCTCCAGGTGTGCTTTGTTTCTTGTGAATTTCTTTTGCTCATCCAATTGTGACTGAATCCTCCCTGTATCCTGAAGTTTGGTGTGGTTCTCCCTCCTAGCCTGGTGCTCCCAGAAATAAAACTCAGACTCAAAATATATTTACAAATACTGTGGCCATATAGCTAGGCTCTTTACTGACTAGATCATAACTTAAAATAACCCTCTCATTCTAATCTAAATGCTGCTACTTGGCTGGTTACCTGTGCTCAGGTACCATTTATTTGTGTCCTCATATCATCCCAGTGAATCTCTTACGTGACGCTATCCCAGAATCCTTTCTGCCTTCAGGATGTCCTACCTATTTTCTGCCTAAGCTATAGGCCAAAGATTTATTACTGACAGGTGCCACATCTATACAGACATAAGATAATCAGTCTCTCTACACCTATACTCAGTTGTCTGAGACACCGTTAATGATGTGCCAATTGGGATTGGTAGGGTATTGGTATATCTCATTTCTGTCCAAATTACAGAACCTCCCCTTTAGGTACCTTTTCTGCAGCTTAGAAAATACAGTGATGGCTTCTTTCTCTACTCAACAATCTACTCAGCAGAGTTGTGTGCCTCATTAGGAAAAGGAACTGAGAACCTTCTAGAAAAAGTACATCAGAGTTCCGCTGAACTCCATAATTTCAGTTCTCTTGTTTGTTTGTTTTGTTTCCCGAAGTTTCCCATGATAGTTTCATTTGGAAGTGCTAATTTTTGAAGGGTTGCAGTTTGTCCCACAGCAAGTGCTCAAGCCCCTCACAAGCTGAGGATTTTTCTTTGTCACTTCTTACATGGACTCAGCACAGAGACAAGGCACATGCTTAGATGATGTTGTGTGGCTCAGTAGAGAATTCTGAGCCTATAGTGAAGGATTTTCTTTTCAAGTCAAAGTAAACCCTTGCTCGTGTGGCCATTTTCTACTGTAGCTGTTTTCCATATCTGAGAGAAATGAATGAGTCTTTTACCTTTGGAACAATTACTAATGTGGAAATGGATGCCTGCCTAGCTAGCTTGTTCTCTGCTGACAACTGCCCATTGCCAAAAAGGATGAGGTACTGTATATTGTCAAATGTTTTCACAGTACTGCTTTGGAAATGTCAGTCCTGCTTTGGTAAGCAGTTAGGTCTCTGTTCAGGTCAGATGACACTTTTTTGTCATGTTCATGTCAGAGAACACTTCTTTTGCAAGGTCTCATTCTCTATCCTCAACAAGACTGGAAAGATTTTTAAAACTGCTTGGAGCAAATCTTTTAGCATCAGTGAATGGAGCAGCCCATGGAATAGGAAGTGAGATACGAAGTATTTGCAGGCCCACGGTGGTTTGGTGGTAGAGGAAACTGAGTAGATCAGACTTGTTTCCTTGCATACGAAAGAAAGATGTGACTGGACAAGGTCTTTGGCGAGCATTTTTGCATCCATTTGTCTCCTTGCCTGGCCCTGTCCTATAAGATAATCTAATCTAATCTAATCACCACCTTCATGCAGAATGAGCACCCGAGCCTCAGGACCAAGATTCCCAGCTCTGGATCGGGCAAACAGACTCTGATAAAGGATCTTTGTCTCAGTCTGCTCAGAAATTGAAATAGTGCTGTTAATTAAATATAAGCACGCTATGTGTGGATATATAGATGCCACCATGAGCCCATCTGATCTCAGATACTAAGCTAGGCTGCATAGGAGGGTGACATATGTGGGAAGCATGGTAGAACTGTTTCACAAAGCTCAGTATAAAGGTTGATTTGCCCTTTTCAAAAATACCGAGTACACTGTGAAATATAAAGCTTTCAAATTGGAGGCAATGGCCAGACTTTATATGGTATAAGATTTGGCAAAATTTGTTTTTACCAAAGAACAGAGAATATATGTTTTCGGTGGTGTTTGGTCTCTGTCAGAAATACTTAACTTGGCTATTATTTCATGAAAGCAAGTACAAAAAATAAGGATATCAATAAAAGTTTGTTTAAAGACACTGACAGTTGAATTTAAATAATCTGCATCACAATTTTATATTATGTGTTATAAAATATTTTGATTTCCCCCATGCATTTACAATGTGACACCATTTATAATTTTCGAGTTATATAAAACTGAAGCATGAAATGGGCATAGCATGTGGGCAGGACTCACATAAGGCTCTGAACTCAGGAGAGGACAGGGATAAAATGCCAGGCATGTTTCATCTACAAAGTATCTTGCTTAAGTTCTTAAATCCTCCAAATATCATTTATGGTTGTAGTCCAAATGTTTCTGTTTGGGGAGGAGCCAATATATGAGCAGTTTAGAGAAAAAAAATGTACTCCCAGCCATGGAACTATTTTCTTGGGAAGAGCTCAGTTCACAGCCCAGAATATGCATAGTTAAGAGTCACATACAAGTTCAGCCTACTGCTAAAACTTGACAATCTGCTTCGTTAGTAACACTCAAGTGTACAAATGGATTGCTACCAATTATGTTACCATGCTGTACCAAAGATCTCTCATACATCATATTTACCTGTCTCCCCAACTTCCTCACACTCTCCTGTCCCCCAAATCATCATTTATTTCTCTGCTTCTACAAGTTCACATTCTCAAATTCATTTACTGGGAAATCAGGCAGTGTTTGTTTTTCTGTGGCTGTGTTATTTTACCTAATGTCTCTATGTTGACTCACATTGTCATGAATCACAAACCTTCCTTCTTTATTAAGCCTGGTAGAATTCTATAGTACATAAGCACCACATTTTATTTATTTATCTATCTTTGATGGACACCTAAGTTGCTTATGTATGTTGATTGTTATAAATAATGCTGTAATTGCCATGGAGGTACAGATGTCTCTTTGACATACTGGTTTCATTTTGTTTAGATAGATGACTAATAGCTAATATAGCTAGCCTACCGCTAGGTTATATAACACTTCTGTTTTACAATAGAGACAAAAGCAAAGGATCTGAGGTTAAGAAGTGTATGTGCACTTGCCATTTTTAGAGAAGACGCTTTGCTAGGAAGAGGGCCTGGTCAATATAGCACTTTCCACTCAAGTGAAAGAGCTGAGCCTACAGAGCCCATGTCAAGTGGATTGAACATGCCTGCAATCCCACAGCTTCTACAAAAAGACAAGAGGCAGACACAGAAGAATCAGAAGAAGCTCTCAGGGCAGCTAGTCTGGCATATCCAATGAACAACAGAAGAGAGACCCTGTGTCAACCAAGGTACAAGGGGAGGACTAACCCCCAACGTTGTTCTTTGAACTTTACGTACCAGCCATGGTATGTTTGTACCAATGCTCACACAGACTGTGCTGATGTTTGGTTTGTTGCTCTGTATTGAAATGCTAAATATTCCTCCCCAAGATCTGATTGCCCCCAAGGACAAGGAAATCCTTCCATACACCAAATGATGCTATGTAACTTTGCTGGATAGTTAAAAGTTATTGGTTGAATAGAGATGCCTGCAGCCTATAGCCAGACAGAAGAGAGGTAGGCAGAGTTCCAGAGCTTGGGGTCGGAGGCAGGACCACAAAGGGGAGGACAGAGAATGCAGAGGGAGAAGACACTGTGGAGTAGGAGGAAAACATGGCCATGAGGGCTGGTCAATTGGAGTTATGACCGGCCCAGATGAAATATGGCAGTTATCACTCAAGGCTATTGATAGAAAAGTAGATACTAATAATTTAGCATGTAGATATATATCTAGCTCTAGTGGTTATTGAGGATTATTATAAGTATAAAAGTTTTGTGCCTTTTATCTGAGAATGGAATGATCAAAGGTGGGGTAGAAACTCCAGATTGAGATTAATTCTTACCACAGCAGACATGAACACACATGAAATAACCATTCATTTATTTATCCATGTGCTTATTTATTTAGTATACAGGGTCTCATTATGTAGCTTTGGCTGTTCCTCAATTTACTATGTAGATATAGATGGGCTCAAACTCACAGAGATCTGCCCACCTCTGCCTCCTAGGTATTGGGATTAAAGACCTGTGGACCCTACCCTGCCCCAAAATAGCCTTATAAAAGAAGTTATTGATTTTTTTCCTTTTAGTAAAAGTATTCTTTTAGTATAGAATTAAAAAAATTTGAAGTATAGTTCCATGATGATTTTCAAAAATATCGTAAAGCTATTGATATATGTATCAATTACACGTGAACATGTTTTGAAATGACAATGTTTATAACAGTGCTGTCTATAAGAGCCCAAACTACAGACAACAGTAACGCTCATGAATAGCATTAAAACCTCAGACCTGACACATGCATGTGGTGGACACATGCATGTGGTGGACACATGCACACGGTGGACACATGCACACGGTAGAATATTATGTGGGAAGAGAATGAAGGACCCGCTATGACACAGATGCAGCAAAGTATCTCACGAAACAGCACTGCTGAGCAACAAGTGAAAAAGAGGACAACCAGTAGAACATGTTTTTATTTTTTGGTTTTGAGACGGGGTCTTCATGTGTACCCCTGGCTTGCTGGAATGGAGTATGTCATGCAGGCTGAGCTTGTCTTGAATTAGGCGATGTCCCACCTTTCCTCCCCTGGCCCTGGTTTTAATGGCACGTGCTACTCACCCAGGTACAAAATGTGCATTTTTACCTCCATTGGAGAAAAGCAGAATGAAATTCAACTTTGGATGTCTTAGGTGTCGACAAGTTTTAAAAGATGAAGTGCTATGGGAAGGATGACATTTTTATTCTTCAAATGTTAATCTTCTGAAATATTTTGTCTGTGACTATTTCTATAAACACAAACTAGGACACATAAAGAACCCACTAGTTGTGAGGAGCTGCTAGGGAGCACACTTGCTGTTAGAAATCCTTTAGATTTGCACCTTCACTTTATCACCTTGCTTAGGGAGCAATCACTCCTCTCTAGCCTAGTAACTCAAGGAAGCTTAGGGTTAGGCCTCCTGCAGCAGTTCTGTAAGAAGGACTTCATTTGCTCTCACTATCTGCAGCCTGGAGAAGGAAGGCAAGGCAGGCAGGCCTGGGTAGGGCTAATGGAGTTGGCATTGGGGCAGGAGTACTGCCTTTGGCACATTCTGGCCCTTCGTGTGAGCACCATCGGCAGTACCTTTTAGACAGGGGGATTTGAAAATTGTAGATTTTGTATCTTGGCAGACACACAACTGCCATGTGTGGTTCATGGGTTGGTACAGATTTCCCAGGAAGACACACAGCAAAGGCTATCAGATTGGGAGAAATTAAAGCTATAATTTTCTGGATAGCACAGACACAGCTCTCAGCAGAGGTAAGAAGTAACGTAAATGTATTTCATTTCAAAAAGAACTGTCTCCTTTTCCTTTCCTATTTATTCCCCACATATTTTAAACATTTGAAAATATTTTGGTATTATTATTCATGTGCAATTTATCAGTCAATTAATTGTGTGTGTGTAAACGTGTGAGCACACATATGTGTGAGCATGCATGTGTGTGTGTCAGCATGTGTTCGAGTGTGTGAATGTGCGTGTACTATTGAGCAGAGGTTAGGTGATAAAGCTGAGGAGTCAGTTCTCTCCTTGCTCCATTCTGTGGGGTCTGGGAATTGAACTCATGCCAGGCCTGCATGAAAAGTGCCTTTACCTTCTACAGCATCTCACTGGCCCTGACTATTTTAATAACACCAACAAGAGTGAACTCAAAAAAGCCTTCTAATGTTCTCTCTTGTGCTTTATGCCCTCATTATTCCATTAGGCTGTGATCTCTACAAAGGTTGGAGCATTTCTCTCTGTTAAAGGAAATTAAGGGACTAGAGGTCACAAAGAGTTAGGGGTGATTAACTGCTTTGGGGGTGAGGTGCTGCTGATTTTCAAATCTCTAGAAGGTCTCAGGGTTGATGCTATAGACCAAGGCAAAAATAATACTTAGCATACGTATCGTACTTGAACAAAAGAGGTGGAAAATAATCAACTTCAATTCTAAACGACAAGCCTCCTAATGAAAGGAATAATTTCTTTAGGGTCTGTTTGGTTTTCCAACTCACCAACCCAGATAGTTGGCAAGGTCTATCTGCGAAAAGATGTTCTGGGTCTCTGCATACCACCAGTGCTGGATTACGGCTCTTACACCGGAGACACTACGTTCTTGACACATGGGTAGTGCGTCACAGGGGTCTCCTAGGTTCCTGCCCTGAGGGTGGGCTTTGACTCTTTAACTCTCGTGGAATGCACACGGGAAGAGGGTCTGTCTCCTCTCACAGCTCTTTGGAAATTCCTTGGATTCAGGCGCTTCAGGACTGCAACCCTCCTACATCCACTTCCTACGCCTAGAGAAAAAGAATCTAAAACGTTGTCGACTGTTTTCCTCCCGGGATTATCCTCCTGAGGAAATTATGTGTACAGCAAAAGGACAGAGGAAACCCAAATCTAAAGCTAGAACATTCCCATGAATGGAAGGCATATCTCGTTCCCACTAGTAATCCACATTGAAAACTATTCACAGCAACAAGTAAAGAAAATATAAATCTCACAACGATTGGAAACCGAAAGGGAGAAATATTTTTATTTGTGAATTATATGAGACTCTACCATACAGAGGTATGTACCATGTAAGTGGAAAACATTCAACTATTTAAGCTAATGAGAGTACAGCAAGTATACAGACCCAAGAAAACACTCTTAGAAAAGGTAAGTGAAAAGTCACAGCACACTCATTTAAATCTAATTACGTATTAATTTAATAAGGCAGCTGGACAACATTTCTTGAGATATAAAGAATTTATTTCGGTTGTCATCATCAGGTGACGAAAACCTGTGGATGGCCTTATGCTTGTGAGGCTGCACTTACTAGACTTACTAGATTACAACAAACACATGGTTTTAAGAAGAGACATGAGGTGTGAGTGCGGTTGGCTGTGATGGGGAGATCCTGGGAGAAGTTGTAGTGGTGGGGCAAGGAATGGATGTAACCACAATGCACTATGTATGTGTATAAAGTTTCAAAGTATAAAAGGTCAAGTACTTTATACTCTGCTGTGCACATAGAGATCTACAATAATGACTGTCATGGCAAGATCTGTTCAGTTGGGCCAAAGACTCATGGCTTCTTCTTACCCAGGAAATAACCTAGGACCCCTAATTAGTTAAAATAACACAGTAACCAACTGTACCTTATGTTCTTACCTGTAGATGCATTGGTGAGGGCATCTTTCATCCTCCATCAGAGGGAGCATCCTTTTGCAAGAGTGTAATGATTAATTCGGAGACCCGTGATTGGTCAACATGAAGTGAATAAAAGACTGTAGAGAGTTGAATTGCAAATTGGGCATCTATATCACGCTCCTTCCCCTTGGGGCTTGGGGAATACCATGGAAGGGGACAGAAAGACTGTAAGAGCCAGAAGCAGTGGGTATCTGTCATGAAATGGTATTGTCTGGGCCTGACAACACTTTACAGACATAAACTCACAGCAGCTGTCATTGTGTGCTTATGATCAAAGCAGCCAAAAATCCAGCAATGGGAGCAAAAAGGCCTCATGAAGCCCCACCCCTAGCAGAGGAGCTATTGGCAATTGGTGGCTGATCCCAAAGCAAGAGTCCACTTCATCAAAGAGGAGAACCCAGAGAGGCTACACGTGCCCCAGTAAATGTCCTACACCCAAACCTATACGGATAACACGAGTGAACTCATCAACCTTAACAAGAAAATGAGTGAAGTCAGAAGGGAATTTGGTGGGAGAATAGGGGAGGAACTGAAGAGAAGGTAGTGGGAGTGGATTTGATCAAAACAGGCAATATTCACCCACGAAGTTCTCAAAGAGCAAACTGAAGCAAAATAAAAATAAAAAACATGTCTAAACGTTATGCCGACTTCTAATCTTTAAATAACTAATAGGCTCCTCTTTCCATAAGCGTTAGTTCTACAAGATACCAAGTGGGCGACAGCTTCTGCCAAGCCTTGTATTCATTGCCAGCTTGGCTTCTGTAACCTGAGCCCTGTCCCTTCTCTTCCTTGCCCTTTGGCTGTCTTCTTGTTTTGACTTAGTCTAAAGGAAAAGCTTGATATGTGGACACGTTGCTTTTTTTCAGTGTTAGGCTTGCTAAAAATCTCACTGGTATTTGACTTAGATATGTGTAGTAAGTTATCTAGCGCTTTCAAGTCTCAGTTTCTCATCTGTGGAATGAGAGGGTTAGTCACCAGCCCACTGGATGTCTGTGATGATCAAGTCTAGTTGATGTAGCTTCAGTGCCTAGTACAGTAGGTGGGAGTTATAGGTGCATGCTTGGAGGCCACCCGCTTCTGCCAAAGAATCACTTGGAGTGAAATTTAAAATGAAGCTAAAAGCTTGGCAGAAATTGTACCAACATCAGGCCCTACAACCCAGGGTGAACAACTCAGTTTATTTTTATTTTTGATGAAAGATAACATAGATATGGAGGAAAGTATACAGCTCCTAGGTGTATACAGTATCTTTAGGTTTCGTATGTACGTGCTTCTCCCTTGCTTCTCAGGCCATAGCTGCCCTGGATGTCAGTTTGATATTTCATGTGCATTGCTGAGGAACACGGAGAAGACTAAGGCTTGGGCTCTGGTCCTGGCAGCTAGCTTCTAACCTTCAGACTGACTTTTGTGTTGTGGCCAATTTGTTACACCTGCGTGTGTAGATCCTTGAGTATGAAGTACATTTTGTTGTTGCTCTTGTTGTTATTGTTTTCTTTTGTTGTTTTATCTTTTCTTCAAAGATAGGGTTTTGATGTATATATACCCTTGGCTATCCTGGAACTTGCTCTGTAGACCAGGCTGGCCTCAGACTTGTAGAAATCCTTCTGCCTCTGCCTCCCAAGTGCTAGGGTTAAAGGTGTGGGCCAGCACTGATTGAAAAAGGTGAGATTTGATAGACCTCATGGGGAAGTTCTGAGACTAGTTGTCTTAGGACTAAGATATTTACAGTGCCATCAAAATTAGAAGTTTGATGGGGATTCTGGGAAGGAATCTTGGGCAGCTCGGACTTTGTCATATATTTTACAGACACAAATTAATTTGGTCAAATAACTTGTTGATTAGACTTTAATGGCTTCATCAATCCTTATGACAAAAATATCTACAATTAGAAGTAAGATTTGAAAGAATAGAGTAAACATTTTACCCATCGAAGAACCTGGGGATTGTTCTAGCTCCTACGCATTCTCTGCCAGGACGCCTGGTTGCAATACCTATCCTATATTGTTCCTGAGTTCTTCTCTATGAAATCAGGACCTTTTATTCTTAAAACATTGTCTTCCATTACCTTTTGCAACATTCTTTCCTTTTGGTCTTTCCCAGCTGGACTCCTGTTTCCTTCTTCATTCCATATCAGAAAATCTGTATGCTCCCAAATCTGTCTGCTTCTCTCTCTCTTTCCCTGCTCTAACTACCTTTGTGTCCTGGCTGAACTATCAGAATGGTGACTCACTTCCGGCTTCCTTTTAGTCTCAGACAGAAGCTATGGCAGTCTGTTAGAGCAGCGCACGAAAGCACCACTGGGTGCATCTGGTTCTCTCTACTTCCTCTTACGTCATACTCACCCAGCACTCTGTCCTAGTCCACTAGTTCTTCAGGCTGTCTTTCCTCTGCTCTGTCCTGCAGCACACGCTCTTCTTTAACTGGACAATGCATTTGTCCAATTCTTAAAACTAGAACCTGCAGCGAGGTTAGCTCAAATGCCCATTTCCCAATTAAGCATTCCCAACCTTCCCATCAGTTAAAGTTCCCGATGATGTTTCCAGATAGCAACTTTTTCCTTCAAAGTGCTTGACTTGCATCTGAATAAGGGATGCCTGTTGGTGGTCTTTTTTAACTGAAAAATTATATCTTTTATCAGACCATGACATAGTATTGGTTACTTGTTCACTGAGTTCATTCCTAGTCATGAGATATATAGGACTCATTTTTTACACTGAGTTATATATTGCCGGGACCCTGATAGACATTAAGAAAAACACAGTGAACATAATTATGCTCAAAGTAGGCATAATTAAGGTCAGATATTTGATCACTGGGCATGTTGTAATATGTTTTTCTACTTAGTAACCAAAGCTTACTCATATTTGTTGCTCCACTGATGTCCAAGAAGTATTTCTCCCTAGGGATTTGCACATGTAAAGCAAATGTTGGCATAGAAAGGCAATAATGGGGCGCATAACGTTCTTTCTTTTGGTTTTATCTTCAGTAATGATGCCAGGTCCTTAAATCAGTGGTATATTATTTTTTAAAATTCATCAGGAATACTATAAATAGCAACACGTGTCTATGATCCACTCCTATAATTTTTGGTTCAATAATTTAGGGATACAGTCTGAGAATTTACCCTTTTAACAAGTTCTCAGATGCTGTCGATGGCACAGGTGTTGAACAATGCTTACCGAACCTACTTTCCGTAATTCTAGCACAAAATCCCATCCCAGGCTCAGCTCAGCTCCCCAAACAAGAAGGGGTTCATTTGCCAATACTCAAACGCCTCTGTGAGTCTCTAGGCCTAGTGGCTGAAGAAGTGTGGATGGGCAGAGCGTAAGCTCTTGATGACGCTACTGTTACAAGTTTCTGGATAGTGTTCACGATTAGACAAATACTAAAATTTCTTTCTCATGTTGTGAGTAAGTAATTGTGTTGTTGGCTATCGAATATCCTGGTCTTTTAAGAAATATCGTGTAGTAACTGAAGCACAATGACAACTTTTGGTAGGGACAGCCACCCACTGTTGCTTAAAGCAAGGTGCTACAAGCTGGCCAGAGAGTAATGAGGCACAAGGAAACTAGACAGACTTAGGTAAAAGCAGCTGATTGTGCATGAAATTGAATTTTAGTTTACGTGTCAGTTTTTTTTGAAAGAACATAGGTATGCAGATGCCAGGGTGTGCTTTGAGAAAGGTTCCACAAAGCAGCGGCTGAAGGATGCTTTGAGAACTGCGCGTGTTTTTAATTCTGTTTTCAGAATTTTCTCAACATCTCCAGATTCCAATTCCTTCACTCATAAAAATGAGATTAGTCTAGATTAGCAGTTCTCCACCTTGGGTCCTGAAGAAGGTCACATATTAGATATCTTGCATATCAGATATTTACATTATAATTTATAACCGCAGCAAAATTATAGTTAGGAATTAATAACAAAATAATCACAAATAACAAATTAATAACAAAATATGGTTGGGAGTTTCTCAGTAAAACATATGAAAATGTATTAAATGGTAGCAGCAGGTTGAGAAACATTGGCTTAGATCAGGGGTTGATCATTTTATTTTCTTTATAAGGCTAGGGACAATAAATATTTTGGGACCTGTGGGTTATTCTGTCTTAGAGACATCTTCTGAACTAGCCCTAGACACTATGCAAATGAATGAGTGTGTCTATGTCTTAATAAAATTTTATTTATAAAACCAGGAGGCAGTCAGACCCAGTACTAGGTCAAGAGTAATTAGTGTTCTATTTATTTATCTTAATTTTGTTGTCAGGTTCTTTTCTGGTGATTGAACTACTAGCTGCCAAGATCTCTCACATGAACTTTGTGTTTGGTCTTGATCACATACTCCTAGGAGTAATAGCATCAACTATTTTAGCACACTGCCTTACTGGATATATGCTAATTTATAAACGCCATATCCACCAGGATCTGCTATATTATAATCACTATAAAACATGGCCCTAAAAATAAGTTTAAAAGGGATGTGACAAAATACAGAAAGGCTGATGATCTACTTTCCTGAACACCCTCTTGGCTCTTGTAAATTTCTGTGAGACCTTGGAGGTCACCCATCTTGATCGGTCTGAGGGTTCTTGGGTGGTATTGTTGTGTGTGTGGTATACCACTTAGAAGGCACAGCTGCCAGGTGAGTTTTGGCTGAGTCAACTAGAGAGTGGTCTCTGGATCAGCTGTATTAACAGGAAAAAGAAGCACAGACAACTGAAAATGAAAGAAGATGGCTGGAGGCCAGGAGTTCATTGAGGTTGAGCATCTGGTTGGACTATGGATGCTGTGGACATTAAAGGAATTTGGTGTCTTCTTTAGGCATATGTGACTTAAAGAAAAATGCATGGAATCAGCAGGATTTCCCAAGAGCACTCTAGTCATCAGCACACAGTAAGTAAGTTCAAAAGGAATGGATGAAGATCTGTTACTTCCCATGAGACCCTTTTAAAGTTCTCTGTGAACAATCTCTCAAGGAAATAGCAGGATTAAGAAATGGCACATGTAAAATCCACTAGCTGTCTTTCGAGCTCACCTGTCGAAAGGGGCCTGTTTCAGGAACCTCTAGAAACTGCAAGTTGGAGATTTTGTCTGTAATGAAGACTTTGGAATATCTGGTTCTCCAAGTGGGTCTAGTACTTGTTCCTGGTTCCCATGGAATTGGCGAGGATTCTAAACGTTGGCAGTAAGATGGCTTACAAAGGGAATGAGATGGTATTTACACGTTCTGAGTAGGATGAGAACTGCAATGCAGTGCTGGCTTATGCTGGCTCTCGGCTGAGTAGCTAGTTCATCTTACACAGTTGCATCTAATTTCCTGCCTCTGATGGCATTTCTGCACAAATCCATTGGCCTTTTTTTCCTTTTGGATGTACTTCTGGGCATTTCCCTCTCAAAGTGTTTAGGGTGGAAGTCCCCAGAGGTTTGTTCCCTTTCTCTAAGTCAGTGTTTCCATGGTAAGAAGTACAAACAATTCATCTGTGGGTAGACAACAGAAGAGCTTATCTTTTTTCTCTTTCCCTTCCTTGACTTTCACTTGAGAGCCGCGACAAACATTTTTTTTATCATCAAAGTCTTTGGTGAGAAAATGCTGTCTGCACTTTCTGATCTATCTCTGTGTCTGCTCGACTCTGTCTGGTGTGACTTGATGTCTGCACTTACTGCCAATCCTGATACACTGTACGACTGAAGAGAAGTTTTAAAGCTGTCCATCTACCCCTCATTTTTAAATCTCATTTCCTTGGCTGCTGTTGTTATTGTTGCCCTCAATATCGTGGTAATTTTGTTCTGAGCGTAAATCAGAGTCTTTTTCTCCTCCTATCTCTCAGTGAGAGGATATATCAGAAATATTTGGAGTTTGAAGTCCATTTTAGAAATAGTGATTTTGGAGGTGTCAAAGGAGGAAATATGGTGGGCATATTTTTTGGAATGCTTATTCAATGCAGAAGGAGAATCTGCTTTGTCAGTCTGTCCTTACACCGTGCCTTGGAGAGACCACAACACTACAGCCTGGTCCACCCTGTTCTTTCCTCCTCACTTTTTTCTTTAGTTTCTAGGCTAAAATTTTCCCTTGTTCTCCTATTTGAGAACAGATTCATGCCATAGGAAAATAAAAGGTGACAGAATTGTTTCCAAACAAGGCTGAGTTCTGGCTATCTGGAATTTTCCAGATGTAAAGGATAAAGGGAAAGCTCACTGCCATGAATCCCTGAGAGCCAGGGACTTTTCCAGGAGCGTGCTTCTGTGTGTTCAGGGCTGGCAAAAGGTTTCCCCAGATATGACTTGATGCTCAGTGTCAGAGTTCATCATCCTCCTGTAGCCAATCAGAAAGGACTTGCTGGGATGGGAGGAGAGGGAGGCTCTTCCAGGAAGAGTTCCGTGTAGAGCTGGCAGCATTTTCCCGCACAGAAAGTAAACAGGGGTTTTATATTGACCTCAAAATGCAGAACTGCTAAAAGCCCCAAACAAAAAAACAAAAATGTCCCATAGATGGTTCTAGTAAGAGACATTATGTTATCTGTCTCCAGCCAGGAAAACACAAAGGGCCTAACAAGAGCAAACAGCGGAGTCAGCTCCTCTTCTTCAAATGCTTCGCTGCACACCTGAACTGGGTGATGGAGTTTCCTCTAGAGGGTTGACTGTCATTGTTCCCATTGTCAGGGCATGACCTTAGACCCAGAAGTAACTGGGTGAATTGTCTGCTCCTGAATGGCAGCCTTCCTGTCCTTAAAAGTTGTCACACATCTAATCACAGGTGATATATGGCAAGACATTCCTTCTAAATGCACCTCTCATTTTAATTGAACGTTTGCACCTTTGGCTGGAAAAGAATGCCACCTTGTACCCTGTCTCTCAGTCTACTCTTTGTGCTTAAAAGAAAAGCTTAAAAATAGATTCTTCAAGTCTTTAACTAAATGGAAGGGGCCTAGGTGCATAGGTGATTTTCTTTTGTCATGTTTATTCAAGGTGTCTATGTGTAACAACATTTGTCAAATGGCCACATCCTGAACATTTAATTAGTTTTTTAAAAAATCAGATACAGAAACTTCATTAAAATACTATATATCCCAAATTTTAATCTGTTAGTTTCTATATAATGACACCGAAGTGCTTGATGCACTTTTAACAGATGTTCTGTATATTAGCAAAGCATAGAGCTGTATCCAGACCTCAGACATTGTCCTGGGATCAGATATGGGATGATGAGACTTGTGTATCTTTATTTATAGTGGTGAATTGGAACCATGATCTCACCATTGCCTACCAACCTTCTAGAGTCAAAGATAACTTTTATATGTTTATTGCTGCTCTTTGAAGAAAACATATGAGAAAAAAATAATGTAAAAATAAAAACAGCCATCTCTGAGGCTATCCTGATGCCTGCAGCAATTGAAATACTTAAAATTCACTGGAATGTTGTTTTGTTGTTGTTTTTTTTCCCCAAGAAAGACTCTTAGTAAATGTGGAAAACTAAGGGTATGACTTTATGCCCAAGGTCCTCATCCATCTTTTTCCATCCCAGGATCAGCATTGATTTGATGGGATAGTTTCCTGTTTTGAAGGCATCTTTTCTGTAATGTCAGAAGACCTTCCGAGTGAGAGGTTCACCATCTTTCCTCTGCCATTCAGCATCCTTACCGTTTCTGGCAGCAAAAGGATCCCTTGGCTTTCTGAGTTCATTCAAAAGTTCCTTTCTCCTCCATCATTAGGAGGACCCCTTTTATGCTCCTAGCCTGTCATTACTGATCAGTCATCCTCATCTTACCTCTTCTAATGCAGAGCCCCTGGAACACGGGGGCCGAGGCTTTTCATCTCACATTTTTCACTCCCACCTCTACATCAGCAGAGAGGACAGCACTATATAATTAGTGCTTAGTCGTAACTTATATTTGTAAAACTCCTTACATGTTACAAGGTGCCCCCCTTCTCTGTCTGCTCAATTATCTGAGTGAAAAGGGGGTAGAAGCCAAGGTAGACGGCAAGAAAGGAAATGGGACTAAGGTATCCAGAACAAGTGCTATGAAAGCACATAGAGACGTGACTACTCAAGGCTCTTGATGGAGCAGATAGGTTTCCACAGGTAGCTTCTTTTCACTCCAAGACATTCATTCTCAGCTCCACAGAAACTTACTTTTAGATTATGGGCACTGGTTGGCTACTCTACAACTCAAGAGTTATAAGTGAAGACAAATTTCTTTTGTGTCTCTGTGTGATAAGAATGATGCTATCATATGATCATACTTCCACAGATATGTACAAAAAAATGAAATCATCACACACGAGAGGTCATCAAAATGTAGACTATTGATATTGGAAAAATGGTAGCAGAAGAGAAAAGAAGGGCAAGGATGGTTAGATGTGATCCAGTCATACTGTACCATGTGTGTATATATATAGCAATATCACACTGAATCCTATTGATATGTACAACAAATGTGTTAGGTTTTAGAGAAAAAAGAAGAAAAAGATACGACGAGGAAGAACTCCTATCATGGTCAAACCCAAAGCTTTGCTGTGATTCTGCTTCTCTTTTAGCTAAAACTACACAAAAGAAGAGACATGTCATGGTAGCAGAACAGAAATCCGACTCCTATGTTCTAGAAGCCCGTGAAGTCCAAAGAAATTGAAAAGCCTTTGGCAAAAAAAAAAAAAAAAAAAAAAAAAAAAAAAAAAAAAAAAAAAAAAAAAAAAACAGGAGGAGGAGAAAGAGGAAGAAGAATTGGAGAAAAAGAAGAGAAAGAGGAGGGGGAGGAAGAGGAAGAGGAGGAGGGGGAAGAGGAGGAGAAGGAAGAGGAAGAGGAAGAGGAAGAAGAAGAGGAAGGAGAAGGAGAAGTAGGAGGAGGAGGAGGAGGAGGAGGAGGAGGAGAAATAATGATAATGACAGACAGAGAATGAAAAGAACTTTTATGATTTATTTTTATTTTGTATGTACATTGGTGTTTTGCCTGCATACATCTCTCTGTGTTGGATCATCTTGAAATAGAATTACAGACAGTTTTGGGCTGCCATGTAGGTCCTCTGTAAGAGCAGACACTATATTCTTAACTGCTGAGCCATCTTTCCAGTTCTGAAAAGAACATTCTTAACAAAAAACAATCAATGAAAGGAAAACAGTATTTCAGTTCTTTATGATTTACTAATTATAAAGGTCTTCCAAAATCCACTCTAGATTATATCTTGAGCCCCTGACCTCAAGGATAAATTTTTATATTATTGTAAATATACTTTATATTGTTGGTGTGGATAGGAGAGGTCTTTCAGCTTTTGTACACTGAAGGCTTGCTGATGTGCAAGCCAGAAATGAGATCATGGGGACCCTGACCTTGTCAACAATTTAACACTCACTAGTCAACAATATGATGGACTATTAAGAGGTGTTTAAAAGTTAGGAGTGGGGGCTAGTTTAAGGGAGTAATTTTTGAGATTGCACTACTGAATACTGTATCTTAACCATAACTCATCTCTCTGATCTCTGGATATAAAGATGTGAGCCCTTTGCTTGGTCATACCCTCTCTGCCATAATCTTTTACCTTGCCACAGGCTCACAATAGGACCAAGTGACCATGGAGTGGAAATTCTGATGGTATAAGTCAAAATAAGTCTTTACTCCTTCCTGTTGATATTCTCAAGCATTTCATTACAGTGATTGAAAGTGGACAAATGCTAATATTAAAAGTAGAAAAGGATAATTAAATAGATCCTTTCCTAGTCTTCTCTAGGCTTCTACAGTTGAATCAAACTTTACTGTTTGTCTGGCTTAGCACACACAGATGTCAAAATGCAGGGCATAGCACCCAGGAGAAAATACTCAACTTTGATATGTTGGTTCTATATATATGTTGGTTCTTGCCTAAAACAAACTCGCCGAGGTAGACGTCTTATTCTCTCATACCCAATGCCATTCTTTTATACATGACTTACTCTATTATACATTTTAGTCATATAGCATCAGAAGGCTTTGATTGTATCTATTTAATGCATGTAGGATGCATATAAATATAAGTACTTATCTGCATGCTTTCCTGTGGATTTGAGCTGTACATGTATCTTGAGTTCCCATATAAATACCCAACACTTCATAAACAAATAACCTTTATAGAACAAAGAAATCAGTTGTCACAGCATAGTTATCTGATTTAGCAGGGGCACCAAAATGTATTAATCATAAATTTCACAGGAAAAAAAATGTTACATACACATGCATACATACCACAAATATAAAATGCTGGCTTTGATGCTGTCTGCTGCCACCAAAAGTGAGTTGTGACTGGGCTCACCACAGAATGTACTCCTGATATAACTAATAGTGACGGTACTTGAGCCTGCAACAGAGTGTGAGAGGTCTTCTCAGTCACTACATAGAGGACACTGCAGGAATGTTGACTAGCTAAAATATCAGACTTCTCCAAGTGGCTGTGGAGAGGTAGACCTGTGGGTGACTCAAGCCTCTGTGGACAATGGGACAACATGCTGTTCAAGTCTCAGCAAAGATCCCTTCCTGGGTTACCCTGAGATATGGCGCTCTCCCTATCTTTCCTTGTTCTCCTTTTCTCTTTTCCTCAATTTGTTTGACTCACTTCACCCATCCTTGTAGACATGACCGAAATAGACTTTGGGCATTTCCTCTTCTCTTTTATTGACTACATGAGCCTCAAAGGTCCCTAAGGAAAGTAAATGAGGAACATCTTGCAAGGGATGCTGAAGGACCTCTGGGCACTGTTTGCAGACTCTTCCATCAAGGTTCATGAATCTTGAAAATAAGAAAACAAGGGAATCTTGCTAGTGTCCCTGTTCCCTCTCTCTTCCTACCCCTCTCTTCAGGGTCAGGTTCTCCAACCCCACCCTTCCTTTCTGTGGCCCTGGAGGGAGGACATGAGTCAGCACTTAGGCTTGCAAGTGTGATCTGCTTCTGAGTCCTCGGAAGGTACTCATTTCAGATCTAGGACATACAACTACAGAGAAAGTCTCCCTCCCACCTCCTCTGTTCTGCGGCCAGATACCGACTCCCACTTTCTGAATGAGGTTTAACTAGATCTTAGCTTGAACCTTAGAACAGTGTTGTGCCCCCTGCATTTCTGTCTCTGTCTCTGTCTCTGTCTGTGTGTGTGTGTGTGTTTGTGTGTGTGTGTGTATGTGTGTGTGTGTATGTGTGTGTATGTGTGTGTGTATGTGTGTGTGTGTATGTGTGTGTGTATGTGTGTGTGTTTGTGTGTGTGTGTCTGTGTGTGTGTGTGTTTGTGTGTGTGTGTGTGTCTCTGTGTGTGTGTGTTTGTGTGTGTGTGTGTGTATGTGTGTGTGTGTGTGTTTGTGTGTGTGTGTGTGTCTCTGTGTGTGTGTGTGTGTGTCTGTGTGTGTGTGTGTGTGTGTGTCTGTGTTGGGGAGTGGTTGTTAGACGAATAGCAATAACTTCCACCCAAGTGCATTGGACAGATGGCTCTTTCAGAGAACTTCAATAGTTTGAACATCTGGTGCTTGGCAGTGTTGAGTTTGGGAGAGGAGACAGGGAAGAAGAAGACAACAGAGAGAGGAGAGCCAGACTTTTATCCTTTTTAAGTCCAAAAGAGGAAGCATATTGGAATTCTATCTTGATATCTTCTTAAAACTTTAAGGCATACCTTTCAATTGATTATTCTGGGAATTGAACCAAGTTCACTAATCTTGTTGGTTAGCCAATATTCTTTATGTCCCATATCCAAATTTTCACTTTGCATGGGAAAAAAATAAACCAGTGAGGTGTTTGTGGCTAACTCACTGTTACACTTTTTTGTCTTGGCTTTTTAGGGAAAGGACAAACAGGGTCAAGTGGGTCTGGCTCAGACCTCCCCATGGATCAGGCAATGAGGAAGAGGGAAGCAGGAGAAAGTCACAGCCCCAGAAGCTGTGCTTCTCCAGCCTACTGAGGAGGGGGAATGGCTGAGCTCTTACGCTTTGGTCTGATGGGTTCTGTTGTGCTTGCTTTCTGTCTTGCTTGGCATGGCTTCTCTGTCCCCTTATCAAAGCAGGCTCAGGTTAGGAAGAGGTAGTGAGAACCAAGTGCCATAAAACCCAGAGGATAGATTCTTATTTCCAAGTGTCCTGTGGCTAAAACTGTCAGGAACTACTCCTATCAAGTTCTTGGAAAAATATCAAATATGACCGCTTTCTATCAAATACTGTAAAACCTGTGTTAAGAAGAAAGAATTCAAATATTCTTACCCTCCTCACACACAAACATTCACAACACACACACACACACACACACACAGAGTTCTTGTAAGATTTTTTTATGCAAATGTTTTAATTTCCCTCACCCCAGTAAAACCTTTGTTTATCCAAAGGTCTGCTCCTCCAATCTAGGAATTTGATGACTTGGAGCAGTGACCCTTTTCTCCTTGAAGTGGTGACACTTTGCCTCCTTTCTTCATTTCCTGTACACCAGTTCCTTTCAGGCTAGCCAACTGAATTAGGTCCCTGAGCTCAACCACAGCCAATGGAGGAAAGACACGGATGCCATCAGAGTCAGTAAAGATCTGAATGCACTTCCTGTCTGTGTGTTTGGTTTCCAAGCACTTCTTCTTGACCAAGAGTAAAGCCTGTCTTGTGTAGACCCTTCAGTGGGAATGGTTGTCTCTTTCTTTGCAACCTCAGACTCATTTCTCACACCGTTATTTAATAAAATGATCTTGTTTTTGACTTCTAAGTAAAGAGAAGATCAGGTCTCTGGATTGGAGAGCATCCCCGTGGAAACTGGGAGAAAAACTGATGGACACTTCCTCCTTGTGAGAAATTAGGGATGTGAACCTTTGTAATCACCGAGAAAACTAAGAGTATCTATTGCAAGAGCAGCGTGAGCCCGCAGGCAAGGCCACACAGCTGTTTAGCAACTAGATCGGAACAGAGTTTTGTCTTTCTGTCACTTCCTGCTAGGCTCTCCTTCCTAATGGGGCGGAAGTTAGCTAGGTTGTGATTAATTAATGTGAAACTGTGATTTGTTCCAATGCTTATGAATATTTGTAAGACAGGGAAAAACGGCTGTGGGGTGTGTGTGTGTGTGTGTGTGTGTGTGTGTGTGTGTGTGTGTGTGCTGGCAGTAAGAGGGTAGAAACAGGATCTAGGTGGTTTGAGATTTCTACACTTCAGAGAACAACACCTATTGTCTTTAAACTCTAGACGACCTACCCCTCTCAGCATCATCATGTGGCCCGAGGATGAGTTTCATTCAATAAGCTCCAGAGACATTGCTTATGCCTCCAGAAGGCTTGTGTCTGGATAAAGGATGAGTAAACGCTGGTCTCTACCCTTTTGAGTCTCACGGCCTTTTTAGGTGAACTTAAACAGCTCTGCCTTGGAGGACTGAAGAGGGTCATGACTTGCTGAGAGACCTAGACCATCTCTGTGTTTTCAGACCTTGAGGATGTGACATAAAGCCACTCGAGAGTCCTTGTGGGTTGACTTTAGAATGGACTTGTAAGGAGTGTCTTACACTGAAGGTAGAGCCAAACAAAGGGCTAGGTGATGAGTGGCTTGTGTCTTTATCCATTTGCCTTTGTCCCCTGAAGCTTGGGAGATGCTCTGAGGAGTTTTTCATAATTAATTCACAGGATGGCTAAAAACTGAAGACATTTCAGGTCCAAAACAGTCTTGAAAATATTGGAGACATACTTGGTCCTGGCTACAGATGTGTGCACGTGGGCATCAATCTTCCATTTCATTTCTGTTTGTTTATATTGATACCTTAATTTGCATGTTCAAACTATGTCTATATGTACAGAATTGTACGCATATTTGAATGAATCATTTAATGGATGCATGCTATCTCTCCAAATGCATAAACTTGCAAGATCATTAAAGTCAACTGAAACTTTTCCTACAGAATCTATCTTTTCGATGTTGAAAAAAGTCACATTAATAAAACCACTGTGGCTAGAGACAGGCAATTCTCTCCCTCCCCTTCCCCATCCTCCTCCACTTCCCTTCTCCATTATTTTCCCTGTTCCTTTCCTCTCACCCTCTCCCTCCCTGCCTTCTTTCTTCCCTCCTATCCTGTCCTTCTTCTTATTTTTGAAGACATATAGAAGCATTGTTGAGTGAATCTAGCATGTCAATTTGTCTCTATGAAGCGAAGAGTCAGGAAAAATCCCCCTTCAAGGTCAATGCAAAGTAAGTTAAGACAATAGAAAAGAAAATTTTCATAATTATAAATGTTTAAATGGGAGGCTCTCAATATTAGTAATGGTGGCTTAAGACTAAGGCTGATCAAGTGCTGTTTCCCACGCTTGGGTATCTGGAGACTTTTAAAAAAAACAAGCCCTCCAAAACCATCGCCAGGGGAAGAGGCCAACAACAAAAACTCCACCAACTGATGGTACCAAGTTCTGGTGATGACAGGGGCCAGCTAGGGCTCAAGTATTTACTAATGGAGGGCTAAGCAGGTGCAGCACCCTGCAGGACTGTTTGGCACTTTCTGCTGAACCAGAACATACGGCACCCCACACCCCAGCAGTTCCTGTCCTACATCAAACCCAAGGGAAATGAATGCATGTGTGTTCCTGATGTGTGCAAGAATGCTCCAAGCAGCGCCATTTGCAGTGGTCCCCAACTTGACACTGCTCAGATGTCTGTTATTAGAAGGCTGGATAAAAACGGCAATGTAGTTACATAATGAGCAAATGGTGCCAACCTACACTGTAAATGAATATGAATCTCACGAATCAAATACTGAGCCTGGACACACACACACACACTCAAACACTCACACACACACGCTCACACACACACACACACTCAAACACTCACACACACACACACACACACTCACACACACACTCTCTCTCTCTCTCTCACACACACACACACACACACACTCAAAAACTCACACACACACACACACACTCTCACACTCTCTCTCTCTCTCTCTCACACACACACACACTCTCTCTCTCTCTCTCTCTCACACACACACTCTCTCTCTCTCTCTCTCTCTCTCTCTCTCTCTCTCTCTCTCACACACACACACACACACACACTCACACAAATACATATTCCTAAAGTTTTATTTCTGCAAATCTACCAGGCAAAATTATCATGTGGTATTAGCAGCTACAGTAATTTTCCCCTTGCAGGGACATGGGGTGGATAAAACAGCCATATAAGAGTTTTTGTTTTACATTTAAAGTGTTTTATATTTTTGAGAGTTTCATTCGCAGAAATTTATTTATGTTTTCTTTGTGTCATTTCTACTCTTCCATCCTCCATCCTCCAAATTCTTCACTCCCTCTTAAATTCATGACCCCCTTTTCTTTAATTATTGCTACCTATTAGTAACCTATCAGGGAACTTAACCCTGGTGATAGTGGCAGGAACTGCTCTTTCCTCTTTTAGAAGCCACTGATGCTCTTTATCTAGGGGGGAGACCTTACAAAATGTCCCCTCTCCATACTAGTACATCAGTTGAAGTTACCATTATGTGGGCCTTGTTTCAGTAACCATACAGTTAAGATTTTATAGGTGGAGAGTTTTCACTTTGTGTCTAGAAGACACTCAGTAGCAGCAGGCTAGGCATTCCCCTCCACCACACACACACATACACATACAGAGAGAGAGAGAGATAGATAGATAGATAGATAGATAGATAGATAGAGAGAGAGAGAGAGAGAGAGAGAGAGAGAGAGAGAGAATATCTGTTTTTAAGTCAGCTTGTTTCCCTGATTTTTCAGACATCCTCACTGTTGCTGGTTCTCCTGCCCCATTCTCGCTGCATTACCCTCCCTGCTCCCCGGTTAAAGCTGTCTCAGATTTTTTTCCTTTTCTGCTTTCATACCTGTTTCCTACTACCCAGCTCCTTCTCTTTGCTTCTTCCAAAGTCCCTTTTAAGAGGTTTTGCACTCTATTGCCTGAATTGGGTTTTGGCACAAACTGGTGTCTTTGTGAAAATTGTCTGAGCTCCAACCTGGTCTTTGTATGTTCTTTTATTTACAGATTATAACCCATAAGCAGTTTTCCTGCTTAAGCAATGACTAATTCCATCCTGAAGAGTCAGTTTTGTGGTGGTTTCCACACAATCCTGCAAAAATCCATGAAGTCCAAAGGGGGAAAATCACCACAGATATATTTTATTTCCCGAATATATTTATGTTTCAAAGCATTTGATTTGGACTATTCTCAGATTTAGGGAAAAATTAATTTTCTTTCCTAATCTAAACTTATAGAAATTTACGGTCTATAATCACATTTAAATTTAAGTTAATTTAGCACCAAATGACTTGATAAGTAACAGACTTGAAATGATATTGAATATTTATACCATTATCCATATCTTAGGTTCACACATCCCATTTTCCTTAACACTGGAAATGAATGAATAGGGTATTTAAGATTTGGGCAGGATCAGGGTAGGATAACAGGCAATGATTGGGTAGCCATGTTAGACATGCCGACCTTGGTCGGGTGATCTTGATGTTTTTCAGAACAGGCTTAGAAATCTGTTCTTTGGACTTCATGGTTTTCTGCAAGAGTATGTGGAAACCACCACAGACTAACTGTTCAAGAATGATGGAATTAGTCATTTTCTTAAAAACTCCTAATATGGCTAGATTAGTTGATAGATAAACATTCACATTGAACATGAAGTCCTATTTACACAAGAGGGGCATTGCAAAGTAGATCAAAAAGCTCAAATACCCAGACAAGAGCACTGTTGAGATGGGCAGGCAACCCCAGGCATTTGGTGCTACCCAGCCCCAATATCCTCAAAGTCACATGGTACCTATTTGAAGGAAGTAGCACCCTGATTTGATCTCAAAGCCAGAATTCTGAGGGATATAACCTTTGGAACATGGGGAAAGGTGTATGAACTTTTTAAAAGTGTGTGCGTGTGTGTATGTGTGTGTGTACATATTATCCATATCTGTATATATACATATGTATGTACAGACATGCTTTCCTGTGCATGAATGAAAGAGGGCAAGGATATTAACCTTTACTTCAAGGATAATAAAAGTCCATCTTAATTTCTCTTTGCTACGTCAGCAAGACTGTAGAAATTCAATAACTCATTTAACAATATGTCAAAATATTAATTTTAAAAAGTATTTATTGACTTTATGTAGTTGTGTACACCGTCACTGTCTTCAGACGCACCAGAAGAAAGAGGGTGTCGGATCCCATTACAGATGGTTGTGAGCCACCATGTGGTTGCTGGAAATTGAACTCAGGACCTCTGGATGAGCAGTCAGTGTTTGTAACCACTGAACCATCTCTCCAGCCCCAATGACAAAATATTTATAAAAACTTCTTCACATGTAAAATCCATGTGTGGTAGTGCACATCAGTAATTGAAGTGTACATTTATAGCGCAAGCACTGAAGACCTCTCAGGGCCAGCCTTGACTAACTAGTGGCTTCTAGACTAGGTAGGGCTACTTATGAAGACCTGTCTCATAAAATAACCACTACCACAAAAAAAAAGTCCCCACAAATATTAAGTGTAGATTTTTGTCTACAAAATGTCTAGAGTCATTTTGCTTCTGTTTTAAAAACTGGTTCACATCCTGTCTTTCTTTGTAACTCTTGCGGCCCAAACTCCATCCCTCTTCTTTAACCCTTTATTCCAATTGGCTCATGGAAATCCCTGCTTGCCATTTTGACCTTCACTAACCTTCACTGTGCTTTCCTTCAACCCATCCACACCCTCTTCCTGCTTCTGAAACGTCTCATTTCTTAGACTTCTGGTGTTGCTCTCCTCTTTTTCCAGCCAACTTCCTGTTTGTTCCAACATTTCCCAGACACCTTTGCTTTGGTCTTCAGCCCCCTCTTACGAGAGGTTTCCACCCACATCTTCCACTTCTCACCAGCCACTATGAAGTACAGAGATTGTGTCTGTTCTCATGGCTGCGAGCATGTGGGGCTGGTGACTCACGGATTTACAGCTCATGTCCTGTCCCTTGCTCAAGGTTTATTCCCATATCTCTGGCTGACCACTGGTCATTTTCACTTGAAACTCTTCCCAGTGTCTCGAATTCAACAACAGCTAGCTGAGCTTGCCCTCTCCCCCACAAAAACACTTCCCTTTCCCAGTTCCTTGTTTCTGCCCCACAGTCTTGTCTCACGGTCTTTCCTGCTGAAAACAAGGAAATCATCTCTATGGGTGTCTCTCATTCTTACCTTTGCTCACCTGAAGTTCCCCATCATGTCTAAAAATTCAGTTCTACTGACTTGTTTCCCCCAAACTTCCATTCCCTTCTTGAGGCTCTTTCCATTTTCACTGTAACAGAGCTTGGCCATTTACCGTGTCTTCGACAGCCTCTCTGACTCTACTTCCCCTCTGTCAGCCTGATCTCACATGCTGCTCCACAATTCACTGAAACAATGTTTCCCACTGTTTTCCTGTATCCAGCTTTTGGTCCTCTAAACTTATTTATTGCCCTTTCTTGATTACAGATTATATAGCAAATAATAGTTCTTTGGGTCCCAACAGATACTGGATACCATGCTAAATTCTATCTGCAAAAGATACAATTGTTGTAGTAATCAAAGGAGAAACCTACACCACCCAGGTTAGAAAACCAGATAAAGTGTATAAATAACACAATAAATGGGGACAAATGAGAAACTTACCAGTGTTATGTGTGCCAGGTATAGAACAGCAAGACCAGAAAGCCAAGTCTTAGATCTATGTAATTCTGAACGCTGATCAGCAGAAGGCTCATTCAGAGAGTGTTCCTAGGCTGAGGGGACCAGTAATTGATCAGAGGAAAGAGATAAAAGCAAGTTTGCTATTGTTCAACTTGCCTTCCCATCTTGCCAGTGTCTATAGGAGTCCTGCCCCTGGGGGATTCAGCTGTAAATTTATGGTTCTGGAATAACTGATAAAACTCCAGGGAGTTTTTAGTAAATTCCTTTTGGTTCATTTTTTTAAATGGACTTTTAAAAACTATTGCTGACTTTTTGTGACATCTGTGACCTAGAAAATCACTAAGTCCAGGTTCAAGTAACTCCAAGGTAAATTTTTATGTATAATGACAATGTCAGAGAAGGTTCTAGGCTTTGTTTTACACTATGATTGACCAGGCTCTTATATACCCCCTTTCTTCAGAGAAAGGAACCAAGGAACAATATTCCAAGTCAGTTATACCAGATGTTGGGGAGAAGATGTTGGAAGAAGATAAAATAACTCGGCAAATTAACTTAAGAAGGAAAAGAGAGGCTTAAAAAACGTTTTTTAAAAATCTATTTTTATTTAAGAAGGGAGTTGGTGTGTGACTTTGTACTTTGTTCTTAAAATCACTTTTATTTTCCTAACCACACCACGGTGATAAAATCCAGATGAGTATTTGGCTACATTAACTCACTGGATAGCTTTGTCAAATGGTGTCCATCTAGAAAAAGTCTGTCCGTCTAGAGTCTCACCACAACCTGTGATACACTGTAGATACAAGTAGAAAAATCTGGAGCTTTAAAAAAAAAAAAAAAAAACTCTATTATTATTGTTGTTCAGGTGACGACCATTACCCTTGACCCAGCCATCTTGCTCATAGAAAACCATTCTTTTTTTTTTTTTTTTTTATGAGTGTCTAACAATATGTGGGTGTTTGGACTAACAAGACTGAGCCATACTTGGCAGTACTGCTATTATGTTTACAAATCTGGATTCGGTAACAGATCCTGCCTCAGTAAAGAAGAGAGTAGTCAAGAGAGGCACCTGGCCTCTACAGCTTGTCCAACATTACCAAAAATGTTGCTAAGGCAGGAACAAGAGAATGTCTAATGTATTCAGGAGCCTGAAAAATCATCAGTGACATAGTATGTTATATGTTGTATGTTGGGGACAGGGGACCAGCCGAGAGTGTATTGAAGAGAGAATTGGAATGTGGGGAAACAAAAACACCAAAATCTAGAAGACTCTCTACAGTGGAGGAGCTGGGAGTGAACAGGAAAGGAATGATAATTAGAGGTGCAAAGGGGCAGCATTTAAGGTGGTTGATTACAGAGTCTGTTCATGGCTTCACATGAATGATTCAGAAGGCAGGGAGACAGTGGTGATATAGAAAAAAGAAGAGACTGGAAGGAGGGGCCTAAACAAGGATGAGTCTAGAGTCCACTGCTGAAATTGCCTTTTGATATAAGTGATGCCTCTTTCATCATATTTACAGGATTCTATGAGTGTGGCTATTGATCAGACATAATCAGATGTGCAGTACTGGAAAGAGAAGGAGGGAATAGCATTAATTCTTTGGTTGCAAATGATAGGTGACATTTATGGTTAATTTAAGAAATGAATAATGGGTTGGATGAATTCTGGGTACCATGAAAACAAATAAAAACCTACTATTAGCCAGTGATGGTCCTCCTTATGTCTAAGGGGACTTGACTTTATCTCAGTTCTTTGGGCAGAGAAACAGGTAAATGAAGTTTACTCGAAGATCTAGCCTGCCTAAAGAAGACTAGCATAATGGCGTCAAGAATCTCCTGATCGTTCCACTGTACAAAGGTGAGATGTCTTCATAGAGTGGGAGTCGCATATCTCCTCCTGTCTGTCACTCACTTGTTGTCCTCCCACTACTCCTTGTCAAAGCTTCCCAGCAGCTGTGTTCTAGCCCTCTTCCTCAGGAAGTGGAACATCTGTCTCCAGGCACCTGGTCAGAAAGTGCCACATGTTGACAAGGCCCTTCTTCATCTGGTGTTTGGAGCCAGGCCAGGGGAGAGTCTGAGCAAGTAAATGGGATTGTTGGAGCGTTCCTTTTCCAGGTGGTCCCTCAAGCAGTTGGCAGAACAGAACATCAGCGTTTTCAGTACAATGGTTGCACTCAGAGGAATCACTGGGCGTTGGCAGAGGTAGTGCAGTAAAGTCCTCTCTCTGGGAGACACGTTTTGACACATTTTCTTGCACAATAGCTATCCCAATCCTAATATCACTGTGTTAAGGAACACTTGACTTCCTCTTTAGCCACTTACAGATGTTGGCAGAGCGCAGCACATCCTCAACCATCCAGGATGGCAATGCCATTCTTGCTCAGATTTTCTGACCTATTTGTCCCTTTATCCATAGTGAACTTTGAAAATGACGTCATAGATGTCAGGAAGAAAAATAAAGTAACTACTGTAAATCTAACAATTGTCCATAATGGCTCTAGGTCTGCCTTTTAGCTTCATGAGTTAAAATGTTTTATCAGTTCTCTGAAAACTTTCAGTTTCTTGAGGACTATACACATTCATCAAACTCCAAGAGACTTTGATGTTGACATGAACATCTTCTAACATTAACTCTCAGGGGTCAGAATACTTAGGGTTTATCAAAGGAAATAATAGAAAAATTTACATGACCCCCTCTTCTTCTTGGCCTAAGAGTAACTGGGTGGAGTATAAACACAGAATTTCCCAAATACAATCTACATGATCAGTCCGGATTCTTTAAGCCTGAACTCCCACCTGGTGCTTACATTTTCCCCTTTCCTTATATCATTAACTTTCCTTGATTGGTTATTCGAATCTGCTGACTCTCCTTTCGTGAACCTCTTTTGAATTAGGACAGTGTTGTGTGCACGCTTGTATTGCTCCATCTTCCCAGAGGCCAGAACAGGTTTTGCATATGGTAGGCAGACAAGACTTCTTTGTTATTATGTTACTACTGAGAAGGTTTCTTGAAAAAGTACTTCCACATCTTCGTCCTCAGGAGACTGGGTGATCCACCCAGCAAGCAGTGCCTTTGTGCACAAAAGCTTTTCATTTTGATTCCTGAGTCTACCTCTTGCTTGATCTATGACTGGGGGTTAAATCACTCATTACCCCTCAACTTTAGTTTCTTCATCTTCAACATGAACATGAACAGTCCTTATCCGACATGATTAGTGAGACGATCAAATGAGATCAAGATGCCAATGTGTTTTAGAGCCTATATAAAATGAAGAATTTAATAATGACCATGGAGCCAGAAGAAAGGAAGCAGGATGACCTAATGACTATTGTTAACACCCACCTGTGGTCTACCAGTCTTCTGATCTTTATAGCCTCAGCACCTAGCACAGAGGTTTACAGGTGAGTTCTCAATAGCCTTTTGCTTTTCCAATGAATGCCAATAAAATCAGTTTCCATTTTATTTAGGTGCTTTCTCAAGGGAGTGGAAAGTAGATGGCTGCCGAGAATTTCATGTAAATGTTGCTCTGGGTGAAGAAAGGGAGTAGATGGCTGAAGTAGGTTCTCCTCGCTGGGGTTTCTGGTGGGTGGAGTGGTTCTAGAAGCTTCTAGGGATTCTGAACACTGGGCTGCCCATAATGGTTTGGAGCCAATAGTCCTGATTTCAGCTCTGTATTGTTGTTCTGTTCCTGGGATGCTAATTTCCAGATACTACACAAAAACCTTACAGCACTAAGACTGACGCTCTGGGAGCCCCACTGGGAAGATTTGGTGGCTGAGCAAGAGACAAGGAAATGGGGCGTGCCTCCATTGACGATGGCAGGGGGAAGAACAGTGGGGTAGGGAATGATACTGGGAACAAAGTGTAGCTTCCTGTGCATTTGATGTGACCACAGATTTGGGATGCACAAAATTTTCTGATGTGCTCTTTCAGTTTTACCAGCTGAATAACCAAACCACCTTCATTTATGTTCAATAAAGTCTTTCCTCTGAAAACATTTTTTTTTTTTTTTTGATAAATGAGAGTGGCAAATTAACCGAATCTTATTTGGGTTGGCCATGTATTAAAGAGTTGCCTAATAGAAAATAGATTCTTAATGTTTCACAAAATGTATACTTTTAAAATTTTATTATAGTCTTGTGTTCTTTTTTTTGCTACTCTTGACATATCTGGCCAGTCAGAAACAACTGATCAATCTACCAAAGAGTGGGGGCATTTTCTTTTCTTCATTGACCTGCTCTAGTGAGTAAACTGCTCTAGAGGACCCCGGCCTGTGACTTCATTCACTTCCAAGCCCAGGCCTAGATTGGGAAAGTCCTTCTCCATCCTGGTTTCTAGTATGTTGGGAGTCTAGAGGGCCTGCATCTTTGTTAGACTTCGTTGTGACTGTCAGTCATCACGCAGTCAGCCCACCTCCTGCTCAGCCGGAAGCTCTGGCCATTTCCCCACGTGCCTTGTTCTTCCCAAGGGCAGTGTTTTGTGTTTTGGTTGCTCTGTGGATACAGAGAACTTCATCCTCCTGCTGAGCCTTTCTCAATAGTAAAATATGACCTCTGTGGGAGGATGTGGGACAATCTGAGCCTGGGTTGACAGAGTAACCTGGAACACTGGGAGGGAACACAAACAAGAAGGTTGCAGCTCAAAGAAGAAAGAAACGTGACCAAAGCAACATGGATCTAAGTGCCTTGGCTTTGGGCCAGAGAAGGCATCTAATTCTAGCTCTCCGTGCACAGGTTTGCTTCTTTGTTTCTGTTGCATTTGTTTTGCTTTAGTCCCATGGAAATAAATGAGAGAATAAAAACCAGGTTCAGAGTAAGTCTTTCATTCAAGGCCTTTCTTTCGAGAGCGTCAAGATGGAATGGATCCTTGGGAGCTGGAAGAATGATGTAATTTGTAGAACAGCTAATTAAAGCTTATAACCCAAATTACCTCGCCGGTACTCTAAAAGCTAAGCAAAGGCCTTATTTCCCATGGGATTAGAGCATCCTTGCCCCATATATGTGATGCATTCTGTGTACTAACTCCCCTGTAAAGGGACATGCTTTCCTGATGACCTTGTTATCTGCAGTGGTACTTCCTCTTCTATAAAAGACGAGAGTATTTGCAACCAAGCCTGAATAAGAGCAAATATCTGTCACACACAGCTTCTGACTTGTGCATTACCATTCTTTACCTGTATTATTTGCTTGTAAGGAGATTTCTATATCAATAAACACCATTTTACTCCTCGAGTCTCCATTTTGGACTAGAAACAATTACCAAAGGCAACGCAATTATGTTAAATCCAGGAGCGTCATTCACAACATTTGAAATCCTACAGATTTTGACATCATTTGTGAAGAACCTGCTTCCTTTATTGTTACGATTATCTAGTGTAGTCCTTACCCTATGATCTTTCCTTGGGGCTTGCAATTAAATGAGTAATGATGTTGGAAGGTTAAGTAGATATGATTGTGAAAACCTATTAAATCCAATTATATTTTTTTCCGTGACCATGAAACACAATCTCTAAGAGCTGAAGTTGTGCAACTCCCTGGAAGGCTCCCTGCACAGCTCCCTGTTGCATCTAATGAAAACAAAACCAAAAAATAAAGCACAAGTGATCCATGAGCCTGTCTCTTCGAGCCTCATTGCCTGTAATTGTAAACATCTGAACTTAGGATTTTCAGGAAAAGCGCTGGCCTGCAATCTGTGCAGAAAGTTAAAAATAGCCTGGCCTAATCACTGTTTTTGTCTGATGGCTCTCCAGACTCCTGTCATGATTGTCTCAACACAGGTAAGTTAGACATCCCATTTTGGGCACATAAACTCCTTTCTGAGTAGAACCATCACCCCTTGGAGTTCAGGCCTTTCACTACTGTTTTTTGATCGATCATGACCCTTTAATTAAACTTTCGACGTAATTCTATCTTAGGAGTGATTGTTCCTCTCGAGGTGAGATGTTGACCTGTGTTGGCACAGTTGTCATCTGGGCATGGGCGTTGTTCTGGTGACAGCTGCACCCGATACTAAGGAAAGGGTGACTTATGCCACTATCACCCGCCTTGCTTCAAAGTGGGAGGCACATCAGTTGCCTAGTTACAGCGCTGTCACAAGATTTAATGACCTTTATAGGGTGGAACACCCTCCCATGAGTTGCCTTTAGATTGTCAACATCAGATCTTCTCTGTCATCTCAGTAATAGTAGTAGTAATAATAATAATGATAATAATAATAATAATAATAATAATAATAATAGAAATAATAATGTTTCTTCTAGAGGCATTAGCTTTTAGACCTAAGCTTATGGAATGTCTAGGTTCTTGGTCTGCTTAGAAACTCAGTTTACTCTATTCTCAAGAACAATGGTTCGCATTAAAAGAAAAAAAGGGGAGAGAATTGATTTCATTGTAGTAAACATTACGTTTTACTAAGTACCTTTCCGGGGCTCCTTCCTCCCTCAGGCAAGCCTGTGAACCAGGCATTGAAGGGGGTCCTTTTTCTTCCCTGTGAGCTAGATGCAGAAAGCATGCCTTCTCCTATCCCTTCGTGGTGAGAACTGGGGGAGCATCCCAGGCTAAGAAACAAGCTTAATATCATATCTTACTTCGGTGATCCTCTTCTCTGTCTGTCTTCCTTCCCTGTACTTCTCCCTTCCCTTCCTCTGCTTCTTTCTCTTTACCAATATCTTTAATATTTGGCTCTCAATTCATTTGATGATGGTTTTAGGGCAAAAATGACTTACGGCTGGTAAAGTGCCCTGTCACGAAGCCTGGTGATCTGAGTTGGATCCCATATGTGGAAGAACATGACTAAATCTTGTAAATTGTCCCTTGACTTACACAAGTTCTGTGGCACTAGTGCCCCTGATAAACAGACATATGATAAATATCAAATAACTTGATAGCGTGCCAGGAAAGTAAACATTACTGAAATAATGCCCCTCCCCCCCACCCCCAATGTCTCCAAACCTTCTGGTTGTGTTTACTAACCTCAGGCACAGGGAAAGAGGTTGTAAATAGTTTTCTGAGGAGGAGCTAGCTGATGCTGTTTCCTTGGCCATTCAAATTCCAGGGACCTGAATTGTCCTCACGAATGGACCTAAGACTGCAAGTACCCTAATGGTATTTTCTGCCTTATGGACACACAGTTAAACTTTGATTACTCTCAGAGGTATAAATGGAGCTTGGAGAGATCGCTCCTCTCTCTTGCTTAAGTATGGTCTATTCATAAGAAAACTGAAGCCAAAAATAAAATGTGATTGGGTCCAGTTTACAAGTGTGTCAGTCAAGGGAGAACAAAACCATTTCTATTTAAGTCAATACAAACATCCTTTTCTCCAGTGAAGAATGCAACTGTAAGTCTCAAGCTGTGTCCTTTGTCCATTGGCAATGACTTTATTTTGGAATTGTTTGTAGCAGTTTTTTTTTTCTTTCTTTCTTTCTGGAAATGGCAAATCCATGCTACAAATGATCAGTTTGTAAGGTGTTTTATTGTGTATATACTGTCTGTGTTCTGGATGAATGCTAGCCAGTCCCTCCTTGAATGAAATGCTGAGCAAAGAGCAGAATGGGGCTATCTATCAGCAAGTTGCATGCTCCATTGCAAGACTGAAAGGTCTGGAGCAGCCAAGGGCATTTACAGTAAATGGGGCATGGGCTCTGAGTCTAAGGGACTTATGGCTCTATACTGCTTTGTTTGCTCTTTAGATGTGTTTGCTTAAGTTGTTGATCATAAACACCAAGGCGAAGACTATTTCCTGACTAAGAATCCCTTTGATATTCTAGCAATGACTCATGGAATCACACATGCCCACAGAGTGGCCAGCGTCACCTTCTGAGGTTTTCACATAGGGCACGTACAGCATGTACCACAGGAGGAATCAAATCCCTGTGTCAGCCTGAATTCCTGGCAGGCACACTCTCTCCTGTCCCAGAATCAGTACCCTGGTAATATTGGGGTTCACATACCCCTTTGCTCCACAGGACTCTCACTGGGTCACTGATTGTAAACTCACCCTTGGAACTGCACACCACACCATCTTCTCTGCCTGAGCCATTTTGTTCTCTTTTGCTATACCGTCCTTTTCTCTATGGTAGGGTCCCTGGTAGGCGCTTCTCTTTGGTTCAGAGCATGGGTATGTCCATCCACATTTACAGGCAGACACCTGACTTGGTAGTGAGAGAAGGAAAATGTATAGCTTCTAACTGTTCACCATTTCTCTCTTCTTCCTTCCTTTTCCTCCTCTCCCCTTTCCTCTTCTCTTTCCTTCCTTCCTTCCATCCTTCCTTCCTTCTTCCCTTCCTTCTTCCCTTACTCTCTTCTTCTTTTCTCCCTCTTTCCTTCCTCCTTCCTTTTCTTCCTCCCATCACTATCTCTCTCTGTCTCTGTCTCTTCCCTCCTTCCTCAAGTGTGTATTGTGACAAAATGCAGGTATTGTACTGGATTTGGGGAGAAAGTGGTGACTTATGACTTCATTAGCAGTTTAGATCTGTGCATGATCTTGATAAGGAAGGGGAGATAGAGACATTTGTCTCTGATTAAAGATATCCTGGCTCCCATTTACCAGAGCAGGGAAGAAAGGAACCTGTGTCTGAAGCAATAATGGATGTTGGGTGTACACAGGGTCTGGCAGGAATAGTTTAGAAATGAGGAGTTGGTTACTACCACCTCTCTGCAGACCCTTCATCTAAACACAAGGATGATTTTGAGAATGACACAGGAAAATGCTTCTTGGTGTTAAGCAAGTATTTTCCTTTAGTTAATATCAATATTTTAGTATCCTTCTTCTTATTATGCATGGGGTATATGGAAATGTTAATTTTTTGTTTCCTAAATGTACATTATTTTGGGATGTGTTATACTGTCCTCTCCCCCAGACTCGATCACATGTCATGTTACCAGTGATGTCTCTATAGCCACCAGGGACTGGCTGCATATGTCCTTGTTCCTCAAAATATCTCTGAGAAGCTTTGCTCTGCTGTTTGTTGATACTTTTATTCCTGAGTATATGATACAAGGACACAGTCTGGCTCCCTGATGTGTGCCTTAGGCACAGGGCAGTCCACAAGCACCCTGTTTACTACGGGGAAATAGCATTTGGTAAATGACACCAGCATGTGCCTGAATGGGCATGAGGTTTCTGGTTGGAGTCACTCTCAAGACTCTTTACTCTGCAGCCCTGTAACATTTACCGGACAACAACTTAAGAGTGAAACGATTTAAGGTCAAAGCCTACATCTTTGAAGTGGTAGAGGCCACCCCAACTTTAACAAACAAAGAATAAAAATACCCAATCAAATGTTACCCAAGTCTTTCCTTTCCTGCATGTTAGGGACCACAATGGCTGGGAAAGTGTGGGGGCTGGATCACAGCACCCTAGATATGATGTCTCCACAGAATTCATCTTAGAAGAGGTCTGGAAAGAGTACATGGCATAATTATTCCACAGTTGAGTTGGGGAACTCAATCAACAACCGTTTTGTTTCTCCTGGAGCGGCAGTGCAGTATCTACAAAAGCCTCCTAGTGAAATGTGATGGTAACACCACAGGACATGACTGTAAAACCAGTTCCTGTGGAGGACCGAACAACATGGTGCTTTCACTGAGAACCTCTCTTGCCTGTGTTGCAAGATCATTTCCTATTATGTAAGAGGACTGGCTTCTTCCCTGGCTGTGGCCAGGCTGCCAGACAGCTTGCACAGACTACCCTATGAACTTTAGACCTTGCTTTCTCCATGGCCGAGTACAGACTGGCTGTCTTTAAGGAAAGCCTACTGTGGTCTTTTCCCAGACTGTAGAATTTCCATCTGCTATGTATGGGATCGCTGGTTTCAGAACGGTTTCTATAAGGTTGTTAAGTCAAATTCATCAGAGTCATGCTCTTGAGTTTGTTTAGAAGTTACAGACAGCCAACAAAGCTTTGCAGAGATGATTTGAGAAACGAACACACATGTAACCAGTTCTGGGTTGAAATGGAGGCAGTCATTGGGTTCTGGTAGGATAACTTGTGACAGAGTAATGTTTTGAGCGTTGATAAAATCTCTTGGCCCTCACTATTTCTGAGAATTGTTTGACTGGCACAAAGTAAAGTGTGTGCTCACGTGCAGGAGATGGGCATCAGGAGTACATATTTTCTCTTAAGGCATTCATCTGCCTTGGTCAGTAGGTCATCCAAGTAATACTGGTGTTTTTTTGAGAAGACCCTCTGTATACTGATTTGTTTTTCTGTGGAATGGAAAGGCAGAACAAGATGTGCTCAAAGGGCCTGCTAGGATGTACTATTCTGAGTTAAAGACAATCTTCTGAAATAACTGGTAATGATAAAAACCACCTCCTGCTCTATCTACCTTTGCTAGTAACTCCCCAGAAGGCCAATGCCTTCCTCATCTGGGCATAGTGGTGTGTGCTGCCTTCCTGCCCTCTGGTTCTTATCCAGAGACTCACCTGTCAGAACACCTGGAGAAGAGGCCACAGAGCATCCAGTAGGGCATGATGCTTGTCTTCTATTCACAAGGATGCTCAAGGTCAGTGGAACAGGCAAAGGGAGCCATGCTTTGATCACCTTCCAGTGTAGTGTGAAATGCCACAGACAGTGTTCTCTTGTCCTGCAGAGACATAGACTGTGACCGGCAGCCTGCCCCTGGCATACAGCTTAGCTCTCAGGCCAACAGAGAGGAGCTGCCTTTGTCTTTGAGCATGGACTACAGGCAAATATTATCGTCATCTTATATTTGGAAACAACCACTTTTAAAAAACTTATTAGATAACTTTGATTTAATTGTTAATATTTATGAAGTTCAGATTCCAAATAAAATTCCCAGTTCCAACTTTCTTTGTTTGTTCCTTCATTCCTTCCTTTGTTCCTTTGTTCTTTCCTTCTTTTTTTCTTTCTTTCTTCTTCTGAAAATTTCCGGCCATGTTTGGATGTGTGTTTCTCTAAGTCAAAGGAGGAAGAGAGGTCACTGCCCTCATGCTGTAATTCAGGCACTTGCTCAGCAACAGACCCTGCCTGGCCTGCTGCTCTACAGTTTACTTTGTTGGCCTGGCTCATTCGGTCACTTCAACATGGCTCTCGGTTGGTGCTGATGAGCATCAGTGTCTCTTGTGCTTGTACTTGGCAAAGGACATCAGCGTGTAGACATGGCAGCTGACTGAGGCAGACTCATTGGGAGTAAAGCAGAGACTGTGGAAGGACCGCCCACCTTAGGCTCAGGGCAGCACCGAGAGATGTTCAAAGTTAGGGCAGTGGTCAGGGAGGCACCTGGGACTGAGCTCAGCAGGATGAAAGGTGGTGCTCCTGGGTGGAGGACCTGCTTTCCTTCACACTTGGATCAGCCCTAAGGTCATCTCCGAATACCAGTAGAAATATTTGCCAGTAAAGTAATGTTTGGTCTTATATTTCCAGCTCTTGTCATTTTGTGGAAATGACCCTAGTACTCCCCAGCTATTGAAACCACGAGTAAAGCAGTGACTTATGGTTTCTTGCATGTGCATGGTCCTTAACATTTCACAACAGGCATCTTGGCTTGGCTATTATTTTCATGCCCTAATAACAGCAATCAACACTTGGGCTGGTCATATGGTAATAAATAGGCACCCATCTGGGACATGGCCTTGTAAAACAGGGCAGGAAATGCCACATCATATGGAAAGTCGCACTTTTAGTTTCATAACTCAACTTTTGCCTAACAAAGATACTTACTGAAACAGCGCTTGCAAGCATAAGGCGTGTATTAAAATATGTCACGAAAATTGTATCTCTGTACAAAATATTTTCCTATAGCTCTTCTTGAGTTATCACCGTGACTCTCTGAGGCATGTGGAGGTGACATTCTTGTAACTAGTTTATCAGAAAAGGAAATGGGGACTCAGGAAAATGGAGTGATTTTGTTCATGTCTTGTAATTAGGGAAACAGACTCTTTCCACCCTGTGTCCCCTGCCTCCCTGGCATGGTTTGTGGATTCCTGTGGGTATTTATACACCAAAACAATGGCTGTCAGTACACAGAGGTGAAGGTTATTCTTTTTTAACTTTTAAAGGTCTTGCTAGGGAGAATGGCAAATGTCTTTTAGAATGTGTAAGGCTCTTAAGAAAAATAGAAAAGCACTGTGAACCCCACTTTCAGGTTTTCTGTCCACTTAGGTCATGGGAGTCACAATACAAATGAGCTTAGCTTCTTTTATGGATACCTTTATGGAGTCATGGCCTCCCAACAGAGAGCTTTGATGAGGCAGAGAGAATGTCTGTCATGGATGAAATCATGCAGGAAATGCTTTCCCTAATTGTTACATATGTCACGACTATCCTCTGTGTCCAAAACGTGGTTTAGAAAACATCTCATCTGATACTATTATTCAGCTGCAGATAGAAAAGATGCACATATCTCCCAGACCTTCCTATGTCACCTGAACTACCCCCCATCTCCTTCTCTGTTCTAGTTCTTGTTACCTTATCAAAGGAAAACATGCAAAATAGGTTCCCAAGGGGTGGAGCTTCGCCTCCTTTCTGGGACACTGGTTTCCAGATTCTATTCCTCACTCTGCTCCAGGAGTCAGGGGTTGGGGGCTGCCTTTTTTTTTTTTTTTTTTTTTAAACTTTCTGGAGCTTTTCAATGTGTGTGCTTGGCTGGGTCCTGGGGAAGGGGGCAGTTATAAACATGCTATTGACTGTCTTATAGAATTAGTTACACTTTTGAATATTTTTAATTTTGTAAATATGTGGGTACCTCTGAAGAACTTTCTATGTTATTGGAGACTGTGGCTTATTTCTTAGAAAAATATCATCCTTGTTAATAAAGGAGTAGTACTCAGTTGATCTAAAAATTCCTTTAAGCTCACTAAATGACCTATTTCAAATACATTTTGTGAGGTCATTTAAATTTTTTAAGCAATTAGATGCAGTGGGGTCCAGTGACTTTTGAAAATTCAGTTTTATAAAGTGGAAATGATTCTTTCAAACGCCATGAGCATCTCAGTGTGTGAAGTTGTGGTGATTTGAGGAAACTGTATCTTTTAACACAAGGCCAGAGTGGGCTTGACCAGCATGGGAGATGTGGTTTTACCATCAGAGCTATGTTGTGATGAAAACGAGCTGCAGAAGGTCATTGCTCTTGCCTTCCTCATTGTCAAGAATCCTGAATTTTATATGTTCATTCCTAACTTTAAAAGAAAATATTTTAATATTTTATATGTATGGTTGTTTTTGCCAGAGCGCATGCGCTTGCACATGTGTGTATGTGTGTATGCACTATGTCCTTGCCTGGTAGTCAAGGAGACCAGAAGTTAGCACTGGATCCCCTGAAATTAGAGTTACAGTTGACTATGAGACGCCATGTGAGACGCTGGGACTCGAACCCACGTTCTCTTGGGAGAGCAGCCACTGCTCTTCAATGCCGAACCATTTCTTTAGCATCGCTATGTTCATTTCTCAAAACCGAATCCACAAAGAAAACCCCCGGAATATCCAATCTCCTTTCATTTGTATTCTCCATCTTTCTCCTCTTACAAACCTTATCAGTGTTCACTTTAGCACTGATGGTCCTGTTGTTTTGTGAGTGAACCTCGGGGGCCCCTAGTTGTGTGCCTTTGGTCATGTTATTCCTATGTTTAAATTAAGGTCAAGTCTACGTCTGCTCATTCCTATGTCTGCCAGTCTCCTCTGATCTTAGTTTATTTAGCTGAGCAAGGTGGTGCAAGCCTTCAATGCCAACATTCCAGGCTCCGAGGATATCAAGCCCCCAGCCATCCTAGGCTACATAAGGAGAAGCCATCTCACAAAGTGACAAGACAAAACAGAACAAACATGCACATACAACATACTCTCCTTCCTCCTTTAGTTTTTCCGTACTGATGTTTCCTCTGGGGGCTTGTATAATTTGTGTTTAAACTGTGTTGTCATTTAGCACATAGTCATTCATTTATCCACTTTTAGAACATAAAAGACAAGTTCAGACTTTTTAAGGAACTTATATATTAATAGAATTAATGGCTTATATTTATGAGGAATATTTCAAAGTAAGGATGTCGTGTGAAAAAAGGAAAATTAGTGGGTCCATGATTAAGAGGAGGTAGCATTGTATATATATTTGTAATATATATTATTCATATATTTGTAAACCCCTAGGGCAGGACTGGCTGCATTCCATGTACCTGAAATGGTCTCATTCTATGCGTTTGATAAAAGGGGAAGAAAATCAGTGAGGGCCTAATGGAAGAGGTGACCTTTAGTCATGACCAAATAGGTCAAATGTGAATGAGTGAATGAATAAATGAATGAAGTGAGGTTAAGAACTTTCTGGGCAGCATGTCTCAAATTCGGGACTCTATAGCTGATCTTTGCTACTTTGTGGGTTCTTCACCCTACCCACATTTCACCCCAACAGTAGATAAGAGAGGAACAAGGTTAGAGGGAAGAAAGGAATTAGAAAAATTCCCAAACCTAGATTTTTTCCTTTAGTTTCCTCTTTGACTAGTAACAAATGAAAACCAATCCCACCCCCTGACTGACCACTACCCACCAACTCCACCTCTGGAGTTCTTGTATTTGTGTACCTTTTGAAAAGTTCCCAGAATTCCAAATGGCACACAATCACAGAAATTTTCTGAAGCTGGCAAAACCATGCTTCTGCAGGCAAATCATAGTCAGCTGCTATGGACAGTACGAAGAAGCCCCATTGTCATCAACATCGGCCAATTATTTTATTGGGCACCTATCACAATATCTGGCTTCCCTGAGCACCTGCATTCACATGTACATATTCACACAGACACTCAAAAAATGGAAATCTTCCTTAAAAGATTATATAATTATACATACGTGTGTGTGTGTGTGTGTGTGTGTGTGTGTGCACGCGAACGCGTGCATCTATTCATCTTCTTATCAGCATCAATCAATCTATCATCTATTTATCATGAACATTTTAAGAAGTAGACACTCAAGTATAGAAAAAGTATAAATGGGTAAAGTCAGCTATTAATTATTTGCCCAAAGGTAGTAACAGAGATAATGCTAGTAATAATCCCTTCACTGTCTGCTGGCAGATGACCACTGTGTTTGTATATGAATCAAATATAATTGGGAACCCTAGCCATGAAGTCGGCCTAAGAAGTGTACATTCTTTAGCTGTTTCTCAAGGAAGTTGCATCAAGAAGAACTTAGTAGAGCTTTTCAGAGGTTGTGTTAATGCGTTGTCCTCATCGATTTTGGGTGTGCCCTAGCCATGGACCCCTTCCTTAGAACATATCATCCTTTGGCATGTCAGTATAGGGCCAGGCCTCCCTGCATCTTTCTCTTGTGTGTGCCCTGACCAGACTTGATAAGCTTCAGCTCAGACATTCAAGATGGACCTTTACAATATTCTAGCATCTACACCCCTAAAAATGTATACAGGGGACCTTTTGGATGTTACATTTTGTTTTGCTTTGTAAATGGAATGAACAGATTAGTATTAACTGAAGAGTTCAGATGTGCTTAATAAACATACCCAATACTGAAACACACTTAGAGCTCAATGGGGCTCCTAGACTGTACAGAGAAAGTAATGCTGTCTTAAAGTGAGGATATTGGGCTGGTGAAGGTAAGCGATTTGCCTGGCAGGGGTTGGGGAGCTATGGCCTTGAGTAGTCTGACAATCCTTTGTGACTTTGCTGTGCCCCATCCCAGTAAGGGACTGAGCTGAGGCCCTTGACAACTGCAGAAGCTTCATCAGTAGATGTGAGCCACGCCATTTCCTGTCTTGAGAGTGTGAACTCAGAATGAGCTTGTTTTTTTGGCGAGTTAGACCACTGTCTTTCTGTGTGAAGCTTTTGGCAAGATGCTGGAGAGATCAAGCACATCACATGAGTGGTTCTTAAACATCTCTGCCCATTCTAACCAGCTGGGTTTAGCTCACAAAATCCTGAGACTCTGGCCCTAATATTTATTCACAACATCAAAATGCAAGTAGATTTATGTGTGTGTGATCACTGAATGAGGTAGTTCTCACAAGCTAAAGGGTCTATGTTTTACTTTGCTATCAGTGGTTGCTTTGGGCCTCTTATTTCTTCCTCTGGGAACTAAACTAAGCTGCCTACTTATGTCCTGTGCCTTTCTTTACACGTCCAATGATTAACTTTTGTTGAGGGAAGACTATACCATCAAGGCAAATGACCATGTATCTATCTTTGCCTTTGTGAAGGCAAGTAATTCTACAACATGTGGCTTCCTGCCTGTCTGTACACCCCTCCACCACACTGCACGTCTGCCCTTCCATGAGCAAAAGTTTCACTCTTGAAATTAGTGGGTGACCTTTCTTGTTTTTCATAGACCCGAAGGAAGAGACACATTGCTATCAAGTAGTTTTGTGACCAGTTTCTTCAAGGCAGGAGACAGCCTCACAGGAAAGTCTAAACAGTATAGGCTCCAGGCCCAGGCAGAAGACCACCTTTTCCCCGCTGACTGCAGGCCAAAAGCTCACTTCCTGAATGCTCCTAGAATCTCTGTGACTGTTAAGGTATCCTTGTAACATGTCCAAGTGGCATGTGCAGAGACAACTATTCTCTTTCTACTTCATATTCAAGTAGAAGGATGAACTGTAGTGACTAGAACGTCTGCCCTTCCCAGGAGACTTGGGACTTGAGACTCATTGAGTAGCCATACTGCCCTTTTCCTCTCAGGAACAGCCCGGTGTTTCAAGGAATAGGAGCTAAATAAAGCCCTCGTCTAGAGAAACCTTGGTTTGAATAAAAGAAGAGAGAGACATGTCCTGCAGAAGGAACTGTAAACTTGGACAGAAGAAGGGAAGAATGCAGAAAGAGCCAGAGTCTAGTTAGCCAGCCTGGCCCCTGTTCCTCACTAAGGTTCCTTCTGGCTATCTCCTCTTACAACCCCATCCTCCACGTGCTTACCTAAAAATATAAGGAAGGTGCACACTTGGCAGCCAGAGAAGTACTCTGATCCAGATGGCCCAAGGCTGATCTTGTATTTGATTTTTCCAGTGAAGACACATATAACTTAGGTAACACCTCTTTCAACCCTCACTAGCTTTAGGAAATTCAGCCTTGTACACCCAATGGGGGAAACATCACTAGGTTAAGTATTAATGTTATAAATCTAGTTTAGGAAGTAGCCATCTTGTTACTTATTTTTCTTCATACAACAGAGAAACAGCAATTTTATAAAATCCCCCAAAGCAAAAGCTGTATAATGTATTACATGTAGAAAAATTTATTTGTAAATATTTTTCTGATAGTAATTATGTTAAGTCATTTAATGAAGAGTTTATTTCTTGATATCTATGAAATAATTAATGTTTTTTAAAAGGTAAGTCTTTGAGAATTTGGAGGCTCTTACAATGTGCTTTGATCATATTATTGGAGTTATCTCCCCTTTTCTACATACCCCATGTTGTATCCTTTAAGAGAAGAAAAAGAGGAGGAGGAGGGAGGAGGAGGGAGGAGGAAGGAGGAGGGAGGAGGGAGGAGGAGGGAGGAGGGAGGAGGGAGGAGGGAGGAGGAGGGAGGAGGAGGAGGAAGGAGGAAGAGGAGGGAGGAGGAAGAGAAGGACTAATTTGCGTTGCCCCAACACTGCTGTGTGTTTCCTTCTACTGGAACATAGTTTATTAGGAGATAGACTCTTAACTAAAACTCTCTCTTTATCCCATGGCTAGGGGTGGGACTATGAAGCCCCATGAGGACAGACTCTACCAAGACAAAACAAAGGAGATCATCATATGAAAATGATGTCACAGATTAACTCATTAGAAGGCTCTTCCAATATAGTTCCTATAATTAGGACAGATCTAACACCAGGCCGTGATATGTCTGCTCTGACACAAAGAGCCATGGCTGCACTCAGCAGACCTGGGCTCCAGTTCCCCTGCCATCTTCTCAGTCTGGGAAACGATGATAGTAACTGTGTCTCTCAGGTTTCTTAGGGATTCAGACATGCTGTGTGTTAAGGAATACCATTCCTGTCACATTGGAAGTATTGCATAGTTATCATTTTGTTTGGAGAGAGAATGGCTTCTGCATAGTCATGCTTGCTTGCTTGTTTGTTTTACTTTGAGAAAGTATAATTGTAAAATTTGTCTCAGATAGAATTTTCATTATGTTTCCACTAATTGGGAATTATCAGAAAACCTATTCCCCCAGTTTTGTTATGAGATAAATACAAAGTAAATGGCTTTATAGTTAGTGGACATGACTTATATAACCCATGTTAGAGGTTTTCTTTGTAATAAATGCCTTTTCCCTAAAAGGAGAAAATGGCATATTATAATTCCAAGGAAATTTTTATATTTAAAAAATGCAATTCCTTTTGGCCAATGTTTTGAGTTTCACGTAATCCCAAATAACAAAAAAATTAACAAGTGCTAGGACCTTATCTATTACCATATATATTTAATAACATTATTTGAAACATATACAAAAACATGGTTACTCTAATAAAATCAGGAAGTGAATTGAGACCTGTATTTCTAATGAACACATGTTTGAATGTCATGTAGATAGGAAATCACTTGTATAACTTGAACTCTTTCTCTATGTAAGTCCTCTGAAAGTTTTAGGACACTTGTAAGTAAGCTGTGAATTTAGTCAATAGTCCAATTATAACATTAAGTAGTAAGATCTTCAAGTAGGGTTGTCCAAAACATACTGCTGTTTTGTTCTGAACTTATTATTTTTATATTTTTCTCTCTGAGTAGCCCTGGCTGTCCTGGAACAAGCTTTGTAGACCAGCCTGGCTTCTAACTTACAGAGAGCACCTACCTTTGCCTCCCAAGCACTGGGATTAAAGGTGTGTACCACCACCACCTGGAAACACTGAAGTTACTCCCTGGGAACTAAGAGCTCTGCCTGTTTGAAGAAACTGGCAACTCTGTGTGCTCTTGAGGGTCTAGTTCCCTTCTTAACATTCCTTTACTAGTTTTTCCAAAGAGAAGAGATGCTTGCCTGCAGCTCCTGGCACAATTTTTCTAATAGAACCTGAAAGTTCATAAAGACATTCTATATTTCTTCCACTTGGACCATTGGACCAGCTGCATTGAAATTGTGCTTAGCAATGTCTTCCAGAGATGTAGAACCATAATAGGATTGCCATACAATGTAGAGCAATAGCAAACAGAACACTGAATAAGTTTTGTTGAGGGATCTTTTGGATAAAGCAATGGCCGTTGTAGCTCTGGAGCCTTTGTTCTCTCGGAATTCAAGGTAATTTTTACGTCCTCTTCCTTTCCTACTGATAGACTGTAAGCAACACCCCAAGGATCTTCAACAGAAGCCACAGCTCTTCCAGGCTTGTGAGGAGCCCTGTGTTAATTAGTGACACCTTGCCAGAAACACTGGCTGTAGTCTGATGTAAACCATCAGCTTGCCCTGGTAGAGGAAGTCCACCTTCTAGATGAAGGACCCACATCTAACTAAACACCCACATCTTTTTAGACTCTGGCTGGTACCCCAGCGTCAGAACGGGACTGCTGCCAACATGAGTAACCAGCAGCTTGGGGACCCAGACTTGTTTTCTGAGACAGAATCAAGATAGTTAAATGACATCGATTTGGAATAGGAGAGTGGATATCATAGACAAACCGGTTAGCTATTCCAGTGAATGTTGGGATTCTAGCTAGTGAGAACTCGGTGTGACTGTGAAGAAGCAAGCATGATAGATGGGGAAAATTGGATGTTCTAGAATGAAAGCAGATTTAAGCAGTCTCCATGTACATATCCAACCTTACAGAAGGAGCTAGTGGTAAGCTCCAACCTAAAAAAGTAAACCAAACCCAAGGTTTCTCAGCTGTTTGAGTTTCCTCTTCTGCAAATGCTGTTTAGATTCCATACCTCACTTTTAAAATTACACTATTTGTTTTCTAGTTGTGTGTGTATTTTGTTGTTGGTTTTTAAATTTTTTCATATATTTTGGATTTTAGCAATTTATAGGATATGACATAGGTAAAAAAAAAATCTCTTGCCCATTTTGTAGGCTGCCATTTTGTCCAAATGATGGTGCCCTTTATCATATAAAAGTTCTTTTAGTTCCATGAGGTCCTACTTGTTAATTGTTGGCCTTAGTACCTGAGCCTGCTCTGTTTAGAAAGTCTTTTCTTTGCCAGTGAGTTCAAGGCTTTTCCCTACTTTCTCTTCTCTTGGGTTCAGTGTATCTGATTTTAGTTGAGGTCCTTGACCCATTTGGAGTTGATTTTTATTCAGGGTAATAAGTATAGATCTGTTTGTATTCTTCTATATACAGACATCCAGGTTGGCCAGGACCTATTGAAAATACTGTCTTCTTTCTCAGCATGTATTTCTGGTCTCTATAAAAAAAATCAAATCTTCATAAGCATGTGGATTTATGTCTAGGTCTTCAATTTGATCCCATTGATTGGAGTTGTCTGCCTTTATGCTAATAACATGCTGTTTGTAATTACTGTAGCTCTGTAAGGTAATTTGAGGTTGGGAATGCTGATACCTCTAACAGTTCTTTTATTATTGAGGAATGTTTTAGCCATTCTTGTTTGTGTGTGGAATAACTTGAGGAGTATTGGTATTAGCTCTTCTTTGGAAGTCTAGCAGAATTTTGTATTAAAACCATAGGGCCCTGGGCTTCTTTTGGTTGGCAGTCTTTTCTTTTTCCTTTTTTAAAAAAACTCATTTTCTATCCTGCTCACTTCGCCCCTCCCATAATTTCCCCCATTCTCCACTCTCCTTCTTCTCTGAGCAAGTGGGGGCCCTCCTGGGACCTCTCCAGATGCTGGCACTTCATGTCTCTTGGAGACTAGGCACTTCCTTGACTACCGAGGCCAGACAAGGCAGTCCAGGTAGAAGAACATGTCCCATATACAGGCAACAGCTTTTGGCATGGCCCCTGCTCCAGTTGTTTGAGACACACATGAAGACCAAGCTGCACACCTGTTACATATGTGTGGGGAGGCCAAGGTCTATCTCGTGCATGTTCTTTGGTTCGTGGTTTGGACTCTGAGAGGGTTGGGAGTCTTTAATGAGTATTATAGCATTATTTTGTTCTCGAGCATTCAGCGTGAATTTAAGCTGCTAGTGTAAGGTCTTTTGGTTTTGTTTGTTGGGAGATTAGTGGTCTTTGTTTCATGTAAGCATTTAGTGCCATGATTTTGCATTTAGAACACTCTTTATTGTACCCGTAAGTTTGGGTGTACTGTGTATTCATTTTCATTCAGTTCTAGAAAGTCTTGAGTTTCTTTCTTAGTTTCTGTCTTGACCCATTTTTCATTCAGTAGAGAATTTGTTAGTTTCCATGAGTTTGTAACCCTCCTGTCGTTTATGGCATTGGAGATATCTAACTGTTGTCTGTGGTGGTCTGAAAGAACGCGCAGTTGCTGTTTTAGTGTTCTCGAATCCGCTGACACGCGCTTTGTGTTCCAGTATGTAGTCAGTTGTGAGGAAAGCTCCATGAGGTTGCTAAGAAGAAGAAATGCTCTCTTGTTTGCTTGGTTTATCTCTGTGTTGAGCTCCAGTGTTTCTCCGTCTAGTTTTCTCTGGACGATCTGTCTGTTGGTGAGAGGTGAGGTCTCCCCATATCAATGTGTGAGGGTCAGTATGTGATTTAAGCTATAGTGCTTCTATTATAAGCCCTTCTGTTTGCAAAGTAGATATTAAGACTTGCAACTGGCTTAAAAAATTGTTTTTATTAGTAGCTAGTATTTTTCCCTATCTCTTCTGATTAGTTTTGGTTTGATGTTTGAATATCTTTGTCCATCTTTTTACCCAGAGGTGATATTTGTTCTTGTTTTAAGGTGTGTTTCTTAGATACAGCAGAAAAATGGATCCTGTGTTTTTCATCCATTTCATTCACCAAGACCACTGATGTTTAGATATGTGTGTATGTATGTATATATATATATATATGTGTGTGTGTGTGTGTGTGTGTGTGTGTGTATGTATGTATATATATCAATGAGCACTGTTTGTTAATTCTTGTCATTTTGTTTGTTGTGGTGGTGGCATGTGTGTGTGTGAGTGTATGAGTATATGTCAGTGTGTGAGTGTATTTGAGTGTGTGTGAGTATGTGTGAGTGTATGTGAGTGTATTTGAGTGTGTGTGAGTGTGAGCCTGTGAGTATATGTGAGTGTGTGAGTGTATGTGAGTGTGTAAGTGTGTGTCTTTCTTTTGATTTGCTGTTCTGGGATTATTTATTCCCTGTATTTTCTTGAGTATGGTAAGCATCTTTAGGTTGGAATTTTCCTTTTTAATACCTTCTATAGGGCTAGAGTTATAAATAGATATTCTTTAAGTTTGGTTTTATCATAAAATATCTTATATTCCCCATCTATTGTGATAGGAAGCTTTGCTGTGTGTAATATTTTGGTCTCTTATAGAAGTAGGGTGTAATTCTAACAGATCTGCCTTTTTATGTAACTTGGTCTTTTATTTCTTGTAGTTTTTAATATTTTTCTTTGTTCTGTTCATTGAGTGTTTTCATTATTGTGTTTTGGGGGGAATTTCTTTTCTAGTCTATGCTATTTGGTAGTCTGTGTGCTTTTTTTTTAAACTTAATAAGCATATCCTTCATTAGGTTGGGAATTTTTCTTCTATGATTTTGTTGAAAACATTTTCTGTGCCTTTGACTTGAGTTTCTTCTCCTTTCTCTATCTCTATTATTTATAGGTTTGATCTTTTCATATTGTCCCAGATTTCCTAAATGTTTTGTGCCAGGACTTCTTAGATTTAACATCTTTGACTGAGACATCTACTTTGTCTACCTTGTCTTCAATACCTGAGATTTTCTCTTCCATCTCTTGGGTTCTGTTGGCAAAGCTTGCCTCTGACATTCCTGTTCAAATTTCTAAGCTTTTTACTTCCACATTTCTCTCAGTTTGGGCTTTATTTTTATTTTAATTCTATTTTTACTTCAGATCTTGAGCTGCTTGATTCATTTTTTTCCTACTGTTTGTATTTCATAGGTTTCTTTAAGGAAACCTTAATTTCCACTTTAAGGACATCTATTCCATTCATAACAGCTATTTTACAGGCTTTGTCTTGTTTTGTTTCAGCTGGGTCCAGTTCTCAGACCACACTGTAATAGGGTTGCTGAGCTCAAGTGAAGACATTCTGTTCTGGCTCTTACTATATTTTACACTCGTGTTTAGGCATTTGGGTTTGGGAAGATTGTAATCTGAACTGATATCTGGTCCTGTCTTTGTTGGGTGGGTATTTTGTTCTTTGGTTTCTATTGCTCTCTCTGATTCTTACCAGGGTGTGGTGACTGTGTGTCGTCTGGTAGGGAATTCTTACGGTATCCTGCTAGGTGTGGTCACTGGGGGTTCCCAGTAAAACTTGTTTTGAGATATTGGGAGCTGAGACTCCGGAATGAGGATGGGCTAGGAAAGGAATCTGAAGGTGTCCATAGGTGGGAGGAAAGTGGGGTGTTCCACAAGGATCTGTCTATTCCCATGGGATCTGAGGCAGAGGGTGAGGTGAGATGAGGCGGCATGCTGTCTGCTGCAGAGCTGGGGATGGGACTGGGGACTGGATTTGTACGAGAGGAGAGAGAGGTAAAGATCTCCAGTCAGCCTACCTGCTTTTCTAGCTGGAGTGGCCTTTGCATTCCCAGGGAATCCAGATTTAGTTTTTCAATGATTAAAATCTGAAATACAAGGAAAATATTATAAACAGGAAGAGGAACCATAAGAAAACCATTTTTTTTTTCAGGCTATAAAAGATGGGATTCTGGGCTGCGAAGTGAGGTGCGATTACAGTTTTACAAAAGACCGGCTAACTAGAAAGGATTTCAGAAAGCTGAGACAATTACAACACTTAAAATTCAAACCTCTGACCAGATGGTGCTTTTAGACATGTTTTTAAAATGTGGTTTTCATCGTTTGCATCATAATATTATATATTTTCCTTATCAAAATACAAATGATTCCTGCTTTGCTCCTTTAAACTGTAGGGCATCATTTAGTCAGCCCAAAAGTCCCCTGGCCAAGGGAAAGTCACCTAACCACACCCCAAAACAGGAAAAATGAAAGACATTGTCTGAGCCACTTTCCTTCCGCCGTGTGTCTGTTGGCCAATTATTTCATTTATTCATCAGGAGCTGGAGCAGTCCCGCCACCTCAGTTACAGGAAGTTCTTTCAGAAACCGGCTTTAGGAGCTTAACTGAACTTAATATTAAATCATATCAGTCAGAACCCCACCTCTAACTATTTTTTTTTTTTAATTCTTCCCTGAGCAGGTAAGGAGGTGTGGCTTGCCCTCTAGGGAACCACAGGCTGGTCTTGAGGATTTCCATCTGTTTAAAATAAGCATGAGAAATATCCTGAGCAGAGCTGAGGACTGTAGGCAAATTCTGTGTCTCCGCCTCAGTATGGTTTCATCCAGTGTCCTGTGAAACTTGTGTTACATATTTATCTGTCAGGATCCTACCAAAGTGCTGAGCCCCTGGAAGCCCGGGGCCATATCTATTCAGGTTTTATATCCCCTGTGTCTAACACTGGCTAGAGCTTACTAAATTATGATATCCTTAAGTTTACATATTTGGTACTATACTGCTGAAGAAATCCATCTCCGCTGACATAACAAATATTTTTAGATCATATGTACTTTGATACCAAGAAGGAATACAGCAGTCTGGGCACACCTTAAGGACACGGCAGAGATGAGTAATGTGTCAGCTGATGGAGGAAGGAGGTGGCGAGAGAATTTTGTAGAGTCATAGGCTGGTGGACGCCTCCCTGGCAGGAGGGCTTACCCAAATTCCCTGTTATTCTCATTCATGTAATTCCCCTTCTGACTTTAGACAAAACCAGACAGTTGTCTGGCACCGTCCTTGTCTGTTACACAACCAAGATATATTTTCAGGCAAGCTTTTAATTTCTCAGAGCAAGCAGGTTTTGTCTTTTCATACCTTGAAGGTAAACAAACCAGCAGTCTCATGAAAGGGCCGTAGGTTTGTGTCTGGTTGTCATCAACAAGACCCAGGACAGGGAGCTCCACCATGAAGATGCAAATCTGGGAGCATGGTGCTGGTTGTTCCATGCTAGGTCAGACAGAGTGCCAGCCTTTGAAAGGACTGGATCTGCCCATGTCAACGTTATGGCTCTTAGCGAGGTCCACGGTAGGGTAGCTCACTGTTCTTCAGAGAATCATCGCTATAGAACCGAAGAAGTAGGATCTTCAGTAAGAATCAATTGATTCCATCGTTTTGGGTTTTTTTTTTTTTTTTTTTTTTTTTTTTTGTCCTCAGGGAGAATGCTGGGTGGGACGCCATGGTTCCATGGTGGAGCCTAAGTGTCTTGTACAACAAAGGATGAATTTAAGGATGACCACAAGAGAACAATGCTTCCTTTGTTGTGGAAAACCTCCTCTCATTTTTTTTTCCCTCTTGATTGTGGTTGCTGCTAAGGCTGTGTGTTCATGAGTGTTTACAGCATGCCTTTGCCCTTTGTCAGGGAAACCGGCCTTCCATCCTGCCATTTTGCAACAGGACTTCTGACTGTATCTCATGAATCTAATAATAGACATCCTGGCCACCACCTGTCCTTGAAATCATTGCCCCATGGGTTTCACTCCAGTGCCAGTCTTTCTAGTGTTGTACCCACAGATCTGAACGGGCACACCCCTTCCTAACAACATGGAAATATGTCATTAAAAAAGAGAGAGAGAGAGAGAAAAAAAAACCAAAACAACTTACTCCTTCATGAACCCCTGTGACTGACACTCTCTGAAACACAATGTCAACAAACCTGTTATTCATCTTTCTAAACCAGGATCTGGGTAGCACCGTCTGAACCACCAGGAAATCTGAGGAAAGTGTTTTCTGTGATTGTTAGGCTTTACCGTGAGATGTCAGGCAGTCCGTCCTGACATCACGCCAAATAGACTCAGTTTCATAGATTGTAAGTCAAGTGATTCGCCCTCCAGATAATTGGTACTTAGCTCTGTCAGACACAATTCTGTGTCCACATCTGATGCCTGACTTGTGAAATATGCTATATTCTCCAATAATGAAAATAAAGATAGAGACTGCTCCAGGCGATCCAGTACCAAGAACACTATGAGTCAGCCTATTGGCTACAAGAACCTAGTTACTTAATCTCCCTCCCTCCCTCTCTCTCTCTCTCTCTCCCTCTCTCCCTCCCTCTCTCTCTCTCTCTCTCTCTCTCTCTCTCTCTCTCTCTGTGTTAATTGTTTCATCTATAGAACAATGACTAATCATAACACATTGCCTACCTTAAGACAACGTTTTTTTGACTCCTGATACTTAAGTCTCCTTAAACATCTCACTCTAGACTTTCTGTATTCCTGTATTTCTATATTAAGAGTATGGAATTTCCCTGTAGGGCCCTTGGACCTTTCACTGACAATGCGATTTAAGTTGGATTTAATCAGCCTCCATCTTTGTTACTTCACAGCCTTGCCTCTATTCAATACCAGTTCAGGCAGACTTGTCACGAAGGAATCATCCTTGGGGAAGGTCTCATGCCATGTCAAAGTTGTTAGGTTAAATCATGTCATGTCATATCAAGGTTGTCAGGTTAAAATATTTACCCTATTGTGTTAGGCAGCCATACCCATTCAAAACCATGCTATCCTGGTCCACAGTGTTACGTAGGCATCTTCTTTTGTGCTACACTTCAACCAGTAACTGAGCTCTCCAAGCCATATGGTCTCCCTTCTTTCTACTCATCTAGGGTTGAACAATTGTCCAGATGTAGCTTGCTTTTAGCCCAGCTGGGTACACTGTTTAAAGAGATTTTGGAGATGAAACTTGAAAACAATAACAACCCAAAGAAATGACTGTTGGGGCTATATTTTAATGATCATCTGCAAATGGTTACTATATTGAACATGTCATTAATAAGCCGAATTGCCCAACAGTCCTTTTAGCTAGCTGTGCTGTGTTTCCTGCATGTGCATCTGTTTTTATCACAGCCAGGCATCATTTTTCAAACATATGGGCCCTGATAAAGAGAATTGGAGTACAAAGAAGCTTACATAAGGTAACACAACTTTCTCCTTCTTTTAATGTTCTCTTGTCTCCCTCCACGCTGTTGAAGGATAGACTTAAAGCCAATGCTCACATGCTATGTTTCCCACCTAAGAATATCTCCCCCATCATACCATACATGTTCTTTTGCTTAGATTTGGATGCTGTGCCCACCAAAGATTTTATTGCAGCTTTGTGATTTTCCATGATTTTTATTATCTAGCACACTCCTTTTATATTTCATTTAGCAAATATTTATAACACATAGTATATAGCCTTAAAATGTTAACCCACCTAATTCTCATGATACTGAGGAATAAAATATTATGCCCAATTTACAGATGGGGATGCTAAACAGACATATGCTTAAATAAACACCCCACATCCGATGGCAGGAAATGGTAGAACTTATTTTGTACTCAGCCATGAGCTATATTCTCTTCTGTTCTGATCTTTGTTCTATTGGATCCTATCCCACCAGATACTATGTTACATTTTATGCATAAATGTCACTAAAGTCCTTTGGCAACAGGAAAAACATTTAATGTTGCTCTGTCTTTGCTATCATGGTCTGAGAGTATACAGTATATACTGTTTATATCTCTAGTGTGGCTTTGGACAAAGCTGATAGTATTACATTTGTGGTTATTTAATAAAGAGATCATGTGAGCATCCTATAAGTTGGACTTTGAGTAAGACACTGGTATCATTTGTTAAGTAAAGGCTATGGTCCATGCTTCAGAAAAAGATCCATGCTTAGGGAAGGCAGCGCTAGTTACTTGTAGGAGAAACAGATGTGTCTTCCTTCTATAAATCTGAAGCCCCAGGAAAATGGAGACCAAGGTTAGAGTAGAAGTGTGAATACTTCTTTTGGAGCTGGAGATGAATTCAGTACAGATGTTGAAAAAAAGAACTCGGATTGGGTGTTTGTGGTAGAAAGAAAGTCTCCCTGGCTATGCGGAACTGGAAGAAGAGAGTTCATAGAGTCTAGGTGGTGGCTCTGGGTGTTATGCTTAAGAAGACAAATGACATGACAGATAGCACAGTCCTCTCTCCCGAGACTGTGGAAGGCTCAGAAGAGAACCCTGCACGGTCTTTGATGAGTGCCTCAGATGTGAGAGGGCTGCGCCCTACTAAACCCTTCACGAGACCCGGGTTTCTTCCCAGAATGAGTTTTGTTACCATCCTTAATGAAACTTAAAAAAAAAATGATTCCAAAGAGCAAACGCTTTTTTTCCCCTAACATTATAAACTTTTTAGATTTTGTGAGAATTTGGGGGTTTTATGAGTATAGCCTACTTTGAGACTATTGCAAAAAAAAATTGAATGAAGAAGTAAATAGGAGAAATAGGGTGATTTCTGTTAAGCCAGAGTTTTGAAGTCAATATGAGAAAGCATGCCTGTCCCCACTCTTTACATTTTGGAAATACAGCTTTTATTAGCAGGAAATATTCATGAGAAATTAATATCAATGTGTAAAAACTTTTAAATTATTGAAAGCCAACATGCCAAGGATACCACTCACTGTCTCTGAGTAATTCCGTGTAGTTCAGTGCTATCGCTGGATTTAAGATGGACACAGAGAAATAAATTATTGGGTTCTACTTATGCTTCCCTATGTGGCTCTTTGGCTGACTAAGACCAAAGAGCCCTATATGTAAGGGAATCAAGACACAAAAGCTTAGGACATAAGCCCTTGTTAAGCTGCTGATCACATTGTCAAGGCCAAGCTCACCAAGGGGACGTACCTAAATATGTCATTACTGGGAGGTATGGTTCATCAGGGGCCAACAAAATTATATCTATCTCAGGTCCATTTAGAAAGAGAACAATGATTTTGTTTCCACTAGAGACTGATATTCAGAGCCAGAAGGATAAAAATACCATTACACAATGCTACACATTCTCTCTATTCCTCATGATGGATTGGACATGATTGAACTATTTTTTCCCTACAATATCAATTCTGTATTATGAAATATTATTAAAATAGTAGTAGTTAAATCAACCAATTAATTGATCATAAACTGACTACTTTTCTCCTAAGAAAAGTAATAAGACAGTAGCAGAGATTCTGTCCAATACTTTTCCCCAAATTTTTCCAAGTTTGAGCTTCTGTCAGAATTTGAAGACACCGCTAAAGTAAGTTCTGTGGAAGTATAGGAACTGGCAGGAATCAAGACCTGAAGAATGACGTCAGTTAAGTATATTGGCAGTGTTACTGATGATGAAGGTGTATCTGCTGAGTCCTACCGCATCCTATCTATTCAGCGGGCACAGGCCAGATGTGTAGCCTGTGTATTCTGTAGATTAAACTAGAAAATAAAGCTGTGAAAACACAAGCTTCAATCTGTGTAGTAACATGACAATAATATGGCATCACTGGTGTTCCATAAAATTGAGACTAAAGAAAACTAAAACCATTTTAGGGACCAAAGGATGGCTGTGTGGGTAAAGGTGCTGGCTGTTAAGTGGGACGATCTGAGTTTGGTCATAGAAAAATCAAGCTGGAACTGATTTGAAAGCTTCCTTTCTGCTTTTGTAGTAGGAGATGGTACTAGGCCAGATTCTGGGGGAGAGAAGTCATCAATGGTACTACCTGGAGGTGGACCCTAAATACTGAAATATTATCCTAGAAGACAAGATGAGCTTACTGCTGTTGCAGTGGCCTGAAGGTTGCAGAAGTCACCAACCAAATGCGGGTTGGATTTGAACCCTGTTCCCCAGGAAAGAATCTGTGCCTGATGCTGTAAAGTTTCTCAAGAGCTAGGCTTGTCATAAGCTCTAGGGAGGAGTCTACAGACTGTTGTCTTGTTAGTGTGTAGCAAAACATGGATCTCCTGTCAAGTTGCTTTCTAAATATTTGTGGTTATATGCAGATTAGTGCTGCCCTTAAACTTGGCTGAAGAAGCTTCTCTTACAGTGGTCTGCATTTCATTCACAGGCCCCTGGCTGGGTAAACTACTGAGAATAAGTAACTCTTCAATACTAATCCCTAAGTGGGGCATCAAAATTAATCTCTGTTCCAAGGTTCAGGGCACATCTCAGAAGAGGGGGCAGAAAGGGTGTAGGAACTGGAAGCCAAGAAGGAGGGCTGTTAGATACTGCCTTCCGGATATGACATGGTCATTACGCTCAGGAACTTAGTGACACTGGGGTTACCTGCACAAGAAGTGCCCAAGATCAAGCTAAGGGGATGAGCCAACACTTCAAGAGACAGTAGTTTAGACTCGGTGGGTTACAAAATAAGGGGAAAGGTGGGGGGAGACATGAAGAGGGGAGAGGGATATATTGGGTCGGGGGTAGTAGAAGGGAAGCTTGGGGTGCAGATCATTGAAATACATTATTATGTACAACACTCACAAAGAACAAACAGAAGATATTCTAGTTTAGAGACATAGTGGTTATGAAGAAGAAAGGGTTAAACTCTGTCAATCAGGATGTAACCTCATTGCTGTTATTGTCATTCTATACTTCCTGGTGGATTTCTACTGCTCAGCATGAAGCCTTGTGGTTTGTTGCATTTAAAAACATGTATGTGTCTGCTGCATATGTGCAGGTTCACATATTTTAAGACTGTTTTGGAACAGTACTTCCTCAAAGAAGTAGAGTACATATTTTAAAAGGTGCATAGAAATGTTTACTGCATATTCCTATTCAATGCATTTTTGTTGGGAATGGCATCAGGAAACATTGGAAATTAATAAAAGATACCACTGGTACCTGCGTATATGAAACAGCAGAGTAGTAGGGAGAGTGGAATCGAGTGTCAGTACATTCGTGTTTAGATTTTTGATCCCTTAGCTACAAGACTTGAAATGCAGTCTTAGTAGTCACGGAGTTCTCTGCTCCTGAGGCCTCATAGTACTTAAGTGAAGAGACAGATGCTAGGCGTTTTGAAAATTTTTTATAAGGCATGGGACACTAAACCAAACAGTGTGCTGAGCGCTCTAGGGTGCTAGCTACTGCTGCTGTGTTGTCAATGGGGAGCTCCATGGTAAACACTCACTCCATGAAAGCCACATAAGTATCTATGTTATGTCATCTTTAGAGATTTGTTGGTTCCATAGTCCTTTAAAGGATGCTGTAAATGACATGGACCCATCTCAGGAAGCGTGTTACGGAAATAGAAATGACCCGCCACACTTCCATTCTTGTCTACGAATAGACACCGACCTTACTTATTTCACACACAACATACATTCGATTTCTTCTCCACGCTTCCAGCCCAGTCTCTGCCACATCCCTAGAGAAGCCATTTTAACCCCGTGATGGATGAGCAAACAGGCTGAAGAGACTGAGTTTCTCAACCAGCTTAGTGACCGGAGGCCAGGGCCTGTCCTTCATTCATGTTCCTGCTCTGGAACCTGAGGGGTTCAGAAAATCTGCAACGCTTCTGTACAGTTCTCTATATTTTAAATGCACACATTTTAAATGCTGTCATTGTACCAGTGTTCAGTTACTTGAGGACAAAGATGCAGGATGGGCTTGGGATTGGATAGCACTTACCTGACACCATCACTACGTCCTTGGTACTCTGGGTGTGTAGTCTTGTAGCCGGCAATTGGCTGTACCAATCTTTGTGTTGTAGAACCAACAAAGTAGTGGGAAACAAAACAAACAAACAAACGAACAAGAAACCAAACAGACTTTCTAAGTGCAACATGCTGCACAGGGTTTTTTTTTTTTTTTTTTATGTATAAAAAGTAAATCGCCTTCATTACATGACATGTATGTTCATAAACACAGTTGGTGAACACTTGAAAGGACGTTTGTTCAAACGCTTAGCCTTACAGTTCTCCAGTACTGTACTGATGACTTCTTAACAAGGAGGCAGAATTTGCCAGAACTCAAATCTCTCTGAATGTTGTGGTATCACTCAAGGAAGTTGAGTGCGCCTACGTGCCTCGGGTGGCTCCTGCTTCCTGCTTCGTCACCTGTCACTCTCCCTCTTGGGCAAGAATTAACCACCGGCAGCTATTTCCGTGACCATCTGTGCACGTGCTCCTGAGTTGATTTGTTTTTACTATTGTTCAGTGGGGTGGTGTCCAGTACAACTGTCTGCGCTGACAGGTGACGGGCTAGTGGTCTGCGTCAGCATGGTCAGGGGAGCAAAGCGTGGCTGAGAAATGGTGATGTGTGTTTTGTCTGATTTTAACGGACAGGTTAATGTTAATTTAAAGACACGAATAGTGAGTGCATAGGATGTTAGACAAAAAGCGCCTCTTGATATTGTTTCTCCCCTTGCCTCTGCTTCCCACTTGTGAAATGGTACTGTGGGAGCACAGTGAACACGGTAAGCATCTTTAGCCTTCCTGTGTTTTCTCCATCACCACCCCATGTATTAGGACTGTCAAGGAACTTAACGTGGCCCTCTCTTTGTTCTCTTTGTAGCTGTGGTAGAATTTCTGCCATGTCTAAGAGCAAATACTCCGGGAGCCAGCAAGCCTGTTGCTCAGATTCAGGGGAAAACAGTGAGAGTGCTTTATCAATGAAAATATGAAAATTAGGATATTTTCTCAGAATACCAATAATGACAATGTGGAATAATTAAAAAAAAAAAAAAAAAAAAAAAAAAACCTCCTGCCTGCTTTATCGTATTGGCTTCTTACCCATCTCCTGTAATGTTAGAAGGGGAGGACATTTTTATGCCTTGTAAGTTTACCATATGGTTCATTAATACGTGAGGCACAAATTCAAACAGCATGCCATTATACTCAGTATTAGGAAAGATGCTTTCATACTAAAATAATAGATTTGGACTACTGACACTCAATTAAAATCATGTATATTTAGTTTATGATTAGCAAGTCTTAAGTCGCCTTTTTTTCCTGAAAAAAAATTATATCCAGACATTTGAAAGGCTCTTCAAATGGTTTTATTTAGTATCAAAGAGTTTTCACTTAAAAATGTTAACATTCAAATTAGTCACAGCACGAGTGGCTGGAAAAGATACAGCAGGAATCTTGTACAGGGAACAAACAGTTTCTAGTCCACCAAGTCGATCAAGATGAACTTGAAGGCAGCCGAGAGTTTGGCTGTGGATATCCAGGTGGAGTTCCTGGGACATAAAACTCACATTGTTGTGGGCACTTTGAGTCATGCAGGGTGCACTAGAACAAAACTGGCTCTGCCGCATGTCCTTGTGACTCAGCCCAGAGGCGGGCTTCAGTCAAAGAAGGGAGTTAGCTGCAAATGCTAACGATGGAAAACCCAGCTACTAATGGTGCCCAGAGACCAATTCATTCATTTCATTTTCTTATTACTATTTTCTCTCGAACTCTCCAAAGTCTAACCTGCTCTTTCAAATTAATAACTTGTATTAGTATGCCATTAATTGTGTACTGGATAAAAGACCAGTCCGTTTATTCTGAGTATTTACTTTGACTAGAGGTTTCTTTCAAGCCTTAAACTAATCTGGTGGTTAAAATGAAACATTTGCTTTCTCAGAGCTTATAACTTGGTGGGGAACCTAGACAATACATCATTTTTCAAATGTTACTGTTAGCGCCCTTAATATTGCTCTGTGCTAGTGACAATGGTTATGGGGTAAAGTCAGAGCAGGGTGGTGTCTAAGAAGACCAGACCTGGCAGCAGAAACACAGGAAGTTATTGGAATGTAAATGTTACAGCAAGGAAGTCATCGAAGTCATCATCGGCAGGAGGAGGATTTTGCGTAGGTGGCTGCCACCAGGCCCTTTGCTGTAAGTGAAGTGGAAATTTTCTGGGAGTTGTAGAGCAGACTAATCTGACGGGTTTTTAACATCTCTCTCTGGCCCCTGTGAGGAAAAGGGTGGAAACAGAAAGAGAAGTTGGAAGGCAGATTTAGTAACCTGGAGGCTGATGATTTGGATAAGGCTTAGGTGGGAAGGGGTGAGAAGCAGCTGTGCTTTGTGTTTTCCATAGAGATTGAACCTTCCAGACTTGCTGGAGGATTAGATACAAGATGTGCTCGGAAAGTTGAAGTCAAGAACCATAGACTGTAATGCTATTTACTAAGATAAATGAGTCTCAGTGACGTAATCAAAAGTGACGCCCACCCTGGATCCCCGTCTTCTTGCTTCTGCCCTCATGTCATCTAAGCAGCCTTGAGCACGCTTGGTTCATTTTATTTAGCCGATGTACATGGGTATCGTGGTGATGGGCAGTGTTGGAACCTTAAGGTATAAACAGGATATAAAGCCCTGGAAGGAGAAGAAATCATTGAAACCAGAAGTATAGATGCACCATAAGAAGTCTGAGGATTAAAATGCAGAAAGAACATCAGAGGAGTTTGAGAAGGACTGGCCACTAGAATGAGGGGAACCCAAGAAAGAAGATGTCCCTAGGAAGGCGAGGAAGACAGCGAGGGAAGGGACGGAGCATCGTCAAGGCTGCGGAGATGGCTTGGTGAGGCAGAAGCAGGAGGATCCAGGGTGGGCGTCCTGGTGGATTATGGTCGTGTTTTGTTAAAGGGTGCTGATGAGAGTCTAAATAGGGAGGAGTCGAAGGGGTGTGGCGGAGGAGGAGGAACGGGAACAGTGGGCACAGAAAAATGGTTTGAGAAGTTTTCCTGTAAAGGGGAGCAAAGAAATGAAGCACCGGGCTGCAGTGGCTGGTATCTGGCACTTGGGCAAAAGGCTTCCAGAAGGACGTGGTGCTACTATTGCTCCGCTCCTCTTTTTTCACCCGAGCAGTAAGAAAGCATCGTCGGTCCGGCGTTTGCGGTACAATATCAGATCCGTTGGGAAAACAACGCTGGTTATGTAGGCAGAATGTTTAGTTTTCCTAATTTCTCCGAAAACTGTGTAGAACGCTTATTTTTATGTTTCTGACATGTTGAAGAGAAAGCCGAGGCTCGAACTGGTTTTTGTTTATATCCAGGGCTACACGAAGGAGATTGTAATCAGATGGTGTCTTGACCACTCCATGGTTATTTCTGCTCTTCCTGACAACATTCATATGGAACTTGAACTCCTTCACATATTACATATGCACTATTTTTTCCTATTTTCCTGATCGTTAAATAGTTACCTGTTTCTGAAGTTCCCTCTTTTCCCTGGTGGCTTGCTCGCATGGGAGGTATGACTTGTGTTAAGGGAGAAGTGGAACAAACCTATTTCAATGACCACACTTTCGGGAAATTCTCCATAATCCAACAAATGAGGAGTATTCCAAAGCTCCATTCCAAAACTGGAATAGCATACTGGGTCAATGCGTGTGTTTTAAAAATAGAGAAGAGAGACCAGAACGCACTAACTGAACTCTGTGCACAAGGAGAAAAGATATGGGAAAAAAAAAAAAAAAAAGTTACACCAGGAAATAAACAATAACCACTTATAACACAATACCACATTGTTTAAAATGTTCTGCTTTTAGAAAAAGGAAGCATTCCTTAGTCTAAGTATGTAACATCTGCCCATCTTTAGAGACAAATTAGAGGTAAAGTAACATAATGAAATGGGTCAAAGTTGAACTCAGGTGTGCCTTTAGGCTTGCAGCCAAAGCACAGATAATTTCACTTAATTTCAACAGCTGCTGCAGGTCCTACAAATCACAAGGTACTTGGGGCTTCGCCTTTATTTCCCTTGTAAAAGCTGTGCTTGAAAAATAGACTCATTTCATTGGTGAAGAGGAAAGGAATAAGAGCGAAAAAAACCTAAAAGATATTAAAAAATGAAAAAAAAAATTAAAAGAAGAAAAAAATGGAGGGGATATTACAGCCTTGGTTTTTGACCTCTTTACTCTCTCAAAAAATTATGAAGAGCTAAGGAAATGTTTTAGTCTAAACACATCTCCAAATTATGGGAGATGAACAGTTTGAGTCTCTGGATTGGATGGTAGCAGATCACAGTGTGATGACTGGAATTATGAGAAAATGTGGTACTACTGTCTCTTACACACTCCAGGTGGGATCATTGAGTTGTTTCTCATGTACCTACAAGTAACAATTGAATTCAATGCCTTGCTCTATCCCAGAAATTATTTTAGAACTTAAAAAAAAAAAAACACTAGGATGTTGTTCTGCTTTATGCTTTGTTTATCTTGTTTGAAACTCAGCAGCTGCCAATCTGTTGATTCTGAAATAAATAAATCTTCGGTGTTCTTATGTGGTCTCTTGTCTCCATTGGAAAGGTGGACGCAAGGTGCCCGCAAGCTCTTGTTCTTTCTTGTCAGGGATGTCCCTCCATCTCACCAGAAAACATTCATCCCTTACCTTGGCCAGCCATAGACACTGCTAGTATGTCCTTTGTCTTCATAACTGGGACTCATGTGCATTAAGGTTTTTTATTTGGTAGAAGCAGTGCTCTTGGGATGATGTCCACAAAACCATGCTCCTTGAGTCCTGTGAACTTCTGTGACTAAATAAAACCTATTTATACACAGCTGGCCTGGTGCTCTGCAGGTGATGTTAGACTCACATATACTAGGTTAGTTAGTATCTTGCCTATTGCTCTTTACAAGCAAAATTAAAAATACAAAGAAAAATATGAAGAAATATGAAGTGGGGCCTTTGTCATAGGAAGCCAGCTGCGGGTCTGTGTGACTAATAGTGGAAGTGGTACCAGGAGGGCAGGCCCTACTGAATATAATCCTGCTGTAAGGTCAAAATATGTAAGTCCAATCATCAGTCTGACCCTTTGTTTGCAAGTATTTCTCTAGAGGAAGTAATATTTGAAATAGTTTACCATGACTAGAAATCCTGTGTTCTGGTAAAAATTGTATCAGGAATGAGTAAGCTTTGTAAGTGTGGGAAGAAGGAGAGTTACACATGCTGATGTGAAGGACCTCACGGTGCTTTTCACACCTCGTGTCTGAGGGGGTAGGAACAAAAGTAACCGTAACCATGGAAGGGATGCTGGGGAGGGAACTGCTCATCAGCTGAACCCTAACTTAAAGGAGACAGTATAATCTACTACCCAGATTTGCTTTGCTAAATTTCCATGCCTGCTTTCAAGGAATGAGGTCAAATTGGACCGCCCGAGAAGCTCTTATGTCCTCTCTTTCTGAATCAAGATGACTCTCACCTTTAGGAATGTTGAGCTGAAATCCAGAGAATGTCCTCAGTCTAAGACGGGTTATGTCAGGGCAACTGGTTAGCGATGTCTGAGTTGAGTTCTGTGCATGTGGAAAAACAAAAACAAAAAAAAAAAAAACCAAAAAACAACAACAACAACAACAAAAAAAAAAAAAAAAAAAAAAAAAAAAACAAAAACGGGTTGCCCGCCTTTCATTAAAATAATGCTGTGAATCCAGATCTGTCTTTGAGTAGGGCCATATGTGGAGGTATCACATAGAATCCATCGAAGATTAAGAACATGCCTACGGTTTTTTCCTTGACCCATTGGAAGTAAGGCTGTGCTTCATCATCTGATACCAAGGTGTGCTTGGAATGGCCCTAACACCCATCATGGCATAGGACCTCTGAAGCTGTTATTAAATGTTCTTTTTCCTCCTGCTTCTACCCTTCTTTCTCCTCCTTCTCATGCTTCCTTTATCTCCATCTTCCTTTCCCTCTTCATCTGAGACAGCATCTCAGGTTGTCTTTGTAGTCAAGGCAACTTTCTGGTTTTAGATTCCCAAATGATGAGATTTTTGGTGTGTGCCATCACACCCAGCTAACATCTTGAATCTTCTGCTTGGCTCTTTCTTCAGTGCTTCCTCTAGCAAAGACAGATTCCATAAGGGAGTCTTAACTGATCAGAGACCAGCACAGTTGAGATACCATGTGTCTGTCCTGGAATCAGTGCTCCAAAAGAACTCTGAGCTAACATTCAATATGAGCAGGAACAAGCCAACCTGGATGTCTACTCTTCATATAATGGCATCTCTAGCCAACATCTTTCTGCAACCACATAAGAAATAACCAAGCAAGAGCTTAGAGCTCCCAGATTCATGACTTAGAAAACCATGAACAAGAGAGAGAAAGAGGCTGCTACTGATGTTCATGGCAGAGTCAGCTTAAGCCAGAGATAACATCTTCTTGCTCTCAGCAAGGGGAGCGCAGTGGGCAAGTAGCTTGTCATTCTTTGTGCTGGAGGCCATTCAGTTGGGGTGCTGTACATTGGCTAAGAAGGCCAAGACTCAGTTTGGGGTTAAGTGTATGAAATAGCTGACACCCCCTGCTTTTATGCCCACCTGTCTTCCCACAAGTTTATAGGAAGAATTGCTATTTTGGGGTGGGGAGGAGGATGAGAAAACTTGTGAGAGAACATATGCATCAGTACAATGTCATCACCACTACTGGGAAAATGTGGGCAAAGGCCTCCCGACCGTGCGGGGAAACGTCGGAACAGTGAGGCCTGGGAACGGAAGAGAAGGATCCTGGGTTGTGCTGCCTTGACAGTGTGCCAGCCACCTTGGTCTTCAGAGGAAGTGGGAATTCCAAAGCCCCTCAAGCTGAAACACATGACTTCTCCAAGACAATTGCGTCGTTGGTGCCCAGCTGTATCAGATCGCCGCGGAGTATGCTATTTCATGACCTGCTTTTTGATTCATGGAATCAATTATCCAGCCTTTAAAGTGCCATCTGAGAGCACAATGCTAAACTGACTGCTATCTAGATTTAGTGCAAATGTAATGCATGTCCAAAAGGAGTCCTGCTGGGTGTGATGGCACAGGCCTGTCATCCCGGCACGTGGGAGGTGAAGGTGGAACATACGTTCAAGTCTACCCTTGGGTACATGAAGTTCGAAGCCAGCCTGAGACACATGAGGCTCTGTCTCAAAAGTCCAAAATGAAAAGAGAAACAAAATAAAGATAATCCCAAAGAAATGCTATCTGTTTACTTTTCTAAATCTAGGTTTTCACAGGCAAAAGGCACCAGGAACCAGGCTGTATGACAAAGTCAGAAGCTTCCTGCCCAGGACTATGATACACAGATGGCCCTCCCAAGGCCAGCCAGTGACTATAGTAAAACTGGTTTCAGTTTACCAAATATTGTAGCCAGTAAAGTGAAGCTCAAAAGCTAGATCTGTACACAGCATACATGCATTTTAAAATATTGACAGTGAGTTTAAGAATTTAGATTGTGTGCATATGTGTGAATCTCTTTGGAGTGTGTGTGTGTGTGTGTGTGTGTGTGTGTGTGTGTGTGTGTGTGGTCACCCTGTGGGTCCTTGGGATGGAACTGAGGTAGATCTTCAGGCTTGGTGGCAAGTACTTTGCCTGCTGAACCATCTTATTGGCCCTGAATTTTTTATAGAACACCCTTTGTATTGTTTTGTAGTTCAAAATACAGCCGGTGGGAGTCAGTTTGCAGCAACTCCGAATCCTTTCTGGATTAAAACTCATAGATTCTTTAAGTTTTATTCTACTGAGTGAGGTTACCAGAAAGCAATGTATGAAGGCTACATTACTGTGGCTTCTTACAGAAATACCACTAGCTTTGCTTTAATCTGATGTCCTTGGTTCCTATCAAAGATCAATACTCATTTTTTAGGACAATATTTCTCATGTAGAAATATAGATGGGGAATTTCAACTAGAAGTCTGTAGGCAGAAGTCATCTGTCTTTCCAGACAAGCGTGTATGTTTCCTTTCATCAGATAATTAGGAGTATAGCATGTTTCCTCATTTGGCTTGACTTCTAAGAGGCCCAGAGTTGGATACGGCATTCAAATAAAAATATCTCCTATTTCCGGTACCATGAACTTTCACTTTCTTTAGCTCCAACGTTTTTTAAGTTTCTTTCACTAAATAGTCTCTTGCTTCTTCACATGTGTTGTGTGTCACATCTTTTGGGGACATGTGTGACTTGAGAATACATGAAAATGAAACATTTAGCAAGTAGCAGATACCTTGTATGGTATAGACTTGTGGGCCCAATACGCTTTTAATTTTAATTTTTGTCTGGGGGAGGGCAGTATCTCTGTCTCCCAATCGAGTGCAGCTGAATACTAGTTCATGAAAAAGCACCCATTTGCCATGAATTCAGTTTTCCAAGTGGGACTTTCCTGCTGGGGCTTTCTTGAGACTTTCCTCATCCTTCTCTTTCCTGACTGTCCCACCCCCTTCCTCTAATAATGTAGAGTTCTCTTTCCAGAAATATCAACCAGGCGGTACAAGTTTTTCAGTGCTTCCTATCCTAGTGACGTAAAACACCCACAAACATTTTCTGCTAATCCTGAGAAAAACAAACAACAACGTGTCAGCAGTGCTGGCTGAGGCTGGGTCACGAAAGTCAGATCTACACATGGCGGTAATGTGACAGCCGTCCTGTGCCTCTTCCTGAGCCACAACAAGTGAGCTTTTGCTTTTCATCGGATGGGCTCAAGCCCAGATAAATGTAATTATTTAAAAGTATCACAGATACTTGTTTTGGTTTTTGGGACCTAGACTTAATATCTCAAAACAGCTCCGGTTTTCTCAGAATTTGTCATCACCAAAGAAGCAAGATTCTTTCGGTTTTCTCTCCTCTTCATTTCATGTGTATTAGGTTCTAGTGTTGCACTTACACAAAGTATTTCCTTTGAAAGGCTGTGTCTTGGACAGAAACAGGAAGAGCAAGACACATTTGTATCTCGTCACTATCTATTTAGCTGTGGGAGAGACAGAAAGTGACACAGTTTGTCAGTCTTCTGGGCTAACCTTTTGTCCTATAGCATGGACAAGAGCTTGGGACTTACAATAACCCCTAACCCCTACCTCCACCCCCATCCAACTTTTTTGATTCTGTGTCCCAAAAATTATCTGAAAGACACAAGACAGTAAGATGGACAGAATCCAGCTTCCTTCTTTGAGTCCATAAGCATGGTTGGGCACGTGGGCACATCTACTTTTTATGCACCTACACTTCCTAGAGCTGAGGAGCTCACAGGAATTCTAGGCAGCTGATCTAGAGTTCAATACTAAAGAAGAAAGAAAACATCCGGGTTGTGAAAAGAATGGTCAGGATTCCCTGAACCAGTCCAGGATTATAGACCACTCATGGTGTTGAATGAACTATCGCTGCCAGCTGTGGTAAATGCGATGAGGTATTGGTGGCTATGGTTAGCACTTTTTCTTTGAACCTCTTATGCTGAAGTTAATTTTTTATTCTGTCTTAGACATGGAGTTCCCCAAACCTATGTGCCCAAAGCTTGGCCCCCAGCTTGGTTGTACTGTTTAAAGGTGGTGGGACTCCAGGATGTTAGGGCTGAGAAGAAAGGCACTAGGGGTGGGTCTTTTGTTGTTGTCAAAAACTTATAAATTGTTTTTTACTTTACATTAAATATTTTGTGCTTTCTACCATTTAGCAATAGCAGTATGTATTATTTCATACATGTATATATGAAATACACATGGTATGTGTTTTGATCATGTACCCTCACTGTTCTCTTACTGCACCCCTCTTGCTTCTGAGCCCCTTCTTTTCCCTAACAGGTCTAGAGGCACGTCTCTGAAGGGTGTATTTCTCCCCCTCTCCCCTCCCACAGGACGAGCATGGTCTTCACTGTCCTACCATTCCATCTCGTATGGGGAACACGGTACTGGAACCAGCTTGCCTTGCACTAAATTTCACTCGGCTATTTGTCCCAAAACTGACTAATGCCTTTTTTTTTTTTTTTTTTTAAACTGGGTGGCTGTTGATTAGGACTTTTGTTGAACGTGAGCAGAGTAACTTGTTCACTTAACTATAATGGGTTAGGACTGTTTTGCTGTTGTTTTGTTTGTTTTATTCTCTGAGACAGGAACTCACTGTGGAGCCCTGGCTGTCCTGGAACTCACTATGTTGACCAGGCTGGCTTCAAATCCATAGACATCCACTTCTGTCTGTCTCCCAAGCACTGAGATCAAAAGTGTGCACCTCTACACTGGCTGACTAATTTCTGATATGGCTTAGCAAGAGATTTCAATATAATTCCCTATCGCTTTGGAAATTGTCTTAGAGTGATGGACCAAGGATATCAAAGGATGATATCTTTTACTGTCTTAGGAGATAGGAAACTCCTTTCTTCGGGAATGACCAATAGGTCGCAAGGCAAAACCTGGTCAGCTTGAACCATCTAATCCTTTAGTACAACCGAGGTCTACATCCTAAACGACATGTCCATTTCTAAGCAGGGTACTGGGACCACTCCCAAAGAGTAGAGAGGTCCATTGTCAGAAAAAGAAGAGTTTGTTCCTAGAAACTCCAAAGTCATTACAGTCCAGATCATGAAAGTTTGTGCTTATTGTCTGAAGACCTGTTCCCACTCTGCCTCCATTTTGCTGTTATTTTTGTGTAAGCCAATTCTCCATGACCCAGACATCTTAGCCTTCCCATTAAGAAGACCATTATGCATCACCATTTCATCAAGGCCACGGGGTGGATGATAAAGAAACAACAACTAAAAAAAAAAAAAACACGTGGGTTTTACTCTTATCATCTCTACAGCCGACACCTGGTCACTGCCAGGCCATCTGTTTACAGAACTTAATTTGCAAGGTTCTAAAAGGGAAGGTGATTGCTCAATGTTCAAGCTCAAGAGCAGCTGCCAGCTCTCCCAGGTGTTCAGGAAGTACATCTGCTTCCCACCTGCTTCACGCACGCAGGGCAAAGAAGCCAGTGTTCCTTTCAGCTTCTTAATCAGGATCAGCTCCCTCTCCGACGAAGCAGCTCTGAAGTGTCCGGCGTCTTTCTATTCGTGGATGCCTGGCGATGTAGACCTTCAAACGCTGAAGCATTTGAAACATTCACCCTTTTATCCCTAAAACCGGATCATGCTTCCAAAAGCTCCAGCCACACCTGCTGTTGATCCTGTATTCACGTGGTGATGACTCTCGCCTGGAGTTCCTGGCATTTCCTTTGACACATCAAAGTGAAACTCCTAGAAGACAAAAACAATATATCTGTTGTTAGGTGAAGAGCACCTCCATTTCAAGGTAAAAAACTCTAACGCAGGGCTGAGGTTCTTTTGAAGTCCTAATACCTAGTTGTCTAAATTTAGGGGTTAAGGACCACTGAATGGATACTGGTGACAGTTCAAGCTGTCATTCCAGCAAAGCCATCTCTTTCATAAAGGACAAAGTGATAGAACTCTGCAAAGAAGTTGAAAGACCAATTGAATCCACAAAGGCATTTTCACCAGAGGAATAAGTTGCTCACATATTCAACTGGTCATGAGGTTCCCTGAATTTCATGTTTTCAACTAATGTGCTCCCGTCTCTTCTCCTTTAAAGTCTTAGCTCTGGCCCTTAGGTCTCCCAACTGTATATCCTTTCCTAACTACTTTTCTTTTTTGTAATCTGTCTTTTCTCTACAAACTTTCCACATAAAAACATCTATCTATGGCCATATAATCTGACATATCTTTGAGATTGTCTACTAAGCCGATCTGTCTTAGCTTTCTTAGCTGTTATTTCAAAGGATTACTTGAGGTTTGAGTGCACTACTGTGTGTGTGTGTCTGTCTGTCTGTATCTCATATATATATTATTCATATCTAGATAGATAGATAGATAGATATGAATAAAAACTGCTTCATGGAAACTTGTGATTTTGTATTGGCTTCAGCTTTTCCTCATGAGAGCCAGTGTAAAATTTCTACCATCTTCTGATACGATACAACTACTATATGGCATGTATGTCCTCAAAACCCAAGTCCTTGCTCTGCCTCCCCTCCCCTCTTCCTGTTTTGTCATCTGTGTCTTGTCCATAGGTAGTATGAGATATTTCCAGTCAATGAGATGATTCACAATTCTCTCCAGCTCCTCTCTGTATGCACATTCACTGACCTCCTTCCCATTCTTCAAGGTCACATCCCAGTGAAATTTCTTTTGGAGACTCAAAATGTCATTCTTGTATTGTCAGAGATGTATGGTTGGGGATATAGCTCTGTCAGTGGTTGAGCCTTTGTCAAGCCCCTGTGTTCAGTTCCCACTAACACTCACATGAAGGAAAACAAAGCTATCATGGTATCATTTTTTAAAATGTAAATTACTGTGCTTGCTTCAGCAGCATATATACTAAAGAAGAAATTGGGATGATACAGAGAAATTAGTATGGCCCTTACTTGAGGATGAGATTCAAATTCATAAAATATTCCCTAACATATGTGAATTATGATTACTTATTAGATTTCTAGGATGTACCTGGGACCTTAATCACTTCATTTAACCTCCACGACAAAAATAGAACTTCTTTTGGGTAAGAAAGGTGAGCCAACAGAGAAGAGGTTAGCTCTTCTGTAAGGAAGTAGCTGTGTCAGGAATCTGGAATGCGGAGTTATCTGCCAAACGCCTTGCTCCGTCTCCATGTGATAACCAGTCACTTTCTCTTTCGGTCCAGATTCACTGTGCTGTCTCTAACATGGGCAGCCTCGTCGAAAGCTCTTCCCTGCTCATGCAGAAATCTGCCCCGAAAAAAGTACCTAGATATGATTGCTCAATAAGGCCTCCAAATTTCCCCAAATATGAGCACCCAGTTGTCTTTCTAGTCACCATATGGATGTCAGAGACTCCTCTGCCTTTGACTTTCTAGAATCCTTTGCCTCACAGATGAGCATCCAGGATGACCACTGGCTCTACCTGTTGAAGTCCTGAGTGCTTCTTAGTGGAGCTGGTTCCCTGGACTCAGCGTCAGTCTGACATGTGTAGATTTATTGTGGGGTAGGCACTTGGCACACAGTGAACAGCCATAAATGGCCCCAAATAAATGATTGACGGAGGTCATAATAATCAGCTAACAATACACATCACATGAAAATTGAAGTCCATAAGAGTCAAAAGGTCTGTTTCAGTCCTCAGGAGGAGTTCATTAATGGTGGCGGTTCAATGAGGTTCATGCAGGCAGTCTGGGTGACTGTTGTTTGAAGGCTGGATTAATCCCTCTAATGATGCATCATCCACAAACATGCTCATCAAGATTCCAGCAGCTACCCTGATAGTCTAGTACTCAGGAGGCTTCAACGGGAGGATTATAAGTTCAAGGCTAACCTGAACCACGGAATGAGGCTGTCCCTTAAAAATGAGTAATTCCTCTACACAGCCAAACTGAACTAGAGAGTCACCCCCTCTAGCAAACCTTTCTCTGGATCACTCCTTAATACACCAGTCCTATGAAGCTTTGACTCGTGATTTGTACCAATTCCAAAACTAAAAAAAAAAAAAAAAAAAAAGTTTCCTTTCCTTAAGGAAGTAAGGTGTCAAATATGAAGCACTTTAACCCACCATCTGGTACATGCTAAGGTTCTGATTTTTTTTCTTTTTTCAGACAAGTTCCTCTCTGTAGTTCTGGCTGATCTGAAACTCAACCATGTAAACTAGGCTAGCCTCAAACTCACAGCCAACCACCTGCCTCTGCCTCCTGAATGCTGTGTTAAAGGTGTGTACTACCAGGTCCAGCATATATGTTGACTATTTTATTCATCTGCTTTGTTTTTCAATTCTTCTTAAATACCAACTATGTGTGATTTTTGTTTTTTTGAGATATTGTTTTGTTGTGTAACCCTACCTGTCCTGGAACTCCATCTGTAGACCAGGCTGGCCCAAAGTGCTGGGACTAAAGACCTGTGCTACCAACACCCAGCCATGTATGATTCTTGAAATTTGTTTTTGGGGAAATGGATTCATTGTGAAAGAATGAAATAGAATTTTTTTTTTTTACAAGTGTGGTCAGATGCCTTTTTGAAGAGCTACATATTGCTACATATGGCTTTGTGAAAGGGACATGTTGTACTTCCCTTCCAGCCTGACCATCTGCCAAATGTCTTTCAAGCTTCCTGAAGGATGCTGATGATAAAGATTGACTTTGCTGGCCATTCATGGCGGTCTGAAAGAAGTGGGCCCTACTGCAGATGATTTACATTCATGCTTTGTGTCTACAGCTCCCCCCACCCCAAGACTCCGTGGTCTTACAGGATTGCTCTAAACCTTGCCCAACCTTCCTCAAGCTTTTCCTAAAGCCAGCCACCTCAGGGCCTGATTTTTCCTTTATAAAAGGAAGCTCCCGTTCTCCAATTCAGAAGCATTTCCTCCCATTCCACTTGATAATTAATGTTTGTTACTGGCCCAAGTAGCCCCTTTCTTGAGTAAGCATTAGCAGGCCGGTCCAGGCTCAGGGAAGTTTGGTGGGAGTATTTGGCAGCTCCCTGAACTTACCAGAGATACCAGAAGCCCACAATTTGCCTAATGCTAATTGAAGTTTCTACCTACTCTCCAAACCTTAGTGGCATTTAGTGGATTGCCTAAGGGAGACACTAACTTGAAAACCATTGATGAAAGGCAAATGAGTCCACTGAGATGCACCCCACACAGCCAAAAAGGAGCCCTCTTAAGTTTTAAGTACCCCATGTTTTGCTTGCCTTGAAAATCCTGCCCACACAATGTGGCTTCCCACCATCTCCTCCTGAGGCACCTCTCCCTTCTTTTCCTTTAGGAGTATTTGGTTGCCACTGAGCCCTCACAGCGCTGGGCGTGCCACTCTGGTATTCTCTACACCTCAGAGGTGTGGCAAGATGGTCACCCATGCCAAGTGGCTTCACCCACTTAAGGTGTGGTGCTGGCTCTTACTCTTACCACATCTTGGACAGTTTTAGTTTAACTACAAGTCATCCAGAAAGAAAACAAATTGGTTATAGAGTTTACACCTTGTTTTTTTATAATTTATATATATATAGTATATGATGTATTTATGTTACACATATATATGCACATATATGGATATTATAGATGCATATATATTATATGCATATACACATATATGTATATTATAGACATCTATATGTATATATACATATACACAACATAAATTTATTAGATATATTACTTATAATATATAATATATGTATATAATATGTATATGCTATACTTATATAATATATATGAGTATATATACATATATGTAACATAAATATATACATTACATATATGTGTGCATATAGTGTGTATATATTATGCAAATATAATACACATTTATGTATGTATGTATACATTTATGAGATACTTGTATGTGTCTGTCTGTCTGTCTATCTATATATATTCTTAAATACATAAATACAACCTGTTCAGTCTATACATTATTTCCTGTATGTATATGATCCTAGGAATGACCATTTGGTATTGGTTAACAAATTGGGGGGCTCTTTCTTGGGGAAGACCATTTTTTCTGCTCTCAGCATTTTAAATTTTCCCATAGTTCCTTTTCTAGGGTTAAGGCCCTGTAAGCCTTCTTTCCCTTTCCATGTCAGCACGTCCATTGTATTACTGTCTGTCTTATTTAGGTGGCCGTGATGATAAGACTTCATAGGTGTATCTCACAGCAAGCTTCTTGTTCCTCTGGTTCTTAAGATCTTTCCACTACCCTCTGCTGCAGAAATTGCACATCAGTTGGTAGTAATTGCAGTTTGATCTGTTGTGGTCTTCTGTAATAGTGTCTTGTCAAGAGAAGTTTCTTTTATGAGGGGTAAGAAGTAAGAACTACAATTATTAGTAGCCATGAGGATAAATATTGGGAGTACAGATGGGGGATTCTGCTGGTTTAGTAATGTGGCACTTGTACAGTTTTTGCCAAGATTCATGATATGTCATTGATCCCAGGTCACTGGCCAGGTAGTATGGTATGGTTTTCCTCTTGCTGAGTAAGCCATAAATCTAATCCAAGAGTTGTTACCACCAAGGTATGCATGTCACTACTGTAGGATTATTACATCATGTTGGTCATTGTGGTGGGCCATAGGTACCACAGCTGGCTGGTAGGACTATTGGTTGCTTTCATCACTGGAAATTTTCATGGCATCTTTTGGTGCCATGAAAACTAATCCTCAGGGAAAAGGTTTTCAGGTCTGATCATGCTCAGGGGCTTCTGGGTCCTGTGTTTGAAGTGCACGGTGTTTTTAACAATAGGGACTTGCTTTCGACTTCTGGAAGGTAACAAAGAAAATAACAATAGCCTATATTGGATTGGAAGTCTCTTGGACCACCCTAACAATGAAAAAGGGGGCTCCTTATGGGTAACAATGGCTGTTAGAAGAAGGAATTGTCAGCCCAGATGAGAAATTTTTATTTGAACTCTGTATGCTTATGCTTATGTGTGGGTATATATATATACATACATACATACATACATACATACATACATACATATATATATATATATATATATATATATACACACACACAGATTTATTGTATCATATGTAGTTTTAGGTAGAAAGAGAATAGTGTGTTTCCTTATGGTGTTTTCAGATACCTTGACTCTTCTTTTACTGGCCTCTCTTCTGCATTTATCTCCATCCCCCCTCCCTGAGTAAAGCCTCCCGTTATCCACACGTCCCCTTTTAGAATCACTTGCACCCTATTCCCTGTCCTCCCACACCCTAATTTACTTTTTCAGTTTCTGAAGCTAGTTACTCCAGCTCACACACTCACATCAGAAGACTTAGAGCTGGAAACATGCACATGTGGGTGCCCCCCATGTGCACGCATGTACACGTGCATGCACACGCATATACACACACACAGCACACAAAGAGTCATTTATAGTAGGATTAAGAAACTGTAGTTCTAAGACCAACTCGGGCCAATCTCTTGTTTATGTGTGGCCTGTGAGTGAAGAAAAATTTTTGTATTTGACATTGTTTTTTTTAATCAAAGAAATAATACTTCATGACAAGTGAAAATTATATGAAATTCAAATGTCAGTGTTTGTAGTAGAGTTCTCTGGAGGCCAAGCCACACCCAATTGTTTACACATTGTTCCCAACAGCTTTATGCTACAATTGCAGGCCGAGCCGCTGGAGTGGAAGCCAGCGGTGCATTACATTGCTGTCCCAGAAGTCAGCAACTTCAGGGACATGCTGATAAGTTGCTCTTTGAGTGCCACAAGCAAGCATCGCCTTTCTGAGTGTGAAGATATTTTCAAAGAAATCGGTTTAAATTATTACTGCTGATCAACATTTACAGACAAACATTCACAGTCAGCTTTGGTTATGGGAAACATCAAGCTTAAGCCCCAATTAAGAGAAACCTCATTGTTTCTCCCCAAGAATTGCTTTAAAATTCATAGACCTATACTAGAAAAAAACACACACTCAAGTATTATTTTATTTTGAATTAAATTTTTAAAAACTTGTAGTTAAGCTTATATAATACTGACTCGCATACACAACTGTGTTCTGTAACAGGGTTTTATACTTGAGGTGAATTTAGAACTTATTAATTGGTATGCATACATGTATATGAATAAGTGTGTATATATGTATATGTACATGTGTGTCATGTGTATGCTGTGTGTGTTTGTACATATTTGTGTATGCATGTGTCTCTATTTGTGCACATATGTATTTGTGCATGTGGCTATGTGTGAGTGCATATAAATGTAGCTGAATGTGCACATGTGTGCATACATGTATATGTACATCTATGTGCATGCTTAGCATGTTCTACTACTTGAAGTGGTTTTCATAGTAATTTTAGGATATGGTTCAAACAATTGTTATTATCTTTTTTATGTAGCAATTTTATGGGTGATGGAAGTTGACAGATGTCCTCTCAGATTTGGAAACATTCTATTCATCACCATAACTATTATTTAGAGAGAAAATATTGCACACTTTACAAACAGCAGAGACTCTGGTGTACTATCTTGTCTCAGGAAGAAGTTGTTGGGTCCATAACTCTTGTTTCCAAGGAATACAGGTCTGGGGGAGCTGGTAAGAGGTCCACAGTACTGATGAGCCCCAGCGTTCGTCATGAGTGAACCTGAGTGTTCATCTGACCCATTGTTAGAGAGGAATAGTGTTCTTCCAAAGGATGCTGAGATCCTGACATGTAGGACAGGTTAGGTCCTATACATGTCCTTTCACTGGTTTTCTCGGTAGCCCAAGTTAATCTTGAACTAGTGATCTTTCTGCCTTAGCTTTCCAAGTCCTGAGATCATATACCTGTGACTGGCTTTGACAATAGTGTCTTGACAGAGGTGATGAGCTGATCGTTAGGTTGCTGGAGTATCCTGTAATCTAGTATGACACGTGTTCTTAGAAAAAGGGGAAAATTAGAGAGGAACACAGAACATATAGTGTGAAGACGGGAAGATAACATGTAAAAGCCGAGAGATACCTGTGACCACGGAACCCAGAAACAAAGTGTGAAGCTGATTCTTTCTTGTGGTTCTCTGAAGGAACCAGCCTTGCTGACACATTTAGCTTGAAGTTCTCAGCTTCAGAACTATGAGTAACTCAGTGTAGGTCTGTTGTCTAAGCCAGACAGGCCATAGTCTCTTTGACTCAGTGGACATGCTCTGGGGACAGTGTGTGACAGACAGTAGGTTGAAAGGGAGGATCTGAAAAGTTCTTTCCTGGGCCGGGCAACCTTGATGCAGCAAGCAAGAATGGCCAGTCAAGCAGGGGCGGTCTCAGGTAGGACCTCTTTGTGACACTAGGTGACAGCTCTGGGCTGGCAAGTGCTTCTGAGATTACTGATAATTTACCTGGTACTGTTTAAGAGGCAGCTGGCTGATTACCTAAATGAGCTAAATTTAATACTAATACTAATACTTTCAGCACATATCTGTTTTTGGAAATACATCACACAGTGAAATTTATAGGCGAGAAATTTATCCACATACAGGTTTCGACACTATGTATGTATAGCCAGTGAAGGCAGTAACAAAGAAAATACCCACATGTCTGGATTCTGAACCAGCTCAGACTTACCCCAGTGCACTGTGGGCTAGCTAGTGGATTTTAGCTGACTTATGCAAGTCCCAAAGATGATCTTTGTCGAAAGTCAACTTTATTGGATTTTCTAAAAATTACAGTATTAGTTACAGAAATGCATTCTATTGGGGGAGTTTTAAGCTCCCACAATCCGTATGGTCTATTCACCAACGTAGTTCATTGTTCTAGAACTAAATGAGACTTCTCCTGAGCACCGCTGGTGTTGACAAGCAATGCATGAGGCTTTGTTTATTTCTGAATCCTCAGACTTAAGTGTCAGCTTTCTACAAGAAGATGCTTTCTGGTAGGTCTGTTACAGATATCAAGGAGGGAAGCTGTCTACTGCTCAGCTGAAATGACATTTAAAATACCCAAAGCCATTTCAATTAGCTGTGATATGTTTGTAATGTAGTTACAACTAACTTCTAACTTGAACCAATCTTATAGGTCACTTTGAGTCGATAGTTTAGCCACAAAATGCGTTTTCAGATGTTTTTGCCTGGTTCCAAATATTATGGGAAGTCTACTGTTTGAATCCCCTCAAAGAGGGATGTACTAACAATATGTTAGAGAAAGCTGGCCACAGGCGGCCCAGAATCCCTTTTTGGCTGTACGGGAGTCCCTGTCAATGAACTTGTCATTGACCTGTGTTTTCTTCTTTCAGTCCTGCTGCCCCCCACCTTCCCGATTTGCTAAAGTGAAACCAAAGGAAAAGGTGGAGATGGGGAGGGCACACGTGGAAAAATTAGATACAAATTTCAAGACATCATTAATGCATGGTGCAGAAGGTAAGACACATGCCTTATGTGGGCTTCGATGACAGAGAAGTAATCACAGAGGCCCCGCCCCCTATACCACAGTGCCCTTTCACTGGTCTTCATGCTGTTCAGTAGCATCTAAAGCTTCTGCCAGCCCGGGCTGCTACTTCTCATCTTAGATGGACTGTGTGGGGTGGGCATAGGGAAAGAGTAAGAATAGATATTGTAGGATATTGTAGGCAGGAGAAGCAATAGAGGAACAATCAGCATCGTGTTCGAGCTTCTTTCCTGTAAATTAATAACGAAAGTTCATGAACCAGACCATTTGTCTGACCCTGGATAGGCACATTAATTGTTTTATTTAGTTGAGTCCTTGAGAGTTCATGAGAAAACTGAGGTTTAGAGAATGTATTGAGTATCCAGAAACATAGAAACAAGAGGATTTAACCCTCTCCTTCTTTGTCTTTTCTCCTCCCCCCTCCACCTCCTTCCTCTCTCTTCCTATCTCTCTCTTCTCCTTTTTCTTTCCTCTTTCCACTCTCTAAAATGATTGACACATACCTGGGGGGCTGGCAAACATGAAATCTATAGTCCCGGCCCCTGGCTTGTCAGGCTTAGGAGTTCCTGTTGAGGCTGGAGGCAAGCATTTGCTCTATGGCTTTTCTTCAATGAATTGATGAGACCCACCCACATGATAGAGGGTTGTGTGTTTCACTCAAGACAGCTAACTTCAAGTGGTGTGTGTGTGTGTGTGTGTGTGTGTGTGTGTAATCCCTTTACAGAATATCTAGACTGCTGGGGTTTTTGTTATTGTTGTTGTTTTTTGTTTTTGGTTTTTTTGTTTTGTTTTGTTTTACCAAATATCTTTGGCCTGTAGCTTAGCTACATTGACATATTAAATTTACTATCATAGAGAAGCAAAAATCACATAACTCAGAGACAAGATTTGAACTTAAGTAGCCCTACACCAAAGCCCAAGGCTTCTAGATAGATGCTGTTTGCCAAAGTTGTGTGCAAATGCCCAGCCTCCCAGCTCCTCAGTGCTCAGCAGTGAAATGCTCCCAGTTTTTTCTTTGCCTGCCTCCCAGGATGAGCCATTAAGTCTCAGACGGTGGCTGTACATCAAATCTCTTAGTAAGATGCCAGTTAATGATAGTCACTTTAACATTTAGATAATTTTCCACTCTTGACTTTGTTTAAAACAACATATGATTCTGTATAATTTGTATACCTTTCATAGAGCTTATACTTAGAAAATGACTAGGAGGAAAAGTTAGTTTTTGTGGCTCTTTAGGACTTGAAACTAGTTTGTTGCCACAGGGCACATTTAGTAGATCATTTCCTAAACTGATCCCTTGGTCAACACATAGGGTAGTACCCACAGGAGTGATTCCTGACAGCACTTACTATGTGTGGCGATACTGAGATTAAGAAAGTGGGGACTTTAGACGAAGGGGGTATCTGGTTGGTTCCTGCAGGTATGTGTTGCTGGTCAGGGTGGGTAGAGATACACACTGAAAGCAGATGGCTCAGTGGGAAATGTAGGCCTTGAAGACACTTGCTTTCTGTTTTGGGAGAGAATCATGCAAGGGGAAAGAGGTTCTGTGTTATTGATGTTCTGTTGATCAGTACTCCTGTTATAATGCAGAGCCAAGATGGTTTCTTTCTCCTTTACTTGGAGAGAGGGGTCGGGGAGAAGTAGATTTTGGGCAGGATGCTCAGTTCTCTCCATGTCTCTGAAGTCCTTCTAGAAGTCCTTTGCTCAAGTAGAGCAACTGAATGGTGATTACAATTGCATGCAGCCTTAGAGGAAGGGCTGCCTTCCGTGTCCTTCATCTTATTCCCCACTCCCAAGAGCACCTCGTCTCTGATATAGGAGGTGCTCCTTGGTAAGCTGAAAATAGTTTATCTTCTGCAGCTTGGTCACTCTAGAAAACAAGTTTGACTCATATTCGATTCTGAGGCTTCCTTGCTGAAGATCCTTCGGTGCTTTGTTTTTCTCTTGTACTAGGTATTAGGTAGAGAAAGTAAAACATGTCCTACAAGCCCTTTGCTCCTGAGCTGATGGCCAGCCAGACATCCTAGTTGCACCCTGTGATTTGTTGGCAGCTGTTGTCCCTTCTGGTTGGTCAGATCTGTGTCTCTGTACTTTCCTAATGTGCCTCACCAAACTTGGACGAGCTGGTTCTTCACTGCCTCTCCGACTCATCTCTGGCTCACCAGCCCTGTAATCATACTCCAACTTTCTCTGTTCCCGTGCGTGTGTTATGTATGCTTCATGACATCTTGGACCACGCCCATCCTTGTGTCTCTCCCTGGGAGTCCTCCCAGTGTCTCCCCAGGTGGAGCTTCACTTACTCCTTTTGACTCTCAGTTGTAACCTCATGTTCGCAGGGGGCTTTCTTGACTTCGGGCCTCCAGATACATGTAGACGTCCCTCTCCCGTGCTCACAAGGTACACCACAGCTTCGTCGTAAGCACTGCTCATCACTTAGATGAAATGATTATCCTTGTAATGGTTAATGGAAGGCTGCATGACACCCATAAGCTTATAGCAACACCATTTGCTTCTCAGAAGAGTCCTGATAGATACTTTGTGGAGCAAAGGCATAAGGAAAAGGTTGGGGCCAAAGTAATGCGAATCATCTGAATTTTTCCTCTACAACTATTCAGACTCTAAATGGCTTTTATCGAATGTTCGCATACTAATTTTAACTATCTTCAACACAAAGCTCTGGGACTTCTTAGCATTGTTACAGCTGGACAGATTTATTTGAGTCCAGATGGGTCCCCTCTCCTCTCCTCCTTGTCCCTGACCCCCACTGCCCAGCATCATGCTTGATTCCTTGTGTGCTTGTTTGTTCTCTCACTCTCTCTAGCCACCGCTCTGGTCTCTGGAGTCATGGCCACACAATAGTTAAAGTTTTTTTTTTTTTTTTCCCATGTATACCAATTCCCTAAGATCCAACTTTGAAACAGCAATGAAAGTTAAAGCTGCTGTACTTCCTTTAGATTTTATAGCCTGATTTGCTTTAGATCCTAGGAGTTGATCATGTGCTAATTTGTCTGACTGTTTTGTTTGCCTAGATCAATTAAACTTTCCTGTATTTTTTTTTTTTTGAAGTGAAAATATTTTCCCACATGAAAGAGTCATTTGGGGTAGTGTAACAAAACAGAGTTGGCCATGCACATCCTGAATGCTGTTGCCAAAATTTGGTTTTAATTAGCTTTATGACCCATCAAATAGCCATTTCCATGAATGGACCCTTTGCCATATATCCCTTCCAGTTCATTCAACATTAATAGGAAAAACCTCTGTATTAAAACTTACAACATACCTCTGCAGTCTTAACCAAAATGCCCCAAACCAAACAGCACATAGTGTATTTGATTTTTAGAATGGGAAGCATATTTTTTCGTGTACACAATATTGATGTGCAGTATTAAGTAATGTATATATTTTCTAAGGCTCTCCTTAAATTAAAATTATTTATTAAGAGAAAATATTCTAAGCAGATTTGTGTGTGGCTATATAGCCATAAAAGATGATGGTCAACCAGGAAAAAAAAAAAACCTTATCTTTCAGAGTGTGAAAAAGAATTTACATTTTAAGAAAAGTAAGAAGATAGAGATATTTATGGTACTATTTAGGTTGAAGTTAAAGTTTACAGTAGATGCTCAGCGACCATAGACTTATAAGGAGACAGCAGCACCTTCTCATGAGGATTCTAAGCTAGACCTTAGCTTCATCCTCTAATCCCACATACCTAAAGAGCATAATAGCCCCAGTACAAGGGGACAGTCCTGTGGCTAATCATTAGACTCCTACTGTTTTCCATCTCTGTGTGTGAGGACAGGAAACCCAGGAAGCAGGGCTGGGAAGAGCAGTTAATTTTTAACCCAGTGTTCATCTTAATGGAGTCTGGAGACCTGGTGGACTCTTTAATTGTTACCAGAATTTTTCCATCCAGATGGGCTTCACACGACAAATATCCGTGAAGCAGCACAATTTCACTTGTGGAGAAGCTATCTACCCATGTCTGAGCCCGGTTGGAAAGGAAGGAACCTTTTTATGGCTCATTTCAGTCCACGGCTCCTCTTCAAATGGGGTTGCCTGAAAAATTCCACTCAGATGCAGCAAAGAGCTTCGTTTCCTCTGGTGTAAAAGTCGTCTCCATAGTGGGCATGTCCCCAAGCTACGACATCACATCGGACGGAGGAGGGTTAGGCATTTAGTGGACAAGAACAATTGTCACAAGATCACAGACCAGCATCTCAAACACGGGCTTTCCCAGGAGATCAGTCTTTTCATCTGCTTGATGATAAATGCAATTTTGAGCTCAACAATTTCCTATGTTCACAAAGAGGTGAGGCTAGGGAGAACTGATAGACTGACACATGTGGGGTTTGGGGTCACCTTAGGTGCCCCTTTATTCCTCTGGCCTTTTGTAAGGGCTGCTCAGTATTGCACTGCGGCAGCTTTCTCCTCTGAAAGTGCACCTACAAATCAGATATCTGTTCTCTATGCACAGCGCTCCTTCCTGAGGCAGTACTCAGAGAAAAAGAGGAAGACACGAGTGACCATCGTTCAGGCAAATGGGAAACACAGGGAAACGCAGGACACAGTAAGTGTGTGGGAACAGAGAGGGCCACAGACTGAGTCTGAGGTCGGGGCTCCCATTTCCAGGACCCCTTCACAGTGCCAGATGCCCTGCCCCCTTGTTCTGAGCTCCATAGGGAGTATCTGGTCAATTCTAGTTGCCCTGTAAGGATGGCTCTTGATAATGTAACCAAGAAGGGTAGGAAGAGATTCCTGGGAGGGAATCTGAAGGGAGAGGACCTCCTGTAGCTTGTGTTTCAGGGTCTGGAAAGAGAAATTCATACACAAAGAATAATTGGGGAACCGATAAAAAAGTCTATTGCTCCGGACGACTTAAAAGCAAGAATGAGATTACTTGTGTGTCTGGGGTAGAAGGTAGATAGGCAACAGGAAGAACAGGATATAGAATGCTTTAGTTTTCAAGTTTTGGTTTGAAGGAAAAAAAAATCAGATATTCGGTACTCAAGTAGTGATTACATGGAAGCCATTTAATTTGGGGCAGAATTTTTCTAAACCCTAGATTCTCTTAATTCCCTACACAGTTTTATTTTTAAAGCCTTTGTACAAGACAGAATGACCAGAGAAGAGCTAGGTTTTTATTCCTTGAAGGGGTTTGAAGTCTGTTTGCTTAACAAAGTGTTTGCAGTCATAATTAGGTTGCATATTAAAGTTCAAAACCAACTCATGTTGGAAGTGACTGAAAATTGTTACCATCTGATGGCTTTGTGGGCAGAACTCTCACAAACGACACTGCACGCACCGAGAAATAAAGGCTGGTTTCTGGGTATGGCCCCAGGAGGCTTGCAGAGTCTGGGCAGTGCTCAGACTGCAGATTTCCCAGGGTGGCATGGTAGGTCTTAAATCTAACTGTCACTACATAATGGCTTTGTTTTGCTGTAACTATGCCAATGGGGATGGGATTTGTCTTTTTTTTTTTTTTTTTTTTTTTTTTTTTGATACTTTCATCTCATGTCTTATCTATTGGTAGGGAAGTTCTTTGTCACTCACAGTGGAAAATCCTTCCCAGTGCCAGGCTTTTAGAAAGAGAGAGAGAGAGAGAGAGAGAGAGAGAGAGAGAGAGAGAGAGAGAGAGAGAGACTGGTTAGGATGTCCAGGATGAGTCAGCTATGCCTCTGTTGTGTTGAAAGGCAAAACTGTGTTTAATTTTAACAGTGCCCTACTTCCATCTCAGCCAGCATATGAAGCTGATTTGGGAACAGAAAGAAGAGTTTTATATGGTACTTTTCAAACGTCTTGCCCCAAGCAAAAGCCCAACTGTTTCTGAGAGAGAAATCTTGCTATCTGCTTCCACACCTCCATCTTTTAATTCTTCGTAGAAGGGAATGGACAGTCCAGTCCACGTTGTCTCTTCTGACAGTGAGCGTCCAGCAAGAACAAAAGCTACTAGGTGTGTGCTGGGACATATGCAAGTGTTAGCACAGGGGGCTTGAGCAACACACGTGGTGATTTTGGAGTGATGCTTATGTTCAGCTAAATCTCCAGGAACCAGGTTGATCAGCAGTAGGAATTAAGACTGTGTTTCTTCCTTCCTTTGAAGGAGCTTCTGTATGAGATTCACAGATGAGCTTGAACCAGGTTAGAGAAGAATTTGAGTTATGAACTCATTTGTCTCCTGAGCATTAGTATGTTCCCTTTAACTCTTCTAGGACATACATACATGACAATACATCCATGGTGCTTAATAATATAAAGAGTAGAATCCGAGTAGGAAAAGAGTATGGTGTAATGACAAAAGAAGCTACTGAGTATTTGGTCTTGTGATCCAAAAGAGGCAATAAGTATAGGACAAACTAAAAGAATTACAAAACATTAGACTGACTTTATAGTGGGCAGTCTGTGTGTGTGTGTGTGTGTGTGTGTGTGTGTGTGTACATATGTGGGAGTCACAGCACACTTGTGAAGGTCAGAGGGTAACGTGAGAGAGTTGGTTCTCTTCTGCTATCATCTGGGTCCCAGGATTTGAACTTAGGTCATCAGGCTTGGTGACTAGCACCTGTACCCACTGAGCTCTTTCCTAGCATCAGACAGACTTTCTCAAAGTTACCTTTTGGATATTTATTTCAATGTATATCACAAGCAAGTATTTTAGGTACCACTTTATAAATGAATGTTGTCCTGTTCCCTTCAGAGTCTATGATAACAATGTTTGGAGAAGAGCAATAATAGGTAGACAATGTTCATTCCATCACTGGCACAGGCCCCTCCACCGTAAAGAAGCAGAAACTGAATTAATCTGGACCAATGCTGTTTCAGTACCCGAGTCTTTGCAGAGTGACCCTGTTACCCATGAGCTTTTGCAAACCATCAGGATCTACTCGGATACAGTGGCACAGGCAAGAAGATTGCTTCAACCCAATGTCTGCAATGAAGCAATGTTCTCACTATACTGAAGGTCTCGATGACAAAGGGTCTGAATGTCTATGTGTTAAAGCAAAATTGATGACCTTGATTAACATGAAACTTAAATTTTTATTTCTTCCTGGCATGTGGTTCCATGACCCTTATTTTTAAAATGTGTATTCTATATAATCAAAATATTTTTAAAAAGAAAAATGCTCAGAAATTTCAGGATGGATGAGTGTAGTGGTCCTTAAAATGCTGGTCTCAACACAAAGCACTCTCACGTGCACACCAGGACCCATGACAAGTTTGCTTATTAAACCTGAGATAGAAACAAACTCTGTTGTTACAAACAGACTCTAGGTCATCACTTTCGTCTAAAGAGTCGGAGGACAGGGACTTGCATACATTGTACAGCCTGTTGTTCATCCAGAATGACTGGCTGACAGGCAGGGAGTGAGTCACACGCCAGGTGAGTCCAGGGATGGACAGAGGCCCACCTCTCGAATTCCAAGCAAGAAGATCTCATTCAATAGCTCCTTGTTAAACCCAGCTATGAGTACAGAGCAATGCAGACTGTGTGAAATTCAACCAAATGGGGAAAAAAAATCCATTAGAGACTGTCAATGAACTAAGCAAGACATGAAACAAGCAGGAAGAAAGGCATTGCTTTTTCAGACCTCATGGAACCAAGGGAACATTCATACTTTCACATCTGGTGGGGCTTGTTCCTCTCCCCTCCTTAAGCAAAGTTTTGGGATGATCTCTCATCAGTTCTGGTCTCTTTTGTACTTGGCCACTGTCTACTCTAAATGGCACCTACTATTGTTACACCAGAAGTTCATGGCCAGGGCATATTCTGATTGTGCTACAGTAGTTCAGAAGCCTATTTAAAAAAGTCACTGCCTCCTTTTAATATTAACAATCAGCTTTCAAAAAGACAAGACCGTGTTAGACTCCAAAGTGAGTTTCCTATCAATCCAAAGCTCTCTCTTTGTAAGACTCAGGCCTGACCCATGTCCCTTGTGTACCGTGACTCATTGCTCCGTCAGTCTCTCGAAGGAAACCAGATTTGGCAGTGGGTGGATCTGTTTCTAGCCTAGAACTGTCTTTTGATTTGAGAGCTCTCACCTGAGCTATCAGAACATGTCACACCATCTGAGGTATTGATAGACCTCAGGGACCCGCACTACAAACATGGATGTGACAGCACCACTGTTTTCCTTCCAGATCATTCTACCACATTCAACTCTAGTTACACAGAGAAGATGGGGTGAGGCAGAGAGACAGAATAAGCCAGGTGGTAGGCCCTCTGCAGCAACATCCCACCCAAGGTCCTTTCCAACACAGGGCCTGCATTGAGTACTCTGGTAGGCTCCTAAATTTCTTCTAATGAAAGAGGCTGGACAGGTGAAAACTACCCTTCCCAGCAGAGTCTTAGCTGGGAATTTATTTCTGTCTGTTGGATTTACTCACCAGTTTTGGAAGGCAGAGTCACGTTGGTATCGACAGCTAAAGGGTTTCCGGGCTTCTATCTCAAACAAGCAAAAGGAGCATCGTGGTATCTTCCCACTGTGGTATTTCTGAGTTCACCTGAAGCTTTCCCGAAGGAAAAGAGCCTTGTGCTGCAGGTCATATGGCAGCCTCCAAGGACAGGTGCCTCTACTGGAACTTTCTGTGCCATTCTACCTGTAATTCCTGGAAACCAACTTCCTCTGCTTTTCCCAAACTTTTGCAAGCACCTGTATTGACCGAAGTAGGGGTTTGTTGGTGGTGATGGTTGTTGGGTTGGTTGTTTTTAGGGTTGATGAGGTGACACTTCCCAAAACATTGGCATTCCCCTAGCGGGGAATAGTCTTCCAAGTGATAGCTTGCAGGCCAGGCCAGCCTCTGCTACTGATGGGCTACTCACACCCACATACATCGGCCTTCCAGGAAAGAATTCCATAGTAATTCCACACACCAAGGAATATATGAATGAAATGGGGCAGGGCAGGGAGTGAAGCCTCTGGGCTGAAAAGCTTTAGGGTACTGGGTAGGGGGTAGGGGGTAGGGAGTAGGGGGTAGGGGAGAGAAGATCAGAGAGGAACCACAGACACTGAGTGAGCCTGGGCCAGAGTAGGCTTTGGGATGCTAATAAAGTCTTCAGTTAGTCCTCTTCCAGTTGTCCTGGGTTTCTTTGGGACCTGACAGTACATACTAACTTTTCCTTAGAATGTTAACTGCAGAGTCTGCTCTGGCTGGGTCTCACTAGGGAAGAGAGTGAGGGAAGATGCCAGGACCCTCTCTTGGCAAGACCTCCATGTTCTTACGTGCGGTTCTTGTAAAGGCAGTCTTCATTGTGAAGAGAGAAGACAACAGTCCTGTCCTCTATTAGTGCCCCTCAAAGATAATCAGCCTCTGGTTAAGACCGGCTCCTTAGCAAAATCTGCAGAGAGGGCTTCAACTTTCTCTTTATCGGTACAAGTAGCCGGGATCTCTACTGCTCAGCTTTGGAACCTTGGCTGACCCTGACAGGAGCAGCATGGGAGGTCTCCTTTGGTACCCAATTTTCCAGACCAGATGCTAGATTCTTTGAGGGATTCTGTGGGTGAGGGTTAGGGGGAGGCTGGTAGCCAGTCATATAGTCAGCAAGGTGAGCTTCTCTGCAGTGTTGGGTTAAACCCACCAGCACAAGGCAGTGTTCTGATCTGTAATGTGACTTTTTTTAAAAAGTTACTTTTATTTGTTTACAGTCTAGCCATTGTCCCCCTCCTGGTCCCCATTTCCCAGTTCCTCGTCCCATTCTGCCCTCCACCTGTTTCCAAGAGGATGCCCCCCATCCTACTGAGGCCAGACCAGGCAATCCTCTGCTATATATGTGTCAGGGGTATGGGATGGGGGTGTGGGGGTATAGAGGAGAGTCACATTAGCTTCTGTGTGTTGCTTGGTTGGTGGCTCAGTGTCTGAGAGATCTCGGGGGTTCAGGTGAGTTGAGACTGCTGGTCCTTCTACAGGGTTGCCCTACTCTTCAGCTTCTTCCAGCCTTTCCCTAATTCAACCACAGGAGTCCCCGAAAGAATTCCATAGTAATTTCACACACCAAGAAATATATGAATGAAATGGGGCAGGGCAGGGAGTGAAGCCTCTGGGCTGAAAAGCTTTAGGGTAGTGGGTAGGGGGTAGAGGGTAGGGGGTAGGGGTCCAATGATTGGGTGTAAGTATCTGCATCTGTCTCAGTCAGCTGCTTGCTGGGACTCTCATAGGACAGCCATGCTAGGCTCCTGTCTGTAAGCACATTATAGCACCAATAATAGTGTCAGGCCTTGGAGCCTCCCCTTGAGATGAATCCCAAGTTGGGCCAGTCACTGGGCTTCCTTTCTCTCAGCCTCTTCTCCATTTTTGTCCCTGCAGTTCTTTTAGATAGGAAAAATTCTGAATTAGAATTTTTGACTATGGGATGGCAACCTCCATTTGATGCCCTGTTTTTCTACTGGAGGTGGACTCTGAGTTCCCTCTCTCCACTGTTTGGCATTTCATCTAAGGTCTCTTCCCTTTGAGTCCTGAGAGTCTCTCACCTCCCAGGTCCCTGGTACATTCTAGAGGGTCTCCTTACCTCCTACCCCATACCCAAGGTTGCATATTTCCATTCATTCTGCTGGCCCCCAGGGCTACTGTCCTGTTTCCTCCCCCCCCCCATACCTGATCATGTTCCTCTTTCCCCTCCTCCTGCCCTTTACCACCCAGGTCTTTCTCTCTCTCTACTTCCTGTGATTGTTTTTCTCCCTCCCAGGTGGAATTGAAGCATCCTCACTTGGGCCCTTCTGCTTGTTAACCTTTTGAATTCTGTGGACTGTATCCTAGGTATTCTGTATTTTTTGGCTAATAGCCACTTATTAGTGAGTACATACCATGCATGTCCTTTTGGGTTTGTGTTACCTCACTCAGGATGATGTTTGCTAGTTCCATCCATTTGCCTGCAAAACACATGATGTCTTTGTTCTTAAAACTGCTTGGTATTGGCACAGAGACAGGTCGATCAATGGAGTAAAATTGAAGACCAGAAATAAATCCACATACTTATGGACACTTGATCTTGGACAAAGAAGCCAAACATATACAATGGGGGGAAAAGCATCTTCAATAAATGGTGCTCCTTTAACTGGCAGTTTGTATGTAGAAAAATGAAAATAGATCCATATTTGTCATCTTGCACAAAGCTCAAGTCCAAGTATATCAAAGACCTCAGCATAAAACAAGATACAATGAATCTAGTAGAAGAAAAGGTGGGAAAGAGCCTTGATTCATTGTTACAGGAGAGAAATTTCCTAAACAACTCTGACAGCTCATGCTCTAAGATCAAGAATTGATAAATGGGACCTCATGAAACTGAAAAGCTTCTAAAAGCAAAAGTCATAGTCAGTATGACAAATCAGCAACCTACAGACAGGGAAAAGAAATCTTCACTAACCCCACATCCGATAGAGGGCTAATATCTAAAATACATTAAGAACTCAAGAAGTTAACCACCAAAAAATCCCTGAGCAACCTAATCCAAAAATGAGATCTGTAGCTAAACAGAGTTCACAACAGAGGAATCTTAAATGGCCAAGAAGCACTTAAAGAAATGTTCAAAGTCCTTAGTCATCAGAGAAATACAAATCAAAATGACTCTGAGATTCCACCTTACACCAATTAGGATGACTAAGATAAAAAAATTCAGGTGACAACACATGTTGGTGAGGATGTGGAAAAAGAGGAACACTTCTCCATTGCAAACTGGTACAACTACGCTGGAAGTCAATCTGGAGGTTCCGTAGAAAATTGGAAATAGATCTACCTGAAGTCCCACTTTTTGGGCATATACCCAAAAGATGCCCCACCATACCACAGGGACACGTGCTCCACTATGTCCATCATAGCCTTATTTGTGGTAGCCAGAAGCTGGAAACAACCCAGATGTCCCACAAAGGAAGAATGGATACAGAAAATGCAGTTCATTTACACAACACAATACTATTCCGCTATAAATGTGACTGTTAACATGGTGTTTTCTCCTCCATTACCAGTCCCTCTAAACTTTGCCATTCTAAAACAAATTCTGTCTTTTTAATTTCGTTTTTGTGATTTGTATCTAAAAGTTAGTGATATAATCAGAGGTGGAACCCAGTAGACAAGAGATCTTTGCATCACACTTTTCATTTAAAAACAAATATGACTTTGGCCATCTCAAAGCAAAAGCCAAAGTACAGAACAAAACAAGAGCAAATTTCAGGAAGGTTTGACTTTTTTAAAGAATAGAGCAGTGGAGTGTTAAGAATAGGAATGTTAGCATGCAGGGAACTCCGTTTCCTAAAGCACCTGTTGAGGTTGGATCAGGCAACAGAATTCTCTTGAAGTAATAACGGCACATGGTTTAGAGTCAGCAGATGTCTATATATTATTCCCATGGAGCTCAGATAGACTGAAAATAAAACAAGCATGCCCATGGATTACACGCGTACATTTTCCCAGAACATAACAAGCACTTGTTCAGCTAGTTCATAATTACCTGAACTTGAAAGCCAACACATTTCCTTTAGACCTGCCGAGCTTTGGTTATATCTAGTTAACAAAGCCATCATTGTGTCATTGACCAGCCTGATGGTCCATCTTCGGTTCGATTTCATTGGCTATATGTAACTATAAATTTTCAGTTGTGTCATTCCTATTAGATGACATATGGAAGAAACAAAATGACAGAAATATATCCAGACCACAAGTTCCCAGCTGTAGGGAGGAATGAACTCTTCTATGTATCACAATGGTAGACACATGCCGTCTTATATTTGTGAAGATTCCCCATGAATAAATGCTAGTGTATACTTTGAACTTGGGTAACATTAATATGCCCATATCCATTCATCACCTGTATGAATATGCAACCCTGGTGAGGGTTGTGCTTGTATGAGGACTGGGAATATACCCTGTTCTGTTACACTCTGAACATAAATCTACTTTGGAAGATAAATTTATTAATTAAAAACAATAGCCCCAAAGCAAAACAACAACAAAGCCAAATATATTGAGACACTACATATTAAGTAAAATAATATATTCATATTTATATCAACTATGTTTATATATAAAGGAGGGGAGGCAATGTGGCCATTTTTTACTAATATTTTCATGAAACCCAAGTGAAAGAAGTCAAAGTTTTAAGGTCCATTTTCTGACAACCCTTAATGATCTCTTCTAAACTCTCAGGTGGGGATGAACCTGGCTGCGGCCTACACACAGGTCTTATCACCAAAAGACTCAATCACCTTATTGTAATGTCAAAAAATGTATGTGGACCATGACTGTGACTGCAAAGGGAGTATTACTTAGTTGAAAGTTGTGTCTTGGCTCATAGCACCTCAAAGGGAAAAGTGATGGAATAGTTTATGAATTATTAATGGTTTACAGAATTGTTCACTGTCAAGAGCTGCATTGAAGCCTTTCATTTTCTGTCGAGTATAGTCATACTTTTCTTGAATGAAATCTCCTGGACCTAAAAATAAACTGAATGTGTTTAGAATGCAAATTAATTTTCCTATCTCCATCTTATCTACTTAAATAAGAATAATGAATACCAAAAGCAGTGTTTTAAGAGTAATTATCTCTGGCTGGGTGTAGTGGCACAGGATTTTAATCCCAGCACTTAGGCAGAGGCAGAGGCAGGCAGATCTAGATAGAAAGTTCCAGGACAACCAGGAGTTTTGGGACAGGCTCTGTAGAGAGACTGTTTCAAAACCAAACCAACAAATAAACAAAAAAGGAACAATTAATTCAATACTAATCAATACTCACATACTTTTAAGCCTATAGCATCACAATGCCCTCTAGTGGCTAGCCCACCGGAAAAGTACACCGCCCCACAGAAAGTAACAATTCTTTTCTATGGGTGAAATTGTTTATCTGTTCAAATGTGCTGATGATTCCTTAATGAAATCAACGAGCCTGCATCTCCGTTGCCACTGTCTTATTACTTCAAGATTTATGAAATGTATAGTACTTACTGTGTGAAAAGCATATGACCGTTGAGTCAGGCCAGCGGCAGGCTGTGGCCCACTCTAACTTGGTTATTGGTTATCTTTTTTGGGTAGGCAGTGGTGTGCTGAGGCATGATGGGAAAATTACTTTGGGCTTCAGGAATTTGTCACCTTCAGTCTTTCCCATCACTGTCTTAGAAACAGACTATAATTTCCGTGTAGGCAGAAGCACTAGTCAAGAAACAAAGTTAAGTCAAAACAATGAGATACCCATCCCTATCATGTGCTAAATTACTCACAGGAAGTGCTTCTTACGCATGTAAATCTCTATAAACAACAGGATAGAGTTTATCTGTCTCGTCAATATCTCTAAGTCTCTCATATAGGAAACAGATTTTTATAAGAGTCTGAAGAAATATTTAATCAAATTACCTAATGGTCTTAAAGTTATTTTTTTTAATTATCCAATAGTTTCAGGAAATAAAAAAAAACTTAAATGTTTGTAATTGTCTGTTTGCAAACACTCTTTCCTCGCACTGAAGCCATTACTGAAGAATATTGATGATACCCCTTCAGTTATTTCTTTTGCATAACAAGTCACAGACTTCACACTTGTGTTGTTCTCTGATAAGTCTGTGTTCTTCAGATATCTGAAGTTTACGACAAAGCGTTTTGAAGATGTTCTCTTTAGGAGAGCTATTTATATGAGCTGACAGATAATGGATGATGGTAGAAGAGCTTTTTGGAAAGTAGTTGAAACACTTCATAACTCGTGGTATTTTTATTAGTCCCCCTCCATGTGCCTGGTATACGATAATAAAGTTAACTAATGGTTGGCAGTTAGCATCATGGGGGAAATGACTGAAAGAGCAATCTGCAACATAGAATTTATCAGAGATAATGTCTTGCCACTGAGAAGTAAGACCCTTTTTACTTTTCTTGCTGCTTTTGTATGGGAAGTTCTGTCTCCATAAGGAAATACAAGCAATAATAAATACCCAAACTACCCCAACACATGCACATACATGCACACACAGACACACATAACACACATACCACATAGACACACAAATCCACACAAATCCACACAGAAACACAGACATACACAGACATAGACACATACGTGCACACACACACACACACACACACTAAATCAACTGGGATTAGAAAATTAAAATGGAGAAAACCTTCCTAAGGTAAAGCCTTTTTCTATCACTCTGCTGATTTACCTGGTTCATCACTTCCTTCTGTGTTAATCTTGTTAGGGGAAGGATGAAGAGAGTCGGGGGCATATGGCCCATGGAGGTGCAGCGAGGCCTGGGAGCAAGGGAGATGCCTCTGGGGGACCCATGTTGGGAATCCCTTCCCCCTGAGGGACCAGCCACACAACGGTATAGTACAGAATAGAGTTTATTCAGGTCATGGAAGAGTTAAGAGGGTGGTATAGGCAGAGAGAGAGAGAGAGAGAGAGAGAGAGAGAGAGAGAGAGAGAGAGAGAGAGAGAGGAATAGAGAAGTAGAGGCTGGGCATGAGCACATGGAGGGGGGAGGAAGGGAAGGGGAAGAGGAGGGGTAGGGTTGGGAGAGCAAGAGAGCCAGGAGGCAAGAGAGGCCGAGAGAGGGAGGAGGGGACAAGCAGCCCCTTTTATAGTGCCAGGTCACTGGGGCGGAGCATACCTGGCTACTGCCAGGTAATTGAGGGGTGGGGTTTACAGAATCCCAACAAATCTCCTTTGCTGTCTTACTTCCAGCCATGGGCAGATGAGGCGATTGGTCAGACCTATGTGCTTGTTTTATGAGAATTCACCTCTATTCTCTTGGGTTTGTTTTGACATTCACCCCTGCTGCTTCCAACACAAACGTAATACTGATCTTTGGCTCTTTTGTTTTCTGAATCCATGTACTTGAGCCTATTTCTGATTGAATAGGCCTTGAGGCCTAAAATCAGATGACCTTTAGTTTACAGGGGTCTTAGAAATGCCTGGTTGTTCTAAGAGGCACAGGGGAACGAGCAGTTCTGGCCTCTTTCACTGCATGTGTACTTCATGTGGTTAACCTTGCTTCTGACCCTTGCTTTCTTGGTAACCTTTAACTGGTCAGGAACCAGACCCAAGCTAGAGCTCCCAGGGTCCTTCAAAAAAGGAATTAATTAGTCCAGTGGTCAAAATTGGAGAAAGGACAGCTGAGAGGAAGGACATTTCCCTCCATATTCCTCAAAAGGAAAAGAAAAGAGATCCTACTGCCAAACCAAGATAGGATTCAATGAGAATGTATGTACATACAGTAAAATTTGATTTATTGCAAATTGATTGAGAGGCACTGATTGTAAAACTATAAGTTAAACGCACAACTAATATTTTAATTACATTGACTGTAGTGCCTGTGATTTCTGTTATAGCAAGTGTCATTTGATGATATCTAAAGGGATTAGAGATAAGCATGGGTTGTTAGAGCCAGAAACATCAACACCATAATGTATGATAAGCAGTTTTTTAGAAATCTTATACCCGTTATTATTAAACTGATATTTAATTTCGGGAAAAGCTTCAAAAATACAATGTATTGGGGCAGATGTGAACTGTTTGTGTCCTGAGGTTTTTTTTTTTTTTAATAGACACTATCAAAACTCCCTTTTTTGTTGTTGGCTTTTTTGAGTATGTAATTCCATATTTACTTGCAGTGTTTGTTGGGGAGAGAAAATTCTGATTAAAAGTGAAGCAAATGAAGAGTAAGTTCACATATGAACCAAGGGCAGAGTTAGATCCTTAGCTTTTAAAACTTATAAAATATGAATGAAAATTCACGAAACAGTTGCCCTTGGTCAAACTTTCAAACTCACAAGGAAAGAAAATTCCTGAGGCAGAAAGAGGGAAAGAAAAAAAAGTAGTTTGAATCCATCCATTTCCTAAAAGAAAGGCCCCTCCAACTCTACACCCTAGTGTTTTTAATATATAAAGCAGGCTCTAGGGGGATTATACTGGCATTAGACAGAGAAAGAGCAGAAATCTTCATCTGTTCTGATACGACCAATAAAAACAACAGACTCACAAACACTTATTTTAACCTGACACAGCTATGAAGACTAATCTTTTAAAAGGACAGTGTAATTCATGAAAAGGGATAAGAGAATATAATAAAATGAGGGCAGCGAATCAACTGAGCCACCAGGAAATCAAAGTATGTTAATAGTCACATAGGACATACTCTCATCTCCAGTCACTAAATGAAAGGGGAATTATTAGCAGCTGGTTAAGAGTATTATCTAAATATGTAAGATAGGAGAGTTGGTTCATTAACAACAAACCCCAGAGAGGATCCCATGTGAGGGAAGGATGGAAACAGAGAAGCTGACTTCCTCTTATTTGTCCTCTAAATGACAGTGGTCAGTAGAAGGCTTTACTCCCTTGATGTTTATTTCAGTTTCCTAATTTTTAGCATAATTCAGTTGTGGAATTTGTGTGACTTCTGGGCTCCAAGCAACTTACAGGCAAGGCTGCATTTCTAGTTTTGCTGATTTTCTATTTCCAGTTCCTTCTGTAGGGCTTGGCACAGAGCATGATTGATAAACATTAATTGAATTATAGTGCAATAAAACAATTCAACCACACATTAGAAAATAACTTTAGTAGCAGCAACAATACAATATAGATTGATGTAAACTACTGATAAAAATGTACTCACCTTATGTAAAGACTTTTCAAAAATTATGATTTTTATATCTAAGAATCTTAGGCTAAAGCCTCTAATATTCAGTAATTATAAAATCAAGCCTGCCCAGCGCCAGACCCCAGGCACACAACTGCAGTGCAGATAAAAAGACAAGTAAGAAAGTATTAATATAATGACTAACATTTGCTGAGGCTTGTTAAGTGGAAGAACCCAGTCAAAGGCTCTGTGTACATAATCATACTTAATCTTCCCAACAAATTTGTTAGGCCTTGTATTTACTGATAAAGACACAAAAGGTTAGAGGGTAATTTACAAAGGTTCCTACAGCTAGCAAGTAGCTAAACTGGGATTTAAGCCCAGGTCTGGTTAACTTCAACGTCTGTGATCTGACTATTAGTCTAGATTGGATGGTGTTTCTCCTGTTGTCTCAATGTTAAGATGCCAAGGATGAATGACAATGTAATGTTTCTTGACTATATACACACACTGCTCTCTTTCTGCTCTTCTTCCTCCTTCCTTTTCTCTCCCCACTTCTTTCTTTCTCTTCCTCACTCAAGACCTCTGATTAGGCTAGAATGGGAATTTTTAGGTAATAGATCACGAGTATGAGAGATGCACCCTAGATTTAAAACTGTCAACTCAATGTCATCAACTTCTTACCATATTTATTTATAACCACATAACAAAATGCCTGTTGTTTATATTGGCTATGAAAATGGAGAGGCTGGGCATGGTCTACCTACAGAAGGCTGGCTACAGTTTGGTTGCAAAGGACACCATAAGTGTGTAGAGCATTGGTGCATAGCTTGAATAACTGTGAAATTTCAAGTTGGTTGCACAGATTTGCCTTTTAAGTATGAATCTTTGACAGCCTAATGCCTTCACATTAAGTTTTTCTTCTGCAAAACCATTGGTTAGAGTAAGTAATGACAGAACCAAATACTAGCTTGGTGTCTCTGGTTAGTCTTTTGCATTCCTGCATGTTTGGGTTCTTTGTCGGTGATTTATTTCCAGAAACCTATTTGATCATTCACTCTGAAAATGATGAAATAGAACCTTATGGAGGTAATTTAGCAGCTATCATAAACATTTCCTATATTGTCCATTATTTCATCAGGTAGTGAATCAAATTTCTCCAAAGTATTTCTGACTTAATCTAAACCCCGTGGCTTCTACAGCAGCCTCATGCATCACTTAGCACTGGAACTCTCTTTGTGTTCGCTGCAGCTCTATCTGTTCTCTAGACTGAACCTGCCCAGGTTACTCATCTTCTCTCATAGGCTTTTGCTTTCCAAGCCATTTATTATGTTGGTTGCTCTCCTCTGAACTCTTTCCAGTAAGCTGGAAAGCACTTTTCTATCCAGTAATACCATGTTATCATGGAGACCTCAGAGGTCATATCTTGTCCAGAAGGGACCGTCTCAGCCCCACAGGCATGGATTTTTTCTTCATGGTTGAGGTGGTTGTGAGTATTCTGACTACTCTGCCTAGGCACATCCTAAGCATGCAGCAAGTGGGAAGTGGCTTAGGAAGCAGGTGTCTGCATGCTTGGGAAGAGTCATTGCTTATTCTGATGAGAACTAATCAGTTCAATTTCTCTTGGGGCTACTTTGAACTACTGCCCTTTCCTAATTCCAAACACCAAAATTGAGCGATAACCAGCAATTACTGAGAGCTTGTGATGTGCAGGGCACTGTGCCGAATGCTGAACATCTATGGACTCATTTAGCGCTCACAGTATTTACCTTGCATAAGGTCGTTTGCCATCACTTTACAGATGAGCCAGCCGAGCTGACCCAGGTTTCATGTCTAGGAAACAAACCAAAGTGAATGTGAACTCCTGGATTTAACCGTGAGCTTTGTTTCTTTAACAGTATAGAATTGCATAAGGGAACTCAAAACATACACTCTTAGCTCAGATGGTAACATTCCTGATTCGTAAATTTTCATTATATATATGTGTGTGTGCGTGTGTGTGTGTGTGTGTGTGTGTGTGTGTGTGTGTGTGTGTAACAAGCTTTCTTTTATTTTTAATCAAAATAATTTATTTTCTTTCTCTTCTTCCTCCTCTTAAATTTGGAATCTGTTTTTTTTTTACTATTGTATTTATACATTAATTTTTATTTTAATTATTTTACTTTTTCATATTTTTATTCTTGACAAGTTCATGACTCTGTATACTAAATTATAGACACTTCACCCCATTACCCTATCATGACTTGCATCCTCTCCAGCTGAATCCCCTCTCCGGCTCCCTATGTAGTGGGTGTGTGATCCACAGGGTTTAATTGTGGCTTGCTTGAGAAAGACTTGGGTTATTGACTGGAACATGGGTAACATACCAGTGGCTATACCGCTGGGGGTGGGCATCTCCTTCCCCAGTGTCCCTTAACTATTAATCAGCGAGGGCTGGAACCATACAAGTCCTGAGATGGCAGCAGAGCCAATGTCGCAGATCCGCATCTTGTGTAGGTCACAACAGCTGCAGTGAGTTTGTGTGTACAACTGCCATTCTTTCTTTGTCCTGGGCAGAAGATACTGTTTCACAGCATGCCTCCGTAACCTCTGGTGGGTGCTCACATTCTTCCTGCATCCACTTCTGTGGTGTCCCCTGAGCCTTGGAGGGGCTAACATAGATGTTCCATGTAGGGATGAGCACCATGCAGTCCCTAATTCTATGCACGTTGACCAACTGGGAATTTCTACATTATTCACAGCACAAAGAAGCTTGATGAAGTCTGAGAGCAGCATTAATCAAAAAGTGACTACTAGCACAGAGCCCCCAGTCTCAGCATACTTCTATGTTTTTAATTTATGATCTCAGTTTATGAATTGTTTTCCTTGATTCACCTAGACCGTATTCATTTCTGTTTGTTTTCCGTTCTGTTTTTGATCTTTGCATTCGCATTTATTTATGTAGCTTGCATGTATGTGTGTAAATTGGTGTATCAGTGAAGGGCAGAGGATATCCTGTAAGAATGAGTTATGTCTTGTCACCATGAAGAAGGTGCTGGACCTCATCCCGCGTGACCCTGTGCGGGTCTTATGCCTGCTGCCACATTCTCTGTGAGTTCATATGTGCATCAGTTCTGTGGCGTCTAGAAGACACATCCTTGGAGTTAACTATTACCGCTGGCTCTTACAATCTTTCTGCCTTCTCTTCCACTTGGATTCCTGATCCTTATCAACAAGGGTTTGGTAAATGTACCCCACTCAGGACTCAGCGCTCCGCAGTCTCTTACTTTCTGCATATTGCTCAGTTGCATAAATCTCTCTGCCAATTACTGTCTTTCTACAAGAAAGAACTTCTCTGGGGAGGCATGAAAGAGGTGCTGAGGTAAGAGCGGTGTGTCATCAGGGGCCATTTCATGGCTATGTTCCCTTAGCAGAATAATAGTATCCGTTTTTTTTTGTTTTGTTTTGTTTTGTTTTTTGGTAGATCCATGGACTACCTAGTCTCAGGTTTTTGACTCCTTTAGCAGTGTCAGGTACAGGTTCCATCTCATGGAATGGGCATGAAATCTGATATTTAATAAGTGATTGGTTACGTCCAGGACATTTGTGCCATTATTGAACAAACATACCTTGCAGTCAGGTTGCTATTGCAGGTCACAGGATTTGTAGCAAGGTGATATTTATGATTACAGTATTATTTTGTTTTTTAGTCTTTTGCAATATGATTTACCTCTTCACTTTATACATTCTTTAAAAACATTCAGTTTTTGTAGCTGGAGTGTTGGCACAGAGAAATAATCTAGATACTCAGAAGGCAGACTTAGAAGGACCGCAGCCAATTTGGGGTTAGCCTGGTCTGCTTAGCGAGTTCAAGTGATAGTCTAGGCTATAGATGAGACTGAAAACAGAGAAGCAAAGTTAGCTTTTGTCTCCTTCCCTTCTAGTACTAAATATATTATATTAGACTTCTGTTAGACTTCTTGATACTGTTTCTATGGTCAATGATGCACACAGGGAGGAATGCACAGTCACATGTATGTGGGTGTATGTGTGTGTGCATTCTCTCTTTGTGCCTCATTTTGGAAGGCTTGTATTGTGTCTTAAATTTGTTAGGTTTTATAGTGTGTGTGTGTGTGTGTGTGTGTGTGTGTGTGTTGATTTTTTGATGTTGTTTTGTTTTGTAACTCTTTCCAGGGTCTAATTTGTCTTTGTTTTTTTTTTTTTATCCTTTTATCCTGCTTTTTTAAAAAAATCCTTTCAGTGTCTGAAGTAGTATGAGTTAAATGTGTTTAAGGAATAATGACCATGAAAGACCCCCGAACTGGGGAAGCCCCTCACTCTAGTACCGAGAGAACACGAACCCAAGAACTCACAGCCAATCTTGCTGCAATCAGGCAAGAGGTTTATTGGGGGGGGGCAGAGTTTTGGGGACGACACATATCTCATGCAGGAGATAGAGGAGGCGACCTCGAACTCAATTGGGGGACATATTTATAGCGAAAATTACATAGGTAGTTAGCAACAAGTGCATAGCAATTTCATTGGTTTATTCAAATTGGCACATTCTGCCTATTTTGGACACGATTCAATACTAGGCCACTCTGTTTTGGGGCACACTGACCTTCATACTAGTTTTTCTCAGGACTGCAGAGTCAGACCTCATTGAGACCAGGTGGTCTGCGGTTTTTGTTCTCAGCCTTGAGACATACTTGTCCTCAAGGCAGGGTTAGTGGGTTAGTGGGCTTGCTTAAAACTTTAACTCTTTCAACAAAACTGAACCACATGAATCACAGAGAATAAGACGAGTAGCTGTTGATGAGGGTTGAGAGCAAAGGGTCTGAGAAGGCTGTGACAAGGAGCTTGTGAAGGAATGTCATCGGAGAGTGTGCCACAGAAGGACGATATAAAATCCTGTTTACGTTTTAAGATTTATATTGTAGTTGACTGTTCTGTGGTTGGTAAGTTTCAGGCTTGTAGCGATGGGAGGAGACCAGTCGGAGGGCTTTCCAAAATGTCAGTATGGAAGATTGAAACTCTCTGAACATAAAGTTAACAGATGTTTGACAGAGAGAGGAAGAGAAGATGAGTCAAGGAAGGGAAATTTGGACAGTTAGTCAGGAGGTTGAGTTCATGACAAAAATAGCTATAAGGAAAAAAAATCCAATGAGAAAGAGTAACTGGTAAGATCCCCAATTCCATATATCTGAGACATTTAAAAACAAAGTTGTCTACTAGTCAGTTTTAATCATCTGTGGTTCTGTGAGGCAAGCTTCCTCTGTGATCCCAGATCGTAGGCGAACATGGTGTCCATGCTGTCCCGTATTGATGGTACTTTGGAGGAAGGAAGGGTCAGGCTAGTGTCCAAGTAAGGCCACAGAGAAAGGAAAGCACATGGACCAGCACAAGGTGACTCATGAGGTGAACTTATCTTGAGGATTTTGGAATATGAAGCTGTCAGAGATGAGCAAAACTCAAGAGTTCTTTCAAGACTCTCAGAATGAATAAACAGTGGGGTAAACATTGGGCTTTCCAGCCCATGGGGGACAATGGTTTGAGCGAACCCATTTGAATCTGAAAGGACAGGGTGACCTAGGTTCCTGGTCATACATGTAACCAAGGAGCCACAAATAGCCTTCTGGTGTGTAGCTATGTCAGCAGCACAGATTTTTAGGCTTATCTTTCCACATATTTTCCCAGCCATTACTTTCATTATCAATTACTTCCCACATGCACTTGGCAAATATACACTGACAACCTTGACTTTTCCATTGCCAATCTCTCTTACATACCCTTCTGAGTTTTCTTGAGGTGGTAATGAACAAAACTTACTTTCCTTGGGTGTAAAAAATGATTTCAATTACTCTGATTTCCTCATTTTGTAATCACAAAATTTATGACATAAAGACAAATTCCTGACAAGGTAAAGATTGGCTGTCAATCAGAATGCCTCCTAAATATTTTGAGTACGGCAAGGGTGATTTCCCAACGGCGTTGGAAGGATGTTTGTTAGGATCTTTTAAAGTTTAATAGACACTGTTTTGGTTGGTACTGCTCTGGTTGGTTTTTGTTGTTATTTTGTTTTGTTTTTTGTTTGTCAACTTGACACAAGATAACTGGAAAGAGGGAATGACAATTGAAAAAAAATGCTTCCATAAGATGGAGAAAGACTGTAGGCAAACCTGTGGAGACATTTTCTTATTAATGATTAGTACGGGAGGGCCCAGTCTGTTACGGGCAATACCACTACTGGACAGGTGGTCTTGGGATGTAGAAGAAAGTAAATGAATCAGGCCACAGAAAGCAAGCCAGGAAACAAAACTTGTGTTTCAGTACCTGTCACCAGGTTCCTGCCCTGTTTGAATTCTTACTCTGCCATCCCTCAGGAATGGATCAATTCCTGGAGATATAAGGTGAAATAAATCATTTCTTCCCCAGGTTGTTTTTGGTAATGACACTTTATCATGATCGAAACTTTAACTAAAATAGATATAAAACTTATAATCTGTGAGTATATATGACTAGTAGATCTATATTTTGTCTATCTATGTATCCTACAAGAATACTTGTAGCGTATAACCCAAATCAATAGTGAGAGTAAAATGTGGTATGTTCAAACATTTGAAATATGTACAAAAACTGAAGCACACATAATATAGATGAAGCTCATAACACAATATTGAGTGAAAGTTTTGTTGTTGTTTACATAAAGATTGAAAACAGCAAAACTTCGCTGCGATGCCAGGAGTCGGGAAATTAACTGCTCTGGGGTGTCATTACTAGAACCATTCTCAGGGAATTTTCTGGAGTGCTGTCCAAATTCTGTTCCTCAATCTGGGAACAAGTTACATGCATAGATCTACATTGTAAAAAGGCACTATAGCAAATAGTACCTTGAATAAAAATATTTACTTAAAAAAAATAGAAGTAAAATCTACTCTATTCCCTAGGTTCATAGTTTGTTTTAAAACTGTTTTGGGTACCCAATGAGTGTTTGGTGATGATTATGTTTATTTAAAATTTGATTTTATCATTTTCTTAGGTGATGCTTTTTAGTGAATATATCAGAATGTCTTTTATTATATAAAAACAAAGTAAATGTTTATATTAAATAATAGGCTCTATCTAAACATGAGTTATAGTTAGACAAAACTGGCTGAGTCATCATACAGTAGGCTATTATTACAAAGTCCTGACTGTGAATAAACTGTCCAGTAGGTAAAGGTGATAAACTTCATTGCACTAAAAATATAATCTAATTTTTTTCAACATTAAATTTCAAACTTGCTTGATTGGGTGGCATATAGCTATGTTAAACATAACCACAGCCTTATTCTCTAGAAACATTCCATCTGACCTGCAAGTAGCAAAAACGTACAATCATTGTATTATTTGCCTTAAAACCATTCAATATGATAATAGTGGCTTCGGGTTCTTCTGATAAATACTTTTGCACAACCTTGACTCCTTTCTTTCTAGCGATCAAATAAAAAAATTTTTAATCCAGTTAATTCTGTTTTCAAGTCATAATTCAATTCTATTTAATGGCCCCAATCGTACTATTATTTCTTTTCTTCTTCTTCTTCTTTCCTTTTCTTTTCTTTTTTTTTTTTTTTTTTTTTTTAGTGTAGAATAGAGTTTATTCAGGACATGGGGAGGGGAGTTAAGAGGGTAGTAGAGACAGAAAGAGAGAGAGAAAAAGAGAGTGAGGGAGAGAGAGAGAGAGAGAGAGAGAGAGAGAGAGAGAGAGAGAGAGAGAGAGGAGGAGGAGGAGGAGGAGGAGAAGAAGAAGAAGAAGAAGAAGAAGAAGAAGAAGAAGGAGAAGAAGAAGAAGAAGAAGAAGAAGAAGAAGAAGAAGAAGAAGAAGAAGAAGAAGAACGAGGAAAAGGAGGGGGAGGAGGAGAAGGAGGAGGAGGAGGAGGAGGAGGGGCAGGAGGAGGGGGAGGAGGAGAAGGAGAGGAGTAGAGGCCAGCCATGAGCATGTGGAGGGGAGGGAGGAAATGAGGAGAGAAGGGACAACACGGGAAGGGGAGAAGAGAGCAAGACAGCAAAAGCTATCGTTTATTTTCTTGTCTAGAGTTACAAAAGGTACCTAACTGACCACCCTGCTGCTGTTCTTGTTTTCATATAGTCTATGCTTTGTATAGTGCCAAAGCAATTAAAGTAAACAAACACCAGATTAGTGTCCTAAATGCCCCTCACATGGCTCTCAGTTTGCATAAAGACCCAAATCCCTTCAAACAGCCCAATAATATTTCTCTCCCCACTCCCATATATTCTCCTATATGTGTCCTCACTTACTAGGATTCTTTATCACTGGGCACTAATTCTGTGAATGCATTAGGCACACTATATCTCAGACATTTTGTATTGCTTCTATTAGCTCTTCCTGGAATTCCCTTTCCCACTATCAACAAATCTTATTTCACTGCATCTGTGCAATGATGGAGCAAATGTTCTTTTCTCTAAGTGAACATCCTCATTCCATCTGAAGACTCTTGGATAATGAAGGAAGAAACACAAGAAAGAAAGAAGAAATGATTCCTGTCTTCTTCAAATTGGAACCTGTTGGGTGCCACAGGTATATACATGGAAAGTTACAATGTGCATGATACAGTTCACAGTAGAATTGAAAAACACAAGTTTATCTAGAAAAGAAAGAGTAGAGCGTATGGAGTGAAGAATAAATTATTCTTGAATACTGAGAAGACTCAGGTCTGAGTATACACTTAGGAACAAACAACCTAACTGAAAAATTTGACAAGAATATTAACTACTAATTATATTCCATTACATATGTGCCATGTGTGGTGATTTGAATATGCTTGGCCCATGGGGAGTAGCACTATTGGGAGGTGTGGCCTTGTTAGAGAAAGTGTGTTACTGTGGGAGTTGGCTTGGAGACCCTTCTCCTAGCTCTTGTCCTGTTGGCCTTTGGAACAAAATGTTGAACTCTCAGGTCCTCCAGTGCCATGCCTACCTGGACACTGCCATGCTTCCTGTCATGATGATAATGGACTGAACATCTGAACCTATAAGTCAGCCCTAGTGAAATGTCCTTTATAAGAGTTGCCTTCATCATGGTGTCTCTTCACAGCAATGGAAACCCTAACTAAGAAACCATGGTTATTTTTTATTATGTACCTGACACAACTCAGAGTCTTGTGGGAAGAGAGGATGTCAACTAACAAATTGCTTCACAGATTGGCCTTTGGCCATAACTGTGATCCACTGTCTTAATTAATGGCAAGAGGGCTCAGGCTGCTGTGGGCTGTACCATCTCTCACAGTTGGACCTGAGATTTGAAAAAAAACCCTAGCTTGTTATGAGCCAGAGATTGATGCAGTAAGAGCATTCCTCCATGGGTTTTGCTTTAGTTCCTGTTTGAGCTCTTGCCGTGATTTTCCTAAGTGATTGATTCTGACCTGGAAGCATAAGCCAAACAAACCCTTTCCTAACCTGAGTTGCTTTTCACCTGTTTTATCGCAGCAACAGAAAAGCAAATTTGAACAATAGAGAATATCAAAAGGACAAGTGATAATCGGAACTGACATTTGTGATTTTAAGAGCATAGCAAAGAAGCCAGTTGGTAGTTGATTGCATAGCAGTTAGTCCATTTATCCAACAAAATAAGTATCTTATATTGCATTTTTTAAAAAAACAGAAAATAATTTCTAATAGTTCCACAGACCAAGTGTTCCAAGATCAAGATTTCAGTAAATGTGACATCTGATAAGGGCTCACTTTCTGGTTTATATATGGAGTTTTCATGCTAGTCCCTTGCATGGGAGAGAGAGGCTTATTTTAGATCTTATTCATAAGAGGTTCACTTGCATAACCTAACTACCTCCCACAGGCCCCAGCTGTTCATAACATCACTTTGAGGATGGAGATTTCAATCTATGAGTTTAAGTAGGATTTGAACATCTAGACAGTCCCATCCATGGGTTGAGAACTAAATGTGAGCTGTGGAATTTGTGAGTGTATTGAAGTAAATTATTCTTTCAAGAACTTTGCCAAGAAGGGGAGATAGAAGGTGACATAAATAAGAAGGGATTTAATTTTGTGCAGTACAAAGAAGGGAGGCAAAGTCTGAGAAAATTAAACTCTCATGGAATTGAGAGAGATGTTGCCATGTTTAAAGACAATATGTACACTGAAGTATTTAAGCATGTTGCAGTTGCTGGTGGAAACCCGCAAAGTAGAAGGCCTGAATAAGTAAAATATTGTCTAGAGTTTGAGGATGTTTGTATTATTTACCGTGTACACTTTGATGAAACACAGCCAGTGCAGAATAAGGAGGAAATGTTTCTGTTGACTCACACCTTCAGAGGTGTTTCAACTCCATTATGGTGGAGAAATTGTGTTGGAATTTTTGGCAGACTCATCTCATGGTGGCCAATTGGGAAGCAGAGAGAGTAGGGCCAGGAGTGGAATACCCAGTATCCCTTTCAAAGGTCTACTCCCAGTGACCTATGTTTGCCAGTCAGAGCTTCAAAACCTTTAAAAAATAAAACCAGAAACTCAAAGTAGGTGCTCAAACACGAGCCGAGGGGATTGGGGAGCAGCAGGTCATACATAAACTATGATAGTTATATTCGGTACTACCTTGAAGTACACAAAATTAAAGGACACTTAGGAATGTAAGAGATAGGTATTTCCAAGAAATCTCTGATGAAGAACATAACATTTTGTGACTGTGAGTAGTTTTCCTTGAACATGGCCATTTATTTATTTTACAAAGGCTTAAAATTTCACTTAGCAGAATAGTCACATTCATTATTCATTGGTGTGTGCGTGCGTGCATGCGTGTGTGTGTGTGTGTGTGTGTGTGTGTGTGTGTGTGTGTGTGTGTACATGTGCTGGAAAGTGAACTGAGGGCCTCACACATGCTAGGAAAGGCTCTCTACCAATAAGATATTTCTATCTTCTTTTAGAGACTTTCAACTATTTGGCTTTATCTTAAGATCTAAAAGTTTTTATTTTAACCTGTTATAACTTGGAATTCACTTTGTGGGGTCTTATTTTATTTTATCTACATTCAAATATTGTAACCACAGCTACTATAATACAAAGCAATGTGTTTTCTCTTCTACTGAACATGCCCTGTGGATGCTTAGCATTTTCTGAGTCCTTTGTCTATGACACACTGAAATCTCTGAGAATGTTTAACAAGGCTCTGGGCTTCTCTCCAAATGGATAGGTACACATCAAAGTCACTGGTATAGTAAGAAGGGATTCGTAAATTCAACTGATTTCAGACACTTTCTGTACCCCACCCACTTCCTGTCAATTTAAGACTCACATTAACTTATTTTGAACTAGAGGCAAATTTTGGTTTGATTTGTAGAGCTTGCCAAATTTGTGTTCAAAGTGTGTCTAATGTTATTGGAAGAGAGAGGAAGTGAATTGCACTCAAACTTCCTTTTGAATTTTCAAACCATGACCTTGGAAATCCTGGAGAAAACCATAACACTGAATATTATTTGTCATTATATATTATTACCTGTTATTATGAAGCAGCGATTATTTTGTATGATGTGATGATTAGTGAGACCTTCCTCTATAAAGGTGGAAAGCAGATGTGCGTTTCTGGTAACCCTATTCTTGGCTTTGGTTTTGGTGCTTCTTTTATACTTTGGGCTTTGTAAAAGCATCAAAAAAATTTGGAAATAGACAAGAAATTAGGAAATAGACTATAAAATTTTGCCTATCAAAGTTAGCTGTAGAGCCACAAAAAACCACCTTTGCCTCGAGATAGTCACATTACACATTCCAGGAGTGAATCTTACGTACCCTTGCTCTGTTGCTGATGCTGTTCTGCCTGCACTCCAGCAGTATGCGGACCTTTATTTGTGCTGTCACATATCAGGACACTACTGACCTGATACGGCACCTGAATTGTTGGTTCTCTGCTTAGATGATCTGTTGCTAAAAGAAATGAAACTAGTGGAAGTGGTGTTCAGAGTTAAGACACAGATGAACTTTGTCCCCAGTGGTTATGCAAGAGTCTCACTGGACAAAAGGGAACTGTCACCAGATGGAGATGAGAGTGACAGATACTGTGGCCCTAAGAAGTAGGTGAAAGGAAGAGAGTTTGACCACAGCGGCTACATGAGGCCCTTTGTGACTGTCTTTAGTTACTGTGGTTGTCTCAGAGAAGCTACCTGCTTCCTGATGCCCATCTAGAAGAGGCCTTTTAGGGAAAATTACGTATTTCAACTTATTATGAGTTGACTTGTGTCTTTTCCCCATCAGTCGAAATGTAAAGCAGTTGAAGTCCTAATCTCTGAAAGTGACTGCTTCTAGAGATAGTGTCTTCATAGAGTTGGTCAAGTTAAATGTAGATCACTGCAGTATGCCCCAACCCAGGATTCACTCTATTGGAAGGGAGGTTTGGTCACTGGGAAGCATGAACATGAAAGTGAAGATAAAGAAACTACAAAAAAAAAAAAAAAAAAAAAAAAAAAAAGTCATTTCCAAAGCTAAGGAGAAAGAGCTAGATTAGATACTTCCCTCATATCCCACAAGAAGCAATAACCAAGTAGAAAATTTTGACTTCAAGTACATTTCCCCCAGAACCACAGGAGGATGGATTTCTATTGTTTAGGTTGGTTGCATTGAGATAATTTGGTTTGGGACCCCCAAACTAACATCTTGGCATCTTTGTTTCCACTTTCCTTTTTGCCAGTTATTTCTTATCTTCTGTCTATGGAAAGAAGACTTGTTCTCACTGCCAAGGCATTATTCTAAATTGTTTCTGCACTAGGAATATGTCCTCCATCTTCTCTTCTGTATGCTCATTAGCCAGGAAGGATATCCCTGCCTCTGATGATTTCTGCCCTTGGATTCCATCTGGGGTAGTACATAGAAGCCAAACCACCAATTCTCTAAAGGTAAACAGGGCCAAAGATGTAAAAGAAAACACCAATTAAAAAAAAAAAAACCTTAATTGCTATTTGAATAAAGTCATACGGCCACCAGCTGAATGTGGGTTTTATCAATAGTTTCCTGGAGTGGACATCTGTATCATTTCCCCTTATACCGGTGTTTATGTAACATCCGAGAAATTAAGTAAAGCATAAAGTAGGAGAACAGAAAGTTCAGCGGTTGCCTAGGGTAGAAGAGAAGGATGCTTTCAGGACCAGTCATCCACAGGGGAAGCACCAGGACACAGTCAGGGAAAGGATCTTCCGCAAATCCCTTGACACCATTGGTGGTTTCCAGGGTATAGCTGAGAGATCAAAGGTTTGTGGATTTATGTTTTTAGAGACAGAGTCTTTATCAAAATGAAATATTTACAAAATAGCATAGGAAAAGTCAAGTTGAGACCCCTCCAGGGAGAATTAGACACAAATGGAAACAAAGCAAGTAATATACCTAAGCACTATGTTTGTCAGGAGAGTTAAAAGTGCTAAGTGCCTAGGAAGAGGCCTAGTATCTGGTCCTTCGAAGAAAGCTGCGACCATCTGCCTGCTCTTCGTCCTCCTCACCATTGTCAGATGTCACAGACACTGTACGTTACTTGTAAACACGTGTGGCAGGACTGGGGATGATCCATCTCAGGATGCCCGTGCAAAGGCCTTCATTCATATCATTTTCTAGCCCCGTTTCTCTAGCTCCATCTTAGTGGAAATTTCTCAGTTATGAGATAATCACAGGGCTATCAGCCTAGAAAGGCCACCAGAACACTAGACTATGGTTAAAAAGGCTTTTAATGGCCAGCAACATATTAACAATTAAAATGTAATTAGTGTGGACAAAACAAAAGTTCACATCTTTTAATTACGATTCTATTTTTTAACAGAATGTTTTAATTATTGTTTTCTTAACTCTTCCCTACTGTCTCTATTGATTTGTTGCCAGTGTAATTGTGTCACCAGGACCTCCCTGGTTCTTAGTGAGTTACCCTCAGGGGCTCTGTCTGCTTCATTGTTTTAAAGTAAACCACATCTCCTAAATACCTACAAAACAAAATCAAAAGTCAAAAGAGTTTTTTTTTTTTTTTTTTTTTTTTTTTTTTTTAAAGAGAGAGGGAGAAACAAAAAAAACCAAGACATTTTGAATCTTTATACAAAAGGAAGCTAAAGACAGAGCTACAGTTTGGATTTTTTAGATCCAAAAGAATGAATTTTTTTTGTTGTTGTTCTTGATTTAAAGCAAGGAACAGCCAAACGACAGGTTTAAAACTCATTGTGCTGATCTTTCTGAGGTGAGCTTCATGTGAGTGATTGGAACCCTGCAGAGCTCAGCCTCAGCCCACCCATCAGGAACTGAAGTGTTCTGTTTCATCTTTGATTTATGAATGTTTCCAGTTACGTATTATTTGGACATTATGAAGAAATATTTCTAAAGTAGACGATGACAACGAAGTGGAGATATCAGCCTAGGTTTACATTTGGAGTTCCTAGACCATGCAAGCCAAGAGAAGAGAAAGGTTCAGAGAGGTGGTGGCCCCAAGATGGCAAAGGTGTGAGTGGTGACTCAGTCATTGTGTGAGCCTTGGGCAGATGACTCAAAGTTCTGAATTTGGGTTTTATTATGTTAAAAGGATGGTAATGTTTCAGCCTACCTTATCTGGTTGTTGTTACAATTTAAATGAGACAGTGCACAAAAAAATATGTATATAAATGTATATAGAATGTACTTCCCAAACTATTAAATAACATTATAAAGCTAGAATTCAGTTAGTATGTCCACAAATGCCCTCCCCCTGTTCTTTAGAAAAGATAAAAGTGTCCAGAGGGTGAGAGGGTGCTCCAACCAGGAGGGTAAATTGGGCCCTAGTGTCTTCTTGGTTGAGTATGTTCTTTTATTCCCCTGTGTGGAATAAATGGTCTCCTGGAGCCACACAAGACTATGAGCCCCTTCCTTGAGGCAGGCCATTCTAACGGTAGCTTAGGCTACTTTTGGTTTGGGTTTTAGAACTTAGTACATGAGAGTTTTGAAGCAATGGTGTAGTGTAGTGCTCATGACTTCCTGGCGTGTCTTATTGTCTGTCTCTTCCTTTCCATTTCTCAGACCTTGTTCTTGTTCTAAAGACTAAAAAGCCAAGGTGGCTTCCTCCTACAGTAAAGGGTCTGTTCCTACAATTTGAAAAATGTGTTTGACCTGGCACCATCTTCTACCAGTTTCTGGAAACACAAACAATGCATGCTTTCCTCGTTGGTCATCCTCTTTGTCATTTTCTCTCCAAGTGAGTAGATCTCACTCATAGTAGACAGTGTCGCTGACAGCAGTGAATTTCTTATTTGGGCAGAAATGTTACTGTGTGTAGCTCTCTAGGGGCACAGAGGGACAGCATCTCAGAAACAGTGTGAGTAAAACCTTGAGTGTTTTTCAGCCACGGTCAGTCTGGAGTCCCCCCCCACCCTTGATCAGAGGATGTCTACACACCATGGGTTCCTTGCACCTCCACTTCCTGAGCCTAGTCACCAGCATGAAACACCTTCAGATGGCTTTTCATTTACTCTGTCAGCCCCTTTGAGTCTGGACGACCTCTATTACGGCTCTTTGTGGTGCTCTATAAAGGTTTCTTGAGGAGGGTGAGGAGGAGGGGCTGGAATCTGCTCATTATCCATGGCATGTTGAAACATGCAAGTCAAGCAAGTCTGGATGCTTTCCAGGCTGAGAGATACTGTGCCAACGGGCTTAGATTGCAACTGCACCTTCCTGTGAAAATAGAAAGGACCCAGGGGAACACTGGCCTCATCTGATTAGTCACCCTTAGCAGAGACAGTTAAGTACTGTGCTTCCATGCACTGCCTGTATGTGCACGGCATATGTGTGCACTAGTGTACCATGGCACAAGTATTGTATGCCATAGCGTTTCTGTGATTCCACAGCTTCTAAAAGAAATGTGGTCATTATTGCAACGGAGTGACAGACAAATGGTTAATAATCAGTATGTGCCTTCTGACATTATGGTTTTCAGGTTTCCTACTTAGCTTTACTTTCTTCCATTTAGAAAATGCTAGTCCCAGCCCCCAGTGTGATCTGAGTCATTACACCAGACCTACAAAACTGCTGCAAATTAACATCCACATCCACTTACAAGCACAGCAGGCCCAAAGACAATACAGCTCGGTCAGCTTCTGTACAGTGGTAAGGGCCGTTCAGAGCAGGAACTTCACGGTGGATTTTATACTTTCACTATGGAAAAGAAGAATCATGACAGTTTGATAACTTGTGCCCATTCTCTGCATTTGGTCCTCCCTCGTCCCCTAATATTTCGCACCTCTTGTCTTCTTATTATAAGGAAAAATGTGAAAGGTCAACAGCTTATGAAAAATGTTATTCATATGATGGGGCTTGGGTGAAGCCTTTCTGACAGTGCATAAACAGTGGGCGAAACCTGTAAGAGTTAAACAATGTGTAAAGATCTAAATATCTTGGCAATATCATTTTTAATGTACAGAGATCAGTATAGAACCTTATTATGAGTCAAGAAAAGGACAAAAGAAAAACAGAAACCCTTGCCGACTTTTCCTTTTTAAAATAGCAGTAAAGTGACCCCAAGAAGAATGGAGTAGCACACATGTCACCAGCTGTATCTTCTTTAATATCGAAGGCACTGTTAGAAAGGGGCTAGTTAGCAGCTGCAGCTTGGGAGGGAGGAAGACTTGCCCCAGAGCTGAAACTTTATATGCCGAGCTGCAATAAAGATCACATTTTATGATAGAGTTAACGTAAATACGTGAGCCACAGGGGTTCTCATGAAAACATCAGGGGATGAAGACTCGACTTCTGGAATAAGTCTTCCTGTTTTATTTTCCTCATTTGGCTGAGCCCACTTATCTCTAATTATTCTTTAAATAAAAGGGAAGTACCCCTTTCATTTCATTTCCTCCGAGCTAAAGAGCAAAGGATAAACCTTTGAAAATGGTCTCTTGTCTATAGGCTTCATTAAGGGGAAAACAAAAGCAGACACCAGTGTTTTGAGGTTTAGCCTAATTTCAAATGAAAACAGAATCTATAACCACTCAATTAATTGGTGACCTCACTGGTTCTGTGGATGTCAACACACACTCAGACGTTGGCTATCTCTGGCAAAGTGGAGGTGGGTGATGGGATCTAATTCACAGCAAAGATAACCATTGGTTTCATTGGTGTGAGGAGTCAAAGGGGCTTGGATGAGACCAGTGAGGTGACAGGTGAGATCCCAGACATTGATGATGCCAAATAGTGACAATCAGGAGGGGATGGAGACAACCATGAGTGGGCACAGCTCCTGTACCAGGCTCTCTATCAGGAATGAATGACCCTTGTTTTGCAGTACTGATACTGAAATTTTGAGGGATCACAGGTTCCATTTGGAGGGGGATGAATAGCTACAGCCCTTAAGATGGACCCCAAAGAACATTGATCCTTTAAGCTCAGTGGGTCTCACATGTCATGTGTTCACACTGAGATGCTACCATCTGAAAAAATAGATTCATTAGGAAAAGTCACTCTCCTTTGGTCCATTTAAATGGAAGCTTTGGAGTAAAGGCCACCCTGCAGGAAAGTGTCTTTACTCTCTTCCAGCCCAACGTCACATCTACATGCGAACATTCACCATTTAAAGCAGAATGCTGTACTTAAAACCTGTCCTCTCTCACCTCATGCTTGCCAAGGAGCGATTGAGAGTGACCCCCTTATCTACTGCCCACTCATCTGTCCTGCATCAACGCCACGTCAATGCTTCTGGTTGCCAAGGGATTTTTGATGCCTCTCTTTCTCAACTCCTTTCCTACGATAGAAAACTCCAGTTTTATCCTAAAACTATATTGCAAACTTGATTGCTTTTTACTGCTTGGTAGCCACACACCACAAGCCTGGCCTCACTTAAACATTTTGATTACTATATATCACACTAATAATGGGTTTCATGATGACCTATCTATGCATATACATAATGTATTTTGATTATAGTCAGCCATATTACCTCTCTGTTCCCCCACCCCCACCCCTGCTGATCCTTCTCCTTCCCACAATCTTATATTTTTTTATAGTTTTTGTGTCTGACCCATCAGGTTCAACTAAGGTTGTTTCCGAAGCTGGCACAGCTCACCAGGGCTACACCACTAAAGAAACTGTCTCTCCCTTTCTCAGCAACTATTAACTGTCCACACATTCTCAGGGAGGGCAGGGCCTGGTGAGTCCTTCAGCCCTTTCATCAGAACATTTTCAGGCTCCTTCTCTTGCAGGTCTTGTGCATGTACTCTGAGCTGCTAGACCTCAAAGTGCAACAGCCACACAAGAAGTGTGAAACACAAGACAACCCCAGCCCTTCCTTCAGCTCTTACATTTACCATATCTGCCCCCCCCCCTTACAAGGTCCCCTGCGTCTTGAAGAGCAGCTTGATTCAGTAGGTACCAACCCACGAACTGCTTTCATGTGGAGATCTCTCCTGACAAATGAGTTTGTTTGCCATTATAATCTCTTTCCAGAAAAGGAGAACTGTATATCTGACTGTTTGACTTCGTGGGTCAGGCTGCTTATCTGCCATCGTGCCTTGAGTCTTATATTGGCTCTCTCTGCTTCTAGCCCTGTGGCTCATTCACCTCTGTGTACTCTTCTTGTAGAATCTCCACCCTTCTTTACATTCACAAAAAGAAAAGGGCTTTACTGTGGCTCAGGAATCCCACTGAGGTCAATCTCAATCCTCTCCCTGGGTACACATTGGCTTCTTTTGTTTCTCAGCCCTACTAGGCCTTGCAAACCAGACCAAGGGTTCCCAACCAGTGTCTAAAAGGAAACATTTTTGGTTGTCATAAGTGGTCTGAGTCGCATGTGCTACTAGCATCTCGTTTGGATTTACCCAGGGATAATAAACTGCTTATTACCCTAGAAATGGAAAAGCCATGGTTCCCATTAGGATTGTTTAAAACAATTTTTTCTTACTGTCACCCTGCACTGCATTGATATAATTTTCCTGGGAGTCAGGTCTCACTGAATAGATACCTGGTGGATGTAACTTTTAGGACAGGGAGAGACTTTCCAGCCTGTTTCTTTTAAAGGAAAGTTTATCTCTGAGGAAAGCAGTGTTCGAAAGGTTTGAGAGGCATTACTGATTCTCACAGGCCTGCAAAGCTTGCCTTCGGACCTCCCCCTCCTCCCAACCTGTTTCCACCATGCTGAAGCTGCTCATTATACCAGGAGTCTGGAAGTCCAGTTCAAGGGGATCGTACAGTCTAAGTAAATTATGGGTTTGAGGTTATAGAAATTTGTTGTCCGGGCAAACACTCTGGTTCCTTCTCTTTCTTCTAAGCGTGTAATACTGATTTGCTATTTAAACATCTAATGTGTCCTCTCTGCATGTGTGTCCCTTAAACCTAATGAAACAAAAATATGGTAATGGTTTTCTTTGTTTTGATGGCAAAGTAAGGTTGCTTGCAACACAGGGAGGGACGCTGGGAAGCGGCTCTCTACTTTTAAGCACAGCTTTAAAAATAAATCTTCAGAAAAATACTCTGGAGACATCTCAACAAATGCCCTGTGATCTTCAGCTGAACTGTCAAGTTATTTTTTCCCCCTTTAAACATCAGTAGCTTTATTGCTTTTTTTAAAAAGGCAATTTGGGAGGAATCGGTAATTGCAGATGATTTCTATTATAATTTTTATTTCTGTGTTAAATAGAAGAAAAATAGAAGGCACAGGGGGATGGGCTAGTGGTTAATGGGCTGGTGGTTAAAGGGTTGGCGTTGCAGGCACCGGGCCTGGGTTCAATCCCCAGCAAAATGCTAGATGGCAGACAAGCCTGAGCTCCCTGGACAGAAGAGGCAGAGAGAATCTCAGCGAATTTGTGAGCACCAGGTTCAGTGAGAGACCCTCTCTCAAAGAATAAAGTAGGAAAGGAATGAGGAAAAAACCATCATTGTGAGCACCAGGTTCAGTGAGAGACCCTCTCTCAAAGAATAAAGTAGGAAAGGAATGGGGAAAAAATCCATCATGGACCACTGGTCTCCATGTGTACTTACAACTCACGTGCTGAATTACAGAGAGAGAAAAGAAAGAAAACCAAAAAATAGAACAAACAAGAGGCTACAGAGACGTCTCCGTGGCTAAGAGCACTAGTCAGTCTTCCAGGTTTGGCTCCCAGCACCCACATGGTGGCCTACAACCGTACATGCCTCCAGTGCCGGAAATCTGACTCCCTCTTCTGGGGTCCACAGGCGCCAGACACACATAGTCTATAGTACAGGAGAAACACCCATACATATACAATTACGACAATTTAAAGAAAAACTTAAAGAATAAAAACATACCAAGACATAGCCTCTCTTTATCTTCATAAGATTTGAAACCATGTCAACATTATTAATTCTTAGAGACTCCCACAGTCCCAGAAGATAAACGTGGACAGATGCATCCTCGTGGTTTGGATGTAGACCTTTGATGTTTTCTTTCATCTATAAATGGCTTTCCCCAGCTCAGACCAATGGCAGCAGAGCTGCTTCTGAACGTAGAAATGATTTTAAAAGTCTGTTACCCTGAAATCATAAATCTGAGAAGGAAGTTGTAGACTCCTTGGAACTCACCTTCTTTTACAGAGAACACCCTGCTAGAGTTCCGTGAAGGAAAGGACCACCGGAAAGGGGTGTGCACCACTAAGACATATCTTTCCCCAACTTATAGGCACGGCACTAGTATTTTTGGTAGTTTTGTTTCATTATGGGGCACATGTAGCAAAGTAATTTTATGTATTTTATTTAGTGGGGTGACATGGTTGTGCGACATCCAACTGGAATAGCTCTTGGGGGCCTTGACTTATTTTCATGGACAAGGTAGAAACTAGATCATGAAAATTATCCGTGAGAACAGCACAGATTTGAACACTAGCCAGTCTTTCTGGCAGTGTCTCTGCACAACAGTATGAAGCCTCAGTCAGAGAACTGTGCACTGTGGCAGGTGTATAATTCAGAGCAGGCATTAGATTAGGGTTCTCCGAAGAAAAGGCTTTCGAGAGTTAAGACGAGAACAACCCAGCAGAAGGCTCTTAGCTTTGTGGGTTTTTTTTTTTTTTTCTTTAATCATAACAAGTGACCTTAGGAGACGGTTGACCGTGACTATAAATCTAATTTTCCAAATATAATACGGTCTTGGTGATTCAGAAGGGGAAAGAACAGGTTTTAAAAACAGCTCATGTTTGGGGATAACAATCAGGCCTCCTTTTCGGCCCTATAGTGATATGTGCCAGAAAACACAAGTTGGCCCCCGGTTTGATCTCTCCGCAGATGCATGCGTTCTTTCTTTAGCCAGCTGTAGCTAATTGCAAGAGGGCCGCCTCTTGTGCTCAACATGAAAGGGAAACCTGTAATTTGCTGCAACAGACCATCCCACTTCTGCCATGCAACTGCTTTTCCTGTCATGTCAAGGAGTGGATTTCTCAGTGGCACCTCAGAGAGAAGGGGGAAGGAAGATAGGGGGAGAAAGGGAAAGAGGGAAGGAGAGAGGAAGGGGTAGAGAGAGAGGAAGAGAGGGAGGGAGGGGCAGATAGATACTTCACAGTCCCCTCAGTTACTTCACATAGGTCAATTAAAGAATAAACTAGAAACAAATTTCCCTTTGCTCTCTGCCAAGAACACATTCCTTGGTGTTTATGTACAGTTCTTTGAACCAGTAACTCTGACTTACCAAGGTATAGGTGTTCACTGAGTGTCGAATTCAGTATAAGATTCCCTTCCGTTGAGATTGAGAATTCTGTTCACATGTGCGTGGAAATTTTTCCACTGAAGACAGAGTGAAGACATCTACACACACACACACACACACACACACACACACACACACACACACACACAGAGTCCTCAGTATGAGCCTCAGAAGGTCCTGCAGATATAGAATAGGTCCGCCTTGCTCCCTGCTCTTTGTGAACAGACTGTTTATTGAAATGTTTACTAGATGTTCAGCTCCTAAGGAACTGGCTTCCCCCCACCTTAAGGTCCACATGCAAACGCTTGTTAGCAGCAGGCCCCTCTTTCCCTGGGTGGAAATTCAAATCCAAAGGCATCCTACTTTGCAGGGATGGAAAGGAACAAGTTGAGAAAGTGCGGCGTGTGTTTTCCAGTTGACTCATGTTCTCCTTCAACAGCACTTGTGTGTGAGGGGGGTACGTTTTCTCTGAATGCTCTGACAAGCCTAAGAAAGGAAGCCCCAGGACACCAACTCACCAAATGAGGTGTGCGCACCACACAGGCATCTCCAGACAGGGACATTCTTGTGGTTAGAGGCTCACGTAGCACCTGGGGCCACACAGGCTAATCGAATTTTTGTTAAATCTCTCCCCCCCACGTACAATGTCCCACACCCAGGCTCAAGCTGCCTGGTTAATAGAGGTCCCCACAGCAAGTATCAGCCCCTGGGGTCCTTGCCACTATCCTTTCCAATCTAGATTACATCCTTCCCAGTGCTCTTGGAACTGTTAGGTGTATCCCAGAGTTCATGCAGGCAAGCCAAGCTGCCCGTGGTGACACTGGTGTCACCAAGAACCTGACAAAATGTGTCCTTATAAGTTATTATGACAACTAAATAAAGAACCATATCTGCACACTATATATTCCACTGTTCTATGTATTTATTTACACAAATATGTGTTTATTAATGATGCACGGAATGCCTCAGAAATAATGGGCTAGTGTTTGGTAGGAAGAAATTCATGGTATGATTTTATGTATACCAATTTCTTTGATGTCTACTTTTTAATCCTTCATGGAAATAAGGAATAGAAAGGGCACTTTGTGGCCTCAAAAAGTGAGCAGTAGCCAATTCCAATCTAAAGCCTTCTCAAATGAGCATGTGTTCTTTGCTGACCCACTGTCCGGTAGGATGTATTTCCCTGACAAGATGGCACACATATGCCCCATTGCGTTTGTTTTGTTAAGAGTTTCCACTGATGCCAGAAAACACCATGCAAAAGCAAGTTGGGGAGGAAAGGGTGTGTGTGTGTGTGTATGTATATGTGTGTGTGTATGTCTGTCTGTGTCTGTGTGTCTCTCTGTGTGTGTCTATCTGTGTGTGTGTGTGTATGTGTCTGTGTGTGTGTCTGTCTGTGTCTGTGTGTCTGTTTGTGTCTGTCTGTATGTTTGTGTGTGTGTCTGTGTGTGTGTCTGTGTGTGTATGTGTCTCTGTGTGTGTGTCTGTCTGTCTGTGTGTCTGTGTGTGTGTATGTGTCTGTCTGTGTGTGTGTCTGTCTGTGTCTGTGTGTGTGTCTGTCTGTGTCTGTCTGTGTGTGTCTATGTGTGTGTGTGTGTCTGTCTGTCTGTCTGTGTGTGTCTGTGTGTCTGTGTCTGTGTGTGTGTCTATCTATGTGTGTGTGTCTGTCTGTCTGTCTGTGTGTCTGTGTGTGTATGTGTCTGTGTGTGTGTCTGTCTGTGTCTGTGTGTGTGTGTGTCTGTGTGTGTCTGTCTGTGTGTTTGTCTGTGTATGTGTCTGTCTGCCTGTCTGTGTGTGTCTGTGTGTCTGTGTGTGTGTCTGTGTGTGTGTATGTCTATGTCTGTGTGTGTCTACTCTATAGAAATTCTACAATTATAATTTTATTGAATTCTCTTCATTTTCAAAGTCTTTGGGTCTTTGGGTAAGAAACTCATATTTTTCCCTAGAAAACTTAGAGTATACAATATTGCACGTTGTTAACATTCACTCTGTATATAGTCTTGGGATAAACTGTTGATAAATTAATCTTGTAAGGCTATAATTCCTAGAGAGCTAGGTTTTGTTGCTTCTCATGTAAAAATACTTAGTTTTTTATAACACCCTTGAAAATGTATGCTTATGTGCTTCATTCCAAGTAGGTTCTCAGAAAATCCTTTCAGGAATTGCACTTAGAGCACCTTGGTGGTGACATGTATCTGTGACATGACCACAGGTACTCAAACCATGACCATGCAGCTAGGACCAACCCTTGTGGAAAGCCAGTATGCACAAACACACACAACTGCAGCCAACATATGACTTTAAGAATTTTAACAATATTTAATTTGATTGTATTTACTCCAAGAACATATTTAAGTATTTGAAGCTACAAATAAAATTCTTCAGTTTTCAGAGTTTCAGAGTGGGACTAGTTCACATCATCATCGTTAGTTTTGGGGTTCTCGTAAGGATGATACAGTTTAAAGATTATCTTCTTAGGTATATTAATTGATACACTTATTTTGAGGTCTGACCTGGGAAGAAACTGACTCTTGAAGGCAGGCATGGGTAGCTCAGACCTGTTACAGGTGGGATACATAGACAGGAGAGGTGTACATTTAAGGTCATCCTTGATATAGCAAAACATTCCCCCAAAGTCAAAAAATGATTTATTTGAAAGACAAGATAACCCAGCTATCGAAAACACCAGAAAGGATAGGGTAGAGCACAGTCTGGGATGAAGAACAAGACATAATGGAGGGAAAGAACAAAGGGAGTTGTGATCTAAAGGACTCGTGAGGGAAATGCAGGTGATTCAAGACTGGCCGGAGGATTCAGGTTTCTGTTCATCCTGGATTCTGTTGGTTTTGCTGAGTCAATAATTTACACATATTCCAAGTACAGCTTTATGAGGCCCATGAGTGAAGATACAGTCTATATAACCAGCAGAGAGAGTGGAGCCGGGGGAATGAAAGAGATACTTGTTGGGTACTTGCTAGATACTGGGCCAGGGGCTCTACTTATATAAAATGTACCCTTAATACCCATATACCCATACAATGAAAGGACAGCACAGTTTATTATATAGATATATATATATATATATCTTCATTATATAGATAAGGACATCAAAACACAGAGTATATTAATTATTTCACTCATGACTATATAGTGGATAACTATTGGAATCAATATTTGATTCTAAACAGGTCTTGTGTCAATCTCACACTATTAGAAACCCCCCTTTGAGAAATGTTATCCTTTTCAGAGTCAGAGAGCTACAGAATTATAACTAGAGTTGATTTGATTTCTATAATATGGCTCAACTTATACATGTGTAGATTCAAAACTTCCTGAGAGCGAATCCATTCTGTTGAAGAGATACAGGTTATACAATACTACTGGTGTTCCCGTGTCTCCCCCTTTTCTCTCACTGCTTACAGTCTTCAGGTAGCCCCGGTCTGCCCTTAGCCATGAGAAACCATCAAATACCAGAAAGTCCAAGGTAACTTTATGTGGCTAGGCGTTCTTCAAGATCCCTTTTAACCCAGGGCAAAATACACTAAAAATGCCTGTGGATACCAGACAGCTTCACTAGGAATAGTTAACCAATGGTCCTTCCGGACTGACTTTAGAAGGCAAAAAATTCTGTTCCACATAGAAATAAAATTCGAGGAAAATGCAAGGTATAAGCACTTACGTATCGCCCCCCGGATTATTTGCAATGGATTTATGTGCAGAATATGAGCACACAGCTGCTTACAGTTTCAGATGCGTCGAGTGAACGTATCTGGACAGATAAGGATCAGACGACCCTGACAGCCTGCGGCGCTGGGATGCACCATGAAGCTACTTACGCAGCTCTGCCCACATCAGGGCTGTGAGGTACAAAGGTCTTCCTGTTGCTCTTTTGTGTTACTGTGACAGAGAGATTTGTGGTTAAAGTTAGATGTATTTGCCGCTCACTTATACACACTCACCCACTCACTGAGTCACTCACATTCACACACACTCATACTTACTCATACTCATATTCACACACACACACTCACTCACACCCACTCACACACACTCACTCATACTCACACACTCACACACATTTATTTACACACACTCACTCACTCATACACTCACTCACACACTCACACACACACTCACTCACTGAGTCACTCACACTCACACACTCATACTCATATTCACACACTTACACACTCACACCCACTCACCCACTCACACACATTTACACACACTCACTCACTCACTCACTCATACACTCATTTACTCACTCATACACTCACTCACACACACATGCTCACTTAAACATACACTCATATACACACTCAGGTGAGCACATACACACACACACACACTCACTCACTGAGTCACTCACACTTATACACACTCATACTCATATTCACACACTCACACACTCACACACACTCACCCACTCATACTCACACACACTCACTCACCCACTCACACACATTTACACACACTCACTCACTCATACACTCATTTACTCAGTCATACACTCACTCACTCACATACTCACTTACTCACACACACACACACACACTCTCACACCACACTCACTCACACACATGCTCACTCAAACACACACTCACATACACACTCACTCAGGTGCACACATACACACACACACACTCACATTCACCCACATACTCATTCACAAATACTCAGGCACACACATACACACACATACTCACTCAGGCAGTCACTCACTCATCCACTCACACACTTGTTCACTTTGGTACTCACTTTCTTAGGACAACGTGCCCAGAGTACATTCAAAGAACATTAGAAGACCGATGTGTTTCAGTGTTCCATGATATTTACCAAGATATTTTATAAGAAATTTTTTCATATAGTGGAGACCTTAGACTTGAGATAGATTTCCCCCTAGAACATGGCTGCTGTGTGTCTCATTATCCCCCCATTCCACGTTTTCTTTGGTTGTCATGTGCATTCATGGTTACTATGCTGATAGTATGTGTTTGTGTGGATCAGGGAACTTCTAGCTCCCACACTGGTTACTTCTTTGCGATTTTGTCATCTTTATGAGGTATGTTGTTCTTACCATGTATACTGTTCTTCCAACAAAAACTAGCATATGCACACTGGAATCCAGGCACTGGATAAATGGATGAGCACAGCTGTGACTGAGCTATCCTCCATTTTTGTTGCATGTGTGCTATTTTTTACATAGTACAGGCTTCATCTAGACCGAGCAGAGCCCAGAGAGAATGGAGTCGATCATAGCTGTGGTAGAAAGCTTTTGTTCCTGAGTTGGGAGAAGACAATGTGACATTTTAATTATAATGAACCTTGGAAAAAAAAAAACATTTCACAGGCTCTTTACCCTACCCAGTAATAATCAATTTTTGAATTTTTTACTTTATCATGTGGTATATATGTTCCTGAGTTTTTACCACGATTAAAGCACAAGTTAGCTTCTCCCAAGAAGGGCATTAACTATCCTATTATTAACTTAATGTTTCATAGTGGTTATTAAGGACCACAAAATCAAACAATTTCTTGAGATAAGATAATCTGTCATGGCACATTTATTTTATCAACAACAGAGGAGGTTGAAAGCCTCTGATGTCCAAGGTTACTCGTACCAACTCAGTTCTCATCTAAGGCGAGCAAATCCACCTATGACTAGTCCCTGTCATCACTACTCCTCTCACCTAGACTACAAGAAATGGCCAGTGTAGGCAGCATCCAATCAGAAAAGACTATGGGATGCTCATGGCACACTGACTCAGATATTGATACTCTGGAGTCTGTGGGATGTGAGCTGTGAAATTGGCCTAGGAAGGACACCTCCAAGCCTGGTTAGTCACACTTCAAATCAGAGGTTAGGAGTCTGTGGTGGCGGCAGGAAGAGGAGGAAGTGCTGGCAGAGTTCGTTTGAAGAGAAAACCTCAGCTTATAAAACAACACACATGTGCAAGTGTACACACACACACACACACGTGTGCAATACACATGTACACATGCATGCATGCATGTACACAATACACATGTACACACATACCATCTTTGACTTTCCCCTAGTTTTGAACTTTTCAGATGTAGAACATTCAATACCCTGACTGAGACATAAGGCAGGATTAAAAATTTTCAAAATGTTTGAAAGAAACTGAGAGGAAACAATAGCATACCAGGCAAAGGAACAATGGCAGCTGTTTTTAATCGTTCATAATTTTTATCATCAGTATAGTTTATTGTAAAGTAAAAATTCTCATATTGCATATTAACGTTTCACCAAGTGGAACCCTAAACTTACTCTCTTTTCAAATAGCAAGTATGTAAGAGTAGGCATGCAGCACATTCCCAGTTTCTTTGCAGCAAATCAAGCTTCGTCCTGCTAGAGACTCAGTGTAGGAGGTCAGTGGCCAGCTAATGACATTCTGCTGGGTTGGCACAATGAGATGGCCTAGAAGACACTTGACACTAACAAAGGTTCGGATCATTTGTAATCACAGGAACAATCATACTGGTCACGTGTAATAAGACCTAGCTCCATAGCATTTCTGATCTTCATTTTCTCTTTTGAAGCATGGAATCTTATTATATAACCCAGGTTGTCCTGAACCCCACGATGCTCTTCCTTCAGGCTCTAGAGAGCTTGGATCACAGGTGTGCACAGCCCCATGCCAGCTGCAGGGTCTCACTGGTCTGGGTTCCACTTCACATTTACTGTTACAAATCAGGCAGCAGGGACTAATGTCGTCAGTAAGTGATTCCAGAGGACTCTTCTGAAGAGCCTTGTAAGCAACCTTAGTGATATTTAATAACGTTTTGAGAAGTGGGCATATTTTATTTCACTTTTTATAAACTTCTTCATAACAATGTCAAGCTTCAGAGATCACCCTTACCCCTCATAGACTTTGAAGTGGACTCAGCTTCCCCTGTTTTATGCCATTCTTGAGATATCTCTATAGCAGATGCCATTAAAAAAGTGTTTGGTGACAGAGGGAAGCTGTTCCCCATTTGTGTTTCCATGTGGAAAAGTCCAGAGTTTTTGATAATAACAATTTCTCCTAAAAACAAACAAAATAACTCAAAGAGTTTTCATTAAATTTTCTCTTTCAGTACAATTTTACATCTATTCATAGTACATTCTGGTAAGGGTCATTACTAAATACCTAATTATCATCACTGATACTTTTAGAGTAATGATTACTTTTATTTTGTCACATGCCAGACAGTGGTGGTTTGGGTGAGAATGTCCCTCATAGACTCAGATGTTTGAATACTTGCATTGCTATGGGAGGTTTAGGAAGTGTGGCCATGGAGGTGGGCTTTTGGAGCAGCAAATATTAAAAAGTGAGATAACCTTTTATCCTGCATTAGTGCAGGCAGCCATAGGGCCATAGGGCACAGCGGGGTATCTGTATCTCAGTGGTTCCACACGTCCTCTAAGTCCTCACAGACACCGGCTTCTTTTGACCCAGGTACAGTTCGTTCCACTCGTCCTGGCTGCTTTGTTCCTGGTGGTCCACGGCCGTCCCAGCATGTTGTTTTCACTCACTTTCCCTTGGCATATTGTTGCCAAGCCTTGCACACACACATCCCAAGTCTGTGGTGGGCTTTGTGCATCCAGCCACTACATGAACTCAATTAATTCACCACAACAAAGAACACACCAACTTACTCTGATCCAATTGGTATAATATAATTTGCCCACCTAGATAAGTCAAATGATCCTGCACACATTTATTCCTTATAAAATATTCATAACAACCTTATCCATATAGAGATGCTCTAAGAGAAACATCCATGTGTGCTTCCATGTTGTCTCCACCTGAACCTGCCACTTTCTCCTCTTCTGCTTTACCAAAACTTTGTTCCCACCCACTCTCTACTGTCCAATCATGTATCGCCTTGACATCAAACCTACACATCGCCCTTTCTGTTTACTTAAAAAAAAAATTACCCCAAATGTAAGCTATGTCCAACCATTACTATTTGAAAATATTCTAAATGACTATGTTTTCTCAGAGTTAATTAGCTTGGGTAGGCTATAAAACTAAATTAGTCTTCAACTCGGTCAGAAATCTGAGAATGTCCAAATATCTAAAAACTTAGGTAGCCTACACGGCATCCAGAACTGAGACAGGGTGTAGAGACAAACCTCCACTAGCAGTCCCTGCTAGCAACATGTGAGAGCAAGTCTTCAGTCTTCTGGCCCAGGATCACTGACAGACTTTTGAAATGCAGAAATTTTGAAGAGCTGATAATTTGGCTCGACAAAGATTATCTGTTGACTATTCTGCAATGTGTCCCTTTCTGGACAGTATTAGTCTGTATATAAAATAGGCAGTGTTTGGGCGCCATCCTATTTTATATTTATAGCAACAGGCTTTGAGACTTTAAAGACTCTTTGTGTTTCCAGCTTGATTTTTCAAATTTGTACTTAGAGTTCAAGATGAGATCTCTTGGTATCCTGCTCTAGCTGTCACGTGTGCCTTCTCCCTCTACGCTGCCGGTGTAAACTCTAACTCCCTGGGACTGTAATCCAAAATGAATTCTTATCTGGTACTTACTAAATATGCCCTACATATTGAGGATTTTAACAGTGCTGGATATTTTTATAGTCTTGTGAATATTCTTGGCCTTTCCCCTCCCTATAGGGGAACAACTACTCTGAAACAGTTGAAGATTCGGGAATCTTGTTTCTAAACTGGACTGTGCAGAACCAGGGAAGTACTGTTCTCTGCTATTCTCATCTTCAAAATGGAGGTAGTGAACTTTTGTGTACTCTCCTTGGTGCACCTGGGGTAATAATGGTTTCCAACTTGGGTAATAATAAAAAAAAAAAAAAGCGATTCTCTGTCTTATCCAAACACAAACAAATGTTTCCTCCAGTGCTGTGGGTGGCTTTTTCTTCAGACTATATTTATTTGAGAGACAGCTTTTGCAGATGTCTGTAACAGCCTCTCCCAGTAGCGCAGTGACAGCTACAAATAAAGACTGAGAAGACCGTAGCTGCTTCTCCTCTCTAGGCTCTTGTCCTGTGTCCTTAGAAATTCTGGCTGGAATTGTCCATTCTACAAATCAGTATTTCCTGTTTTGTTTCCAACTTAGTATCAGTAAATTATTTCAAATCAGTAGTGCCTTCATTTTGATTGCCATGCTGCTGAACATAGCCTGCTCTTAATTTGACAGAACCAGAGTCCCTGGCTGGCTGGATGGAACAGAAATTTCCTGCAACTCTCAATATTCATTTCTGGACAACTTTGTAAGAAAGAGACTTTTTGTAAAATTTTATTTAAACCTCTGTGTTTTGGGGTTTTCTTTGGCAGCAGTTTAGACTTCATTATTATATGCATATTGAGGCCATTTACAGTTACTATTGTTATCTTAGTTCTGGAACATTTTGTATTTTAATAATTAAAATTTAACTGTGGAGTTTATTTGGGTTTATGTGTGTACTTTTCCCAGGAAGGTTTACATTTTTTAATTGATGGGCACATTTATACCATTTTCCTTTTCATTCTCTTTTATATTTGATTTACAATTGTATCTCTTCTACTTTACCAAAAGCACTATTCTATTTTTCCTTTTTTGAAATAACTTTTTCATACAATATATGCTGATCAGACTTCTCTCTTTTCCAACTTCTCCCCATTCTTCTCCACCTCCTCTGTCATCCAGGTTCCCATCCTTTCTTCTCATTTGAAAACAAACATGCATCTAAGGAATGACAGCAAGGTGAAATAAAAGCAAACACGGTGAAATGGGAAAAATAAACCATCAGAAGAAAAAGTAGCATGAGAAGCCTGTGGTATATATACACAGAGACACATATTCATGCACATACAGGAATTTCCAAAGAAACACAAAACTGGAAATTAAATACACAAAGGACCTGTAAGGGTAAAAATCAAAATGCCCTGATACAACATTGCATAACAAAGAACCTTCAAAGGTACTCTTAAAGTTTATTAATTTTGTGCAATACTCTGGGCATCTGTCCTACCCTTAAGGGTGAATTGTTTCCCCAGTGAGACTACCTTGGTGAAAACTGCTTTTTCATTTGTGATTATCAGTTGGAGCTAACTTCTGGGTTAAGGGATAGAAGCATGTGGACACTTCTCTCAGTTCTAGGACCCCATCTGATGTAGAGAAGCGCAGGCCCTGTGCATGAGGTTACAGTTTCTGTGTATTGGTCATGTTGTTATTTGAGGACCTGGTTTCCTTACTGTCTTTCAGACCTTTTGGCTCATGCACTCTTTCTATCTCTTCTACTGTATGGTTCCTCGAGCCTATGGGGGAAGGAATTGAATAGGCAAAAGACATCCAAAAGACATCATTATTTGGCTTTGAGTCTCTATTTGTTGCTATCTGCCATAGGAAGAACCTTCTCTGATGATGGCCGAGCAAAGCACTGATCTATGACTATGAAAAAAGCAGAATCCCCTTAGAGGTCATTTTGTTGCTATGTTCCTTTAACAAAGCAGTAGTATTTGGTCATACCATAGATCCCTATCTCAGGTTCTTAGCCACTCAAGCAATGTTGGGTATAGGTTCCAATGCATAGAGTGGGCTTTATGTCAGACGTTGGTCTATTTCTACAACCTTTATGCCACCCTTGCATAATCATATCCTGAAGGCAGATCACTAATGTAGGTCAGAGGGTTGGTGAATATCCTTCTCTTTTGATAGCATGCAGAGTGCTTTTCACTACCATGATCATTAGTCAACAGGGTGAAGGCTCTAGATAAGCACTATCTTGACTTTCCTGTGCTCAGTGAGAATGTAGGTGTTGTTTTCAGCAGTAGGGCCTTTAGCTGCAAGGTATTCTGTTAAACCACATTCGAATACATCAAATGCTTTCTTCCTGCTTTTTTGTAATTATTCTAGTAATTCCCTTCTAAGCTGAAGTTCATCCTCCAGTTGTCCTCTCAGGAAGGGTTAGTGAAGTAAATAACTCTTCCCTGTTGAAAGATTATCTGTGTTCTTTATTCTTGCTAAAAGATCATAGGATCATATTTTCTTTCCTTGAGCATCCATATGGGTTATTAATTTTTGGCATAGAACACTATATCAAGCCCTTTATTCCTGTTTTTTTCCCTGTCCCTACATGCAAGGTTCCTTTATTTGGAATTTAGGAATTTCAGGATGATGCACTGTGCTGAGATCTGCTGGGTCAATGATTCCTGATGCATGCAATTTCTGAAAAAAATTACTTCACTTATATCTTTATTATTTTTTTTCTATTTTATTATTTTTTTTTTTGTTTGAAGGTTCTGATTTGAGCATGTAACCTACTCTCCAAAATCTATGATCTTCTCTTCTTCAGTTTAAGTAAGTTTTTATTTTACCAGCTTTTCTGGTGTCTGTGGATATTTTACGATGGTTTCCAAAGGTTGATTTAATCATATGTTCCCTCCAATTTTATTTTCATCTACAATTTTTCTGTCATTTCTTTCCTGATCTTCAAGCACCAAGAGTTTTCCACTGATTAATTAATTTATAGGCTTTACATCCCAGTTGCAATCTCCCCTCCCACACAGCCCTGCCCCCATTCTCTGAGAAGGGGAAGCCCCACCTGGGGCATCATCTCACCCTAGCCTACCGTGTCATTGCAGGACTAGGTGTATCCTTTCCTATTGGGGCCAGACAAGGTTAGGGTCCACAGGCAGGTGGTAGAGTCTGGGACAGCCCTCCTCCGGTTGCTGGGAGACCTGCATAAAGATGGAGCTACACATGTGCTGCATTCACACACAAATTTTTAACACTTATTGCCTTTCCAGCTCTACCCTATACTTTTTTTAAGTTCTGCGTTAGATCTTATAGAAGTGATTAGAGACTGATTTTAGCACTTTCTTTCAGTTTTACTTTATTTTAGTTGACAAATAGCAGCTGCACATATTTGGGAGGATTTAATGTGATGTTATGATGCATAAGTATATTTTGTAATTATTAAATTAGGGCAATTAGCATAGCCATTAGTTCAATTTTTTTTGATTGAGAACATTTCAAGGCCTCTCTCACAGCTTTTTTGAAGTATGTAATAATATATGATTGTGAATCATCATCTTTTTATTGTAACAAGAAGTCCTGTATTTATCTCTTCATTGTGAGGGACATAACCTTGGTAATTACAATGTGTCTTTCTGAGACCTGGCTCTGCTTGTTCACCCCATCTACATCCTTTTACTTCCCCTATGACTGCCCAGAAGAGACGTGTCCCATAGCAGAAGTCCCCACTACATTTTATATTTCTATACTCTCGTCTTGAGCCTGGAGTTCTCCTGAGATAGGCTGTTCGGCACACGTAGAAGTAAAAAGACTCCAGGAAACAAAGCTAAATGGGTAGAACCAGGCCAGTAGTCCCAGGAAATCTTTCAGGACATTGAGAAACAAGTCAATTTCGCTTCTGGCTATCTCTGGTGATCACTGGATAAAGAAACCTAACATCTAAATTCATTATGCTTTGCTTTTCTTCTTGGTTTCTTAGTATATGTTTCTTTTGTGGGCTATGAACCTGCTGTAATCACTTAAGGAAAATGGGGCTTCTCTTAGTCCTTGACTGAAATAAAAGGGCAAACAGGTGTTATCTGAAGGGAGAGATAAGAGATGAACAGAAGGAGCTCACTCAGACTCAGGGAGGAAGAAGTTAGGAGACAACGTGTGTATGGGAGACATCAGGAGCAGAGAAACACCCAGCTTTGCTACCATTCAGTAGCCTACAAATGCCCTCATAGTCCAGATCACTTTACCAGAGGTTTTAACACAGGCTGCTGTACAAAGTTTAGATGCGAAGGCTAGGGAGATCGGTTTTGGCTTTGACCGGACCCACCAGGTTTTGATCTTTAGGGATTATTTAAGGACAGAGCACTGCCTCTGGAAGAATGAGAAATGCAAATCATAAGAAAGCAGTCTATACATGTAACTCATGCATGCATATCTTCATCAAAGATGAAAGAGAAATATTTATAGCATCATTATGTTAACCAAGGATATAATTTAAAACCCTCACACGTTTGTTGCTCAAGTGTGTCTATTTATTGTTGGAGTAGTGACCCAGAAATGGGGTCTTCCAGATGGAGATTTAAGCTCAGTCTAAACGTCTGTAAGCAGTTGGTGGACCATATGTATCATTTCAAGTTACCTACAAATCACCTGCGATAAACCAACAACAATGGTTTGGTAATTTGGTGTACTTATAACTGATGGGTGTGTGAAAAGACTGAGATTCACATGCACACACACCCCATGCACATATACATACCATATACATGCATACACATGTACACACACAGGCACACATACATATTGTACACACATGCACATACCCCATGCACATATGCATATCACAGACATGCACACACATGTACATACACAGACACACACACATACCACACACACATATGCACATGCCTCATGCACATATACATAACACATAATTATATATACATGTACACAGAGACACACACAAACATATTGCATACACATGCCCATATTCCATGAACACATACATAACACAAGCAATGCACATGTATACACATATACTCCCCACATATTATACATATACACACATACACATATCCCATGCAAACATACATACCACACACATACATGCATACATTCAGAGAGAGAGAGAGAAGAGAGGGAGAGGAAGATTGATTGATAAAAGATAGAACATCAGAGGGTTGAGGATAGAGCTCAGTGGTAATTAAAGTATACGAAGTACACGTATAACATAGCAAGACCCTATGTTCATGTGCTCCGAGCATGAAAATACAAACAAGAACAGGGAATAACAAACTGAGCATCACTCAAGTAATTAACCAATGAATCAATCAGGCATCCATCTGATGTTCTATTCTCCTTAAGTGGTATGGATACAGCAAGAGCTACAGGAAGAGTTATTACATCAGATGGCAGTCAGAAGGCTTCCCAAGGGAGCAGAGACTTAAATGGGGATAACCAGCATTGAGACATACCGGGAATTTTAGGTACAACAGGAAGGCTACACTAGCTGCGGAAGTAAATGTAGAGTTAGAGGAAGATGCTGTGGACCACACTGGATCTTATAAGTCATGCCAAGCATATTGGACTAACAGAAGAGCCTCTGAGTAGAAGGCTAACATCATTTTCATTTTAATAGAATCTCTCACTAGTTTGTAGGGAATGAACTGTGGGTGTGCTGAGTGGGAATCCAGGTGGGAAGTAGGTAAATAGGGTGTAGCCTAGAGCTATAAATAACTATGAGGGGGGAGGGGGAAGAGGAGGGCAGGGAAGGGGGAGAGGGAGAGAGAGACAGGAAGATGACGTGGCTTGCAAACATTTAGTTATGGCCTATTAAAGTGATTGTAAGTAATAGAGTGGAGATACTGAGTAGGCGCTTGGTATACAAGCCATGAATCCAATGGACTACTCACGCAGTGGATAACAAGGTGGGAATTTTTTCATATACACGAGACAGGATAAGATCATGTGAAAGAATTCAATAAAGATGTACCAAGGCAAAGCAGGAGGAAAACCACCAGAGTGAATACAAGACAAAGTTATGGGGCAAAATGATCAGGTTTGAAAGCTTAAAAAGCCCACCATGGCCCCCAGAAGATAGTTACTACAGGAAGCCAGGTGACGGGTGCATACATAGGAGTACCCACAAGCATCTTTGTAATGTTTGTGTTAGCCTAAGAGGATTTCTAAGCAGACGGACTTAAAGGCAGTTAAAAGCAGCGGTAAGAAACACACCACTGAAAAGACAGCTCAGAAAAGCGCTTGGGATGCACCCACAGTTTGACGGTGTGGATCCCACAGCAGGCAAGGGTTAGAGCTTTCATGGAGGGCTGAGAGCAACTGGTTTCTGTCAGTGTTTTCTCGGGAGGGTGAGGGATGGACATGGCAAAACGAGTACAGACAAGCCTGTGAATGACTGAAACTCTGCGTGGACACTAGGACCACTCGCAGAGGAATATGCAGAGCCGGGAAGCCATTTAGGTCACAGGTAAAAGTAAACATGTTCCTCAGACCAATGCACTGCCCTTCCCGCTGTTCCTTATCATCATATCTTAAAATCACTGAATTGTACTTGTGACGATGGCTCAGCACTTTCTCTGGACACTCACCCTGAGTCACAGTTCAGTTGTTCTCTTTAGGGTCCCTTGCTCAGTCTCCGCTCCTCCACCATCTTACAGCATTTTGTATTATGAAAAGCATTTGTTTGGGATGCTCGTTTGTAGGTGTTAGGGGGATTTGTGCCTTTGCATATTGAAGGCACCACTACCCCACTTTTTAGAGATAGGATCTTAGACATCCCTGGGCCTTGCCAGGCCCAGGATCTTGGGGATCCTCCTGTTTCTACCTCCCTAAACATTGGGATTATAAACTCACGATTTTTTAAACTATAGGTTTGGAGATGGATCACATTGAGGTTCCTCTGCTTCTCCTGTGACCATGTTAGCAAGCACTCTACAAAGAGGCCCACACAGGCTGTTTTGTTCCCCAAGAAAATACATTTGCTGACTTTTAATGTTTCTGGAACTCCATAATATGTTCCAATTCTTGTATAGAATTGAGGTTCAGGTTTGTATACGGTAGGCAGGTGCCAAGGATGCACATGTGTGTTTAACAATTAGAGAACTAAATTAATTTAGGAACCATTGTAGAATGAATGAATGGTGGTTCTAGGTGATGAGAAGCTGCAGGGGGAATGGTGTGTGTATGTACTATGCACATCTTACAGCTTGGGAAGCTAGAGCATCCTGGCCGACAGTGTGGTTATGGACTAACTTCACAGGCTGACTCACTTCTGTGGCAGCTTTATGATCCTGTATCTCAATGATCACAAATTTTAATTTCTCTTGCTGTTTCCGTGAGCAACTCCTGCCAACATTTGTAACTAAACTCAGTCTTTCAGAGCCTGTCTTTGAACTCACAGCATACACAGTTGCCCAAGTGGTCTACAAGAAAGTACAGGGAGACTTCCCCCTCTCCTAATTGCTTTTCAGAACGATCCAACAGAAGCAGGAGACTAACACTGTTCCACAAAGCACATTAAAGGGGACAAACAGACCTCTAAACCAGCGGCTTAATTATAGTACAGAGCAGTGTGGCAAACCATGCTTAGCATTTCAAACCGCTCCATGTGTTTCTCCATAAAAAAGGAAAGCTCACCCTCAAGCCCACAAAGCTTCTCACACTCTGCAAAGGTGTCTAAGTGTTTCTTTTGTTTTGTTTTCAAGTTTCCAAATCCCCTTAATGCCATCAGAGCTAACTAAAATTTGTGACAGGTTTACCATGTTTTCCTTCATCCATCAGACACCATGGCCGTCCCTTGGCCTGCGTGTCTCCTGTCTTCTACCCTGTAGGTTTCAGGTGGTGTTCTTTTAGGTGGGAAAGGAGAGTGATGGTTTGGGTTTCCAAGTTAGTCATTTTCCCAGTTAAGACTCATCATCACCACCACTACCACCACCGTCATCAATACAGACATTTATGGATTCTGCTATCTTTGTTTACTTTTCCCATCTGCAGGCAACCTCTCTGGCTTACTTTAAATGTGTATGGAAACTTCTAAGAATGTTTTCAATTTGCATAACCAGTCAATATAAATTTTTGTTAAAAGTCAACATGAGATTGTTAAGATCGTACCCAATTTCTATGATTAGTGAGGTTGATTGTCCCTGGTGCTTCCTGCTGTTGCACGGTGGTACACATCCTCTGCTTTTCCTGTCTTCTTTCCTTCACTAGAGGACATGCAGATTGCCTCAACCCTCCCTTCAGTGACGAAGTTCTCACATATACCCACTTCCGGTATAGACTCAGAAATACCATTATCGAAGCATATGAAAATGATTTCTCTAATTCCATGAAACTGTTGTGTTGCTCTTCAGATCATTTACTTTATAAACTTGCCAGAAATTGAAGGTTTCTTAGTTCCCTCCATCCTAAAGATCACGAGAGGCTGTAAGATTTCAAACTGTTTGCAAATTTGACAGGTACAAACACTTTTCTTCATGTTTAGCCAATCCCTATGTTTTTTTTTTTTAAGTATCATCTACTCAGTTTGTTTTCCTATTGGTTTCCTACTTGCATATTCACCTGTAAATTTGCGTACATTTGCATATACATTGTAGCCTTCATGATTGCTATGACTGCAATGACCCCCTACATCTCTCATTGAAAATCTTCTTCACTGAGTTTTCAGGAGGTGATTAGATTGTGAAGATTCTGCCCATGAATAAACTATGAAAGATTAATATATTAATGGGTCATCTATGAGTAGGTAAGGTCGAATTTCTCTTTGTAACCCTGGCTGTCCTGAAACTCACAGAGACCCTCCTGCCTCTGCATTCCAAGTGAGGGGATTGAAGGCACACACCACCACTTCCAGGTTTTAGAGTAATGCTTTAATCTGTAAGAATACCTTCAGAAGATACTCATTTTTCAGCTTGGCCATTCCATCCCCCAGCATATAGAGAATAATGATACTTTGTTCTTTATAAAATTACCACGTCTTTGGTATTCTGTTGAAGCAATAGAATACAGATGGAAACTAATACAATGTTTTTACTTTGATTGATTTATTTTATGGGAGACAGGATCTTGCTCTTCATTCTAGATTCACTTCCCAATCACTTTGAACTCCAGGGCTGGTCTTGAGCATCTCTTGCCTCTTCTGAGTGCTGGTATTACAGGTGTAATCATCACACTTTTGTTGATTTTAGATGGAGTAACCATATGCAGGTCTTTGCTCATTGTCTGGTACAAAAACATACAAGTTTTCTGTGTTCTTAAAATGTTGTGAATATCTTCAGTCTATTGTTGACCAAATCTATTTCTGGTGTTTTAATATAGGCAGATCTACTAAGTTTTTTCCTTATTGTGTTCTGTGTGCGCATGTCTTCTGTGTCCATTGGCCTCAGGTTTTTCTATCCACCATCTGGGAACTGGAGATCAAACTCAGATGTCAAGCTTGACAGCAGACACCTTACACATTGGGCCATTATTTTCAGGCCCAGTTCACACATTGGAAGTTGTTTAAAGAAATGTGCCGTTTTTTTTCTCTCCCATTCACTTGATTCTGAATCTAACAGGGGGCTAAAGAGACTTTGGATAGCCTTAGGCCTACGGACTACAGTTATTTTTTTAAAGTAGACCAAGAATTTAATGTATAAGTTCAAACATAGCTGGGAACCAAAACTAACAACAACAAAGCTTCTTAGTTGGTCCTTTGTAAAGAACAAAATAGGAGATAAAATACTAGTTAGCTGATCAAGAGTGCGACTAAAGCTCAAATTAGAAATAGGAGGATGCTTCTCTTTGCAACAAATGAAGACACCCACAAAAAAAAAAAAAAAAAAAAAAAAACAAAAAACAAAAAACAAACACACACACACACACACACACACACACACACACACACACACAATCAATCAGTTTGCAGCATTGTAAAGCCCAGTCTCCATGAATAGTGCTACAAAATACCACCATGCCTAAGGCTCAGGGGACATTGCAGAAGAGAGGATGGAAAGATGGTATGAGCCACAGGATCAGAGACTTTGTGGTAAGATTGTGGCTTGTAGTAACATAAGAAGCTACTTCCCACACACAAGCTCAGCGACGATCACACCAAGCTGCATGAGAAAAAGCCCATGTGTCCTTAACTCTGTGCAAGAGCTACAGGCAACAGAGGACAGTGGGAGCAGGCAAGGTGATCCCACCCAAGGAAGAGCACACATATTGGCTGCCCAGTAACAACAGACATCCCTGAAAACATACATACAGGTAACATATGGGCCCAATAGGTTGTATTTGGAACTATATCTATATATCCATATGTGCATTCAATAGTAATTGATGAAAAAGAGGCCATGAATTTGATGTAAAGCATGGGGGGGGAGGTATATGGAAGGGTGTGAGGGGGGAGAAATGTTGTGATTAAAATTCAAAGACAAATAATAATGAAAGAAATGAGGGGGACAATTTGGTACTGATCTTGGAAAAATAATATGGATAATTCAAAAACAGCATGAAGTTATATATGACAACAAATTAATGATATGGAACGATCATTTTCCTGGCGAGGTACAAGTTACCAACTTAGCAAACAAACCGGTAACAAAGGACAAGCAAATAAATAAGCAAAAAGCTTACAGAACATAATTCTGTGACAGATGGTTTTCTAGTGTAGACTAAGAAAAGAGTATAATTTATTGATTAACAACCTGGTTAATGCTAGCTCTTCAAAAGCTCTGTAAAATACAGGAGAAATTTCTCAGCCAATTCTGTGTCATCAAATTACTCTGATATCAAAATCAGACTAATATATCACATTATAGACCAATGTCTTATATGAATATTGGTACAAAAATATTTTTTTGAATATTTCTAAGTTTAATTTAGTAATCCATAAAAGTTACATATCTTTTGACTTCTACAGAGAAAGAGATACAAAGATTATCTACCTACCTATCTATCTGTCTGTCTATCTATCTATCATATATCTACCATCTATCTATCATCTATCTATCTATCTATCTATCTATCTATCTATCTATCTATCTATCTATCTATCATCCTTGTTTCTTTGCCCATCTGTATTTATAATATATCAATATGTACAGGTACTTGGCTTATAGCATTGTAAAAGATGAAAACGTTAAGATCTACAGTCATTAGGAGTTGTTTGTTCTAAATTCCTGTGAAATGGGAAAGCTGACAGTATAAATTCTAGCCTAAGAGCCAAACGATCTGTGATGGAGGAAGAGATGAGGCCATCCTGGCCAGTCCACCAGCAGCATTTTTTTCATTGTTGTTTGAGTAGCAATGAGAGCCCAGGGTTTCTATTCAATGAGACTACTCTTTTTCTTCTATTGAAGAAATCTTTAGAATGCTGATCTCTAGGCCAGTGGAATATAAGGCCTTCAAAAATGGATGGTAAGAACAATAATGCAATATGTCCCTATCATTTCTACCCTTCAGATTTGCACTTCTGGGTCTTAACTATGCAAGAAACAGCACCTTATGTGGGATACTAATTCAGAGCAAGTAAAACCTTCTGAAGGCTATTGTGCTGGTTCTGTAAGACACTGCCACTGACTTACCTGCGGTGCTGACTTAGTTTTCTAAAACTTATTCCATTGTTCTATCAGTAGCAGCTGCTTTAGGATTGGGAGGTGTGGGGGAACCATGGCAATAAGAGTCGTGAATTCCGAAAGCAGGGATCTACTAATACATTTCCTTTTTTGTCAAGTTAGTCCATCAATTAAAACCAATGCTATATGGAATGTTATGGCAGTATACAAGGTGCCTGTACATGCACAGATAACAGTTTGATCAGAAGGATCACAGACAGGAAAGGCAAGATCATAATAATAATCTAGAATAATATTACAGGGGAGGCTAAATGATTTTTTTCAGTGTTGGAAGTGGGCCAGTATAATCATTGTTTCTCTGGGTGGCTGCCTATTGGGCTGATCATCACAATGAATGGTGCTATATTGTAGTGTTATAGTGTAGTGTATATTATAGTGTAGTGTTGTTCTCTGTTGATTAAACCCTCAACAATGGCACACCCAGGAAGATCTTGGTTAATGGAAGTTCATGCTACTGATTCCAGGTTTAGGCTATATCGTCATCTCCATGGTCACTTTGCTCATGAGCTCATTGGTTGATGACAAGGGAGTTGACAAAATCAGACAACTGGTATCCTAAGGACAGCTCATCCCCTCTGATCCTCTGATGCTGAAGTTATCCACTGGTAAACATTCATGTAAGACACAAATGTATTCTCATTTCCTATTCATTCAAAGAGGTCGGCTCTTCTAACCCATGTCATGATGTTGCCACTTTTCTAATCCTGTTTCTTCTAAGTCTATGATCATTTCGTTAACTATTTTCTGTAGCCCATGAATTGGTTAAGTAGTCTCATGTTCTTCCAAGCAGAGTTAACAATCATATAGACTGTTGGAGCATGTACTTTTACCATTGCCCTCCAGAAATAGCTTAGAAAGGGGGTCTGATGCTATTACTCTCTACTTTCAGGTGATCCCCGAGTATTATTCAGAGTCATCTATAAACCTGGCCATGTTGTCTTTCTTCTATACACTTATTGACAGGAGAGTGTAAGTCTATGATGGTTGAGAAGAAAGGCAGCATAGCAGTAGTGGTGATTGTAGCCATTTGGGTTACTTCTTCACATATCTCGCCCATGCTTTCAGGGCCCTCTCTGGACAGATCTCATGTAAACATTTTCATTTGATAACTGAATGCTGTTGTGCATATTCAACCCCATGCTTTGGTGGGTCAGACACTTAGTTCAGAATAGACAGTTTAGGCTTAATGGTGACATCATGTTTAGTCTCTACTGTGTCCCATTAGTAAACTTAAGAGTTGTGTCTCAAAAGGAAAGCACTTACCTGCCACTGATGGCAGAGCATTGTTCCAAGACCCAAAGCACCGTGATTTGTCTTTAGGGGTCAAGGGTTCCAAACAGCTTTCCTATAGACTTCTATCATTTCAGTCAACATTGTCGCTCAAGTAGAAGAGTGGGTGGTGTATTATGTGCTATTTTAATATTTGAAGACAAATAGCTAGAGTAGTATGCCATTTTTCTAAAATATTCAACAACCCTTCAACAACTACATTGTTACAAATCAGATTCAAAGATACAGAAGGGTCTGAGAGCTTGATTTTATCTCCTCACTAACATTAGTCTATTAATTTTCATTGTTTTTATCCTGTGGTTAACAGGTATCCTTTGATTATCTCTTTGGGTATTCTTTCTAGTAAATGATTTTTATGCCTTTCTACCTCTCAACAAAGAAGAACCGAGAGGTTTTATATTATTTTCTTGTTATTGTTGTTGACCTCTGGTCTTCAGTTATTTTTAACATTAAATTTTGAATGTTAAATTGGGCTAATTTTAATTTCAATGATTAGTACTATTTTTCATTTTAAAAATGATGCTAAAATCTATCTTTAATGAATAATTCTTATAGAAAAACAGGAAGTTTAATACCTAAAAAAGAAATAATTATGTGGGCAATATATAGCTATTCAAAATGTTCTCATATGTATTAAAATATGTAGGTTCTATTATATTATTTCAGATAGAATACATGTGTTTTGAACTTGTATTCATAATGTAAAAGCTTTTCAAAATGTGTGCTTTAGCTCTATCAAGGTTCCATGGCTCTCTCTCTTAAGAAGCAGTAAACATATGAGACAAAAAAAAATATTCATAAAGGATGTGCTTCCTAACTTACATTAACTAATTCTCTGTCCTAGTTACAGTTTCATTGCTGTGAAGAGGCACCATGACCAAGGCGACTTTTATAAAGGCAAACATTTAGATGGAGCTGGCTTACAGTTTCAGAAGTTCAGTCCTTTATCATCATGGTGGAGAAACATAGAATCATACAGGTAGACCTGATGCCAGAGGAAACAAGAGCTCTACATCTTGATGCAAAAGCAGTCAGGAGGAGATTGCACTCTGCAGGCAGCTAGGAGGAGGCTCCCTTCCCAACTGTGTAGAACTAACTTGAATATAGGAACCTCAAAGTGACACACCCCTACCAACAAGGCCACACCTATTTCAACAAGACCACACCTCCCAGAAGTGCTACTTTCTATGGGGCAAGCATATTCAAACCACAGGAACTGGATCAGTAATACTTTTACATTTAAATGATGACTCATTGTGTGTCAGCTGGGGATAAACTTCTTACAGAAATGGCCACACTATAAGAAGACTTAAGGAACTCAGAAAATGAGCCTTGGTTAAAAAAAAATTCAACTACAAAAAAGGAACTTTTCAGTATTCAAAAAACTCATCAGTATATGTAAAAAGTAGATTGAAGAAAAGGCCAAGTAGAATTAATAAAAATAAATAAATAATGCTGGAGTTGGTCTTTATGTGGTCTCCAAGTTTATAATTATGATTGTATTAACTCAGTTCATCTTCACGGCACCCTTAGGAGCTAACCATAGCAAAATGGTGTCTTCCACACAGAAAAATGACAGTTAAGACTCAAGCTTACCTGGCTTCATATTGTTTTTGTGATTTTGTGTATCTTCTGATTCCTGGATATGGTATCCTCTCCTCTTTAGAAAAGAAGACAGGACTTCTGTCTTTCCTCAGGGAAATCAAGAGACAAAGATATGTATTCTTTGTAATGGTTAACTCGAAGGTGAATTACTAGTTTTAAATATTATCATAGATAAGCCCTGGCATCAACTAGTGTGAATAAAAAAGCATGGTCTTCCAGTCACTTACCTTGCTTACATCAACTTTGGCCTAGGGAATGCCTAAGCCCAGCAAGGAGCTCCTTCGGCACCTAGATTTAGTCACTTAAGTGTGCTCATTCCTGTCCTTTCTACTAGGTACTTTCTCTTTCCTGTATTCATATCCCATTCTTAGTACAGGAGCAGTTAGGTGCAATAGGGACATCCCTAGTCAATGGGAGATGGGAAGTGGGAAGTAAGTATGAGGAAGTTCTGAGAGACAAGATAAGACACCTAGACTTAGTCTTATCAACTTCAAGAGAAGATGGAGGACTGTCTTTTCCCAGCCTCAACCATGCTGAAGAGTTCAAATTGACAATTGAGAATTGGTAGACTGTAAATGAAGAAAACATCGAAGGAGGGCAGAGGTACAAAGGTTTGCTCATTGGTCACACACCCACCTGGCTCCAATTAATATTTGTTAAAGCCAGATTAATGAGGGCCCATTTATGTGGCTGCATTTACTGTCATGTGGGTTTCTCCTGCATCGATATTAACAAATCTAACAGTAATAGACGACAGAAAACGGATGACTGAATCCTGAGGTTAAGCAAGCTTTTTTCCACTTAGCTCAGATCACTGACAGACAGGCCCTACGTGAGAAATGGAAAGGTTAAAGAAACAGCATGTATCGAAAACAAAAGATAAGTTTAAAAGTTTCCATCAAGAGCTGTTCTTTTTCAAGAACATGCTAGATATAGTCTCTCTCTCTCTCTCTCTCTCTCTCTCTCTCTCTCTCTCTCTCTCTCTCTCTCTCTCTCTCTCACACACACACACACACAATATAGTAGTGTAATAACACTTCTCATAACACAAATTATGGAAAATGAAGTTATAGTAACCCTTTTAATGTGAAAGGGCTCTCGTTGATCAAAGCAGCTTTGTTCAAACCTCAAGAGCCCTAAGTAGAAGGAGCCAGAAATTCTTAGAAGGACACAGTCTGTGGGGTTTGGGGATTATCTCAGTTAAAAAGGTGGCTGAAAACTGATAGCTCCCTTGACTTCTGTTTGACAAGGAGATTGTCACTGCTGACAGGGATGACTGGCCCTGGGGAAAATGGGCAAGATAAAACTTGACAGAAACACTTGGGAGGAAATTTGACACTAGTGAAAACCACAGGTGTGAATGAAACCAGTCAGTAAAAGTTGGTTTTTTTTTTTTTTTTCAGGATCTGATATTCTACGTACTTCTAGCTCAAATTTAGGAGTTTGAGTGAACCATGTTCCTTACCTTGAACCAAGTCCTTACCTTGAAATACAGAAGGCCAGCACTTGGAGGACCAAAGGGTTCTTTCTATCCCTATAAACAGAACTCACAGCCTATACTTTTAAATATACCAGACAATGTTAACTTTACAGGTCTAAGAGGTCCGCTTCTTTCCCTTGACAACACAGACTGTCAAACTAGACTAGACTAGGCTGGACTTCCTATCAAGGAGCCCAATGACCGCTTACTGAGAGCCCGAAAGCCTGCCATGCCATGTCTCCAGTGCCAAGCCTGGTGTGTGTGTGTGTGTGTGTGTGTGTGTGTGTGTGTGCGCACGTGTGCATGAGAGAGAGAGAGAGAGAGAGAGAGAGAGAGAGAGAGAGAGAGAGAGACAGAGAGACAGAGAATGCAATGCTTTACTCTATACTACCTGGCCCTACTTTCAAACTTGTCATATTCAGTGAAATATTGGGACATAAGAATTCAGCCCAGAGATGAATTACTACTAAATAGAATGAACATTAAGAAGTAAAGCACAGATACCATGTGTGTGATATCAAACACTAAATGTTGTAGGACTTCCTGCGTGGAAGAGAGGAAGTTGAGTTGTATCACCGAGCATTGAGTAGAATCCAGACAGTCTGAGTGGTGGGGGTGAAGGAATAAAGAAAGTCCTGAAGGTAGGACAGACGCTCTCCGAGAGAAAAGCAGCTCCTGGAGCAGAGGGAAAGACAGAGGGATTTAAGAACTTTGAGATATGTATTCTCCTTAAAAAGCCAGCAGAATCATTTTACAATAGCTACTCTCAATTGACTCTTGAAGCCAAGAATCTGAGTTTACTGAGTATACAAACAACTCAGCGTTGTTAAGGTAAACACCCTGAAACAGATAATAAACGTTCTCTGGAGACACTGAGCCCAGGCTTGTGTCCCAGCATTAGTGTTTATTGGTTTGAGTTCCCATAACTTGACTTTTTTGTGTCTTGGACTTTTACTTTTTAATTGGAGATAATATTTCTATCTGATAGGAAGCAACATTGGGGAGTCAAAAGAGACAAAGTATTTAATGTTTGCCATAGTGTCGAACACTTGGGGAGAGCTTCGTAAATTTTAGCTATCAGTTTTATATTGATAAAATCATACAGTAGCAGCACTTATAATGATGAAAGTTTAAAGCCAAGTAAACATCTTTTCTTTTGACACAGGTTCTTACTAAATAGTCCAGGCTGGCCTTGAAATTTTACAGACTGGGATTAAAGACTAGTTTCTTGGAATCCTTCATGAACACAGAGGAGATAACTGGCTAAGTAGATCTTCATACTGTTTTTTTTTTTTTTTTTTTTTTTTTCTGATCTCCAAAATGATAAATGAAAATATTTTTGTTCTTTTTTTTCCCTTCCTCTCTCTCAACCCCTCCCTCCTTCCTTACTCCCTCCCCCCATTGCTTTCCTTGTCATTCTTGGTTGTTCTTAGATAACCCCTTGTACCCTATACCTATGCTTCAGAGCCTGTGAGCAGCCATGACTACTCTACTATTGTTGACTTCTACTGGTCTCCACATTGCCCATGCTTAAAAGGGATTTATTCACTGTGTTCATAGGGGACATGGATTGTGGCTCAGAGAGGGAGGCATATTGCTTTATTATTCTACAAGCAGGCTTACAACAGCACCCTCTATTTGTAAGTAACATCGGGCTCTTTGTTTCTTGCTTCTCCTTTCCAGGGTAAGCAAGGCAAAGCAGGCCACTTTCTAGCAGATGGTGAGAAGATAGAGAGCAGCATTAGCTTGACTGTGGGTTTGATGTGGAGAACAGAGTCAAAAGGAGACATTCTTGTGGGTTTCTATATGACTGAAAGGCAGCAAGGCTCTTGCTGTAGCAGCCGATTAAAACGAATGACATTCTGGTCACCAAATGTTAATAGGTCCAAGTGGAAGTGTGGTGACCAAAGTTGAGTCATAACTTGAAAGGAAACCAGTCTTACCCATGTTTTTCTGTTCTTTAGTGAAGACCCTTAGTAAGCTCTTCGAAGACCATGGCTTTCTACAAAGGAGCCACACAGTTACCGTTGGCCACAGCAAATGGCTCTTCCTACTCTTGCGTCTGAACAAGAACCAGTTATGAGAAGACAGGGTTTGACTTGCTTTTGGTGTGGTTAGGGTTGGTGGAAAGGTTACTTACTGGTCTCTGCATTTATTAACATCATTGATCTTTGGGGTTTTCTATTGTTGGTCTGGCTAGCTTGGTTTAAGCTACATCCTTTTTGCCATGGAGAGTCTTGCAAAGTTACTCCTCATCTGGCCTGCGGCTGAGCGAGGGGCTCTTCTGAGCCTCTTTGAAATCTATTTAGGACATTCCTAAACAGCAAAACGTAGGCTGTTTAGTGAAATTTTTAAGGGTACTTCATTATGGAGCAGTCAAAATATGGGAGACCTCTGCCCTAATGCCTGAATTTGCAGCTTTGTCCTGGAGTTTTTTCTTTAGGGGAAATCCAATATCTATTCCAGAGTAGATATTTACCTTGGAGTAATTGTAATGGGGGGGTCATTAATTTTTATCTGGGATCTGAAATAAACAATTCCTAACACCTCTTTATCACAAAGCACATAACAAGAGTGTTCATATTTTCATGCCAGAACAAACCTGTTACAGTCAATTTTTGACATTATTTCTCAAATTTTCTATACCTAGGATTGTTCATATGCAAAGAAGCATCCAATCTTCTATTTCAATTAATCTGTAGACTGAAATAATACTTATAACATACGTTTTCATTCTCTATTAGAAAGTTACCAGAGTTTGGTGTAGGATGGGAAACAAGAAGTTATCTCTGAGCTTCTGACTTGAGCCTTCACATCACAGAAGTACTGCCCATCCCTCATACAGAGACCATTCAATGTGGAAGTTGTTAGTACAAAGGTAGCTGCTTCTTTCCAGGAATACTTACTCCTGCTTCCACTCTGAAGACTGTACGCTAATTTGTCAGAGTAAAACACAAGGAAACAATGGCACTCAGTATGCCCTGCATGCTTTCTGCTGTAAAAAGGTATACCAGAAGCCAGCCTCTAAAGATCTGTTGAGCACAGTCTTTAACAAGGTAGCAGCTCATTGGCCACTCATTGCATGGAACAAGATATTCATTCCAGTAACTGAAATTTCTACAAGCAATAAAACACAGCTAATATTCTCTCTCCTATTTGAAGATACCTGCAGTTCTCCATACACTTAAGAGAAATCTGTGTGACAGCAGTTCGGTTCTACAATTTACAAGAGAGAAAAAAAGTAGACTTTCTTATGACTTGAATTTCTAAAATTATCAGCTAAAACCAAGAAGAAAACAGTCAATACAGAGGAGCTCAGAGTAATGGGGAAACCAAGTCCCTACTGCCCATTTCTTGTCACCAAATGAAACTTCAAGTACTAAGATTAAGTTACATCTAATTGAATTGTTGGTCAGAGGGGACTCCACAAACAACCTGGGTTATTGCCAAGACTATAGATCGTTTCCCACAAACGGACAGCAAGTTCCCATTGATAAAGACGACATCTACACAGAGACCCACATGAAAAAGGAAGCAGAAAAGGTGTAAGATCCAGAGGAGCTGGAGGACACCAAGAAATCAAGGCCTTATAAAGCAACATGACCAGTGCACATACGAACTCACAGAGACTGGGGAAGCACACACAGGGCCTGCATGGGTCTGCACCAGGTCCCTGCACAGGTATTATTCTAGTTTAGTGTGCTTTCTGTCTCTGTTGGTTTGTCTTATTGAACACTAGTGTCTTTGTTTTTTTTTCTTATTATGGTTTATTATTAAAATATATTTTAAAAACTATGAGAAATGTAGTGTTATTGTACAGCTAATGGGAATGATGAAATAAACTTGATTACCAAGTACCTCGAAAAAAAAAAGAAGAAAAAGAAGAGGAAGAGGGGTGAATGAGGAGAAAGGGAAGGAGGAAGGGGAAGAAGGAAGAGGGGGTTAAGGGTGGGAGGAAGATGGGGAAAGAGGACAGGGTGGAAGAGGAAGAGGAAGAGGCTGAGGAGAAGGGATGGGAGGAGGGGGAGTAGAAGGAGAAGGAAGAGAAACACAGAAAGGACAGAAGGAAGTACTACATGACTGCATATTCCACAAACCTAAGTCACGATGAGTGTTATTTTTTTGACACCTTTTGCTCATAAATAAGATCTCTCAATAAATCATTTCTCAAGTGGAGTTTGATTTCCTTTCTTAAGTAAAAATAAGTCAGATACATATGCATTCTTTTTCAGAGTGGTAAACAACTCTCTAGAGTAAAAGCCATCTAGTTTACCTCTGTAGAGGATGTCTGCAGTCCCCTCCATACTGGTTCTGATTGAAAATAGATCAAAGAAAAGTCTGGTTCAATTCATACCATAAAATATTCTTCGGCAGCAGAACTGACATGGGGTTAATGAAGAAATAGAAAGTCAGGTGTAAGTCTAGTAATAAGAATCCTAATTAGAAGGTTTGACTTTCTCTCACACTTGACCAATATTTATTTTTATGTATAAAAGGTGACAGCATTATTAAGATATATTATTTCAGCATCAAAAACATCTTCCTTTGTTTTGGGCACATCAAATCATAACAAAACATTTATTTCTCTGTTAAAACCAGTTCTCTGTTAGACTCTTCCTATAGAGTGCTGACATGAGACTCCAGAGATTTTCTACTTTCTCTGACCATTACTTTCAGCATCATTCTGAAATATTTCCTCAAGCACACTATGGTGGCCAAATCCAGCAATAGCAGTTGACAGCAATTAGCATTTGTTTTAACATGTGTGGAACCCCATCTTATGGCACCACCCCAAAACTTTTATTGAGCAGCATCCTCGTTTAGAAGTGTCAAGTAACCCACATACTCTTCCACTGGTGCTATATACACCAACAGGAGGCAGCTGCCACCTCCCCAACATCATCCAAGACCCCAACACCATACAAGGCCGTAACACCATCCAGGTTTATAACACCACCCAAGGCCCCAACACCATCTCTAGCATCAGTCCCTTTCTTCAGAATTCAGTGTTGTATTCTCTAAAATCATTCTCCAAACTTCTCATTTTAAATTATTCCACTACCCTCTTTTTGTTTTCATTTATAAAGGTGGTGATTAGATACTGTTTCTAAGACAACTTGACACTCCCATTTGTGTTCAACAATTCAGTACTCAGTAAAGAGTGCTTTATATGAAACTATCCCCATTGCTGTGACTTTTCTTCTGACCCAATCGAGGCTAATAGTATCAATAGGGGTCTGTCCTTTGACCTGGAAGCTGATTCTTTTGGACATTGGCTAGATGTTTCATAGTATGGATGTGGCCAGCTTGTAATGATACTGTTTGAATGGAAATATTTTGCTACTATTGGTTCCTAGGCTTAAAAAACTAAGGTTGGTTGTGAACTCTTATGTGGGCCCTGAAAAGATACTTGTTGAGTGAGCTTTATATAAGATTGCAGGGGGAAATGTCTTCTGTTCCTTAACAGCTCAGGAAGACTTCAAGAGGCTCTTTTCTCATTGTAAGGTTTTAAGGGAAACTAACACGTCAGAAGGATTCTCTTCACTCTGGGCATCAGATAATTATGAAAATAATAAGCCTGAAAGATTTATAGCACTAATTAAGGAAAAGGGTTGATGGGTTTAAGTGACATAATTAAGTTCCCCACATTAGAAACCCCTTTTGTAAGCTGGGACACCAAAAGGTTTGGCAAATATTCCTGCCCGCCAACCACGTTCATCACTACTGAATGTGCATATGTTGTACGACTTAATAAACCAGACATACAATCGCCTCATGGAAAAACAAATGTGTTATGCCTCGTACACTCTTTTCCATAAAGAAAGTGTCATTGGGAAATGCAGGCATGTGGAAACAGGCCACAGAATTTCAGCAAATCAGTCTTTACTGTGCATTATCCATACAGGAAACTTTTAAGAGGTAATGGCGCCCTGGGTTTTTTAAATGTATATTTTGCCTGTTTCGGGAGTAAAATGTAGGTCTGGGTAGCTGTTGGGCCATGAAGCATTAGTTCAGATTTCCACTTCCTTTCAGTTCAAGACGCATCTCAAGGGCTGCTGCCACCTGCTCGCAGGTTTTCCACCGCAGGTTACCACCCCGAACTGCCTCATTAAGATCAATGAAAACAAAGAGGGTTATCCAATGAAATGTCACTAGTGCTGTTATTAATAAGTCTGTTTGGCATCATTCAGTGAAGCTATGAAGCTGTAAACACAACCCATGGAAATTCAGATGACATCTCAGCTCGTTAGCTCCTGCGATCTGTATTTGCACTTGCTCTGGGAAGAGATAATAATGTGGATCTGTGCGGTCCCAGTATCACAAGGGGCATTGTTTGCTCTAACGAACACTTATGCAAGTTTGTGTTCCCATTATCCCAGTTTGTAAAATGTCCTGTTTATTTCCATTTCTCAGCACAGTGGGCAATGCCACCATTTAAATTTATGGATGCACACACTGAAACACAAAGCCTGCATACCTTTTAAAACTCTGTTTTCAACTTCATTTCTCTCTTTGTTTTTTCAGCATTTTCTAGAGGAGAATTATACAAAGTGCCTGTGTGAACCATGCATATAATTTTCTGGTAATTTTTTTAACCATAGTATTTACTTGATAATCTCTCGTGAGGTTAATAGGGAAGGGAGCAGAAAGCAGGTAGACTGAAAGCAGATGATGAGGCAGCATCCAAAACAAAACCAACGAACTTAGCTGCTTGACACCAGCAAGTCCCAAACCCAACACAAGTGAGTAGGTACCAAGTGCGAAGCGCTCCTCAGTATGGGATTCACAAGGCTGACATTAATGCAGTGTGCTACAACCATGTTGTTCTGTAACACGGCACATGACTGTACTCCAGGAACTCCCTGGACATTCTTCAGCTAGAATAGACAGGAAGCAGAACCAAAGCCGCCATTGGAGACACAGGCCAGCAGCACACCTGATGCTTGGCACGTAAACTTCCACAGTGTAGGATTCACACCCAGGTGACAGAAAACCTAAGGAGCAAGTAGAACTAGTGGTAGGGATGAGGATTTTTTGTTTGTTTGTTCGTTCGTTGTTTTTAGATATAGTCTTGCTATATAGGCCAGTCTGGTCTCTTGTAATCATTTTGACTCAATCTCCTACATTCTAAGGTTACAGATACACACCGCTACATTTAGCCAAAATACATGGGATGTAAAATATATGCTAGTTTGGAGTAGGAAAAAGAGGGTCGTACGTGTCTAAAACTATCGTTAGGTTCAATGAGAAATAAACTTAAATGAATCTTTCCAATTTATTTCTTTTAAGTGTGATCCAGTCGGTGTTTGTCTTCTCTTTTCTGTTGAGATCATCAGTACCTTCCTGTCCACTGGAGAAGCCTCTTTTGGTTATACCTTTAAGTACATTTCTGTATCACTTTGAGCTATAGGGTGAAAAGTAAAAAGTCTCCCAAGTGGAATTCAAAGACGACTGGATCAAAATGCTCCCTTGCCAGGTTTTATTCTCTAGGACAGTTGTTCTCAGCATGGAGGTCGAAGAGCCCTTTCACAGGGTCTTTTAAGGCCATCGGAAGATAGCCATTTACATTACAACTCATAACAGTCACAACATGACAGTCATGAAGTAGTGACAGAAGTAATTTTGTGGTTGGGAGTCACCACAAGATGAAGGGTCTCAGCATTTGTAAGTTTGAGAGCCACCAATCTAGGAGCTACTAGGCAAATATCCTAGCAGTTCTGTGACAGTGTTTACAAGTGTTGCCATCTTCTAAAGTGGAAGCATTCGCCCATGCGCGTGCACACAGACATGCATATATGTATGTGCACACATTTTTAAAGCCTACACTTTGCTTTGAATGTCGCCTTCCCAGTTGATGTGTGAGAAACGCAGCGTTGAGTTCAACTTACCTAAAAGGTTAGCCATAATGGTTGTATCTGCAAGAATGGGTTAATAGCAAAGATGGACTTGTCAGGAAAGGTTGTTCCATCTTTCTGCCACAGAAAAGATACAGTTGTGAAATCAATATATACATAGTCTCTGAGCCCAAACATGGCACGCAGATTCACACTAAGCGAGGCTTCAGTCCTGGACAGCTTTAGAAATTACAGTATTCCCAATGACTTTTAAGCTGACATGAAGTTCTTGGCATTATTATATCTTTGGCTGAATCACCATTTTGTGTGTTGATTTGCTCAGAATGTTCCACAGTTATGTGAGTTGCTTCAGTATAACACATATTTTGTTGTCTAAAGTGTCACAATTTAAGTGATAAACTGAATAGTTCTCATCATTACAATGTACTAGAAAGGCTCTGAGCCTTCAAGTGTATGTTACTGATTATATTATAGAAATCCACATTTCCTCAGTACTCTGTCTTGATTGGTGCTTTTGATAACATTTTTCAATAAACACATATTTATAGGAAGGTCATTTTTTAATGCTACTGGAATGTGAGGGGAAGAATTACTAGAGAAAACTGTATCAACTAATGGTTTTACTTCTTTTTTTTTTTTTTTTTTTTGGTGAATCACTTACATGGGGCAGAACATAATTTACATATTTAACTCATTCATGTTCCCCTCAAACTATATGCTTTCCCTATTTACTTCTGAGCTTCCAATGTAAATGATTTTTGCCTCTGAACATGTACACTTAGTCTTTACAGACTTACAGTAGGTAGTAATGCCTTATAGGATGTGTTTTCCTTGCCTAACTTTATTTGTGTTTGTTAAAAATCACCTGACCGTATTTGGAAATTCATATGTAATCTGTTTTTGTTTTCTTTTCCAGATACAGGATTCTATTTATATTTTAAAGATCAGGAATATTGGAGCCCAGAGAACTTTCCTCTGCCAGTTTAACTAATTCCATTTTAGGATCTCAGAGTTAGTAGTACACCTGTATTTGATTTTGCATATGTTCATACATGTCATGGAT